>NC_090279.1:180735417-181419167 GCF_040414725.1 Anabrus simplex | reverse complement strand
ACAGGGTGCAAGATCAGGGATATAAGGTGGATGCTGTACACAGGCCATGTTGAATCGAGCCAGAAACTGCGTGACTTGATTTGCGACGTGAGGGCGTGCATTGTCACGATGAAGTCGTCAAACAGTCCGAGAAAGCTCTGGTCGTTTCTTCACAATGTGATTCCTCAGTGTAGTCAGTACTGACGTGTAGTATGCTGCTGTAACAGTAGTGTGAGGGGAAATTGCATGCTGGTAAATCATTGTCTGGTATGCGAAATGCACGTCTACAAAATAGAGCGTTACTACCAACCTAGAGATACGAGAGTGCTGCCGCCAACGGACATTATACATGGAAACCCGCTCGTTTAAAATATGTATGTTACAGATAGGAAACTATCACGGGAGCTACAAGAAAAAATCAGTCTCTGTCTTTGTCCATCAGTCCTCGTATTTAAGATCCAGTACAATATCCTAGATAATTCATAATAGATATACATCAAGAACTCACTCAGCACCCCCCACCATCACCTCTACTACTGTATCTTAGAAGTGAAGCTTGCAGCACGGTGTGTAGAATTATTTAGTTCTTTTTCCTTGCCGAACCGTGTTGTTTTTTGTACATTTCGTACAAAGGGCACCAAAAGTTTTGCAATACGCAAAAACGGTTGGCTGGACACCCCTGTTATGATGAGGAATGAAAAGAGGGGTAAAAACCGGCCTAGAAGAAAGCAAGCCCCGAACTTCACACCAGTTGTTACCAAGCAGTGGGATTGAAAGCAAATTAAGATGTCAGTGTGGTCTAAAGGCGAATATCGCGCAATTATCCGCTACAGTTTTCCTCGTGGATTTACTGTTGACCAGTGCCTGGAGAAAATTACTCCTGTGCTGGGGAAAGACTGTCCACGTCGGACAACAATTTTCCGCTGGTACAAATAGTTCCAGAGGCAAATTTTGGGGTTGAAGACGATTCTCGTTCTGGGCGACCGTCTGAATCAGTGACTGAGGAAAACATTGAAGCTGCGAGGAAAATGTTGCAGCAAGAGAGGCGGTTGACATATCGGCAGGTAGAAGAGACCCTCCACATCCCTGCACCAGCTATTCATTCTATTCTACACGACCATCTCCATGTTAGAAAGGTTTGTTCTCTTTGGGTGCCCCATTCACTTTCAGAGGAACAAAGGGCACATCGAGTGAAATGGTGCCGAAAAATGCTAAAACAGTTTGAAAATGGGACTTCGCGTAACATCAATAGCATCGTTACAGGTGACGAAACTTGGGCTTATTATTACGATGTGCCAACAAAATCCCAGAACAAGTTGTGGCTGTTTGAAGATGAGGGTTCTCTTGTGATTGTGCGAAAGTCAAGCTCAGCGAAGAAAAGGATGATTGCAGTATTCTTCACTAAATGGGGCACCCTGACTCTGCCTCTGCTAGAAACACAAAGGAAAGTTACTGCGAAGTGTTACAGTGAGACTTGTCTGCCTCAGGTCATCCAGGCTCTCAATCAGCTCCGTCCAAGGTCACGGCTCAACACTTGGCTCTTGCATCACGACAATATTGTAGCACATCGTGCTGATGTAGCAATGGATTTTCTTGCCAGATCTGGGTTGACTGTGCTTGATCACCCTCCATACAGTCCTGATCTTGCCCCATGTGACTTCGCACTCTTCCCAGAAGTGAAGCTGAAGCTCAAAGGGCGGCGTTTTGCATCCGACGGGGAGCTTCTGGCAGCATTGGATCGAGAGTGTGAAAATGTAACCGAAGAAAAGTGGCAGAGTTGGATCAGTGGCTGGTTTCGACGTATGAAGAAGTGTATTGAGTGTGGTGGAAATTATTCTGAAAAAGTCTAAAGCGTTCACTCACATTGCAAAACTTTCCTAGTGCCCTTCGTACAGTTTGCAATTGCTGCCTGGGAGACTGATTACCTCGGATCGCAGTAAATAGAGAAGTGGATGATCCGCCTAGTCAATACTGCTATGTGTTAAAAATGTATTTACATTTCACATTTACATTATATCTAGTAGCCTACATATTTCGATAATATGTTAATTCTCTTCTTAAGCTAATTAGGTTAAAATTCGTGTATTAGAATAAGATCTAATGAAAATTCAAGTAGGATGATATTAAAGGATGTATTTTTAATATTATCCTACTTGAATTTTATAAGGGAGTATTGGATCAACAAGGACACAGTGACGTCACATCGCAACAGTGCTCATTGCTCAACATTTTATCCACGTAGACATCATCCTACTGTGTTTATATTGAGATGACAAGATGGAATTTAATTCCATGCCACCATTCATCAATTTTTAATATGTTATATTGTACTTGTCACAGTTTTAGCTTTCTTAGCGGGGGCCACCTGTTTCATTAGG
Source organism: Anabrus simplex (assembly GCF_040414725.1). Classification (NCBI taxonomy): domain Eukaryota; kingdom Metazoa; phylum Arthropoda; class Insecta; order Orthoptera; family Tettigoniidae; genus Anabrus; species Anabrus simplex. The sequence goes on along the minus strand of NC_090279.1, from coordinate 181,416,810 downwards.
TCTTACTGTAATACACGAATTTTAACCTAATTAGTTGAAGAAGAGAATGAACATATTCTCCAAACATGTACAAGATATATTGTAAATATTTTTAACACATAGTATTGACCAGGCGGACCATCCATCTCTCTATTTACTGTGATTAAGTCAATATGGACCCAATACTGGCCATTATGATCAAGATTATTAATATCTCGGATCGAGTAGGGGTAGTTCGGTCGCCTTGACAAAGAATACTGCAATGTATTGGAAATGTCGGCAAAACTGTACGAAATGTACAAAAAACAACACGGTTCAACCCGGAAAAATTAACTAAATACCCGTACCACTGATGTTTTAGAACCTCCATTAATGAAGATGAATCGATGTGTCTCAATTGTCTTCACTTCAGTACTTGGTTAACCATGCGTCAGTTTAGAATACAGGAGCCGTGTGGTCATTCATTACAGCTAAACTAATGTCTTTTTGAATAAATACATTTATATTCTGTTCGTTAGGGGAGAGGAAGATACAATATCACATATAATGTTTATGAACTTCAGTTGGAATGTGTGATTGCGATTTGAAGGGTATTATGAGTGAAGGTGATATCTTTAGTGTAAAGAGTAAGTGTATTTGTTTTTTTTTTCTCCAATTGTATACAGACGTGTTAGTGAACTCTTAAGTTACATAACGCTTGTGAGAAGGAACATGACTTAAACAACTATTGTTAATTTTTACTAACAAATTGTTTACTTTATTTTATTTCTCACATACTTCATATATATATAGATAATTCAGTTATTGACTATTAATATTGTTTTGATATTCACATCACAGTAATATTAAAAACATAAGCTTTACATACGACACATTAATAGCTCTCCTGTGGGAAATTTTCTTTTCGAAGCTGTTGTAGTTAATATTCCTTTGCTTGTGCGTTCTTGTCCGTTTACTGTTTTACTTAGCGTTACTTGTGTCCACATTTGCTGCATATTTAAGTGGAAAGATACTATATAATGGCTCCTGAAAATCCGCTGTTGATGATGATGATCATTGGTTAAAGATAAAAATATAACTGGTCTTGAAGGTATACCAGCGTGTCTCATTTTAAATTTACTAGCCTTGTATGGCAGGGCCTGGAATCTGGGGATGATAGATTTGAACTTGTAAGTTTTGAGTGAATGGCAGGTATATAGCTTCATGCTATGTAATCGGCAATAAAGAAAGATAATATGCGTTGTTTATTCCAAATATGAGATCATTACAGGTGTGAAGATAGGAAGTCTTTAAAGAAAATTGGTAGAAAGCAAAATTCGCGTCGACGGGTCGAGTTGCGTTCATCAAGTAATTCTTTACAAGATTTCCTGCACTTGCTGATGAGCTCAGGAGGGGGATTGGGGGGGGGGCGGTTGTCATGGTAAGAAGTAAAAGTAAGGTCAGGTTTTTTGTTCTCTCCACTGTCGAATGTGGATGTGTGACAATAACTTCCCGTGAAGAGGTGTAATCGGAAAATGTTTTACCAAAACACAGTGAGAAGGGTACAGATTTGCTAGTTAATTTTTATCCATGAGCAGAAAGAAGACGAGTGACAAGTGATTTCCATTTGCCTTCCGCATGGATTGTTAAGAGCTGATACGATCAGCATTTGAATGTTCCATTCATACCTATTTAAACATTCTCTCTCTGTCTCACAAATATATTTTAAATGAGCCAAGACAGCGTGGTGAAAAGTGGAACGGCACAAATAAGACTCGTTCTGCGTATTTATTTACGAGTATTGAGAAACTCGTAATCATGACCAGAGCACCACGATCCACTGAGAATGTATTTCTAACGGTTTAAAGAGTAAAGCGGGTAACGAAATCTATGAACTTCTTTCGGAAATGGTAAGAAAGGAAATATTGCCAGCTCATAAACAGATTGCGGGTAATTTTCTGAATAATGAAGTCACGCAGAATTAAACGGAGCATTGTAGCCGAGAACAATCTTGCCAACTCATTTTCTGAAATTTGTAGCCGAGAACAATCTTGCCAACTCATTTTCTGTAATATCCCTGTAGAATATTCAAAATGTCTCCATCTTCACGTTCAAAATCCCTTCTCCAGAGAAAGTATAAGAATGTGAATATTGTACGAAAAACATCTAATACTCATTGATATAATTACTGTTTATGAAGAGAAATCCCTCTTTATAACATGGAAGCTATGCATTAAATAAATTGAAGTGAACACCCGTTAGGTTCTTATTCTTCTTCCCTCGCTTTCCTCAATGTTTATTTTTGGCTTTACTGCTCATTTCCTCCAAGGTCTCCCCGTAGTCATATTTTTCTTTACGGCGTTGAAACCATCAATTACCGCTACCGTCGCGGTATTTTAAAAACTTAAATACTGAAAACTATACCGCATGAAGTGCTTATCAAACTATGCATTTTAAAGAACTGACTTCAAATGCTTTCATTATTTTAATTTATTGTATACGTTGCAAAGAATTCAAAGATCATTTTTCGAAGTAAAGAAAATATACACTAGTGGGAGGAAAGATTTAGAAAGTGGAGATATTTAAGTACCTTGGAGAGTGGATGGACAACATCCTGTCAGAAGAAAACTGGTATCGAGAATGAACAAGATGAACTTGGCGTACAAACTAATTATGAGCATGTATTTTCAGCAAGAAGAATATCTCGATCAATTCAAAACTCAGACATCACCACACAGTGATCCGTCCGAAATCCTTGTATTCAGCTGAATATTTGAACCTGTCAGAAATAGGATTAGTGAAGAAGTTGGAGCTAGTGGAGAGAAAAACTTTGAGGAACATATCGGGACCATAAAGGACAGAGGATGGATCATACAGGAAGAAAGGAAACCAACAATTGTATCTCAGGTCGGAGAAAGATCTCAAACACCCCCCGGAAGAACCATGTTCTTCAGACATATCTACAGAATAGACAGGGGAAGACTGACCAACCAGACGAAAAGGTTTAAAAGACCAGAAAAAGTACGGTTCGCTGGCAACAGGTGATGAAGAAGGTGCTTAAAGAAATGAGAATTCAAGGAACGGAAGTCGGCAATAGGGAAGCTTACAAGTTGAGAATGAAGAACACCGAGAATTTTCAACAAAACAAGTTAAATCCCAGACCCAAACGCTGTGGACGGAAGGGAGGAGGAGACTGCAGAGTGAAAGAATGGAGCATCGGGCTAGGATCGAAACCCAGAAGCATCTGAAGTAGAATTAACGTGGTCCATAGGCGACCAAACTGAAAGTATAATAGTATTTTTTGGATAATTTCGTCAAAAGCTTTAGACCCATGGAAAAAGCAACAGGAATTATTCTACAACAGGTTTTCTACTTTATACAGGAGATGATGATGATGAAAATTAGAGAAACTGATAAATTTATTCTTTAGAAATATCACCTACCAGGTAAGACATTTTCCCTGTATATATTTGGTCGGTGAGTTTGATTGTTTTATTAAAAAAATGCTTTGAGTATAAAAGTGTAAAATAAGGTGACATTTCAGAAGTAGACTATTCACCGTTCTTTGTTTGTACACCTCGTCAAGAAGATTGCCCATCAGAGGAGATATGTTTGTCTGATACTGCCTGTAAGTACAGTACAACTGAATACATAGTTTTTGATCGAAGAATACATTAGGTTAACTGTACCCTCAGACTTCTTGTACATCTCAGGTCCTACACTCATTTCCGTGGCTGTCTTCTTTCCCAGGTGTAATGTGAAGAGCCCTTCTACTATGTTACAGATCGAGTTCCCATGGTTTACCACATTGTGTGTTTCATCCTAGCTCTGCCAACACTGAATTTAAGTCTTCTTGTAATGCTACTGACATTTCCTTTTGCTTAAAGAGGTCGTCCTTAAGTTTGTCTACGTTAGCCTTGAGAAGATAATTTCCTTTCCGTAAGACTGATAAAATGTTCTCATGTCTCTTAGCCCGTTCTGTGTAGTTTTTCTTTCGATCTTCTACTGGAGCATCTGCTGGAAGGTCTCCTTCACTTTCTTCCACTTCCGACTCCTCTGAGGAGCTTTCCTCGCTTTCTTCCTCCTCAGATTCCTCTTCTTCCTCGTCTTCTTCTTCCTCTTCTTCATCATCTTCATTCATTAGTTTGGACATCTTATCTACCTCTTTCTGAAGTTCTTTGTATTTCTTCTTTTCTGCTTTCAGAGCCGCTTGTTGGTTCTTGAGCTGCATGCGAAGTGCCCTCCTTTCTTTTCTGGCATTGTCCTCTTTTTCTTTCAGTGAATATACCTGTAGAACAAAAGAAGAAAATAAGAGAAAAATAATAATGATACAAGATGCAAGTTAAGCCTTATTACATTTCCTTATTAGTCTGAAAATAAGCCGCATCGTTAAAAAGTGAGGGTAGAAAATGAAAGAAATAAAAATAAAGAAGGAAAGAAAGAAAATGAAATTCTGCCTGCATAATAATAATAATAATAATAATAATAATAATAATAATAATAATAATAATAATAATAATAATAATAATAATCTACTAGCAGTTTCCTGTTGGCTCCGCCCGCAATGTACAAAGTAAGGTGATGTTCGTTACTATCCTCACGGATGTATTTGCAAAGTTTCGAGTTAATGAAATAAAGCACATGATCTGCTATGGTAATAGAATGTAATATTATGTCAACAAAACACTTGAAAATACATCATACAAATAAATTGAATTAAACGTTCCTTGGAACAACACTACACGCCGAACTGTTAAAAAGTCCTTCAAAGATCTTCGTCATGGAGACAAATGTACTCATAACTTATCTCAGAATCTACCAGTTTAAGTAGTTATTGCCTCATAAGAAAGCTCTTGATCCACCGAGTGTTTTTAGACCAAAACGAACTGCGTACCTCAATTAGAACGAAAGATATGATAGCTTCAATGAGAAAAAATGTTGAAGAATGAGATGTCAAATTGAATGTGCGCTCATAACTTTCCCTAGAACCAACAAATTTGAATATTTAAGAGCTGAAATTAAAGAGCTTGATCCACTGAGTGTTCTTAGGCCAAAACGAACTCCGTACCTCAATTAGAACAAAAGATATGATTGCTTCAAACACACAAAATGTTGAAAAAATCAATTTATTTGAGGAAGGCGGAAGTTAAGTGATTTATAGTACCTGATGACAAATCTGTGCATGAATACCTTTCAGTTAAAAAAATAAAGACAATCGACCGGATAGAATGGCCCCACTGCCTGTCTTTAGTTTTCACAATTTTTTAAAAATATATAGATATATTAAAAGAGTTTACTAAAACAGCTTTGGAAAATCTGTCCGTCCGTTCTACTGGACCGATTTGCTACATTTCTGTTGTATTCTCTCCGAAATTACCTGTCGGTGAATCATGAGACATTGATACGCCTCTAAGTTCAGCCAACTTTGAGTAATCATAAAATCAATTCTTTAAATGATCACTCCAGTAATTGCAGGCGAAGGCTTACCCTAAGCCGCAATACATTCTGTACTTAGCAGGTTGCTAAGCGACTAACACTTTCATTAATATTTTGATATATGCGATTTTCATCCTTAATAATGTCATTGCATGCAGCCATGTTTGATTACTACCTGTCAAGCCAGAGAGTATACACTTCCTCTGATCACGGAAGAATACTATTCCTTGCTATACTAGACTTAACTAAAGTTGGCGTCTGACAGGTAAGGTTGGAAGGAGGAGCACTGCACGTGCCATTTCACGATGTTGCCACATTCCAGCATTCCTTTCTACGTGCTCTTACCCCTCGCTTCCGGCTCACTTGTTCCCTCCTTCATTCTGACCGCTGTGATCTGTTGTAGACTACCTGGCCAGGCGGTGTCGTCCCATTTGCGATCACTCTTATACAAACAATCAGGTTCTTATCAGTGACAGTGACAGGTTTGGCAACTCCCAGAAAGACGAGCTTCCCTGAAGTTTTTATCTCCATGGCAACCGCAGTCGCCCCACCCTCGTTTCAATGGCAACCACACAGCCGCTCCCTTTATCCCGCCTCGGCAGGCAGTAAACGGACCTCCCTCTAAGAAATGTCAGACACCAACTCTTATTATTAGCAGTATAGATACTACTAACCTCTGAGCTCACAAGACAACCGTTCTATATAGAAGAACTGCGATTAAAAATGCCATTGCCTTCTACGACACAATATCTAGCTTAATTAAGAAGTGCAAGATAAAAAAAAAGCGAATATATGGATGGATTTTTACCGAACACACGGCATGATGACGTCAGACTGGATGAATTCTGACTACGAACCGCGCATAGCATAACGCGCTTCCTATGAAATGTTCACAAAACCACTAAAGAGGGCAGGCAAAACTATATGACTACGACAGGCGTATCAAGACGAGTTAATCGACCTATTTATAACGAATGTTGCGGAGCAGCGCGGGTCCTACATATTAAAAATGTTTACGAAAACAGATTTGTCCAGTCCCTCCGTCCGTTCTACTGGACCGATTTACTTCATTTTTGTGTTATTCTCTCCAGAATTACCTGCTAGTGAATCATCAGGCATTGATAGATCTTTAAGTTCAGTCAACTTCGAGTAATCCTAAAATCAAATAATTAAATGGTCACTTCGATAATATTGCAGGCAAAGGCTTGCCTAGCCGGTAATGCATTCTACTGTATACTGAGCGGGTTGCACACAGTTAAGGAGCGATATCTTTACGTAGAGATACCGACGAAGGTAAATGATTAAAAATTACGGCGGCTGTAGTCAAACCTACTATTTCAACCGAACTTGGTACACATATGACTTAATACTATCTGAAGAGAAATACCATGGGGGTAAGACACACTTAGCACCCCTAGGGATGGAGTACGGAGTGAGCGACATGTAAAAATAATCGAAAACTGTGTATATTAGTGTTGAATACATAGTTTTAAGGGTCGCTGAGATGAATTGTGACACTCTGGATGCCGTTTGAGTCTAAATTCAACCTCCACCAGAAAGCAGGTCATAAAGGGTGAGAAAGAAAATGTCCCAAATGACCGAGATTAGTATTGAATTAACAGTTTTCGGGTTCACTAGGCTGATCGGTGACAATCCCAATGACATTTGGAATTTTGTACTTCATATCCATAGCTTGACGCGTAAATATATAAACTTAAAGTTATCACTTATTTTCTTCATCTGAAAATATCAACTACTTCCAGACAATCTGGGCTGCCAAAAGGAAGTTCCACGCGAAACAAAATAATATAAAGCTAAAACTTCAAATTAAACACACAAGAATAATCGTAGAGATAGGATAGGAAAGGTGGGAGGGGGAGTTTTCATTCTGGTGAAAGAAGAATTTGTAAGCTACGAAAAAGTTAAAGATGAGACACATGAAATTCTAGGTGTAAGGCTCATTTCTAAAGATAATAGGCAACTTGATATATTTGGAGTGTACAGATCGGGAAAGGGTAGCACTGATACGGATTCGGAATTATTTGATAGGATAGTCAGCTATGTGGGAAACAACATGGAAAGAAATGTGATTGTAGCGGGAGATCTGAATTTGCCAGATGTCAATTGGGAAGGAAATGCGAACGACAGGAAGCATGACCAACAAATGGCAAATAAGTTAATATGGGAAGGACAGCTGATTCAGAAAGTGATGGAACCAACCAGAGGGAAAAATATTTTGGATGTGGTGCTGATAAAACCAGATGAGCTCTATAGGGAAACTGAAGTAATAGATGGTATTAGTGATCATGAAGCTGTTTTTGTGGTAGTTAAAAATAAATGTGATAGAAAGGAAGGTCTTAAAAGTAGGACTGTTAGGCAGTACCATATGGCTGATAAAGCAGGTATGAGGCAGTTTCTAAAACGTAACTATGATCCGTGGAAAACGGTAAATAAAAATGTAAACAGACTCTGGGATGGGTTTAAAGAAATTGTTGAGGAATGCGAAAACAGGTTTGTACCTTTAAAGGTGGTAAGGAATGGTAAAGACCCACCTTATTATAATAGAGAAATAAAGAGACTAAGAAGGAGGTGCAGACTGGAAAGAAATAGAGTTAGAAATGGCTGTGGAAGTAAGGAGAAATTGAAGGAACTTACTAGAAAATTGAATCTAGCAAAGAAGGCAGCTAAGGATAACATGATGGCAAGCATAATTGGCAGTCATACAAATTTTAGTGAAAAATGGAAGGGTATGTATAGGTATTTTAAGGCAGAAACAGGTTCCAAGAAGGACATTCCAGGAATAATTAATGAACAAGGGGAGTGTGTATGTGAGGATCTTCAAAAGGCAGAAGTATTCAGTCAGCAGTATGTAAAGATTGTTGGTTACAAGGATAATGTCGAGATAGAGGAAGAGACTAAGGCCAAAGAAGTAATAAAATTTACGTATGATAACAATGGCATTTACAATAAGATACAAAAGTTGAAAACTAGAAAAGCGGCTGGAATTGATCAGATTTCTGGGGATATACTAAAGACAATGGGTTGGGATATAGTACCATATCTGAAGTACTTATTTGATTATTGTTTGGCCGAAGGAGCTATACCAGATGAATGGAGAGTTGCTATAGTAGCCCCTGTGTATAAAGGAAAGGGTGATAGACATAAAGCTGAAAATTACAGGCCAGTAAGTTTGACATGCATTGTATGTAAGCTTTGGGAAGGCATTCTTTCTGATTATATTAGACATGTTTGTGAAATTAATAACTGGTTCGATAGAAGGCAATTCGGTTTTAGGAAAGGTTATTCCACTGAAGCTCAACTTGTAGGATTCCAGCAAGATATAGCAGATATCTTGGATTCTGGAGGTCAAATGGACTGTATCGCGATTGACATGTCTAAAGCATTTGATAGGGTGGATCATGGGAGACTACTGGCAAAAATGAGTGCAATTGGACTAGACAAAAGAGTGACTGAATGGGTTGCTATATTTCTAGAAAATAGATCTCAGAGAGTTAGAGTAGGTGAAGCTTTGTCTGACCCTGTAATAGTTGAGAGGGGAGTTCCTCAGGGCAGTGTTATCGGACCTTTATGTTTTCTTATATATATAAATGATATGAGTAAAGGAGTGGAATCGGAGGTAAGGCTTTTTGCGGATGATGTTATTCTCTACAGAGTGATAAATAAGTTACAAGATTGTGAGCAACTGCAACGTGACCTCGAAAATATTGTGAGATGGACAGCAAGCAATGGTATGTTGATAAACGGGGCTAAAAGTCAGGTTGTGAGTTTCACAAATAGGAAAAGTCCTCTCAGTTTTAATTACTGCGTTGATGGGGTGAAAGTTCCTTTTGGGGATCATTGTAAGTATCTAGGTGTTAATATAAGGAAAGATCTTCACTGGGGTAATCACATAAATGGGATTGTAAATAAAGGGTACCGATCTCTGCACATGGTTATGAGGGTGTTTAGGGGTTATAGTAAGGATGTAAAGGAGAGTGCATATAAGTCTCTGGTAAGACCCCAACTAGAGTATGGTTCCAGTGTATGGGACCCTCACCAGGATTACCTGATTCAAGAACTGGAAAAAATCCAAAGAAAAGCAGCTCGATTTGTTCTGGGTGATTTCCGACAAAAGAGTAGCGTTACAAAAATGTTGCAATGTTTGGGTTGGGAAGAATTGAGAGAAAGAAGAAGAGCTGCTCGACTAAGTGGTATGTTCCGAGCTGTCAGCGGAGAGATGGCGTGGAATGACATTAGTAGACGAATAGGTTTGAATGGCGTTTATAAAAGTAGGAAAGATCACGATATGAAGATAAAGTTGGAATTCAAGAGGATAAACTGGGGCAAATATTCATTTATAGGAAGGGGAGTTAGGGATTGGAATAACTTACCAAGGGAGATGTTCAATAAATTTCCAATTTCTTTGAAATCATTTCGGAAAAGGCTAGGAAAGCAACAGATAGGGAATCTGCCACCTGGGCGACTGCCCTAAATGCAGATCAGTATTGATTGATTGATTGATTGAACTCTAAAACTACAAAATAGTTCGTAAAAACCGAGCGAGTGGTTGCGCGGTTTGGTCATGCACTTGTCAGCTTGCATTGGGAGATAGTGGGTTCGAACTCTACTGTCGGCAGCTCTGAAGATAGTTTTACGTGGTTTCCTATTTTCACACCAAGCAAAGGCACCGACTGTGCCTTAATTAACGCCACGGTCGCTTCCTTCCCACTCCTAGCCCTTTCCTATCCTATCGTCGCCATAAGACCTGTCTGTGTCGGTGCGACATAAAGCAACTTGTGTGTGTGTGTATATATAACGAATGAACGGGTCGTATAATAATAATAATAATAATAATAATAATAATAATAATAATAATAATAATAATAATAATAATAATAATAATAATAATAATAATAATAATAATAATAATAATAATAATAATAATTGTACCGGGTGGTACACCTCCGCGCCGCTAATTCAAACTTTGCGCCAGTTGAAACTCCTCTACTGGAGGAAGCCTGAACTTTAACAACCATGTTAATTCTAAAGTTTCTCAGAAGATGTCTCTACTGTAAATTTTGAAGTGTTCTGAACATTCTCTAACAGATGTCTCTACCAAAACTGATAACGCTCTCTGGTGTAAAGGAATGAACTGTGCGGAAGAAATTTAACATTCATAAGTTTTGTTTTTGCTAAATTTTGTTCTGTGGTTTGAGAGTTGGCAATATAATCCTTTCTTTCCGCCTGTTTTGAATGTAGCCAATCAGGAATTTCTGTAAATAATTTTCCACCAATAAGGTGTTTCTTCTTCGTCTGGTGTATAAGTTTTTGCTGTTATCCAATAAAATTGTGTGGGCGGGTTGTAATCATTCATGAAACGTCTCGAATTTTCCGCGAGGATATATAAACTGCTGATTTTCTGGTCTCCTCGCCACTTCAGTAACATCTTTCCTAGTGTGATTATATAGCAGGGGGCGGGAAGCGCCTCTTTCTTCAGGCGGCAGTTCATCCATCAGGTAATGGCCTTTTAATAACTTCTTGGCTTGCTAGCTCAGCAGTTTAACCCTCGGGGCAAGTTAGAAACTTTTATCATGTAATCTTCCTTTAAAATGTAAAAGACACTCGGTATAAATTCCGTCTCTTTAACTACCAATCGGGATAGAGAGTGCCTAACCCTCTCGAGCTCCCTCTTATAGTGTTTTTGAGGTGACTACGTTTTCATAACCTTTTTTTTTCTTCGCTTCATAATGTAATAAAGTTTTCCTATCGTGTCACCTCCGTAGTATGAGATTAGCCCTTGCATTAGCGGCCTAGTGCCAAATAGGTTTTAAAAAGGTGTATTAGGAGTGCAAGTTACGCCTCCACTCAAGTTGGTATTTTGGGGCCATGTAATTGACCTGTTTCTTTACTTAATAGGCCTCAGTAGATTGGGTATTATTACCCCTGTTCTTATGTCCTGGAGGGCAGCTTAAAGGTGGAGTTTGGTTTGGCTTTTGAATAGGCTTGAACTTTGAGAGCGGGCTGCTCTTTCTTAAATTTTCTAAATTTGGTTTTTGTGTGCCTCGAGCAGGCTTAACTGGTAATTGGGAGCTAGTGCTCCTTGGCATGATTGGGCATGATTGGGGTTTTCTGCCCCTTTGTTGAACCTTGTTCATAAGTAAAGTTGAGCTCATTGCTCAGGGATTGTGAATCTGGGGCTCGAAGCCCAAAATCCATTAATAAACTGTAATTGTACATCCTTAACTTGTTGATATGCTACTGAGTACCTGTTATTCTTGTTATTTCTTGATCTTGAAAAGAAAATATAACCTTTGTTAAAGTTTTAAATTAACTTTAATTTCGTAAGTTGAGACCTATTCATCCCAGCACCTTCTTTCACCTCTAACTACCACGGATAACTCCGTAACAATAATAATAGGCCCCTTAAAACAACAAGCATCATCATCAATAATAATAATAATAATAATAATAATAATAATAATAATAATAATAATAATAATACACCTAGTATCGGACCTCTTTCTTTATCACTTCTGATCATAAATACGGGAGGATAGTTCCCTTGTTGTATTTCCTCTTCAAATAATAATGAGAAATGAGAGCCGGTGTTGTTCAGTGGTTACGAAATACCTGCAGAATAGATGGAGAAAGGAAACTTAGTGACTTCGAATGTGAAATGATTATTGGTTGTCGCATCAATGAGGGCGATTTCTATCTTTCTCAAGCTGCCCAAGTCAACTATTGGGGACATGTTTCAAACGCGGATACATAATCTCAACGAAACTATGGCAGCGGGGGCCACGCATATTAACCGATAGGGACTATCAAGTATTGAAAAAAGATGTACGAGGAAATCTCTTGACATTGTGTGGTACTATAGCCCCAGTGCCGAATTGTGCAGCTAGTACTGTACTACGGCAGTGCGCTGTTCAGGAAGTGTGGTGTGTCGCCAGCGACCTGGAAAGCTGCCTGTGTTCTTGGTACAAGTTCATCTTCTCTTTCTACGGGGTTCACATAGTAGTCAGTTTGTGCAGACCAAACTGTACATTGCCTACTGGGGCTGGGAAGCGACTATGCGAAGACGCGTGGATTCGCACCGAGCATTGCCTCTGTCTCCCACTTCCCTTCACTTCCCTCCTCTGTCGCACAGCAACAGGCAGCGGCTGGCTTTCTGGCACAGCAAATACAAGTTCGTCAATTTGAATGACGCACCCGAAAGGAACAAATTACCTAATTTTCTCGAAAAGAACAATCTTCTCCGCCAATCCGATTGTACCATCGTTCCTACCGTAACACGAAGAGCATTCCTGATGTTTTTGTCGGTGTAGTTCTGGTACGATGCGGCAGCCAGGTTGGAGGGGTGTCGTTGCGTTTCGCCAATGGTATTATTATTATTATTATTATTATTATTATTATTATTATTATTATTATTATTATTATTATTATTTATTATTATTTATCGATACGGCCACCTGTGGGCCACGTTTACACAATCTTCCTCCTGTCACGCAGACTGATATCCTTCTCTTTACACTCTCGCCAAAGATTCTTGAGTCTTTGACTTCTTCTTGCTCGTTCTTCCACCGAGATGTTCCGTGGCTTCGCATGTTGCTCTTCAGACGCATTCCTCAATCCCGCAACCTTCTTCCTAAATGATGTCCTTTCGTTTATATCCTCCTCCTTGATACCTATTTCTTCCAAGTCATTGTGCACCTGTGTAAGCCATCCCGGTTGTTTTTTCCACCTTTCCTGCAGAAGAAGTATCCTGTTGGCCAATCTCTCAGGGTTTATTCTTTTGATATGTCCATAAAACGCGTCTCCTTTTTTATTATTTAATGGTATTATTATTATTATTATTATTATCGTATGGCATTATTTAATGGTATTAGTGTTTGATACTTAACTTTAGAGGTACTATGCTGTATTGTTTTATTCTTTATATAACAGTAATAGCAACTGCAGTTTTGTCTTATCAAATTTAAAGAAGGGTGCGGAAAATTATTTGGGCCGGAGGCGTTGCAGTAGTTAAATTCGGCCTTGCTCGTATTACTAAAGAGCACGTAAACGCTGGAAGGATATACGGACAGTTTGACCAGCTGCGTGCTGTGGTGAGCACTGTGTGTTTTCAGCATGATAATGCTCCCTGCCATAAAGCAGGCTCTGTTCGTGAGTGCATTGTGGACAGCAAGGTTCCAGAAGTGGATTGCTTAGTCCTGAATCCCATCGAACACGCCTGGAATTAACCAAAATGGGGCCTTCGCTCCAGACCGCCTTTCCTCCAGAGACGCCTCACACCCCCTTCCACAGAGTTCGAGCTGCGTTGAAGTCTCCGCATTAATATAAACTACTGGGAAGTATATCCGAGGAATACTTAGGCCCCGTATTCACCAATGTCAGTTAGTTTTCCTGTTTTCTTAGATTTCCAAAACTCGGTTAATGTCATCGTCTCGGATAACGCTCACTTTCGTATTCACCACAGAATTTATTATCTCGGTTTACCAAAACTAAGTTTTCGTTTCAATCCGAATCTGAACCGTAATTTTTTTATACTGACACACGGGAAATAAATGAATATGTGGTTGTCGCCACTATCGAAATGTGGACTAGTTTTTGATTCCACTCGTGGTTTGCAAATAATTTGCATAAATTATGTCCGCTATTGAGCAGAAACGAAGAAAGACGCCTAATATGACTTTCCAAGAGAGTGAATTGTTGTTGAATTTGATGTTAGAAAGCACTAACCACATAGAGAACAAGAAAACAAATTATAACCTACACATTGTACATTTCACTCAAAAAATAAGGCAGTATTTCTTAATTCTTCATAAAAAAAGGCATCCAGTCTTGTACCGTACAAGGTGTACGCTATAATCGGGAACTCATCTTAGGCCTACCTATGTTTTCGGAATTCCAGGTTATGTTCCATCATGGATAACACTGACAATGTCAAACCTGCAGATAAATTGTGTCTGAAAATCAGTGTCGTCGTAGTCCTCGATATATGTCCACCTAGGACATTTATTATTTACATGCCGTAATCTTGATTATATTACTCGTGGATGTGATTTTCTCTTTCAGTTAGATATTCCAGTCGTCTACGAGCTGCCATCTTAGAAGCGTATTATCTAAGATTTCCCATTTTACCGGCCAACCAATCTCCGGTAAAATTTTAAACCGATATAATACTCGTTATCCGAGATAATGTTGTTGGTGAATACAAAGGTAATTGTTATCTCGGTTTACCTACCACGGACCTACTACGCAGGCGTAGCAGGGGGAGAGGTGTTACTCCCACGTGGCGCGTCCCAGGTGGCAGATAAGGGGACTTGAGTGAAATAAAATAGGTCTCGCGCACCAGACACACAACCTCCTGTGGGTGGGGGACGCAGACGAAGAATACACCCACGGTATCCCCTGCCTTCGTAAGAGGCGACTAGAAGGGGCGACCAAGGGATGATTGAATTAGGACCATGAGACTACTTGTAATTAGTACCATCACGCGGGGAACGCCACGTGTCCTCTTTACTTGAGAGTAGCACCACTATGTTAGGTACATAATAGGCATGTGATTAGTAGCAATAGTGTGTGAATCAGGATGGGTTTTACAGTACCCGTGATTACCACTATGTGAGGAACACCATGGGATAGTACGAGTCCCTGTGATTAGTACATCTATGTGAGGAACACCATACGTTTGCGTTGCTTGTAAGTGGAGCCGTAATGTGAGAAACACCATAGGTCTTCGTTACATGTGCGTATTACATTACCTGAGAGTAGTACCACAATGTGTGGAATGCCGTGAGTCTGTGCTACTTTTGATTAGTACCGCAACATGACAAATACCATGGTTCTACCTTTACTAGCGATACGTACCATTATGAGGGACCGATGACCTAGATTTTGGACCCCTTTAGACAACATCATCGATTCAAAATTGTGCTTTGGAAACAGTCCTTTGGTCAGTAATACTATTTATTGGTTTACGATAGTTTCTGGGAATGTGAGGCGTTGCGGGTCTGATCCACTGATTGTTTTAAATTCATATTCATGCATTCATTCGTCGTCATCACGTTTTGAATTCTGGTCAGTGGATGATTTTGTAATTTTAAATTGTCGTTACATTTCGTCCTATTTTTTTACCATTAGGGGCCGATGACCTAGATGTTAGGGCCCTTTAAACAACAAGCATCATCATCATCATTATCATCATTAGAGCCCGGATTTTTATGCATTAATAGGTTAGAATGCAAACTTACTGAAGCGAGTAACTGTATAGTCTACCTTCACAACCATTGTGCTATAGGATTTGCATAAACATTAGGGGTATGGCCCATCAGAACCCCTATCCTCCTCAGTCCGTATGTAGCATATGCTCTACATGTGGTTTTGTTTACTTACAATAATACAAAATAATTTAAGGAAAAAGTAATAATGGTAGGAAAGTAAACTTTGAGTCCTGATGTAGCATATATGCTACACGCATAAAATAACTTGGTGAAACACGCTAATTTTCTATGGTGAATTTTTTAAAATTATTTGAGCAAAATATAATACATTGAATGCAAAAAAAGTTCGGGACTGAAGAGGCTATAATTTATGTTACTCTTGCTACATTATGGACGAGCGGGTGGCCGACACTTCCTACTAACCAAATTAGTTTGCAGTCTAACCTGTTAACTTACTGCATAAAAATCCGGGCTTTAATCATCATCATCATCATCATCATCATCTCCGTTTACCCAGCTTTGAACTAAGATAAAGCTATTACTCGAATTGGTGAATACGGGCCTTAGAGGACAATTTCGAGTAGGTAGCCGTATACTTTTGATCAGGAACTGTAAATCCTGAGAGTAGGACTACAGACAAAAGAAGAATATCTACCTTTGTATTGAGCAGCCTGAGTTCCCTCTGTATCCTCTTCTCCCTCAATGCTGCTGCCTTCTCTTCGTCTTCAGAGCTGTCTTCTTCTTCCTCTGTCTCTGTGTACTCCTCGTATTCCGATTCTTCATCCTCCTCGTTTTCCTGATTTGGTCCTGCCATTGCATTTGCAGCAGCTGCATTTACGTTGGTCATGGATGCGAGTTTCTTATTGGAAGGCTGCTTTGTCAGTGGAAGATCCTGTAAAAAGAAAGCACAGAGTTAATTGCTGTCACCGTCTTACAGATATTTTTATTATTACTTTAGAACAGAGGTGCTCACGCTGGACATTACGTCCCGCGGGTGCCCAGGGCTGTAAGTGGGCGGACTGGCAGGCGATGAGCGCAGCGTATGCTATTCAACCACAGTGACATGGTTACGTTACAGGCCGTGAAGGTTGGGCGAAGTTCTTCCAGTCACTCTCGACCACTGCGACGATATCGGTGTTTGAAATGGAGGCAGCAAATAATTAAAGAAAGAGAGAAGAAATCCACGTTATTTTCAATTTACGTTATATAAGTTATTTACCTTCATTGCAGTTCATGTATTTTGACCGAATAAAATAAAGAGTTAGGTCTACAACCTCAAATATGTTTATAATGTACATAATGAATTACAGTTTTCACTGTTACAGTTTAAGAGGTGCTTTAGAAGTAGTTTTAGTATAATACGGAGTTAAGGTTGCCTCCACGACTCAAGCGGCAGCGCGTCGGCCTCTTACTGCTGGGTTTCGTGGTTCAAATCCCGGTCGCTCCATGTGAGATTTGTGCTGGACAAAGCGGAGGCGGACAGGTTTTCTCCGGGTACTCGAGTTTTTCTTGTCATCTTTCATTCCAGCAATACTCTCCAATATCATTTAATTTCATTTGTCAGTCATTAATCATTGCCCCAGAGGAGTGCGACAGGCCTTGGCAGCCGGCACAATTCCTACCCTCGCCGCAAGATGGGGGCTTCATTCATTCCATCCCTGACCCTATCACTGACTGGAAAACAGGTTGTAGGTTTTCATTTTTACGGAGTTAAGGTGGATAAGCTGTGGCTTGTAGTTGTTACCGCAAATAACATCGGTTAGGTTATTTATTTCAAGGCATGCTGTATTTCTATCTGGTAGATATATTTGCATTGTTGTTGTACTTTAATCTTGGACAGGAAATGCCATGCCCTCTTTCGTGATGAAACTCCCTCCCGCCATTTAGAGGCTAGCTCTTATCATTGGACTCCTATTAAATTTTAAATATCACCGAGCTCGATAGCTGCAGTCGCTTAAGTGCGGCCAGTACCCAGTATTCGGGAGATAGTAGGTTCGAACCCCACTTCTGGCAGCCCTGAAAATGGTTTTCCGTAGTTTACCATCTTCACACCAGGCAAATGCTGGGGTTGTACCTCAATTAAGGCCACGGCCGCTTCCTTCCCACTCCCAGCCCTTCTCTGTCCCATCATCGCCATAAGACCTATCTGTGTCGGTGCGATGTAAAGCAACTAGCAAAAAAAAAAAAAAAATTAAAAAAATACTATTTTCAGAAATTCGGTGAACTTCTTGAATTACATAACTATATTACTTTTTGCTTAATAAATAACGGAAATTATACTTTTTAAAAGGAAGGAAATACTGTCATGTCCATCCAAGGAATTGTAAATCGTACCTTTATTGATTGTAGCAAAGAAAAAAATCATGACGTGTCAGTTTTGTTTGAATGAATAAATATAAGAAAATGAAACTGACTCTTCATATCGAGCGCAGTGTAATTCACTCTGGAATATCTTGAAAACGTCAGTATCTTTTTGCGATTATAGCATTTTGTTTTAAAAACTGCAGCCCAGTCAGCATTTCGTTTGAGTAGTGGAGGAGAGCTTTATAATCACAAGCGAACGTCAAAGCTGCCTCCCTTCATTGCAAAGTGTATTCGCTCTCTCGCTTCACTGTGACGTATGCTTGTTACGTAAGCTGCCCTGCCGCGCTGGGCTAGCCTCAACGGGCGCCCAGCTGACCACCTCTGCTTCAGAACTAGATACACATTCAAGAGAAGTTGTCGGAGTAACTGAGTGTGTGAACTACATACATACAACCTCGTTGATATGGAAATTGAACCAATGCACTGGATTCATTCAGCTGATTCAGTAAAAATTGCACACACAAAATATAACAAATTTACACTGACAGGAGAAAAAGTGAGCTAGAAACTGGCTCTGGTATAGCAATATTTTAATATAACATATTCTTGAAGAGCTTGAAATACAAGTTAAACACAAATATTCTAATAATCAGGCAGAACAACTTCATACTAAAAGCCCTAGAACAAATAACATCCATAAATATTGATGAAAGAACAGTTAGCATTTTAATTATACCGACAGCCGCATAACGTTACGACTACTCAAGAATAGGAAGACATCTGATAGAATACATTAAGAAAAACATTAACATGCTTGAGGTGCATAAGTGGATAGTTGAATTCAAATGGATTAAGGCACATACAGGGCAGGAGGGAAATGAGCTTGCTGTTCAACTAGCGAAAAAGGCCGTGATTAGGGAAAGACATCCTGGAGTGTTATACTGTGTGTATGTAAATCTGTAGTATACTACAGTAATCAAAGCGATCTCAGTATAGTAATGTGTCAAAATGAATGGAATTAAAGCACTAAAGGCAATATCATAAAATCATACTTTACAAACAAACTCGACAGACTGAAACTAAAGTTAGATTTAAATCCATATTTAACAAATATGCTAACAGGACATGGTCATATCAAGTCGTATTTGTACAGGTTCAAAATTATAGACAATCCAATGTGTCCTTGTGGTTCGAGTGTAAACTAATAAATCAAGAAAGAGACATGTTAATGGGAGTAATACTGACGGAAGAAAAATGGCCAGTAAACAGACTTATAGGTAAATACAAAGACAAATTCTTAAAATCATAACTAGTCTAAGGGACAAAGTTATGTCTAACTAAATAATAGATTAGCATTATTTGTTCATATTCCATTTTGCAATTATGTAAAGGAACAATCTTTATAGAACATAGATTAAGAAAATACCTTTACATATAATATTATTCCTGTAATGGAGCGTGAGGAATGAATTTCAATAAAATAAAAAAATACATACATACATACATACGAGGGCTGAAAAAAAAGTAGTGACTGTAATAACCTACCCATAAGCCCGTCTGGTAGCAATGCTTGTTCCATAAATAATTTTCTTAGATTTATGCATGAACTATCTTGTGAGTTAACATTTCTTACCTTGCCAATATTTGCTAATTTTCGTTCTAGCGCTGCCGTTTTTCTCCTTTCCTCTTCTAGATCAGTTCGCGCCATGTCTAGCTGACTCGCAGCCTCGTGGTACTTCTCTTCAATTTCTTGCGTCTGCTTTTGGGTTTCCTTTAGTTCTTCTTTTAGTTTTACCACCTCCTGTTCATCACAGAAAGAAGAAATACATTTTAAGAAAGTTCTTCATGATTACACCTTGTTAATTTGGGTGCATTTCAAATACTGAATAAACTATCCTATCTACTTTGAACCAGAACTGGTATGGGGTGGAGGAGGGAAAGGGCAGTGCGAAGATAAAACTCAGATCATTTGTCAGTTAAAGATGCCAAAATTCCGGGAAGGGTGCGAAGGAGAGGTTAGGGAGTAAAGCAAGTAAGCTTGCATTTTTCCGTGGTTAAGAATCATATGGTTCTGAACCAGGTTAACATTGACTTTGCGGCTACTCCGGTTCGAAACTAACAGATAATGGACAGTAAAACTTTGAGGACATCGATGTCATACAGCTGGGTGTAAGGGGCACCATTCCTAAACTGCTGGTCACCTACTTAAGACACAGTGGGCCGATTGCAGCAACGATAACTAGTTTTAAGCCTCAGACATCGTCTACCTAAACAACGTCTAAATCGTTCACGATCTTCCATTGCATAAATAATGTTCAGTCGATGTTTAACTAGACATCTCTTAAAGTTTCAAATTTGGTTTGAAAATGGAGACAGAAGTATCTTTCATGCAACTCTTTGATTGTCGCAACCAATGAAATTCGTCGGTGCGCGCGCCGAACGCCAGTCAGCTGTTTGTCTTCCTACACATTATTAAAATATGGCTGATCATGACTTGCCCACAGATAAGAGTATCGCTTTCGGTGGAAATAATCTCATAATATTATCGACACTAAAGCGACACACCATCGTACGGGAAAGTGTAGCTTTGATTATAGCGTTGTTACAGAGAGTGTAATCTACTCATAAATACGGTAGCTTCGACGAAGGGAAGATGAAGCAATAGTAATGTGTAACCGAGTGCTTGTACGGGCCATATAGATGTAGCTTGCATTCTGGAAATCGTAGGTTCGAAACGCATCATCGGCAGCCGTGAATAATGTTTCCCGTAGTTTCCCTATTTTTACACCAGACAAATACTACGCCTGTTATTATGGCCAGGTCACTTCTTCCCCAGTCCTCTTTAAATGATAATCACCACCACTTGCCTTTTCCTATCTGATAGTTGCCGAAAACTTATACGATTATATACACTGACTGACAGTGACAATGCAACACCAAGGAGAGGTGGTTCGAAAGGGATGAAAGTTGGGGAAAAAACAGAGACGGCACGGATGAATAATTGATGTTTATTTCAAACCGATATGCAGATTACACAATGCGCACGGCATCGACTCAGTAGGATGTAGGACCACCGCGAGCGGCGATGCACGCAGAAACACGTCGAGGTACAGAGTCAATAAGAGTGCGGATGGTGTCCTGAGGGATGGTTCTCCATTCTCTGTTAACCATTTGCCACAGTTGGTCGTCCGTACGAGGCTGGGGCAGAGTTTGCAAACGGCGTCCAATGAGATCCCACACGTGTTCGATTGGTGAGAGATCCGGAGAGTACGCTGGCCACGGAAGCATCTGTACACCTCGTAGAGCCTATTGGGAGATGCGAGCAGTGTGTGGGCGGGCATTATCCTGCTGAAACAGAGCATTGGGCAGCCCCTGAAGGTACGGGAGTGCCACCGGCCACAGCACATGCTGCACGTAGCGGTGGGTATTTAACGTGCCTTGAATACGCACTAGAGGTGACGTGGAATCATACGCCATAGCGCCCCAAACCATGATGCCGCGTTGTCTAGCGGTTGGGCGCTCCACAGTTACTGCCGGATTTGACCTTTCTCCACGCCGACGCCACACTCGTCTGCGGTGACTATCACTGACAGAACAGAAGCGTGACTCATCGGAGAACACGACGTTCCGCCATTCCCTCATCCAAGTCGCTCTAGCCCGGCACCATGCCAGGCGTGCACGTCTATGATGTGGAGTCAATGGTAGTCTTCTGAGCGGACGCCGGGAGTGCAGGCCTCCTTCAACCAAACGACGGGAAATTGTTCTGGTCGATATTGGAACAGCGGTTGACGTGGCGTGCGGGGCTGCCACCGCGTGGCGGCGGATGCGCCGATCCTCGCGTGCTGACGTCACTCGGGCTGCGCCTGAACCCCTCGCACGTGCCACATGTCCCTGCGCCAACCATCTTCGCCACAGGCGCTGCACCGTGGACACATCCCTATGGGTATCGGCTGCGATTTGACGAAGCGACCAACCTGCCCTTCTCAGCCCGATCACCATACCCCTCGTAAAGTCGTCTGTCTGCTGGAAATGCCTCCGTTGACGGCGGCCTGGCATTCTTATTAGCTATACACGTGTTTTGTGGCACACGACAACACGTTCTACAATGACTGTCGGCTGAGAAATCACGGTACGAAGTGGGCCATTCGCCAACGCCGTGTCCCATTTATCGTTCGCTACGTGCGCAGCACAGCGGCGCATTTCACATCATGAGCATACCTCAGTGACGTCAGTCTACCCTGCAATTGGCATAAAGTTCTGACCACTCCTTCTTGGTGTTGCATTTGCTCTGTCAGTCAGTGTATATAAAAATCCCATACAACCTACTTTTTAGTTTTCACTATTATGTATGTTTACTTGTCAGTAAATACAAGGGAATCACTTCCGGTTGATGTATGTGACAGCCCTCTGACGATCGGGACACGCAATTCGGATATGTATGTAGTCGAAGTGACCTATAATTCCATGGAAATTACCCCATGTACATAATAAAATATATCGGTTGCCAAGAATTGTATTCAAGTTGACATTTACCGGACTGTCCCTTTGTCAGTCCCACGAACCTGCTACGCGTAGCAGGGGGAGAGGTGATACTCCCACGTGGCGCGTCCCAGGTGGCGGATAGGGGGGTCCTAACCGGCTTGCCGGCGGACTTGAGGGAAATAAAATACCTCTCGCGGACCAAACACACTACCCCCTGCGGGTGGGGGACGCACATGTAGAATACACCCGCGGTATCCCCTGCCTGTCGTAAGAGGCGACTAAAAGGGGCGACCAAGGGCTGACTGAATTAGAGCCATGCAACTAATTTTGACTCGTACCATCACGCGGGGAACACCATAGGTTGCCTGTACTTGCGAGTAGTACCACTAAATTCGGTACGAAATAGGTTTGCGATTAATAGCAGTAAAAGCCTGGCCTGGTGGATTCCAGTACCCGTGCGTCGTACCCATGTGTGCAACACCGCGGGTCTGGGCGTAGCCTGTGAGTTGTACCACTATATGAGCAGCACCGTGGGTCTGCGTTGCCTGTGATTAGTACCCACTATGTGAGGAACACCACGGGAATACCGGCGCCCGTGTTTAATACACCTAGGTGGGGAACCCTCTCGGTTTGCGTTGACTCTGAGTTGGGCCATTGTGTGACACACCATAGGTCTGCGTTACTTGTACGTATTGCAATACTTGTGAGTAGTACCATCTTTTGTGGAACACCGTGAGTCTTCGCTACTTGTGATTAATACCCCAACATGACACATACCATGGTTCTCTTTTACTCGCGACATGTACCATTCTGTGGGGCCTTAGACGTGGATTTTGCACCCCCTTTAGACACCAAGCATAATTGTGCTTTATAAGTGGTTCCTTGGTCGGTAATAATGTTATTTTCGATCTATATTGAGTCCGATCCAGTGGTTTTTGTTTGTTTGTTTTGTGTTTTGTTGAGTTCCTGTCCATCCATTCATTCTTCATGCCATATTTTATTTTTATTTTGGTCAGTGGATGCCTTTGCAATTTTTGTTCTTTCATTTCGTTCCATTAGGGGCCGATGCCCTTCGATGTTAGGCCCCTTAAAACAACAAGCATCATCATCATCAACCTTTGTCAGTCTCAAGAAACAAGTCTCTTGAAAAGCGAAGCCTTATTTTAAGATCTATCTAACCGTACATGTCAAATTAATTCCTGCGATTTAGCAGCGGGCGACCCACAGAGTGGCCGTCGGACTAACCTTTGTTCCCGGAATCGTCTCAACATGATAATACAAATTGCATGTTTC
The DNA here is from genome assembly GCF_040414725.1 of Anabrus simplex. Classification (NCBI taxonomy): domain Eukaryota; kingdom Metazoa; phylum Arthropoda; class Insecta; order Orthoptera; family Tettigoniidae; genus Anabrus; species Anabrus simplex. The sequence continues at coordinate 181,393,111 of NC_090279.1, read as the reverse complement.
ATGGTACATAACCTCTGATTGTGATTCAGTCCTCTCATTTGAGGTTAAACAGTGCTCTCGGTAGTGTTTAAACATGACCGGTTGAACATCGGTTTTAGACAGTGTCTAAGTGATAAATAACGTCTCTGCAATGCGGCAGCCATACTCAGGTATTGTTTAACCGTAGACATCGCCTAAACACCGTTTGTGCAACCGGTCCATAGTTTCCATCAATGAAAGTTTATCATCTTTTCTCAATACCGCATAGCCCAGTTTTGTTCATATCTATACTGACAGATCCAAGACCTTAACAGGCGTGCGTTATGCGTTCTTCTGTGTTGCATCTCAGGTGTCAATAAAGTACTCCTTACTTCAAGAGACGTCTATCGTTAATACAGAAATTTTAGTTATTCACTCAGCCATTAGCTATGGAATGGGTTACTTCTGTAAGATTCTAATACTTTCTGACTCACAATGTGCCCTTCAAATGCTAGAAAATTCTCGCTGGGACCTGTCTACTCATCATTATGTAGTTGACATTTTGAACTTAATCCATACCGCCCAGAAAGCAGCTCAGGAAGTACGTCTCCTATGGATTAGTGAAAGAAGCCACAACATGTGAACGCCGCCTCTACAAACAGTTACCATATTCTGATTTCCTGCCTACATTCAAGCAACAGGCCTACAGAAAATGGTCTAAGAAATGGAAAACGTCACAGCTTGCAAGAGGTAAGCACTGTGCTAAAATTCAGCCCACCATCCTAACATAAGTCTGGTTCAAGAATTTGAAACTAACACGGTGACAGCTTTCATCTAATAAGAATGCGTCTGGGTCATGGATGCTATTCGTCTCCACAGGATCAAGGTATTGGACACCCCTCACTTCCCCCGAAGACCCTGAAAAAACAGCCGACTTGAACCAAGCCTACTGTCATGTAAGAAGTAGGCCCTACTCCCAATAGCAGAACCATCTGTACTCTTCTCTAGTGAAGTTAAACTACCCCACTACCAACTTCAATCATCGTCCTCTTACCAAAACCTAACTCCACAGTTATGCGCTGTAATTTGTCAATATTTATCAGACTGTAATATTAAATTATGACTCTATTTCTACCACGAAGACCTATTAATGTATGCTCTCTAACTCTGCAAATGCTGGCCGCATGGTCTTCCGAGGCCGAACGCCATTAGTAGTAATTCAAAAAATAATAATACAGACGACACTTTGATGTGACGAATGAGACTATTGTGAGCTGAGGCATACATACATTATACATTATACATTATACTATTATCATCATTGTTTTAATATACAAAATAAGAAGGTTTATCCGAAATATGTACAAATATCGAACTACTGTGATAATAGAGCGATACGATAGAGAACCAACTATCTGTAAACGAATGGAATCCAGCAAGAGATAGTCGGTAGCCCTGATGATGATTTTCTATTTTTACACCATGCAAATTCTGGGGCTGTACGTTAATTAAGGCCACGGTCGCTTCCTGGCCCTTTCCATCGTTGCCACAAGACCTATCTGTATGTCGGTGCGACGTAAAGCAAATAATTGTAAAATAAAAAAGCCAAGTGGGACAGCATTATCTAGGTTTTCTCAAAAGTATTTTGTACCTACTTAACCATTCCATATTCATCCGTAGCGTCATTGTCACTATCTTGTAGTAAATATGTCTCTTTTTAATTTCATTTACAAAATTCAGTGTCTTTCCAGTCCTACCCCTGTTCGCGGTACTCGCAATTGATTCTCAGCACTCACTGATATAAAACACGACGCATGCATTTGCCAAGAAATGGTCAATTTCTCAAACTAAATACTGCGGGCGCGCAAAACATGGCAGTAAACACCTAGTGAGTCCCTGCAAGGATCACGTTCTGGGTCGTACAGAGCACATGGCTGTCGTATTGGAGCGCATAAAGGAATTTACGGAAAGACGAGCAATACTCAAACTTACTGGAAAGGTTTTCTAAAATTCACCAATAGATAGCAAAAGCGATTATAGATAGCCAGGATACCTATTGGTGGATAACCCAACTTACGAATACATTCTGAATCGAAAAACACCTAAAAAGTATCAAATCCACTACGTAAGTGCTGTTAACGCCTTTAGGTGTTTAGCTCAGCCCCAGTTGAGGGGTTAATTTTTGATCCCGACGTCACAGTTACTGCAATAATCTCTTCATCATCCATTCTGAAACTGCTGTTCGCTCGACAAGCGACGAAGCTGGTATACTTGGAGACAAAACATGATGGTCAAAGTTCCTGGAAGCGAGCTGGAAGCCAGCAGTTAATCACACCCAGCATCCTGCTGAGTTAACGAGTTCTAAGTGATCCTTGTTTGGTGTGGAGAGGTTGCCAAACCACTTTCTTCCACACTCTCTTCAGTTTTTACTCTTTCTTCGTATCGAGTGCAGTAGACGATTTGGCAACTCCGGCTACAGTAGACGTAGTAAATCATATAAGGGCTCTCGTCCATTGGAAGTGGAAACCTGCGAAAAGCTGCGATGACGAATTCGCACGAACACGCGCGAAAACGGCCGAACGATCCAAACAGTAGAATTCAAGCGGGACTGCGTCCTTTGGAACCGGCGTTGTTCGTCAGTGAACGCACGAATACCTGCCAACTGCGAACTATCCAGATTGGTTTGGATTTTTCGGCCGAAGAGCTGCGTTTTATCATTAATGCTGAAAAGCTGATACTTCCGGTACAAGATGGGAAGTTTTTGTAGGACCAGTGATAGTCTAATTACCACATGGGGCATGTGCAGAAGTTGATATGGAATGAGATGGCGAGAGAAATGGGTGAGCCAGGTAAATTTAATTTTATATAGTTTATTCATGTTATACCACTTTAGGCCTACTTGATTTTTATATCTAAAGATTCTCTACAACACAAGTTCAAAGTGTAATTTTCATTAAAAACTCTAGCAATATTTGTTTTCCCGTCCGAACACTTCATACCTACGTCTGATTATTTTTTGTAAAATAGGTTCTAAAAGTGCCGTGTATAATAAATCATTGCCTCCAGTGTTCAAATTATAGTAAATAAAGGTGAAGTTTCTCATTCCATGTAAATGTTAACATTCTGTGACTTGACAACGAAACTCCACACATACGCCCAAGTGCTGTGGCCGCTCGAACCAACCTTTATCTCACTGATGGGAGAGAATCATTTCCCCTATTTCTATTACCTCTCGCTGTTACAAAACATATATACTCTGGGATAGTAGAAGATTTCCTTTGACTGGGAATTAGGAAATGAATCTTAAAATTGGAAAAAATAGGTAGAAGGGGAGAAATTCTCCAGCTCCCCACTTCAAAATGAACATTGCTTACTTCATAGTTACAGCTGAACGTTTTTTAGGTGAAACAGTTTCTCGAAAGTTACTGTATTTCTTTAATTAATATTGTATTTTTTGTAATATGTATCGAAATGTTTAACATTTCATACGAAAATAAACGAAGTACTGTCTCTGGTCCTCTTCCAGATCAGCCCACATATGTGAAAATTCCCCAAACATTTGTCCTTCCGATAAAATATAACTTAACCACTCCCGCCGCCTCTTCTGTGCTCTTCTCGCTAGCAGGAGTGTACCTCACACAGATCTTAAGGAAGCGCCGTTACTTCACGCATATACCTGCTAATAACTCAGCCGAATACGCAATCAAAGAACGATAGCGGTCGCACGATTTCGGACGAACTGACTTCGCACAGATTTGTCCGAGCTAGCAGTTTGCATGTTTCCGCTTCCAGTGAAGGAGTATCCTAAGCCGCAAATATACACTGGGTTGCCGCTGGAGATTAGTGGTGTCAGACGAGGTCGTAATGTTTTGTCTCCAAGTATTGTGTGTTGGCTGTACAGCATACGCGGCGTCTTTTCTGGTAGCTGGACGCCATGCAAACGCTGTTGATGTCGCTGTCACGGCATTTTCATTTGTAGGCATGCGTGCCAAGACTATTCGACTATGTCTCTTCTAGAGCTATAGAGGAGGGGTTGTCAACTTCTTGATTAGGGCACAGGAGCTGGATGAATAATTCTGTGAGATAAAAGGATACATTTGTATATGGCCCATTGCACGGAAAGGGACCTAAGTCCTTTTTTAAATTTTTGAGATGTTTGTGGTTTTAAACTGACATAAGATGCTGAGCACTTTGAAAACAAGAGTTCATGATTCTAGTTCAATACTTCAGAAGATATTAACCTTGACTGTTGCTATTAAGAACGCTGTATTTTGAGACACACGCAGTTCCAGCTTTCACTAATTTTCGTACCAACTGTCCAAAGTTTTCAGCACATCGAGTGGTGAAGACTCGAACTGCTGCGTAACTTAGTTTGTTAAGAAGACTTACAGGTAGCGCAAGAAGTCAAAACATAGAAATTCAATTTTTACACCTCAGACACTTTTGTTAAGGGGTCCGGGAAGTGTGAATCAACTTAAAGGCGCCGCTTTCCATATTACTCTACGTATCTCAGAAAGTATCGGAGATATTTAATTGATTTTTTCTACCTTATTCAGAACGGTTTAATTATTATGCGTGCGGAGTTTGAATGTTCTGTCCCAAATTAAATACGCTTTTGAAATATTGTAATTAAAGTTGATAAAAAATAAATATTCATTTTATGTACCATTTCCTGGTAAACTACTTGCAATACACAAAAGAAGCTTGCTGTGTCTACTTAATATATATTCGATGAGCTGCAAAAGCAAGTTTTCTATCGTATTTTATACATAAGCGGAGAAATTATTTTTAAAGTTTTATCTTGATATTTAAATCATTTTGTGAAATTTTCAGCGCGTATCTAGTTTATCTCCATTAACTGATCAAGACATTTGAATAACTTTACTTCTACAGCTACACGTATACGTTCTATAACAAAATGCGACGTTTCAAGAAGATTGAGCGTACAGATTTTCAGGAAAAGGTACATTAATTTCAAAAAATATTGAGCAACAATGTTCTTACAATGTGCTTTTTAAAAATGTTATTTTTAACAAAAATATTTGATATGGAATATTCAGATTTTGCGCTCATAATAATGAAAGTGTTCTAAATACGTTCAAAAATGTTCAGTTACATATTTCAGATACTGAGATAAATATCCATTGCCGCGCAAAGGATCACACATAAAATATAATCTTATTAAGAAGGACATACCTTTTCTACTTCACTTTTCTTTTCCTGTGCACTCGGCGCCTCCGACTTCTGTTTGGCTAATTTCTCCTTCTCCAACTCTACCTCCAGATTGAGTATCCTGGCCTGAAACAAAACATTATCATAGAATTATGTACGTAGTTTTAATTTTTTCAGTTGTAATCGTGAGGGCATTGCGTGATTTTAAGGCATAATACACAGTGGCATGACTATGTTCTTACCAGCAGCCTTTTGTTTTCTCTCTCCACCGCCTCCTTGTTCCTCAACTCCAGTGCCAACATCTGTTTGGTAGACTGCAGATCGTCCCGCACTTTGTCGATGTCGTCCAACTCGTCGGGCTCAGCTTCCACCGCTTCCACTTCCGCTTTCTGTATCTGCTCCTCGATGGTCAACTGCCGCCTGAATTTTCGGAGACCTGCCAAAAATAAGTTGTCTCTTGAGTCAAGATAAACAAATAAAATACTCTCAAATGATGCAAGGACAAGAGAAGGAAATAGACTGACGCGGAAGTAACCCTTGTTAATGGACAGGACAACTGTCCATCACAGAAAATACTGGAAACCGTGATTTCGATGCACCAATTGGTTGCTGTCACATGTCTGCACATGCTCATATCCTGCATGCCCCGAGTACGTCACTGTGTCATTACGTGTGGTGATTGAGTGACCAGTTGAATGCAACACAAAATGGCGCTCACTATAAAACAGCGCGTGTTCATTGTCGATTGTTATTCGAAGCACGTTTCGTGGAAAACCTGTGCGGACCTGCTTTGGCAAAACTTCCAGCAAAGTCTGCAATGCGAAACTTATTTGGCAAAATGGCGTGAAACGGGCGCTGTAGCGAATAAAATCCCTCGCTATCCCGAAAGAGTTTGAACACAAGAAAACATTGCTCGAGTGGAGGAAAGCCTGGACATGACCTTGTTGTCGTTTCAAATACACATGGCATCGAGATACTTTGGTTTAAATTTCACGTATTTACATCATATCATTTTTCACCGACCCCGCGTGTCTAAATCACGTCTGGGGAACTGGTGAAATCGAGGACACATCGTCTTAGTCCTAGAACATTTTCACAGGAAGCTACCATGACCGCTTTTCTTAACAGCGTGACTATTTTGCTTACGATACTCAGGAACTCGCCTTGATCCTGCCAGGCTCAAAATGGAAGTAAGAAAAAGCGTTATGTGTTATTTATTTGTACCTGCGATTAATTAATAGTCGAAAACGGAGAAATACTGTAGAAGATTTTACAAGAGAGATCAAGAAAGGGCATATTTTGTACACTGCACTTTGATTTCGGGAAGAATTCAGACAAGTTTTTCACTTTTCTGTGCATACTCCGATTGTCCGCCTGTTGCCATTTCTTGATGGATGCAGTATTTTTGTATCCGTCTCTTGGCACAGGCCAGAGCAAAGTGTAGCTTCCACCGAAGTCCCAATCTCATCCATGGCTGTGACAATATGGAAGCTGCTGGGGTATGGGTGGTGCTGAGTAATGACATTCAGAGCACGGCAGTGTGTCTGAGTGTTACGAAAGGTGTTGCTCGTAGGATCAGTCGTGCTGCAGTAGCACCTTCTGGTCCAATGAGGAAAGCAATGGCAAACTACCTCACTTCTCATCTTGCCTCGTATTCCTCATTTGGACTCTGCCATTGGTTTTTGCGGTTTCCTATAACTGCATAGCCTTTGTTAGTGCTATTTGAGGATCCAACCAGCCTTTGGGCTGATGACCTGGCCTAACAGACAGGCACTCCAATTGTGGCCTCTTATGTACATCCTTATTACGACCCCTAAATAACCTCATAACCATATGAAGAAACCAGTAACCTTTATATACAATCTCGTTCATATGATTACCCCAATGATGAGCTTTCCTTATATTAACACCTAAGTACTTACAGTGATCCCCTTGAGGAACTTCAAACCTATTAACACGGTAATAAAAACTCTTGCGTGAAAAGCACGACCTGACTTTTTCATTCCGTTTATAATCATACCATTGTCTGCTGTCCATCTCACAATCCTGTAACTCTGCCTGACAAGTCCCCTGTCATACCGAGGCGAAACGCTGGCAATTTTACGATTGAAAAGAGGTTGAAACATTGTTGCTGGCTTAGGAAGCCTACAAGATTTATAGCGACTGACCAAGCGAGTCGTGGAGGCAAGTGACCAATGGAACTCAACACTTAATGTAAATAATACACGTTTTATGGCAGTATCCCGAATACAACACCAAGAGAACTTGATGATCATTGGAGAGACAGTACAGCAAGAGAAGAAATACAAGTATTTAGGAACAAATGTGAACTACAACATAAACTGTATTGAGGAAATAAAGTCCAGAAATGCATTCAATAAAATGAGGAGAGTGTTCTGTAGCAGAAACCTTAGTTTACATCTAAAAATTAGACTTCTGAGATGTTACGTCGTCTCCACCTTGTTCTATGGAGTTGAGACCTGGACCATAAAGAAAAGAGAAATGGGCAGATTAGAGGCGTTTGAGTTATGGGCGTACATAAGGATACTACGGTTGATTTGCACGGATAAAGTCACAAGCGATGAGGTAATGAGGCGAATGGGAAAGAGAAAGGAAACATTAAATGCTGTCAAAATCAGAAAGCTGCCGTATCTCGGTCATATGATGCGAGAAGAGAAATATCATTTACTGCAGTTGGTCATTCAAGGGAAGATACAAGGCAAAAGAAGACACATTTCTTGGATTATAATCTGAAACCTTGGTTCAACTGTTCCACTGTTGAGCTGCTTCGCGCTGCATCATCTAAAACAAGGAGATGGCACTTGAAGAAGAAGAAGAAGAAGAAGAAGAAGAAGAAGAAGAAGAAGAAGATTGCAATAACTGATTACTCCCTCCCTAGTTTTAGGTGATGAGAAACTGGGGGATGGGAGTATACTATTCTATTCTTAAAACAATACTTTAACGTCTCTTAAGGTTTAAAATTAAGCCAAAGTGATATTTATTCGGCAATAACAAAACTGGAATAAACAAAAATGGGGTAAAGTTACATAAATTGAGAGATAAGCGTCAGAATGGCACGTCAGGATAATAAACTGTTACCTACGACACTATTAAAGGTTTTTAACTCGTGCAACGGACACATTAGAGCGAATACCCAACCGGGGTGAAGGAGTCACTGAATTAACGCATGCATAAAAGGCAACCTTGATGTAAAGCTTACCCATTATCAATTTGATGAGGTGGTGCACAAAGACGTTCTCTCGTCAGCGAGAGAATGTTAGGTTTGATCCACAAGGCCAGTAGAAGCAAGTAAACAATATTCTATTGCGTTCTAAATAGTTTGGACAGAGTTCAAATTGGAATGTCCATGATTTCTCTAATTAGTAGTGATTGGCAAGTGTTGACTGAGTCCATCTTGCGCAAGAAGGTATGGCGAACGTGTTTTTTGTACACAGTAGAACGACTGCAGCTAGGTACATAAACGCGTTGTGTATGACCTTGAATTTAGTGGGAACTAGCCCAGTAGTAAATAATGTTATTCCTCATCTCCCGTCATACCACTTCATTTTTTACTCTGGTTTGACATTCGCAGGTTAGTCAACAATTTGGTGTGATATTACAGTAAATGTCCTTAACACGAAATCCAAGGGACCGGAAAATAAAGAGCTCACGTTAAGAAAATTCGTGTTATACGAGTAAATTTAGAGTTTGAATGTCAGTCACTTTATAGTACGGTATTACAGATCATTGGTGCATATTAAAACAAGCATAAAAATATCATAAATGGTCATTAACCAAGTGAACCTACATGTGTTATTTCTTGGGTTAAGTAATGTTTGGAATGCTCTGATTCCCCCCCCCCCCCAAAAAAATGCGAGTTTAAAGCAAAATCCAGGCTAAAAGTGTAAAACAAAATGCAGTTTATTAAACCTAACCTTCTATAATATACATTCTAAAATTGTAAAATTTGACTATTGCTAGTAGATAACATTTAGGTGTTAGAAACATTGCAACTTAATACGTCGGCAATTTCCTTGAATGTGGTAGAAACTAACAGATATTGCTGGTCAGTGTACCAGCATTCGAGACAATGTGGTCTATTTCTAAACAACTACGAACAAAATTAATAAATATTTGTGTAGAAGAAAGGGTCTTGAAAAAGTCTTGAAAGAAATTGCCGGAATTTTCAACGAAAAAACCACGAAAACTGCTGTATCCATGGCCATCTATAGGTACGGAGGTAAAGTCTTTATTATTTATATTATACGTTCGTTGTCGCCGCACTTTTATTAATGCATGATAATTATTTGTTGGGTATATTGAAAAGTAAAGCAATCGTTATGCTTTGACCAAGTAGATCACACTATAAACCTATTTCTCCTAAAATTGCGTAGACCTAGCTTACGAGATATGAAACGATTACATGTGTAATCACCTGTTATATTAATGCAACTTTTGTGAATATTTCGTAACTACAAGCCATAGACATACCATGTCATTGCATTGCGCGGGTCGGATTAAGGAAACAGTTCGCCTCTTTGCGTGACGTCATCGAAGCTACAGTACACGGCATGTACATCATGAAGGAAGTGATTCTGTTCATCATGAGTGATGTAGTAGTGAAACAATTAATTGACAGGAACTGTCGATGCCTTTGACATGTGGTGAAGCCAAACTGGCAAGCTTCGTTAGGAATCGTGGCCAAAGACTTCCGATTACATCTAGAAGTGATGCAAGTATTAGTACCATTCGCTGGGAGGTGTTTACATTTGCATTCCATAGGCCAGCTGTGGCATAAGGATCACTAAACTGAACGCTTACCGCCGATTACAGTGGTGCAAAACACGTCGCCTGTGGACTATAGAGCAACGGAGAGACGAACCACGCTGCACGTTGTGCGAATTCGATGGACATATAATGGAACTGACGAATACATACTGGAGTGCATTGTGTGAAATTTGGTGGAGGAGGCGTTATGGCGTGGACCTGCTTTCCGTGGTTTAGACTTCATTCACTGTTTTAGTTCCTCGAACCATGAATCGCGAAGTCTGTCGGGAAATATTGGACAATTCTATTCTAACCATCCTATACCAGCTATTAGGAACTGACCCTTTTCATTTTCAACTTAACCCTCGACTGGCGTTGTGAAGACTTTGGTACGTAAATGGCGTTGTGGGGTCGAAAATTATACCATAGAGTAGATGACCACAAACACCTTTTATTTAAGTTTCAAAAATACACATCAATTATGTTCCTTTATACGTTTTGCATTACCTACAATGAAAAATAACATCTTTACTGGTTACAGATTGTGGGATAATGCACAATTGTTTTACCGTCATTGATTTTAAAAGAAAATGGCACTCCCATGAATTAAATTTGAATGAAAACACATTTTAAATGTTCATTGCTCCAAAACAAATTCAAAGGTACATTTAAGTATTATAGTATACAAAACTCACAAAAAATTTGAATTTCACAGTCATTTACGTCATTTTCACAATCACTTAAAACCCACTACATGTCTTCTTCTCCACAATCCTTACACACCACGGAACGGCAAGTTTGGCAGGTTGGACGGTCACATTTTACACAGTACTGATTTGTCTTTTTTTCAGCAGAGCGAAGACACAGTGCACATCACTTCTTTTGAGTTTTGATTGGATGATTGCACCTTTGGAACAGTTTTCTTATTAACAATTCTTGACACTACCAATTAATTGACCATCCAATGTTTTCAGAAACTGAAAGCTAGTGACAGGCATGCAGTTTTTGAGCGATGTCTGTACAATGAAGGAATTTATTCCAGTAATATTGAGGATAGTGAAGAAAATCGCGAGAGGCCATCTGCTCGTCCTGATCCTATATAGGATCACACACTGACATGCCAGGGCGAGATGTGTAAGCCTTAACGAAGAAAAAGTGCCAAACACGCACTTCGAATGAAATATGAACACTTAAAAATTTTTAAGTCACGACAGACTTCGTAACACAACGCCGTTGTGGGGTCGTAAACGGCACCGCAGAATATTTAAATCAAGTTTCTGAGAAAACCAATATTTACTAAAAGCTACAAATCAAGACAGCAGTTGACTTTGCACTAAGTGACAGCTACAGTGAATGGCGATAGCCAAAATTGAATGCAGAGGGAACGCCAGGGGTGTACAAAGTCACTGGTATCTTTAAAGACCCCACAACGCCAGTCGAGGGTTAACAATGCACTCTTTCATAAATAGTAGGTTATGAGTGAGGTGGTTTGTCGAAATTTGAGTAAATGAAATAGACTGTCTGGCCCAAAGCTACAGTATACCCAATTAAGCATCTCGGGGATGAGTAACAGCGCTGTTTTACAGGAGGAATGGAAGAAATACCTTCAGACTTCTACCGAAAGTTAGTGGAAATTATTATCAGAAGCATACAGGCTATGACAACAGCGAAGGGTGGTTCGACGTCATACAGATATCATAGCAGCCATATCTAAGTCAGTACCTAGGGCTGTCCGGTCATTAATTGCAATATTGTCCTAAAGTTTTGAGAAGAGGGGTAATGGTGCAAAATTTATTGAACTCATGAGCGCTGCAGCAGTTAAAATCGACCATGACTTTTGTTGAAAGAAATGCACACTCACTGACAAAATGGTACGCACCTGCTAGGATTTATTGGATCCAAATTACATATGGTAAAAGTTGCGCAAGAATTTTATCTCACTTATTAAAAACAAAACTAATGAAATGTACCACAAATGGAGAAGGAAAGGCGGAAATCAGGTCGGACGGAGAAAAGCTGCCATAGGTGAAAAGTTTCCTCTACCGTGGCAGCTTAATTTTCATCTGATGGAAGGAGCCAAAATGAGATAAGCATAATATCACAAGCCAAGGAAGTCGTACACAAGAAAAGATCGTTGCTCACATCTAAAGAAACTATCCGCCTCATGTGATCTGTCACGCAAAGAATGGGAGGAAAACCCATTGTCAGCTAGTTGCCGGTGGGGTCCGATATCTGACCACACGAGGCGGGGCTGGGAGTGGTGTCTCGTGTTGGACGGGCAGTTTTCCTTACCAGGGAAGATATCACGACCAGCCAGTTCTTTTAATTTAGTTTTAGGCAGTAGAATACCTAGTTAGGATGTTAGTGTAGATTGTAGTTAAGGTAGTATCTTACATGTGGTGCTGGATATCCGCGCAGTGCGGGATGCTACAGAGTAGATTTTTGTAAATTTAGACAAAGAAGATTTAGGTTAAATTAGTTATAGATTTAGTTGTAGTTAAGTAGTTAGTCCAGTCAAGTACTATTTTATTTATTTCCTTATACCGATAGTTCGTAACTATCGTGGGGTAATAAAGATGTAATGTAATGTAACCTAAGGCAACTAGCATAGACGTTCGCAAGGAACACATAAAAACATCTGTATGGAGTGTTGGACTGTATGGGTCGGAGACCTGGTCTCTCATGGACAGGATAAAAGTAAAACCCAGGTCTTTGAAATGTGGTGATGGCGTCGTGTGCTAAAATACCATGGACCAGTAGGGTAAGCAATGAAGAATGCTTAAAAGTTTGAATGAAAACTACCAGCTGGTAAAAGTAACAGAAAGTAGAAGGAATAGATTCATAGGTCACCTCTTAATACATTCAAACTGGTGCGCCAATCTAACGGAGGAAAGGATTGAGGCTAAAAGGAGAAGAGGATGACCTGGAAAATAATTTACGACGGACATCAAGAATGGACAACCGTACGCAACCGTAAAGAAGTTAGCACTGGAGAGAATACCTTACTTCTGTCATGAGTATGATGCTCACCGACCATGTAAGGTCGAGGAGATCAAGAAGAGAATAGTATATTTTTATTAGAGTTCTAATGAAGACTTACCTTCGAGATTGGGTTTACTACGGTCGTTGCACTGCACTCTCTTGAGTGGAACACCACCTTCTATCTCCTTAAGTAGTCGGTTGTGCACGTTAGGTTTTTCAGACTCGTACATAAACTGTGAACAGAAATAATAATAACTTATATTACCAAAACATAGACAACAGATAGGTCCGGGAGCACAAGGGTCTAACCTACTGCGAATGGAGAGAAGGCATTAAGATGATCACGAATGTGTCAGCTGTTAAGACGGTACCGGGCAGATCCCAGAGAAACATTTGTCACATTACCGCATTTTCACTAAATCTAACACCCACGTCTACAACGGTATTGTTCCTTCGGGTAGGTAACTGCGGGCTCATATGCCGGGTGTTTACGTGATGATAGAAACTTTCAGAGATACTGCAGAGGGGCACAAGTATCAGTGTGAGGTAGGAAACTTTTCGTTCCTGTGGTATCCAAATTCTGAAACCTTTGGACTGCTCCGCATATCCGCATACCACGTGGGGTAGAATTTTCCCATGTTCGGCGATTGGTTTAGGCAGTAGTATTCACATCCAACTTTTTTCTTTCGAATTTGTAAACATTTGGCTTTATAAGGAGTTAGTACACACAGTTTGCTTGTAGGACACATATTCCTAACGCAATTCGCTGTTGAAACAGCCTCTTCCCAGAAAGAAGGAGGGAGTCAGGGCTTCGCGCTTCTCTGTGTTTCCGAACGTTTTCTGAAGTCCTGAAACTTATTAACGATTTCATTTTCCTGAGGAAGAAACTTGACTTCGCACCATCCAGTCGCTTCGTCGACGAATGTGACGAAGTAACACGCGTTTCCGTTCTCGCATGGAGCCTCAAATGTCTGAGTGAATCAACTCCCCTTCGGAAAGAGGATACGTGCCATCTTTCCTTGACGACAAATCTCACATTCAAAAGCCCTCTTCAGTGTCAATGACTTCGATTTCCTCTTTTATATGAGCGACAAATGAGGTACTATCGTTCACACGTCTGTAACTCGAATGGATGTTTTGTCGAACACTACGTGGTGACCCTTGTCTTCAATCTTCCCGACTGACGGTAGGTTAGTACGCAGATCAGGCACATATAATGTATTGCACAGGTTTAAAAAGACATTGTCACAACACCTTTTGCACTTATTTTCGTCGTGGAACAGCTCGCTAATTTTAAATTTTCATAAACATCAGTTTCCACCAGTGAAAAACAGTCCAGAGTTTTACACACATGCGACTGCAGCCGCTTTTGAGGCACCACATTTTAGTCCATCACGAATTAGACGAGTTCAGTTCTGACGATATGTAGCGAGGTAGTTTCTTGGGCCTTAAGTTAGCCTCTATGGCTCAGGCGGCAGCGTCCTGGCCTCTGGGTTCCGTGGTTCAAGCCATATGAGATTTATGCTGGACAAAACGGAGGCGGGAGAGGTTTATCTCCGGGTACTCCCTGTTATCTTTTATTCCAACAACACTCTCCGACATAATTTCATCTGTTAGTAATTTATCATTGCCCCAGAGGAGTGCGACAAGTTTTGACAGTCGGCACATTTCCTATCCTCGCCGCTAGATGGGGTTTCATTCATTCCATTCCTGACCCGGCCGAATGACTGGGACCAGGCTGTGGATTTTCACTTCCTTCGGTCTTCTGGACATTAACCTTTTTACTCGTTTTGCACTCCTTCGCCTTGTGACCTCTCTTTTTACATCCATAGCAACGAGGAGTAGCGAATCCTCCTTTTTTCGCCTTTATCCATCTTGCTTGTAGGCTTTTATAATTCTTGTTCTTGTAGTTTTCTTCGGCAGTATAGTGTTTTGCATCACGTATCGGTCACTGCTTGTTGCGTCACTTTCTCCAACGATTTTTGGAAGTTCGTCGCGGGACTCTATCGCGCATCGAAAATAATAAAAACTGACTGGCAAGCTTTACAGAAGTAATATGGATAACAAATCGTCGATTGATTGACACGTCCATACCATTCACTTGTCCACGGCGTCGAAAACCCCCGTAAATGGTGACGTAAGTCTCCATCTACATTCATTCTTTGAAGCACGATTTGCTTTAATATTGCTTTCCGCGTGGCTCCTTCGATTTGTAAATCGACTCTAGTTTCAGCCATAGTTCGCGCGAAGTGGCAAAATCTGTTATCCATTTCAATGCGGAGGGTTTAATTAGCAAGATAATATCTGACATTCCCTCACTGTCACGTTCTTTCCATTCTGTAATAGCGGCCGCGTTGTGGTTCGAACCCACTATCTTCCGGATGGAAGTTCACAGCTGCACGCGTCTAACCGCACGGCCAACTCGCCCAGTTTATTCGATTCTGTGGATCACCGGGATGGGCGAAGCAGTAGTACAGTATTTATAATCTGGGGCCATCCCCGCGTTTATATATACACATATAAGAAAATGGAAATTGCAACACCATGAAGGCATTGGTCGTTTGTGTTAATTTTCAAGATATGGAACTATGCCATGTAGATATGTAAACGATCAAAGTTTCAGACCCATTGGATTGTTGCTACAGGTCTCCCCACGTGATTGGTCGCGGAGGAATCAACTCCAGTATACGGACTCTGGTGTGGCGCAGTTGACTTGCAGTCTGTGCAGTGAAGTGTTCCCCGTCAAACATGCCTCGACGACAGAGAAGAGCACGCTATCAACAACTGTCGCCGTTTGAGAGGGCTCGGATAATTGGGCTGTGTGAGGCTGGATTATCGCTAAGGACTGTCGCTGCACGTGTTGGCCGACAGGGATCTACGGTACAACGTGTATGGCAGCAGTGGTCAAATGAAGGTACCAACACTCGTAGACCTGGCACAGGCCCAGCGCGACAGACAACTGTGAGAGAGGGTCGACACATCATTCGGATGGCCGGGATGGAACCCCATGCAACAGCAGCGCAAATTCGAGCAGCTGTAGCACCCCACATTACACAACAAACAATTGGCAATCGCCTGCGTGCAGCTGGCTTACGATCCCCTGTCCCTGCAGAAGGTGTTCCATTGACCCCATAACAGCGACGTGGAAGGCTGGCCTGGTGTCGAGAAAGATCGACGTGGGTCGACGAATGGCATAGGGTCGTCTTTAGTGATGAATCGCGCTTCTGTCTTGCCCGCAGTGATCGCCGGAATCGTGTGCGCCGACGTACCGGGGAGGAGGGGCCGCCCAGATCTTATTGTCGAGAGGCACACAGGGCCAACACCAAGCATTATGGTCTGGGGAGCTATTGGCTTTAATGTGAAATCACAATTAGTGCTTGTTGAGGGCACTATGACTGCTCGACAGTACGTTGATAGGGTACTCAATCCAGCAGTTGTCCCTATGATGGCGAACATTGCTAATGGGATGTTTCAGCAGGACAATGCCCGGGTTCACACTGCACGCATCTCCAGAGAAGCTCTCCACGACATCACAACCTTAGAATGGCCAGCCAGATCCCCGGACCTCAGTCCTATTGAGCATGTGTGGTACATGATGGGCCGACAACTGGCCAACTGTCCTCAGCCACCCACAACTCTGGAACAACTGACCCGTGCAGTGCAGCAAGCATGAGTCACAATTCCTCAGGAAGCGATCCAGGGCCTTATTGACTCCATGCCTCGACGAATTCATCAGTGTATTGCAGCTCGTGGTGGGCACATCCTGTATTGATTGTTGTCCAAACTTGCGGTCAGAGGGCCCTGATTGTGTAATCATCGAAGCACAACCGAACACTCGTCCTGCCTGTTCAATTGCAGCAATGTAGCACCACTCCTGCTGGGTGTTGCAATTTCCATTTTCTTCAGTGTACTACCAATAGGTAACACCAAAATAATAGCTAACACGAGTGTAAGAATGTAACGTTAATAACGGCAATAACATGCGCTCAGTAGGAAATCTACTCGTAAACTATACATTCATTCCGTACGTTTACCGCTAACCGTGCTCACTACGATTCCTGACCGCGCACTCTTTTTCCCGCCATTCGGAAACAAAGCAAGCATTTTCCCAGTCTACCTGCACGGCGACACCGCCGAAGAGCTGGCAACTTTTCGCTACTCTTACAAATTAACACATTTTTTAAAGAGCATATATATGTATACTTACTGTGTCTTTTACCTTGACCTTGGGTAGCAGCGGACTACTGCGGTCATTACATTGGACGTGCTTCAATCTTTTGTTTGCGACTTCCACTTCCTTCATCATGGCTGCCCAGTCAGGGCGCTTGCGCGGCCTGCTCCGCAGTGCTTCCAGTTTGGCTGCTTTCTCTGGTGGGAGAGGTTTGCGATCTGGAAAGAGAATAATCATTGAAAGAACTTGCTGGTCTGCCCTTTGATGAAGAACAAATGTTCAAAAGAAGATCTTAAGGCTGCAAATACTAAAGCCGTAACTGTTGCTACTCACTAGCAAAATGTTATCTGCTTCGGACACGGAAATGAATGAATGAATGAATGAATGAATGAATGAATGAATGAATGAATGAATGAATGAATGAATGAATGATTACCAAAGTATAATTCTCCTCCCATGTGATAAAAACCCTGGAGAGATAGTGGGTTTGAACCCCACTGTTGGCAGCGCTGAAGATGGTTTTCCGTGGTTTCCCCACTTTCACACCAGGCAAATACTGTGGCTGTACTTTAATTAAGGCCACGGCCGTTTCTTTCCTACTCCTAGCCCTTTCCTACCCCATCTGTGTCGGTACGACGTAAAGCAACTTGTGATGTGTATTTTCTTTGCAACTAAAGCACAGTTTACATTCTCCGTTCAATTCTCATGCGCGCACATCTCCCTAGCGTCTGCATTCCTGGTGTCGTAAAACTTTGTCCGAAGAAACTAGTTTGCAGTTGACGTGCAATCCTTGTGGGTAGCAGTCAGGAGTGCGTAGTGTTACTGTTAATTTAATTCAACTGTGACTCATGTAGTGCATTTTCGTCCGGCTCCATGACTAAATGGTCAGCGTGCTGGTCTTTGGTCATAGGGGTCCCGGGTTCGATTCCCGACACTGTCGGGAAGTTTAAGCGTCATTGGTTAATTTCGCTGGCACGGGGGCTGGGTGTGTGTGTCGTCCTCATCATCATTTCATCCTCATCACGACGCGCAGTTCGCCTACGGGGGTCAAATCAAAAGATCTGGATCTGGCGAACCGAACAGGTCCACGGACACTCCCGCCACTAAAAGCCATACGCCATTTCATTTCATTGCATTTCCACAATGAATGAGTTACAAAGGAAAGAGGGTTCCAACCCCACTGTCGGCAGCCCTGAAGACGGTTTTCCGTGGTTTCCCATTTTCACACACCTTAATTAAGGCCACGACCTCTTCCTTCCCGCTCCTAGCCCTTTCCTGTCCCATCTTCGCCATCTGCGTCGGTGCGACATTAAGCAACTCGTAAAAAAAAAAAAGGGCACATGGCACCTTTCATTGCTCTAGAGAACTCAATTTCAAGTCCACTTTCTAGGATTTTATTTGTCCATTATTTTCGTTTTTTTTTTTTGGATGAATTATGCACAGGTTCAGTAAATACCTGCATACTAATAGCCGCCATTTTCAAAGTGTTAATTATTGAACATTTATTGTAAGCTTGTATATGAACTGAATATTTGAGATATATCCATGCCATATTTCAGCTCAGTTGGTCCAATAGTTTAATCGTGATTGAGCGAGAAGTGGTAAAGATACCATCTAATTTTAAACTGCCGGGGTGAGTGGCTCAGAGGGTTAAGGCGCTGGCCTTCTGACCCCAACTTGGCAGGTTCGATCCTGGCTCAGTCCGGTGGTATTTGAAGTTGCTCAAATACGTCAGCCTCGTGTCGGTAGATTTACTGGTTCGTAAAAGACACCTGCGGGACTAAATTCCGGCACCTCGGCGTCTCCGAAAACCGTAAAAGAGTAGTTAGTGGGAGGTAAAACAAATAACATTATTATTATTATTAATTTTTAACTGATACGATTTTCTTTAAAAGAAAATCGCAAATATTATTATGTTCAGGTCAATATCTTGTAACAAAACATAGCAGATTCATTTAGTTTCACACCTCTTATAATTAGATAGTTAAAAACCAAGTCTAACTATCGTCGACTTGGTCTCCCTCTAGTTATTTTACCCTCCAAGGTCCAGTCCGTTATTCTCCTAGACCTAGATAACCTCTCCCCCCCATTTGCCTCACATGACCGCGCTACCGAAGCTGATTGATACGCACAGCTTCATTATCGAGTTTATTCCTAACTGAAGTTTTTATCTCCCCATTTCGAGTACCCTCCTGCGATTATTCTCGCCTGTTTATACCAGCATTATTACTTTCATTTCTGTCCGGCTCCGTGGCTAAATGGTTAGCGTGCTGGTCTTTGGGCACAGGGGTCCCACTTTCGATTCCCAACAGGGTCTGGAATTTAACCATAATTGGTTAATTCCGCTGGTACGGGATCTCGGTGTATGTTTTGTCTTCATCATCATTTCATCCTCATCTCGATGCGCAGGTCGTCATATCAAAAGACCTGCATTTGGCGAGCCGAACATGTCCTCGGACACTCCCGGCACTAAAAGCTATATGCCATTTCATTTCATTTTCCTTTGGCCGATACCTTCATTTTTCGAAGTGTCGGGCCCCTTCCTTTTTCCCCCTCTGATTAGTGTTATGCAGAGGATGGTTGCCCAGTTGTACTTCCTCTTAAAACAATAATCACCACCACCACTCTAATTCGAATAAAATAAAGAAGCAAAATAAAACATTTGCATTTTACTGTCCCATAAATACGGGATTTTTGGCGTCCTGTACGGAATCAATTGGGGAACACCTGGCAACTCAATGAATTTGTAACACACTTACAGGCTGGTAATTATTCGGGGGGGGGGGGATGATTAACATGAACACAGGCATGTGAAATGAACAACAATTATTAATGTAGTAAAAATATTCACAAACAATAATAGAGTTTGTTTCTCAAATACATTTTTGAACGAGTCTTATGCACGGAGTTTTCAATAATATTCACAAGTGAACAGAAAAATAGATCTTGATTCATAAATACAGTAAATTTTTTGATGGAATGTTTTATGTTATGATAAATAATCACAAGTACAACTTCCTTCATAAATACACTTTCTTAATAAATGTCCTATTACTGTACATTGAACCTCCGTGGCTCAGACAGCAGAGTGCCGGCCTCTCACCGCTGGGTTCCGTGGTTCAAATCCCGGTCACTCCATGTGAGATTTGTGCTGGACAAAGCGAAGGCGAGACAGGTTTTTCTCCGGGTACTTCGGTTTTCCCTGTCATATTTCATTCCAGTAACACTCTTCAATATCATTTCATTTCATCTGTCATTCATTAATCATTGCCCCAGAGGAATGCGACAGGCTTCGGCATCCGGTGCAATTCCTATCCTTGCCGCTAGATGGGGGCTTCATTCATTTCATTCCTGACCGGGTCGAATGACTGGAAATAGGCTGTGGATTTTCATATACTGTACGTTATGCATTTCATGGTACGAAATGTGGAAAGTTCTACCAGCAGATGTACCGCTTGAACAGTCTCCATTGGTAAATGTAGTTGTCTAAAGCAATGCTCGCTTTCTAATCTCATTTATTGATATAAAACCATCTACCACGTTCTCCAGATTTAATGCCCTTGCAGCCTCCGAAGACTACGAATCTCAACGATTTAAGGGGACTTAACATCTAGGATGAGAATTTTTTTCGGGGGGTGGAAATGGCACTCTGCTCCCTCTGCCTCCACCCCCCCCCCCCCCCAAAGTCGGCACCACTGCACACTAAGCCGCGTTTACATGTGCATTAACGATATTATTATTATTACAAACTTCCCCCATGAGGAGGCTGCCACAAGGACAAAGTATGTCGACTGCACGGTACTTTGTTTTCTAAGTTACTGTTGACTTTGCTACTGTGCCAGGTAGAATAATCCCAAGGCTCAGGAATAAATGTGCAATATTGTTGTTCAAATGCTATATAGATGATTGCGGAGTATGGTCACTGAACCTCGTATTGCGGCGATAGCGATGTCGTGAAGTCGTGTCCGGCTGAGGCCGAGAGAATCCCATAGCTGTACAAGAAATTTAGGGATTGTGCCTCGAGCTCCGATCATGAGTCCATGGACGGAAATATTGTCTAGGTGATATTTATCTTTATAGTAGTTTACAGTTGGCTGGCAAACTGACTTCTTTTCGGCGTATTGTGGGATCTAAGATTAGGCCTTGCTTGCTAGCAGGTTGAAAAGCTATCATGTCAATACGCCTGTTACTCCCGTCGGAAGCTAGGCCAGAGACATCTTCGTGCACCGTGAAACCGTGATCCCTCAGCGAGGTCGCAATCATGTGTCGTATTGTATGATGGCGGGAATTTCTCAATACCTCCCCGTGAGGGCAGGCTCCCAGGACATGGGCAAGAGTTTCGTGCTCTCTGTGGCAACGCCGACAAAGGGTGTTAGCCTTCACTCATGCAGGGAATGTGACAATTGAGAATGTTTCTTCGAGATTGGTGTTAACTAAAATTTCCGCCATCTGTTGGGAATATAATCCAGTCTTTCCAGGTGGTGACTTCCGGTAACCGTTCAGCCACCATCTCCTATGGGAGATATCTATCTTCTAGATGAACGACGCAGAAGTTACGTCATTCAGTTTTTGATTTTGCGTTCATCCTTCATGGAGGTAGTTTATTTGGGGCGATGAGTCAATAAGTGAGGAGATTGGCGAATTGCCTCGCGTGGCTCGCGGCATCTGGACCAATCTTAGAGAGTCATTGCCAAAGTATTTATATCTTTCTACTACTGGCTCGTGTTGTGACCAGCATGTCGATTGATGTGTGGGTGGTACTGGCAGACATATGTTTTATACAGTCAGACGCGTAAAGTAATGTCGAGACTGAAAGATTAAACATGTGTCTATATTCTTCGGAGAATCAGTGAAGTTGCTCAAGGCACTGTTTCTCAACTGCCGAAATCTCAGATGGATCTTAGCAGGAGGCGGGATGATCTCGCTTGGCTGAAGAGTTTGCAGTGAACTCCTGAAACAGGTTACGACTAGGATGATGGTAAATAACGTCAATGACAAATTAACACGCCGATTGTTCGAAATTGCTAACAGTGACAGGTTAGGCCGGGATTGTCAGAAAATGACCATGGATCAGTATGGTGTTTCTGCCTGCGGATCCTAATTTCGCGGATCTAAACCAGGCGGAGTTAGTGGAATGTTTGCATGGCGGGTTAAAATCTATTAGCCACGCGATGCGGTACGATGTCGTCATGTAAAAGATCTCTGGTGACGCGTTTGTTGTTTACCCAACAAAATTTCAGTGACACTCTAGATTTCTACGTTTACAAGGAAGTCTTTCAGTAGTGCTATGAAAGATTTCCGTCCGCTGACGATCCGGAAGGAGGAGGAGAATTCGCGTTCTATTCCCGGGAACGAATTCAAATTTAACTTTATCGTTTTAGACACGGTGGTTGGAAACAGCGTGAACCGGGTGGGGGCGGTAGACTAACACCCACGATATTCCCTGCCTGTCGTTAGCGGGGACTAAAAGGGGCCCGGGAGCTCTGAACTTGGGAGCGTGAGTTGGCGACCACGGGCCTCTTAGCTGAGTCCTGACATTGCTTCACCTTACTTGTGCGAGGCTCCTAACTTTCATCTATCCTATCCGACCTCCCTTGGTCAACTCTTGTTCTTTTCCGACCCCGACGGTATTACGTATGGAGGCCTAAGGAGTCTTTCATTTTCGCGCCATTCGTGGCCCTTGTCTCCTTTTGGCCGATGTCTTCATTTTCGAAGTGTCGGATCCCTTCCAATTTTCTCTCTGATAAGTGTTTTATAGAGGATGGTTGCCTAGTTGTACTTCCTCTTAAAACAATAATCACCACCACCACTGACTTCGAAAAAATTAATTCGATATTTCGCCCTGTTGTCATTTTATCAGCTGCTTAAAGTCAGCGGATATTCGCGGATTTCTATGTACGAATGTAAAATAAACTGACAAAATCAAAATAAAGTACATTATATCCGACTTAAATACATGATCACAGTTATATCGGTATTGCAAGGGAAAAGGGTTAAGTAAAACTCAGTCTTGGTTCGCCCAACAGGGATTCGTTCCTCTGCTGTCTGGTGGAGTAAAAAAAACGTCGAAATTGAAATCAGGCAGCCGAAATGGCATCATATAAAAATACCTGCACACCTTAGCTGAGGACATACGATTATTATTATTATTATTAAGTTGATGCAATGCCAGGACTCAGCTAACGGGCCCGTGATCACCAATTCACTTCTTCTTATTATTATTTTTCATCTGTTTACCCTCCAGGTTCGGTTTTTCCCTCGGACTCAGCGAGGGATCCCACCTCTACCGCCTCAAGGGCAGTGTCCTGGAGCTTCAGACTCTTGGTCGGGGGATACAACTGGGGAGTATGACCAGTACCTCGCCCAGGCGGCCTCACCTGCTATGGTGAACAGGGGCCTTGTAGGGGGATGGGAAGATTGGAAGGGATAGACAAGGAAGAGGAAAGGAAGCGGCCGTGGCCCTAAGTTAGGTACCATCCCGACATTCGCCTGGAGGTGAAGTGGGAAACCACGGAAAACAACTTCGAGGATGGCTGAGGTGGGAATCGAACCCACCTCTACTCAGTTGACCTCCCGAGGCTGAGTGGACCCCGTTCCAGCCCTCGTACCACTTTTCAAATTTCGTGGCAGAGCCGGGAATTGAACCAGGACCTCCGGGGGTGGCAGCTAATCACGCTAACCACTACACCACAGAGGCGGACATATTATTATTATTAATTATTATTATTATCAACAACAGCAAGTTCGGTTCGGTTTCTTCAAATATGTGCAAGTTAGCTTTACTCTTTACGAAATTTACCTTTACGGCATGTCTGGTTATTCGAAGATTATTAGTCAGGTTGTTTACATTTTTAGAAAATAGACTTAAGTTGTAGGTTATGTTTAAAAAAAATATTTGTGGCAAGTTAGGTCACGTTTTTCCTCAAAGTATTGCAAGTGACAGGTTAGGTTTACGTTTTTCGAAAATTACGTACACTACTAAAATTATTAGTGATAGGTTAGATTTAGTTTATCGAAAATGATTATTATTGGCAGGTTAGGTTCAAAAAACCTGTGGATGGGGGACGCAGATGAAGAATACACCCACGGTATCCCCGGCCTGTCGTAAGAGGTGACTAAAAGGGGCCCCAGGGTCTCTCAACTTCGGAGCGTGGGTTGGCGACCACGGGACCCTTCGTTCAGTCATGGCATTGCTTTCACTTACATGTGCCAGACTCTTCACTTTCACCTGTCCTATCCGACCTCTCTTGGTCAACTCTTGTTCTTTTCCGACCCCGACGGCCTTAGAGCATTCGAGGCCCAGGGAGACTTTCATTTACACGCCCTTCGTAGCCCTTGTCTTTCCTTGTCGGGTACTTCATTTTCGGAGTGTCAGATCCCTTATATTTTCTCTCTCTCTACCCCCTGTGGGTGGGGGACGCAGACGAAGAATACACCCACGGTATCCCCTGCCTGTCTTAAGAGGCGATTTAAAGGGATGACCAAGGGATGCTGAATTTTGAACCATGACCTTAGCTGTGATTAGTACCATCACGCTGGGAGCACCATGAGACGACGGTTCTTGCGATTAGTACAGCTACATGAGGAACACCATGGTTCTACTTTACTAGCAATAAGTACCAATACGAGGGGCCGTTGACCTGAATTTTGGTCTCCTTTTAGACAACAAGCATCAGTCGATTCAGGATTGTGCTTTGAAAGCAGCCCATTAGCCAGTATATACACTACCATTGTTTTAAGTTTGTTTCTGGCAAGGTGGGGCAGTGTGGGTCGGATCCACTGATTGTTTTAAGTTCGTACTTATTGTTCATGGTCGTGTTTTTTTAATTCTAGCCAGGGGATTGATTTTGGAATTATTTTTAACTTTTAATGTTGTGAGTTGGAACCGCTGTTTACATTCTTTCTTCATCATCAAGTTTTGAATTTTGGTCAGTGGATGAATTTTAGAATGTTAAATTGTCATTACATTTCATCTCATTTCGTACCTTTAGGGGCCGATGACCTAGATGTTAGGCCCTTTAAACAACAAACATAAGCATCATCATCATTATCAGGTTAAAACATGAACGAGTAGAAAGTTAGATTTTCCCTCTTTCGAAAGTTACTGTGTCATGTTCAATTCTGATTACTTCGAAATTTCTATCATTGGTAGAATCGGTTCGCGTTGTTACACACATTATAGTTACGAGTTCGCTCTGGATTGTTCGAAAATCCCTTTCCGTGAAGGAAATTACAGCAATTGACGATACTCACGGATAGGTCTTATGATTGTTCTTAACTTAGAATGACCTTTACTAGTGTGGACGAAAACAAATATTAACGTACTTGTATGGGCAAAGTCGGGAGTCAAACCTTGTACACCTATCTAGTGTAGGTATCAGGCTAGGGATATGTACGTACTAAAATTAGCTTTATCATTTCAGCGTGTTTGCAATGGTATCGAAGGTGTTGATTAGTTTTGTGAGAAATGGGTTTAGTTTTAGCTATGACACTTGTGTTGGAGACGTTTTATTTCTGAACATATTTTCAGTTTCAACACGAGTTGCGATATACAGAAACACATTTGGCAGACATAACTTGGCCGTGTGCCTTCACTAGAAATTTATGTTAATACAACTATGGTATTCTTCGACTCTCTCTCATTTGTTTTCTATTTCCTCGAGACCAATAGTTTCATTCGTATTACGCCCCTTTTATGATAAGTAGGCCGTCTTCTGGCGCTGTCATAAAATACAATTGGTAACCATAATGGGATATATACAGAATGAACCGAAATTTGCACACTCGGGCGTCACAGCGAAACTCCTCACATGCCAGCAATTAAAAAAAAAAAGTCTATCTCACAAAATTTCGTCCTGCGAGCATATCCGGCAGAAAAAGGACGTTGAAGAGTGGCAATCTGGCAACACTGTAACCACATGTACGGTAACTATCTCTGTCAGCACATATTAGCCCTGCTGTACTGTTTGTGCAGTGGATAGAGTTTTGGGTGAGCATGTAGGAGGTCGAGGGGTCGGTCCTGGGTTGAGGCGTATGTTTTTTATTTTATGAATGTAGTCCAGGTGGTATGGTATCTGGCATCTTAATCGTCAACAGTGATTGCAGCGGGTCCTCTAGAAACCATTTGCACTTACATACTACGATCCTAGAAATGGACGTACAATCGTTTTCATTGGTCAGCTTGGAAAGACGCCCGAATGCGCGAATTTAATTTAAGTTCACTCTGTATATTCGTATTTTCGTATTTTGCGCTTCACGTACCGTGGATGTTGAACTACTGTTGGAGGTTTCGTGTTCAGCATAATTTTCTCCGCCCAAATCCACATTTTCTTTCTATCTTGCCTTCTTTGGTTGTATCATGCTGTATTTGTCATCTCGGAAGATGTGACCGAGAAATGCTGCCATTTTTGCGAGGGTTAAAACTTCGCATTACTCTCCGACACGACAGAGTGCCTCCTCGTTGCTGATTTTCCCTGTCCACGAGATTTTCGACATTCGGCGATACTTCAACCATTCAAAAGCCTGCAGTCCGTAGATAGGTGTAGTCGTCATCCTGCAGCAGCAGGCACAAAGGTAACCATCCTTCATGCATTTCTGTTTAACTAGGTCGTTTCATGTCTTGATACTTCATGCAGTGTGGAGTGTGGTCAGTATACTGGCCTACGGTTCAGAGGGTCCCGGGTTCGACTCCCGGCCCGGTCGGGGATTTTAACCTTCATTGGTTACTTCCATTTGCCCGGGGGCTGGGTGTTTGTGCTGTCCCCAACATCCCTGCAACTCACACACCACACATAACACTATCCTCCACCACAATAACACGCAGTTACCTACATATGGCAGATGCCGCCCACCCTCATCGGAAGGTCTGCCTTACAAAGGCCGCACTCGGCTAGAAATAGCCATGCGAAATTATTATTATTACTTCATGCAGCGAACATCTTTGTTGTGAATTTGTTGAATATAAGATGCTCTTGGTCTTCGTCTACTGTTTTTTTCTTTCATGTCGTCCCTCTAGTATGATCAATAAGATCTCTTCGTGCCTCAGGATATAATCTACTAGGCTCCATCTTCGTCTGATAAAGTTTTTCCAGGCTCCGTTCTTTGTGTATTTGCATCAGGACTTGTTCATTTGCCATCTTTCTGTCCAGCCAATTTTGAGCTTTCGCCTGTAACACCACAGCTGCACAACTTCAAGTCCTGCACTTTTCATATTTTCTCACCGCCCAAGTCTTAACGAACTTTTTCCTGACCTCATTACTCAAGATCTTCGATGTTAGGGCACTTTTCTTTTTGAAGAATTCCTTTTTGGTCTGAAAGATTCGACTATTGATATCAGCCTTACTTCACTCGTCAGATGTAAATTTACTGCCCAGATAAAAAGATACCTCAAACATAAACAAGATTTTATGTTAGCCTACGGTATTTCTATAAGTACAGGTAGTAGACAAAGGAGTATTTAGTTCATAAATGTCAAAATAATTAATTTTGTTTCCTGATATGAAGATAATTAAACGTATTTACTTAGCGTTTGTATACAAAATAATTTATTTTCTTTCGTCGCCATGATCTCATGAAGTGAATAGAACGAGACGTCAGACACAATAAAACAGAAGTTTAAATCTGGTTACATACACGCCCCTTCACTAGTTGTAACCGAGAGTCGTGAAAGCAGCTGCTAGGCTGTAACTTCCGTCAGAGCGCATACTCTGCTCCTTTACCTGCCTGAGCTGGAACACTGCTCAGAGACTCTGACAGAAATACACTGACTGACAGAGCAAATGCAACACCAAGAAGGAGTGGTCAGAACTTTATGCCAATTGCAGGGTAGACTGACGTCACTGAGGTATGCTCATGATGTGAAATGCGCCGTTGTGCTGCGCACGTAGCGAACGATAAATGGGACACGGCGTTGGCGAATGGCCCACTTCGTACCGTGATTTTTCAGCCGACAGTCATTGTAGAACGTGTTGTCGTGTGCCACAGGACACGTGTATAGCGAAGAATGCCAGGCCGCCGTCAACGGAGGCATTTCCAGCAGACAGACGACTTTACGAGGGGTATGGTGATCGGGCTGAGAAGGGCAGGTTGGTCGCTTCGTCAAATCGCAGCCGATACCCTTAGGGATGTGTCCACGGTGCAGCGCCTGTGGCGAAGATGGTTGGCGCAGGGACATGTGGCACGTGCGAGGGGTCCAGGCGCAGCCCGAGTGACGTCAGCACGCGAGGATCGGCGCATCCGCCGCCAAGCGGTGGCAGCCCCGCACGCCACGTCAACCGCCATTCTTCAGCATGTGCAAGACACCCTGGCTGTTCCAATATCGACCAGAACAATTTCCCGTCGATTGGTTGAAGGAGGCCTGCACTCCCGGCGTCCGCTCAGAAGACTACCATTGACTCCACAGCATAGACGTACACGCCTGGCATGGTGCCGGGCTAGAGCGACTTGGATAAGGGAATGGCGGAAAGTCGTGTTCTCCGATGAGTCACGCTTCTGTTCTGTCAGTGATAGTCACCGCAGACGAGTGTGGCGTCGGCGTGGAGAAAGGTCAAATCCGGCAGTAACTGTGCAGCGCCCTACCGCTAGACAACGCGGCATCATGGTTTGGGGCGCTATTGCGTATGATTCCACGTCATCTCTAGTGCGTATTCAAGGCACGTTAAATGCCAACCGCTACGTGCAGCATGTGCTGCGGCCGGTGGCACTCCCGTACCTTCAGGGGCTGCCCAATGCTCTGTTTCAGCAGGATAATGCCCGCCCACACACTGCTCGCATCTCCCAACAGGCTCTACGAGGTGTACAGATGCTTCCGTGGCCAGCGTACTCTCCGGATCTCTCACCAATCGAACACGTGTGGGATGTCATTGGACGCCGTTTGCAAACTCTGCCCCAGCCTCGTACGGACGACCAACTGTGGCAAATGGTTGACAGAGAATGGAGAAGCATCCCTCAGGACACCATCCGCACTCTTATTGACTCTGTACCTCGACGTGTTTCTGCGTGCATCGCCGCTCGCGGTGGTCCTACATCCTACTGAGTCGATGCCGTGCGCATTGTGTAACCTGCATATCGGTTTGAAATAAACATCAATTATTCATCCGTGCCGTCTCTGTTTTTTCCCCAACTTTCATCCCTTTCGAACCACTCCTCCTTGGTGTTGCATTGTCACTGTCAGTCAGTGTATATTGACCACTAAGTACGGTTGTCTTCACTTCATCCAGCCGGTATTCACGCGATTCTGTTATGTCTTCATTGATGTGGAAATTATTTATATTTGCACATACATATTAGAGATATATTGGAGTGCTTGTGGTGTCCCGAGGAATAAAATAATCTCACAATTCTTCACTGTAAGATCTTCGTAGGCATTGTTGACCCATGTGATTGACAGCCTTTCAGCGACACAATCTCAACATCGCACTTACAGGAGATCCCCACATTACACCGTGGATGATCTGAATTCGATTCGGTTTCGATCAGATTTTTCTAGACTGAACAAACCCGGGCTTCTGCTCGGTTGTGCATAGCATTTCTGAGCACTCTGGAGGGGCAAACAAGTTCCATTCATGAGAACATCTTTAAGCCAGGTTGAATTTGTTAGCTACAAGATTCTCCGTCGTACAAATAGGTGACCGAGCTCGATAGCTGCAGTCGCTTAAGTGCGGCCAGTATCCAGTATTCGGGAGACAGTAGGTTCGAACCTGACTGTCGGCAGCTCTGAAGGTGGTTTTCCGTGGTTTCCCATTTTCACACCAAGCAAATGCTGGACTGTACCTTAATTAAGGCCACGGCCGCTTCCTTCCAACTCCTAGCTATTCCCTGTCCCATCGTCGCCATAAGACCTATCCGTGTTGGTGCGACGTAAAGCAACTAGCAAAAAAAAAAAAAAGGTGGATATCGTGAGCGTAATCGGTACACATGTAGATAATTAACGTCCACCATGCATAGGTAATTAGTGGGTTGGTTTGGATCAATGTTATATCGCCGCAGCGAAACAAGGAGCTAACAGAAAGTGATGTTATCATTGCAAGATAGTACTGAGCCGTCTCAAACACCGCTGACAAAAAACAACCGCGTTGAACTTGTGTGGAGAAAATATTATAGTGAGTCTCTCAACAGCAACATCCGTTTCCTCATATTCTTTGCCTGAAACAATATGCAAATTGAAGCTATTTCCGCACTGGCCATGAAGGCCTTTGGATCAGCGGAAGGTAAAGTCTTCCATTATACGTAACCTCGACGCTCAGTGGGTTAGGCTAGTAACATCTATGCCCTCACGCCTATGCCCCATCATTTAACCTGGCACTCATTTTTCGTGTAGGTTGAACGAGCCTAAGGACCATGTGCCTCTTCAGAAGTACATATCTCCTTTCTAAATTTTCGACTTTCGAACCAACGTCCTTCCACGTGAACGTTTATGGCTTGACCTGACAGCCCCTCTAAAACAACCTCAAAATTTTTAAATAATATTTCCAGCAGTCTGCAATACGACGTTTCAAAGAGTGACGTGCAGACTGTTTGACCTAGTCTCTGTGAGAATTCGAAGTAATTTCTTAACTGCGGAGTGTTTCGTTTGTTTTCCCCTGTAAAATAACATCGGTTCCTTCGAAATGCCCGTCTTTGTACGTTTCTCTGTATTTTGTAATTACATCGATATACATATCTGGAGCATATTTCAAAGTAGAGAACCTTGAATGAATTAAAGATAAAGGAGCTAACAGATGGTCAGTACACACGCTCTTATTTGTCCCAGTTGGAACGAGGCCAGCTTTGATATGTGTATTATCCGCACACTTTATCTTGGTGCATTTACACTCTAGTGCTGAATCGGTCGACCTCGGCGATCTTCGAGATTCGTACTGGCAACCTTTGAAGCACAAATTATGAATCGCTTAAGCATCGTTGTGCGACATCTGGCGTACACTTTACGTACTAGTACTGTTGTTGTTTACACAACAAAGCCAAAGTATAGAATTCATGCTAGGAACAAGATTCGCATCGAAAAATGTTTTATAATGTTATATAATGTGTATGTGACATAGTTGTTGGGTTAAGATGATAACGGTTTAGACATTTCATATCGATCGATCATATTCTCGATTCAATTCAGATTTCATTTTCATTCGGTTGGCAGCACCAGGCAGCACTATCGATACCGGGACAGCTCCCTCCTTACTCCTCACCCCCGTACACAAATGCACCAAGATAAAGTGTGCGGATAATAGTGCGTTCTGCAACTCCTCCTTTTGGTGTAACTGACTGAAGGTGAAATGAATTGTAGGATGGTGATGATGATGAGGATGATGAAGATAATAATAATAATCCCTTATCGAAGCTAACCACAATGAGACCAGGAAATGGTCCGAGGAACGCAAGGTATAGTACAGCAAGGAAATGAAGTATTTTTGAGCCATCAGAAAATCTCTAGGTATCAACATAAAATCAGCCGTCAAACCTCTCGCTAAAACAAAAGAAGCGGCAAACAACAACAACAACACAGCTTAAGCACAAGCATCGTGGTTCAAGGGTGGCCTAAACGAACTCAAAAAAGATTAAAATAATAGATTAACAATAATACGACCACAACTAGTGTGGACAGGCTTCTTGATCTGACGTTATTCTGACTAAATGCATGTCCATTTTGACCTTTCGTTTTACTGTAGCAGATGACAGAGAAACCGAAGCCCTCTTGGACGATCTACTGCATTTTGTTTGGTAAACATTGCATGTGTCGTCAGATCTATTTTACTGTCCATAATAATACATAACTGCGAACAACTCTCGACAGATCCTTGTTTTTCAAACGACACCTCTCTGATATGGCTGCTAAGTGTAAAACACGTAAATATATCTCCAAAAAACTTGTTGGTTCCTCTTGGCGAGATAACGTTCATATCCTAAGATCCACAGCTTTAGCCATATCGTATTCTGTTGCTGAATACGGCTATTCGACTTCGTTGAACAGCGATCACTGCAAGAAGATAGCTGTGCAAATCAGTCCACCTCTCCTCATGTGAGTATTGGGCTTCGAACTTCCCAGACGCCAGTGAAGGATCATCAACCCGATCCGCACAGGACAAGGCAGATGAGGATATCTCCTGCAAATCGTACTCGATCTTAACTGGGAAGCGTGGATTGACGACCACGGGGCCCTTAGCTGAGTCTTGGCATTGCTTCCACTCACTTGTGCGAGGTTCCTCACTTTAATCTATCATAGCCTATACGGCCTCCCTTTGTCAACTCTTGTTCTTGTCCGGTCCTGATGCTATTAGATCATTTGAGGCCTAGGGAGTCTTTCATTTTCACGCCCTCGGTGGCCTTTGGCCGATACCTTCATTTCTCGAAGTGTCGGGCATCTTCCATGTTTCTCTCTCTGATTAGTGTTAATAGAAGGTAGTTACCCAGTTGTACTTCGCCTTAAAACAATAATCACCACCACAACCACCACCACCACCATATCCTACAAACGTTACAACATATTGTCACAGACTGCCGGATACGGCCATTTCACGGCTCAGTAATGGGGTTACAATACGTCTCTGCTGAAGCGCCTGAAAGGATTAAAGCCTAAGATTTCACGAACTTGAGATTTACTCACTTTATTTACCTTATGTATACGTAAATAACCCTGGATTCCAAAAGTCCCCGGAAAATTATATTTTTTGTTTTTAATGTAAAGATAGTACGCCTAAAGGATACTATTTTTATGGAGTATTGGTAACATTTATGACGTCACTTCCATAGAATATTCATAATCAGAACGATGTTCTCTTTGCTTGGCAACCCGTTTTTGTTGTTGTGCTATCTCGCAACGAAATTCGAATTCCACTAGACGGATACTGAGACTGAATTATTTTAACTTTGCATATACTGATAACATTATTATTATTATTATTATTATTATTATTATTATTATTATTATTATTATTATTATTATTATTATTATTAATGTCTGCTTGTCCGCTTCCTTGGCTGAATGGTCAGCGTTGAGACCCTTAGTTCAGAGAGTTCCGCGTTCGATTCCCGGCCGGGTCGGGATTTTAATCGCGTCTGATTCATTCTTCTGTCTCGGGGACTGGGTGTTTGTGTTTGTCCCAACACTTTCGTCTTCATATTCAGACAACACACTACACTACCAATCACCACAGAAACGCACAGTAGTGATTAGATCCTTTCATATAGGGTTAGCGTCAGGAAGGACATCCGGTCGTAAAACAGGGCCAAATCCACATGTGCTGCTCAGTTTGCACCCGCGACCCCAAAGGTGTGGGAAAAGTGGTAGAAGAATAAGAAGAAGAATATATACCACACTTGGTGAGACAGTTAATGTAGTCTAGAATTGAACATTTGGTTTAAATTGAGCAAATAGTTTCGAAAAAGGTATGATTTTTTTTTCAAACTGCTCCAGGTGAAATATTTTTTGTTTTTCTGGCTTGAAGCTTGGTTGTTAAATTTAGGAAGGTCAAATATTTCTTAATAATTGAGAGAGAGAACCGAGGGAGTTAGTCGCGTGGTTAGGGGCGCGTAGCGATTAGCTTGCATTCGGGAGATAGTGGATTCGAATCCCACCATCGGCATGCGAATAATTACAGGATGTATACGTTGCTCAAACACTCTACGGTTCCCCTCTGTCAGTGTCACAGTCCTGACGATGGTTTTCCGTGGTTTCCCATTTTCATACCAGGCCAATGCTGGAGCTATACCTTATTTTAAGGCTATGGCTGCTACCTTCCCAATCCTAGCCTTTTCCTATGCTTGCATCGCTGAAAACCTTAAACCACTTGCATGTTAGGCCCCTTTAAACAACAAGCATCATCATCAAACTACTTGCAAACAATTAAGAGTTTACATGTGTACTTTTTTTTTAATAATTAGAGCTTTGTGAACATCGTTGATTTTTGTATGGCTCAAAGTACTTTTTTGAAACTTTTTAACAATTTTTAGTATAGATACCAGAAATTATTGACTGCATATTGATGCATGTTTGTGCAAAATTTGGAGTTATTCAGATGAAAACTTTGTTTGTTCTTTGTTTTACGTCGCTCAGTCGACGAAGCGATAGGGCGACAGGGAAGGGAGCCCCAGCATTTACCTGGTTTTAAAACGGGAAAACATGGAAAAACATCTTCAGAACTGCTGACAGTGCGATTGTGGAATCCATCTCCAGAATGCAAAGTCATAGCTATGTGATGCGAACCGCATATCCAATTTGCTCAATTGAAACTGATTTGGCTGGAAGCATTTTGAATACCGGACCGCTGAATAGGCATACCTAGTTAAGGGAAGATTGTACCTTGTATACTGACAATGTTAAATTTGTCTCATTTAGGTACATTTATCTCAAGAACTATCCATAATAAGAAAGTACCATTTTAGTGACTGGTAGGGTATGATAGTCTCTCCCAAATGTCATTTTTGTAGCTAGATAGTTTGCATAATTTGGTTTTATAAATCATTTTTAAGTTATTAAAAATCCATATTTTTTCAATTTAATTAAAATTACCAATTTTTCAGAAACTATCTTAGGACAATGAAAATTACACATATTGCAAAGGATAAGCTTGATTAAAATAGTTATGTAATTATCAATTAATTAAGTTGAAAAATATGGATTTTTTCATAACTTACGAAACGATTTTAAAAAACCACTTTATGCAAACTGTCTAGCTACAAAAATGGCATTTGGAAGAGATAATCATTCTCTACCAACCACTAAAATTTTACTTTCTTAACATGCATAGTTCTTGAGATAAATGTACCTAAATGAGACAAATTTAATATTTGTCAGTATACAAGGTACAATCTCACCTTAAAGGGGTGCGCAAGTGTGATTCAAATGTCTCCAGAGAACCGTTAAAAATAGCGTCACATGAAAAGAAAGAAAGAAAGAAAGAAAGAAAGAAAGAAAGAAAGAAAGAAAGAAATGATGCTACCATATTTCCCAAAATTCGGTATATTTACTAGCATTATAATCTCACTGTAATCCTTTTTTTCGTTGTTATGGTCCAAAATCTCAATAGGATCCCCACTTAATGCATTATTCTCTTGAGAGTTTGCGGATAATATTCCATTGGAGTTTGGAATAGTCCTGGATTGCGTTCGAAATGTCCAGACATGAAGAAAGTACTGTGTATCCTTTTAATATCACAACTTTCTTCTGGCGCTCTTGACTTCACATTCTTCATATTCAGCAGCTACCATTTTGCACACAGGTATATATTTGCGTTCTGTATCAGATATGACTTAATTTCTGACGATTCCCATGATCGTTTGGAACAAGGATAGGACTACGAGCTTTTTTCTGTCGTCGTTGTCGACCGCAAACATGGTTCATGTCTGGTCGGTTGTCTCGGCTTTGCCGTTACCATATACTGCAATGGGAAGAATACTTCCCATTTTCCTCGACCACACGTGAACCACTGTTGTCTGCTGTAGCCAATCACTTCCATTGACCACTGCCCAACTGCAGCGCTTTCCTTTTCACAGGGGTGATATATCAACCACATCATGACAAGTTCCTGCTGGAAGTTACCATGATGTCAATACGGCCTTCCTCATCGACGCATCTCTCCTTGAAATAATTCGTCCAAATTCCTGTGGTAGCTCTATGAAAGCATTTGTAGACATTTTGAAGAACTGGAAAAATTTATCCAGATGATTGTAAAGTTCGTGATATAAAGAATGAAACTGCCCAAACTGTAGCCGGAATTTTACAATTGGATTGAACTACATTCTTCGCGTTTTTCTCCATC
This sequence comes from Anabrus simplex, assembly GCF_040414725.1. Lineage (NCBI taxonomy): Eukaryota > Metazoa > Arthropoda > Insecta > Orthoptera > Tettigoniidae > Anabrus > Anabrus simplex. The sequence goes on along the minus strand of NC_090279.1, from coordinate 181,357,312 downwards.
TTTTTCAGCGTCGTCGCATGAGCAAAGGAAGTACAGCCTCCTCATCAGAATTAATACCTTTAATGATTGAAGTTCCAACTATCAAACGAAATTACTCCATACGCGGTGAAGCTGGCCGGACCACATTTTGACGCAGGTCTAGCCACAATGTGTGGTTATACTGATCTACAGAAGTGACTGGGCCGGCGACAAAGAGTGCATTTTTGTTGTCGACAGGAAAATGTTATGATTAAGAGTAATGGGGTATGTTATTTCTAAACAGGCATTTTCTGTAGCGCATAGCGGTCTACACCGTTGCACTGTTCTGATGTAAATGTTATTTTGGAACTTAACCTTAGATGTACCTTCAATTATATAACTTTTACTGATAAATCTTAACAAAAAAATGTAATGTAAATGTGTACTTACCGAAGCCTGGTGGAGGTGGAGGTGGCATGGGGGGTGCTGGCGGTTTTGGTGGTATCGAGGTCTGGCTTGACTTCCTCTGTAACGGCGTGGCGTCCGCGCTGCTCTTCCTTTGAGCGGGAGGTGCTGTATCTGTGCTGGGTTTCCTCTGATTCGATGGCGCTGTGTCTGTGCTGGGTTTCCTCTGAGTCGATGGCGCTGTGTCTGTGCTGGGTTTCCTCTGAGTCGATGGCGCTGTGTCTGTGCTTGGTTTCCTCTGGATCTCTATCTTACGCTCCTTAGGAGGTTCCTCTTTCTTCTGTTTTGACTCCATTTGGATATCCAACTTCCTTTCACGGGGAGCAGCATTCTGTTGTTTGGGAGCCTCTTCCTTTTTCGTAGACTGCACCTGTAATTAAGCCACACAATTACGTATTTGTTTTCGGAACACATTTCCTTCCCTTAGAGTCACGAGAAAATTTAATTCATCGTTTCATATATATGGGACGAGGTCAGTTGGGCTTCCGTAGAAATATAGCATGCACGAAACAGTCGTGACTCTACGCCTTATCTTAGAGAATAGAATTAATTTAATTTAATTTAATTTATTGCTTGCTGCATGATTTTCATCCCGATTACAACAGTATTCTTTGTGATACAAAGTAAAATTTCAAATAATATTAATTAATTAATTAATTTATTTATTTATTCTCCAAGAGAGATATCAGTTTTACAAGTAGTAAATACGGGGGTCCTGAAAAAAAAAAAGAACATAGTTACTTGCTTTGTTGAGTATCAGTATGTATAGTTTAGTAATAGGATTGACTCCCTATTTTTAGTGATTTTTTTTATAATGCTACTTATTCGGGGCGTCGACCTAAGATCATCTTTTGCCCCTCACCACATGTTATGAACCTTCGTGTATTTGGAAATTGCGGAAGTGTAGAGTGTTGAATGTGAGGAAAGGAACATTAAGGACGACACAAATACCCAGTCCCCAGGCCAGGGATATTAACCATGTACAATTAAAAAACCCTGACACGGCCGGGAATCGAACCCGGGGCCGCCGGGTGACAGGCGAACGCGTTGCCTCCTACATTAATAATAATGTTTAAGGCGATCTCATTTAGACAAAACAAAGACAGCCCAAGGCTTTTAATATATTTCCATGTCAACTGCCAAACAGTAGTCCTACAACACACCAGTTTTTCAAAGGGATCAGAAAGGTATGGTAGACAGGGTTCGTAAGTGGACTACTTCTTCTAGTTGATTTGAGATGCCTGATTTTGATCCCTCTCAAAGTGAATTGTTGGATCTAATAACTTACAACAGCTTTCCCGACGCGCCGGTTACTTGCGACAATATCAGCTCGTCTGAAAGATCCTTTAGAGGACTCACTATACTTCTGAATGGGTTTCTCCATCATAACGATCTCAAACATGAGGCTAAAGCATTTCTAGCCTAGGTAATTAAATATATTCTAATCTATCATGTTATTATGGGTTTGGGCTTACAGTAGCCTACATTATCCCGAAATACTTTATATACGAGTACTGTACATCAGGCATGTCAAACACAGGGCTCACAGGAAAGATGCGGCCCCCAAACAACTTTTGAATTTAATTAATAATTATACTTTAATATGTAGAGCCTAATATATAAAGATTTCATATCGTCTGAAAATTCCTCTTTGTTTAGTGACCCATTCTCTTTTCATGCTCAGAAGGTAGATAGCAAGGTCCAAGTGTAACTTGACACTTTATCAGTTGAGAATATTTTACGATTTTTTATCCACATAACACATTATGTATCCAATAGGTATCCAAAGAAATACGAAAAACTCTGTGACTCCCTTGGAGTTAAATTTGTCAGTCATATTAGCCCTATATATATTATGAGTTTGATATACCTGCTATGCATAGTGTTGCATCGCAATTGTTATCTAACAATGCTAGCCAGGGATTCTTTTAGAAACACTGTCATGTTTGTTTTTAAATCAAAAGCGTTATATTTCCGAGATGAGCTTATATAGATACTGTATAGTCTGTAATGTGGTGAATTTTGATGGGCAGAGGTTCTGAAATTTTTATTTTAAAATGTTACATTACACCTTTAATTTGGGGATGGCACATGGGAATTTAGGAGGAAATGGAACTCAGAAGTTCAAGCCCACGTTCATAGTATTTGTGGGTATAGAAAAAGCATATTTTGGATCAAATGTCGACAAAGATTTGTTACCTAAAAACTGTACAAAAATCAAACTAGACTATTCCGAAACGAATAAAGTAGGGCTACAGTTTCCATCCCTCCTTTTCAGTGTTAATATTGAATAGGGAGTAAAGAAAATCGTAGGAAATTCTGGAAAATGAATCATATTTCAAAGAAAGGAAATCAAACCGTGCGATCATTTCGTTGATATTGTTATTTTATCAGAGTCTTTAGAGGACGTAGATAAGTTGCAGAATGGTATGAACATAATCTTGGAGTGGAAGTACAAGCTGAATATTTTAGAAATCAAAAAAGGAATGGAATGAAATACAGTGGTATGAAGTCAGGCGATGCAGGAAATATTAGGTAAGGAAATTAAGTCTTTAAAGGGTGGTAGAGGAAAAGTATTTGCATTCTTCCCATAGTTTTAAAGACTTTCTAACACATTGTTAAAATGCATTACTTAAAATTATATAACCAGTTGAGCTATATTAGCAAAATAAGAAGCAATGTTTCTGTTTCTTAAGAATCATTTGCAACATTGTCCTGTGTGGGACAGGTTTATTCTCTCACATTTTCGTCTTCATGGAGCACAACTTCTGGAATATGTTGTTTATACTACCAAAATATTTTGTGTGTGTGTATACTTGCTTGTCAATGAATTGCTTCTTTATCTACAAAATGAATTACAATAACAAAGTTCATAACGTTGAATTTTTAATACAAACACGTTACAGTTAAATATATGTTATGATTTTGCAATGTAAGCTATTGCTATTAATTAGGGCTGCAAAAACATTATCTTAAAATTAAAATAGATTTTTGTATATAAATTCATTTATTAAACTTTCAAAATATCACACTTAACAATAGTTTTAAATACTTTTATGTAACTAATTTCATTATAACCAACTAACAAACACAATTGAAAAACCAACAAATGAAAGCAATTACAAAACATTCAAATTATAAGTGAACAAAAGCTTGCAGACAAGAGAAAAATTTTTTTGCGGAAAGGAAGATAATTTTCATGCAACGTTTGTTTGCAAGTGCTTCTTCAGGAAGTGTTGAACACATTATTTTGACATTGAGATAGATTTTTTTTTTCGAAGATTGGGAATTATCTGGGCATAGAGAAATCTATATATCTTTACAAATGGTTGAACTCTTTCAGAAACGTTTTAATTTCATGAGACGTTGTGAAAACTGCAATATTTTATAGATTTTAATACGTTTGGACGTTTGCTAATTATTATAAGGATTTATCCACTTATTTCGATGTGATTGACAGGATAATACAAATTATAAAATGCAAGTTCATTTGTAGCCTATTGCTACTTCCTGATGCGTGCTGTATCTTTGCAGTTGTCTCTTGATACATGCCAGAACAAAATGTAGCTTCCACTGGAGTCTCCGTCTCATTAATGGCTGTGACGGTGTGGAAGTTGCTAGGGTATGAGTAAATTAGAGAAGGTGAAGCTTTATCTGTCCCTGTAATAATTACGATGGGGATTCCTCAAGGCAGTATTATTGGACCTTTATGTTTTCTTATATATATCAGTGATATGTGTAAAGAAGTGGAATCAGAGATAAGGCTGTTTGCAGATGATGTTATTCTGTACAGAGCAATAAATAAGTTACAAGACTGTGAGCAACTGCAAAATGATCTCGATAATGTTGTGAGATGGACAGTAGGCAATGGTATGATGATAAACGGGGTTAAAAGTCAGGTTGTGAGTTTCACAAATAGGAAAAGTCCTCTCAGTTTTAATTACTGCGTTGATGAGGTGAAAGTTCCTTTTGGGGATCGTTGTAAGTACCTACGTGTTAATATAAGGAAAGATCTTCATTGGAGTAAGCACATAAATATGACTGTAAATAAAGGGTACAGATCTCTGCACATGGTTATGAGAGTATTTAGGGATTGTAGTAAAGATGTAAAGGAGAGGGCATATAAGTCTGATGAGACCCCAACTAGAGTATGGTTCCAGTGTATGGGACCCTCACCAGGATTAATCGGTTCAAGAATTGGAAAAAGTTCGAAGAAAAGCAGCTCGATTTGTTCTGGGTGATTTCCGACAAAGGAGTAGCGTTACAAACATTTTGCAAAGTTTGGGCTGGGAAGACTTGGGAGAAAGGAGACGAGCTGCTCGACTAAGTGGTATGTTCCGAGCTGTCAGTGGAGAGATGGCGTGGAATGACATCAGTAGACGAATAAGTTTTAGTGGTGTCTTTAAAAGTAGGAAAGATCACAATATGAAGATAAAGTTAGAATTCAAGAGGTCAAATTGGGGCAAATATTCGTTTTAGGAAGGGGAGTTAGGGATTAGAATAACTTACCAAGGGAGATGTTCAGTAAATTTCCAAATTCTTTGCAATCATTTAAGAAAAGTGTAGGAAACCAACAGATAGCGAATCTGCCACCTGGGCGACTGCCCTAAATGCCGATCAGTAGTGATTGATTGATTGATTGATTGATTGATTGATTGATTGATTGATTGATTGATTGATTGCTGAGTAAGGGCAATCAGAGCACTACTAGTGCTTCTGTTTGTTACGAATGGTGATAGTCATAGGGCAGTCGTGCTGCAACAGCACTTCAAGGCCAGTGAGGAAAGCAATGGCAAACTAAATAATTTCTCTTTATGCCTTATACGCCTCCTCATGACGCCGCCCTAGATTTTTATAACCGCATAATCTTTGATGGTGGTGTTTTGAGGATCCAACTAGCCTCATGATTAAAGACTTTTTTGCTAGTGGCTTTATGTCTCACCAACACAGATAGGTCTTATGGCGGCGATGGGATAGGAAAGATCTAGGAGTTGGAAGGAAGCGGCCTTGGCCTTAATTAAGGTGCAGCCCCAGCATTTGCCTGGTGTGAAAATGGGAAAGCACGGAAAACCATCTTCAGGGCTGCCAACGGTGGGATTCGAACCCAGTATCTCCCGGATGCAAGCTGACAGCCGCGCGCCCCTATCCGCATGTCGAACCCGCCCGGTGATTGAAGACTTAACGGACAGAATTTCATTTGATGTCAGTCTACATGAATATTTCTGAACCTCAAAGATCAAGAATCGTAATTCCATACGCGTTATTCTCCTGGGTTCATGGATACATAGGGACAATCGGAAGGGAAAAAGCAGACTTACTATTATAAGAAGCTGCAAAATCTACGATGGAAATTTCATACAACAGATCCTACAATGTGTTATATGAAGGGAATGATTAAAGAACACATAACTCTCCAATGAAATAACATTTGGATCGCAACAATGAGAGGACCCGTTGCGAGAGAAATATTATTTTCCAGTTTAAAATTTTTGTGCCGAACTTTGGCTTACTCAGTTCTTGTTCGATCATGGCAAATTTACGTAATAATTTGAGTGATTTAAGATCTATGATAATGATGATTATTCACGCTTTTGTGGATCCCCTCAAACTGTAAATCATCTGCGTTTTGAATGTCCTGTATTTGGAAGCAAGACATACTCTAGATTGCCACCTGAACTATTGTGACAATGAACTGACAATACCTCTGTATCATATACTATTAAAAAATAACGTTGCTTTCCTCATTTTCTAAAATTCATTCACCACATTTTTAATAAGCTTTCACTTTTGCTGAATCTTATCTAATTGTTAACTAAAACCCTAATATGCTGTACAAAATGGGGTTGTTTTGTGTGTTGGAAATTCAGTAATAATATTTGACTCTAAAATACGAGTATCATTATTATTATTATTATTTGTTGTAATAGTGTCGGCGGCCCCGAAGATGGTTTTCCGTGGTTTCCCATTTCACACCAGGCGAATGCTGGGGCTGTACCTTAGTTAAGACCACGGCCGCTTCCTTCCCAGTCCTAGGCCTTTCCTATCCCATCGTTGTCATAAGACCTATCTCTATCGGTGCGACGTAAAACAAATTGCAAAAAAGAAAAGAAAAATGGTTTAAAAATGCACAAATAGGTTAATAAATCCTGTAGTATACACATAAGCCTATTTTCACTCTTTCCAGTTAGTCTATATTTAACAATGAACTATGGGGATTATGGTAATTATGACCACGCTCTCTCTGCGCCGCTTCTGACAAAGTAGTTTATATGTATTCTGCGTTAAAAGTATATTTATTTCAAATCAATGAAAAGAGTTATGTAAATAATCGTAACCTTATTATTAATTTAATGGTTCCCTATAGTTGCACACTTCTATCTTGAAATGAAGATATAATATTTAAAATGTCCACCTGTCATCAGTTTTGTTTAGTTATACATGCTCCAGTCTATTAACTGAATAATTAATTCACAATCTGTTACATCTATTCACACTCATTCCAGAATTAAATATATTTTATAAATAATAATCCACTCACTCACTCTTTCATTGATTTATCCATATTAAATTTCATTAATTCATCACTACAGTAATAATTCCGTACCTCTTCTATTATAAATTCAATCAGGTCACTATTTAACGAATTAGTTCTTCAATTAATTAATCAATAAATTAATTCATTATCTCCTACCTGAATATCAATCTTGTTTTCTTTTGGAGACATCTCTTTATTCAGCTGTTGTTGATGAGTTTGCAGTTGTATTTTTTCCTGCTGTGTTGGTGTTTGTTTTGCTTTTTCCTGTTGACGTTTCAGATTCTGTTCTTGCAGTGCAGGTGGTGGTGGTAATGGTGGTGGTGTGATTATTGCATATTGTGGTCGTTGCTGGGGTGACAGTGTTTGTTGTTGTGACTGTTGTTCCTGATTTTGTGGTGATACTTCACGTGGATTTTTTTGCTGTTGTGAATTTTCGCTATGTTCTGGTGATTGTTTAATTTGATCTTGTTTTTCAAGCGATGTTGCTTTTTGCATTGATGATTGTCGGTATTCTGTTTGCTTTGGGGGTTGCTTCTGTTCATGATGTGTTTCCTGTGGTGGCTGATGTTTCTGTGTCTGCTGTGGTGGTAGGTTAGATTGTTGCTGGTGCTGTGTTTGTTTTAGTGATTGGTTATTATGTGGCTGATGCTGTGTTTGCTGTGATGGTTGGTTATGTTTTTGATGATGCTGTGTTTGTTGTGAGAGTTCCTTCTGTTTTTGTAGTTGCTGTGTTTGTTGTGGTAATGGTTTCTGTTGTTGGTGTTGTATTTGCTCTTGTGATGGTGTTTGCATTTGCTGCTGTGGCATCTGATGTTCCTGAAGTAATGTTTTTGAGTGTTGTTGCTGGTTTTCAGGTGTGTGTTGTGACTGCTGCAGCTGCTGTTTTGAATCTGCTTGTTGATGTGGTACTTGTCTGGACTGTAATTGTACTTCTATTCTAGTTTCTTTTGGTGACGTTTGCTTTGATGATGTCTGTAAGGAATTACATGCATAGCTTTTAACCAAATGTGTTATTCTGACATTGCACTTGAATTAGTTACATTGAGCCTTACAGTCATGAGTATCCTGTTTATAATATGCTATAGTGAATATAATAGGAAAGACTCTTAGCCCTGTAAACAAATTATGCCCAGTATTAATATTATCAAATCATTGCGGTCGTTCTTCACACATTTTATCCTTCTACTTCTGAAAACAGTGTTTCGTATTAAAAAACGCAAAGACATTTGATTCTAACATTCATACTAGAAATCTGAGTTCATGACTGCTTATTAGCAGACTTTGACTAATTCAGACCGTGAAATTCAGGAGAATTTGCAGTGGTTCATTGCTACTGGTTCGTTAATACGATTATTATAAATGTACATTCTTCCAAGAAAATACTTAAATAAATGGATAGAGGAAACCTAAACAGCTTGCTTCGCATCGATCTCGGTTTTGACATTCAGCCATTAAAATTCAAGCATTTGGCGTAGAGAATCGAAGAGTTTATTTCCTAAGGGGTATCTGTTATTCATTCAGAATGAGTCCTATTTCTAACACCAATTCTGTCATTTGGTCATATGGGTTTTGGCCAGGTATATAAGACCTGGTACTGTTCCTAATACCATGTTATAATTCACTTGAATATTCTAACGAGCAGTCACCTAGAACTGAACCTCAACCGGTTGAGTGGCAATTCAAATCCTTGAGGTAATAATCCTCCGCATCATCCACAGTAATATTTTTCGGTGAAAGATTGATATACATATAAGAAACTACTTAGACGGTAGCTCTACTCGCTCAGACCAGTTGGGAACTGGATGCCACTCACTCATTGTGTTGAGAGAGTTAAATTAGTATAAGTCTGAATTATTTTAGTTCGCGTTTGACAGATTGGCTCGTACTCTGGCAAGATGAGACTTGCCATTTCAATAAAACATGGTGTTAAATCACCCACATTCTCACCCAAAAGTTCTAGTATTTGACACCTCAGTATTCGGCATATTCTTCGGGGTTGGGGGTTGAATTCTAGATCGATTTTTTTTTTTTTTTTTTTTTTTTTTGCTGCTTGCCTGCAGCGGTCGAAGGCGAGAACTTACAAGAGCGACGTGAAAGTATAATTTTCAGTAATAAAATACAAGAATAGTATTATAATTCTATTCATGGGAGTAGATATTTCCGTAAGACTTTTCTAATCATTCGGGGCGATTTCGATGATTTTCAATCTCGGGACAACACCCCACTGTGGAACCATATTACCGACATTTCGGAGGAGATTCATCATTTCTAAGGAAGACAATTTGCGCTTCCATGATGCAGTCGTCAACAGTATTTTTTACTAAAATGGCCACCTTACTTGCCTGACATGAATCCTATGGAAGATGCCTGGATTCCATTAAAACCACTTTTTGTGCCACGCAATTAGTAAAACCAACGGAAAGTGATGTTATTTTATGCTTGATAATGGGCACTTTAAACGATGCTACGCTTTACATCAATTTATAAATATTATCAAGGAAAATATAAGAATTATTAGAAAATGTCGAGTAGAAATTTTGTGAAAAGACCAGGAATTTCCGGTATAATTGCAGGACTCATGACCATGATGTATATTACTTTAATCAAATCATTCCACTTATAATGTGGGCTTATCACAGGAACGTGTAAAGCAGCTACATAAGATCTACAGTGTAGATACTACTCACAATCACATGCCGTGTACAACTACTACTACTGTGTCGTGTCTCAAACCTGAATGTCCATCTTGTTGTCCCTCGAGTCCACTGCTTGTTGTCTCTGTAGCTGAGGCTGTTTCTGTTGAGACTGTTGTTTTGCGGGTGGAGCCTGTTTGCTCTCGACTTTTGTATCTACTTTTGGTGCTGTCTGCTTGGATTCCGTCTGTAATGAAGTGTACTATTGGTTATGTATGCATAGAGTGATAGTGACGTAGTGACTGGAGCGTTAGATATAAGGTGGTAAATGCATTGAGTAGAGTGGATGGTTTGAATGAGTGACGGCAGTGAGTCAGTAGATTGAAAGGCGTGAGGTTGTGAATAGAGTGGCTGAAAGAGTTAATACAGTTAAATACGTGGGTATGTTGTTGTGGAGAGCGAAGGGATTGGATGTCGTGGAGTGAGTGAATAAAGCGGATACCCTTAGAGTTAACGGAGTGAGTTTCATAGAGTAATATTAGAGTAAAAAGTGTGGGTGAATAATAAACAGCTCGAGGCACTTATAGTGCAGAAAAGGTGGAAACTACAAATATCGTTGGATAAAACTAAATTCTTATGTTCAAAGAAAGATATCAATAGCCGGACAACAAAATATGGTAAAATTGACAGGTTCCCTTACTTTAAATACATCGGAGAATTTATCGAACCGACAGGCCTTGAAAAGATCTCACAACAAACTCGTCTCTAAAAACTTAAAAAAGCACTAGGGTTAGTTCAAAACATCTACAACAAAAAATCCATGTCAAGAGATACACAAATACGGCATCACTACACAGTCGTAAAACCAACAGTCCTTTACATAAATGAAACACAGGCACGCAACAGAAAACAAGAACTTGAAGAAATAAAAAAAGGGTGAGAGGAAGATCATTAGGAAAATCTTAGGAGCAAGATACACCCAAGGCGGTTACAGGTTACAATCAGTCAAAACAACAGAAAAGTTCTCAAACATTGAAATTGAAATTAGTAAAAGACGAATTAAATTCTTCGGTCATCTCACTAGATTACCAGAAGATCAATTTAAAAAAAAAGGATAATATATTATGCAACCCCACTTAAAAACTCAACATCCTGGCTTAAGGAACTTCGAAAGGACCTCAAAAACGCAAACATAATTTCAACAGACATTCTAGAAAGAGACATATTTAGACACAAAGTAAACAACTGGGAAGTTACATCAGATCAATCACAACAAAAACAGTACAGACCAAAGTGGTCGGAAGAACGATAACCAGGTCTCCTTGGAAAGAATGAAAGACTTGGAACAATAAGAAGAACCCACAGAAGAATTTATTGAGTCTTCCAATATTGGGTGAATTCGCTACTACTACTATATTAAAGAAGGAAACAGATAAAGCAAAGCAAAGTCATTTCCGTACAGGACACGAAGGCCCTTGGAGGGGGGAATGTAAAGGCTTCCATTATCCATAACCTCGGCACTTGATGGGGTAGAGAGTTTAGCTCTACGCCCGGTTGCCTTTGCCCCCAGGAATTAACCTGGTACTCATTTTTGGTGTAGGCTGAATGAACCCCAGGGCCATGTGCACCTTCGGAAGTGGAAATCTCCTTTCTTAAATTTTACGACTTCCTGACGGGGATTCGAACCCGCGTCCTTCCGGGCAAACCGAGCAGATAAAGCAGGACTAAAACTTTCCTTTGAATAAACCAAATATATTACCAACATCAAAACAGTCCCTCACCACGTGAAGACAGAACATGGTAATATAGAAAGAGCTGACAGATTCAAATACCTTGGGGAAATCGTACAGCTGAAAACTATACTGCTAATAATAAGAGTTGGCGTCTGACAGGTAAGGTTGGAGGGAGGAGCACTGCACGTGCCATTTCACGATGTTGCCACATTCCAGCATTCCTTTCTACATACTCTTACCCCTCGCTTCCGACTCACTTGTTCCCTCCTTCATTCTGACCGCTGTGATCTGTTGTAGACTACCTGGCCAGGCGGTGTCGTCCCATTTGCGATCACTCTTATACAAACAATCAGGTTCTTATCAGTGACAGTGACAGGTTTGGCAACTCCCAGAAAGACGAGCTGCCCTGAAGTTTTATCTCCATGGCAACCGCAGTCGCTCCACCCTCGTTTCCATGGCAACCACACAGCCACTCCCTTTATCCCGCCCCGGCAGGCAGTAAACGGACCTCCCTCTAAGAAATGTCAGACACCAACTCTTACTATTAGCAGTATAGCGAAAGAGAAGGCGCTGTTTTTCACAGGAAACATGCTCTATACAAGAGAAAAGCCATCTCAAGGCGAGCTCAACTAAGACTCTACAACACAATGATTAAAGCAGAGTGTTTGTATGCTAGTGAATGTCTCCGAATGACAGGAATGTCGGGGCTAACATAAGCTGAGAAATTGAGATAAAGATCCTCCCCAAGGATATGGGTCCAAAAATCGTGGATGATCAGTATAGATTACGAAGAACTGTACCAGGAAAGCGAAAGATTGATTGAGCCAATGAGGAAAATAAGAGTCAAATTCTATGGACATCTGTTTAAAATGGATCAAAAGAGGCTCACAAAACATATGTTTAAGACACTTGACCTAAAGTTTCCGACAAATGGTTCAGGGAGATAAGAAATGACCTTTAGCAACCTGGATTAAATCGGAAATACATTCTAAACCGAACAAAGTGTAGATCAGGGATCGAAAGCTTCAGAGGCTTCCATGACGAACAGAAACTGAATAGGGGATGGGCAGAGGAAAGAGAAAGAAAGCTAGAGAAAGAATGCAAAAGATTTTGGGCTGCAAAGAAGGCTTCTAGTAACGTTTGATTATTGCTTAACGTGGTCTAAAAGGGTCGTAAACAAATGTAATGATAATAATAATAATAATAATAATAATAATAATAATAATAATAATAATAATAATAATAATAATAATAATAATAATAATAATAATAATAATACGTCCCACTAAGTACTTTTACGGGTTTCGGAGACGCCAGGGGTGGGTATCGTAGAATAGGAAGCGTAGAATAGAATAGGACGAGTAGTGAAAGCAGGAAATATCGTAGCGTATGTTTAGTGAAGAGTGAAAGGATAATTATTATTGTTGTGTGTTAGTGGAGTGAATAGAATGAAAGAATAAGCATTATAGAATATGTTTAATGGAGTGAATAGAGTGAAAGGGTAAGTATTTTACAGTGTATTTAGTGGAGTGAATAGAGTTGGAGAATAAGTATTTTTACACTGTGTTTAGTGGAGTGAATAGAGTGAAAGATGCAAGTATTTTACAGTGTATTTAGTGGAGTGAATAGAGTTGGAGAATAAGTATTTTTACCTGTGTTTAGTGGAGTGAATAGAGTGAAAGATGCAAGTATTTTACAATGTATTTAGTGGAGTGAATAGAGTTGGAGAATAAGTATTTTACACTGTGTTTAGTGGAGTGAATAGAGTGAAAGATGCAAGTATTTTACAGTGTATTTAGTGGAGTGAATAGAGTGAAAGATGCAAGTATTTTACAGTGTGTTTAGTGGAGTGAATAGAGTGAAAGATGCAAGTATTTTACAGTGTATTTAGTGGAGTGAATAGAGTTGGAGAATAAGTATTTTTACCTGTGTTTAGTGGAGTGAATAGAGTGAAAGATGCAAGTATTTTACAATGTATTTAGTGGAGTGAATAGAGTTGGAGAATAAGTATTTTACACTGTGTTTAGTGGAGTGAATAGAGTGAAAGATGCAAGTATTTTACAGTGTATTTAGTGGAGTGAATAGAGTGAAAGATGCAAGTATTTTACAGTGTGTTGAGTTGGAGTGAATAGAGTGAGAGAATAAATATTTTAGAGTGTGTTTAGTGGAGTGAATAGAGTGAAAGATGCAAGTATTTTACAGTGTGTTTAGTGGAGTGAATAGAGTGAAAGCATCAAGTATTGTAGAGTGTTTAGTTGGAGTGGTGCATTACACTGAGTTGTGTATTCGGTACATACAGAGACCGTGATAGAGTTACAAACACATCCAAGCACACATTTTCCCGTACCTTATCTCGTGAGGAAAATATATTTGTATGCAATTTTCTGTTATGTTCAGTGAATAATTAACTTAAGTCAAAATAAAACGGTCCAGGTAACAAAGGTGAAACTAGGCAACCTCACAGTTATACACAGAACAGATAACATTTTAGACACAATACAAAGTAGATGTAAATAAACTTACTACGTATCTTATGACACTTTACAAAATAAGTCATAAAAAGAGAAACTCTCTGAGTATTTAGAACTTTCGTTTAGCTTTCCTGTATAAAAAATGGAAGTTATGTGAGTTTTTCCTTCACTTTACTTCGGTTTTGTATATACGTGATCTGATCCTGTAGAACTTAGCTATATTCAAAATGGTTTCTCTAATATTAGAGAAGCTATTTTGAAAACTGGAAAAAAATTCCGAACTGGCAATGATTTGTTCTTTAAAACGCTGTTGAGATATTGTTACAAGAATTATGCATCATTTCGGTAAAGAGCTAAAAGTTGTAAATGCCTGAAGTGTAGTTACCGAATGTAAACTGGCTGATTAAATTATAATTTCTGGAACAAGCTTCTGGATAAAGATTTGTGCCTTAAAAAAGCAACATAATGATAATTCTCCACGCCGCCAAGAATGAAAGTTATTTACCTGTATGTTGATCTTTTTCTCATTTGGTAGTTCTTGTTTCTTGGCTGCCGCAGCGTTCATCACCTCCTGTTTTACCTTGGCTTCCGCCACACCGTTCTCAGCGTTCGGTTGTGATGGAATGATGGTGATCTTGCTTTGTTTACGGACCGGCGCTGGTTCAGGATTTGGTGCTGGTTCATCTGAAAGAAACGACTCGCAACTTAAGTATACTTGTGAGAAGTGATTCCTTTAAAACTGTACTACAGTAATTATTTGGTGACACACACTATCGAGTAGAAAAAAATAGTAACAATTAAAGACTTGAATTGTAAGAAATATGGTGTTAAGGACACAGGGTAGACTTGGAGGTAGAAATAAGCACAACAAAACATGTTTTTATGATCTTGTCATATTTCAAACCTATTAAACATGGAACACTCAAATTTTATATATGCACTATATAAATCTTTTTTAACCCCCAAAAAGTATAGCATGATTTTTGCACCGAGCTCGATAGCTGCAGTCGCTTAAGTGCGGCCAGTATCCAGTATTCGGGAGGTAGTGGGTTCGAACCCCACTGTCGGCAGACCTGAAAATTGTCTTCCGTGGTTTCCCATTTTCACACCAGGCAAATGCTGGGGCTGTACCATAATTAAGGCCACGGCCGCTTCCTTCCCACTCCTAGCCCTTTCCTGTCTCATCGTTGCCGTAAGACTTATCTGTGTCGGTGCGACGTAAAGCAACTTGCAAATGTTTTCTTGCATACATTTCTAAAAAAATAATTTCATGATTGTTGTTTAAGGTTTTTCTCTAAAGGTACCCTTTTCTCTGAAACCTTTGAACCAAATGAAGTAATATTTGTTGAGGGTATCCACAGGGATAGTAGCTATATAACAGGTGACAGTTATCTTCAAAATGAAGGTAATGTTGATCAAAAAAATATGAAGTACGGCAAAAAAATCAAAATATGGTGGGTTCAAGTTTAATATTTTTATAACCAAGTTATTAGAAAAATTATATAACATTTCATCTAGTTTGTAAATCTATGTCTATAAATCATATGTATGAAGTTTAGTTGTTCTCTCTCTCTCTCTAGGTCAAATTCTGTGAAAAGTGCGCCGCGACGTACAGTAAAAAAATCGATTTTGCCCATTAAAATAATGAAATAATTCAGAATGTGACCATTCAGCAGTGGAATATGCAACTTGTTCATGAAGAACAATGCGAAACTTCAAGAAGCGTAATAGTATTGTGTCGCGGAAAATAACATCTGTAACGACGAAAAAGAAGACCAACAAAGAAGTAGAAACCACAGAGTTCTACGTCCACGAAAACGTGATCAGAGTGTGTTCAGTGTGCGGAAATGACATTAACTTTACAAGGGGAAGAATAATTTAGCGCTGAAATGAAATCTGTGATTTCCACCACACACATTTGCACCATAATACCGAGAGTTACCGCAAGTGGCGAACTTACGGGGCCTTAATGCATCAGTTTAAGAGAGTCGAAAGGTGTGTTTCGTAAGACGGTGAAAAAGAACATGTCGTCTCCATGTTTTCGTCCCAAGCGGCATCCTATGCAATATTGTTTCTTACTTAAAAAGTTTTACTTGCCCTCATCCTTGCTTCGTTAGGTGTGGTTGGTGTGGAACCGCTTTGTGCTAAAATTTTTCTACCACGAACACCACTGTTGCAGGAACTATAAGGAGTAACTGATTAACATTTATTTCCATCAAAGCAGTCTTATTCTATTGCCTTTACTGACCCACAATCAATGCAGGAATTAAATTATTTCTCTTAATGCCGTTACATCGTTTTCACGATGTGCTTCGCAATTATTAACGGTATAGCGTAGCCAAGCGCGCCAATTCAAACCTGCGAACTTTTAAGGTTTTCTGTAGGTCGCGTAAGTAAATTTCCGAAAGAAATGTTTTGGCCGTTGTTATTCTTGGCCCATTTAACGCGTGTGCAAAGTTTACGTAAGATCCGTGATTACTCGGTACGCGCCCTTCCCTTGTGAGTGAATTAGTGAGATCTGACAGTGAGAACCATGGGCACTCCTTCCCCCCCCCCTGGAATTCTGAAATGGTTGATGTTCAATTGTTTAATATCATACCAGATTATTTCATAAATTGAATTTTCTGACAGTCATCTAGCGTCTGTTATAACCGGAAATTTCTGTGAACAATTTATGTTCCTGACGTTGTAAGTTATTGGTTTTTATATTCAAGAAAATTGTTAATGTGCCCCCCCCCTTCCGCCTGGAAAAAATCCTGCGGGCGCCCATGGTGAGAACTAAGAGCGCGAACCACGAACCTACTGCTCTGGCGTAGCATGGGGAGAGGCGATACTCCCACGTGGCGCGTCCCAGGTGGTGGATAGGGGATCCCTAACCGGCTTGCCGGAGGACTTGGGCGAAATAAAACATCTCTCGCGGACCAAACACACAACCTCCAGCGGGTGGGGGAAGCATACGAAGAATACACCCACGGTATGTAGTAAGAGACGACTAAAATGGGCGCTCAAGGGATGATTGAATTTGAACCATGAGACTACTTGTAATTAGTATCATCACGCGGGGAACACATTTACTTGCGAGTAGTACCATTGTTAGTTACACAATAGGTTTGTGGTTAGTAGAAACAGTGTGTGAATCAGGATGGGTTTTATAGTACCCGTGATTAGTACCACTACATGCGAAACTCCACGGGCTTTCGTTGCCTGTAATTAGTACCATTATGTGAGAAACAGCACGGGTCTTGGCGTTGCCTGTGATTACTACCCACTATGTGAGGAACACTATGGGATAGTATGAGTCCCTGCGATTAGTACACTTTTGTGAGGAACACCCTGGGTTTGCGTTGCCTATGAGTGGCGCCGTAATGTGAGAAATACCATACGTTACCTGTGAGTAGTACAACAATGTGTGGAATACCATAAGTCTACGTTACTTATGATTAGTACCGCTACATGAGAAATACCATGGTCTTACTTTCCTAGCGATAAGTACCATTATGAAGGGCCGTTGACCTGAATTTTGGACCCCTTTAGACAACAAATTTCATCGATTTAGGATTGTGCTTAGGAAGCAGCCCTTTGGGCAGTACATGCCATTATTTTAAGATAGTTCCTGGGAAGGTGGGGCATTGCGGGTCAGATACACTGATTGTTTTAAGTTCATAGTCATTGGGCATCGTCTCTGTTTTTAAATTCTAGCCGTCGGATTAATTTTGGAATTATTTTAAACTTTCAATATTGCGAGTTGGATCCGCTGATTATTTTAAATTCATAGTCATCCATTCATTCTTCATCATGTTTTGAATTCTGGTCAGTGGATGCGTTTTGGACTTTTAAATTGTCATTACATTTTGTACCATTTGGGGCAGATGGCCTAGATGTTAGGCCCCTTTAAACGACAAGCATCATTATCATCATCATCATCAACTTGAGTACGCGTCGGTAATTTGGTCTCCCATTTACAAATCTTATCAAAACCATGTGGAGAAAGTTCAAAAACGTTTCGTACGTTATCTTTACTTTAAAAAATATAACAGGTTTGTTCCTAGCGGCATAATTCACTATAAAGATCTCCTGGAAGAATTTAACTTCACTTCATTATTAAACAGACGTATAATAAATGATCAAAAATACCTCCATAGAGTTATCAATAATGTGGTAGATAACAGTTACTTTCTACAACAATTCTTGTTCAATACCCGGAAAGGAAGTTTAAGACACAGACATCTCTTGTTTCTTCCGATTTCTAAAACAGTATTTTATAGAAGCTCACCACTGTTCAGAATGTGCACTACTTATAACGTCACAGTTCAAAAATTTCCTGATCTTGATCTAGACTTTCCTGTTAGATACAATTATTATGTAAAATTATTGAAGAAGGCACACAGTTGAAGTAATGGTCACACTATGCTGGGCACTTTGAGTTCAGTTCACTATTTCTGAAGGTTTACCCTATAGGTGTATATATGTACTATATTTATACTTATTTCTTGGTTAATTTGTGTTTCATTTTTGTGTTTTATTTTATTTAAATTCATATAATTTAATATAGATGAAGAAAATTTAGGGAACACTGCAAACAAATTATCATTACTAATGTCTATTTGCACTTAAGATTTGATGTGCTGTTCATACCTATTGCTACAACTCATCTCTCACCAAACACATATATTTCATGCGTTACTTTCTATGATTTTCTTTTTGTATGTCAGTTTATTTAACTGGTGTCAGTCTAAGATTGGAGTTATTTCTTTTGTAGATCCTAATTCCTAATTTATTTTATGTTTCTGTTTTTCTAATTTTTAATTCATTTTTAGATATTAAGTATTTTAGGTCATAAGTCCACTTCGAACCTGAAAAAGTCTACTTTTTAAATTAATTTTTAGATATTACAGTAAGTATATTTAAACTTGAAAAAGTATTAATGTGCTGTAAATTCCGTTTGCTACTCTACTTGTTAATAATGTTGTATATTTTTATTTTTAGATATTTAGTTCTTTATAACAATTGTTATTTTTAATAATTAATGCATAATGACTAAGCCACCTGTAATTGGAGAAAAATCTCTGTTGGTGGTATGAAATAAATATGAAAGAGCGCGAACTGTGAAATTGTGTGTCCTGTACTATGGGTGTAAATTGTGATCTCGGTATGCCTGTGTGTATTAATGTGCAGATTAAGCAAGTAGATGATAAACCTTACAAGTTTAACGCTATAAATTCCTGTGTTCATCTATCTACCCCGCCAACGCTTAACAATATCAGTAATTCTATGCTTTTCCATGTAGTGGAGAAAATGTACGGGTGCGAAGTCTTTTACTTCGAATTAAACGCGAATTTTTAATATTGTGTTGTATCGGAATGTCACAAGACAACGAGAAAGTTTTAGTTAAAAACGTTCCATTAAACCAAGTTCTATTTTATATAGAAAAATGAATTGAAAAATAAAAGGTTTAATCATACATCAAAGGTGTGTGCATCGGAAACTTGGGAGGCAAAGTCAAGGTGAGATGTTTAGCTTTTGCTGATGATCTAGCAATCATTACTAAGGCCAGAATAGTATCCAAACATAAATTCGTGGAGAAATATAAACAATAGTAGCAAGTTGTCCATTGAACGCAAGATGGAACACAGTGCATTCATGAAGAGATTTTGGGAGGATAAGAAGGTGAAACGGGCCAACGAACAAGTTCGAACGCGCACTTTGAATGGGGATAACGAAGAAGAAGAAGAAGAGGTAGAGGTTTGCTCTATTAACGCGTACTCCCCCCCCCCCCCTTCCCGTCGAATAATGTAGGTATTTAAAGAGGAAGCTCAATCCTGAGAATGACATGAACCTAATTAATATGAAAACAGTAGTTATAGTTTTATGGATTTAGATATACGAAACTTACCTCGACTTATCCTGCGATCCCTGGCCCTTGCTAAGGTCCACGGAGCGGTCGGCATGGGCAATGGTACAGGACCGTCCTTTATCCAGGGCGGTCTGCTGATGGGCCTCTGAACAGGAGCGGCAGCATTGTTATTGGCTGCAGCCCCTTGCTGCTGCTGAGGTTGGATCGTCGGCATCGGAACAATGAAAATGGGAGGCCTGCAACATGCAAGTAACAATAAACATATTAGATGAGGTTCCCTTTTTAGAAGGATAAATATATTAAGATTTGAATTATGATCGGATGGCTGTTTTCACCTGCTCTCTAATTGAAGGGGTGTCTATAGTGAGTCTAGAACAGAGGTGCTCACGTTAGACTTTTCATCCCGCGGGCCCACAGTGTACAAGTGGACGGGCGAGCGATCAGTGTGTGCACTTCAGCAACAGCAAAGTAGTGGTTACACCACAGACGGTGAAGGTCAATGAACGGTGAACGTTCATTTGATTACACTGACTGACAACGGGTAGACATCTGACATGGTGTTTACTGTTTCTACTGCAGTTTTTCATGCTGATTTCAAATCTGAAAACGGTTTCGCTCCATCACGTCATGTTTTGAAGATGTTGGCAAAAGTTTTATTTTTCATTTGTCGAGAATTGTTTTCAATGTTTATCGTTATTTTTCATACAAATCCGAACATTTTCACTTGCTTCTATTTTTGTTGTCAGTGACATTGGACATTAATATGTCCAGAGATTGCATTATTCACCATATCTGTTTTGCTACGTGCGCGGGTATGTAGAAAACAAATCCAATAACTGGCATGTGGTGCTTTTGCACTAACTTTAGCTAAAGCTATGTTCATTATTACTCTATGTAGCAATTAGTACTCCAGTGAATCCTCTGCCTATGAGTTGTTTTCTTTGATACAATGTTAAACATATGTAAGTGGTTGATGTCGTATATCTCAAGAACGGTCGGTGATAGAGACAAATGATTTGCCTATTTTGAATCAACATGTTTCGATTGTCTTAGGACGCGTGTTGGATACAAAGATATTCACCGAAAGTCATTTTTTGTTCATCAGTGTTATTACGGGAATAGTGGTTACATTTTACAGTGGTCAGAAATTTTCAGTATAACTTACGTTGTAAGAAGTTGGTTATTTGTTCTGTTTACGTACATTGACAATAAAGAGTTTAAAGGTAGCTCAAAATAATTTTCTGTACGCGATGAATTACAATTTTTGCTTAAGAGGGGTATGGTTTAGAGGTTACATCATCGACCCCACTGCTCACTTTGAAAGGCACAAGTCACAGCCCTCAAATGTCACCTCTTCCTACAGGAAGAAATACTAGCTAGAGGAAACCGACATTGTGGGTCTGTTGATTGGAGCGAAGGGAACAATTCCCGTTTTTGCCGCCAATTTTTGGAAGCAGATGCCTCTGAAAATTAAAACTTTAGTGGAGATTCCCATCATAGCCTTAAGGGTTTTTGTTGATAATTCTAAGAAACCATTGTTCCAAATTAGGTTACCATCAAAATTTCTCAAGAATATTTATTTAACTTCTAAAAATGAATATAAAATTATGCTTTGTCGCAAGGCAGCCTCTGCATGAGAGGAAGTATTTCATTAAAAAATCAGCAAAGCGGATAAACTATGACTTGTTCTTGCTTGAGTTTAAATGATCTGATAAGCTCATCAACAATCCAATAATGTTTTCCAGGACTAACATTAGTTAATTATTTATTTGAAGACATACTGTATACCTACTGTTGTTGAATTTACAGTGTTGTTGTAATTGAATAGTAAATATATGTCTCTTCACTAGTGGTGAAACTTGCTATGTGTTGTCAATGGACGTCTCATGACAAGTTTTAAATACTATTTTCAGAAACTCATTGAACAGGGAAAGTCACACAACATTAAAACACTGTGCAAAATCAAGCATTAAACTTGTTGAAGAATGTAAATACGTTACGTTTTACTGAAAGAATAAGAGGAATTTTACTTTTCTTAGTGGAAATTATGTCATTGTAAAACGTATCTGTGCACTGTGACACGAAACATCTAACGTGACAGTTTTCTTTGTATGTGTAAATATGGAATAAAACCACTTTTGCCGGGCTGAGTGGCTCAGATGGTTGAGGCGCTGGCCTTCTGATTCCAACTTGGCAGGTTTGATCCTGGCTCAGTCCGGTGGTATTTGAGGGTGATCAAATACGCCATCTTCGTGTCGGTAGATTTACTCGCACGTAAAAGTACTCTTGTGGGGCTAAATTCTGGCACCTCGACGTCTCCGGAAACCATAAAAGTAGTTAGTCGCCTAAAACCTTCCATGTATTAGGGCGACGTTAAGGGGGGAGACCCAGCTTAACACGGAGAATATAGGCCAGTATTCATTCGATTGTTAAATATGCTGCAAACGTTGTTAACAAATGCTGCACATATCCCAGTATTGGCATGCTTCAGAGCAATCAGAAGCAACTTCAATAATGTCAAATTCTAATAATTATAACATTTAAAAATAAAATAAAATAAAAAATTCCCGCCTTTTTAACAATATATCACGGTTTCCTTCATAACTCTCTTACTGTTTCACGGATAATTATGATTTATTCAGATTTTCCTTGCATAGTGTTGTACTACAATCTTTACCACATTCAGATCAATAGGATTTAAATTAGATGTTATATAAGATTTTTATTTCTTCTTCTTCTTCTTCTTAAGCCGTTGTCTCCAAACGGAGGTAGACGATCCACACGGCCAGCTCCGATCTTGACGTTGCAGCCATGTCATGTGGATTTATTGGAATATCTCTCAGGATCTTTAATGCAGTGGTTTCCCGTTGCCTTCCGCATCCTAATGCCGTTGACCAAACTGGTTCCTCTGCCTTTGGGAACAATTTCTTGTCCCCAGGACAATAGAGTGCCCTTACCCATACCCGCTCATCCACTCTCAAAGAGTGGTATAGGGGATCACCTTATACCGGGAGATAATCGGTCCCTTCATTCATTATTTTTTATATGCAGCCGTTGCCCCCTCTCTACCGCGGGGAGGTGAATGTCAGGATTTCACCGTCATTGAAACAAGGACCAAATGGCATTTCCTTGTTTCTGGTGCTCGGAATAAAACGCTGCAAAAAATCCAAATCACAGTCCTATGTTAATGATTGAGGTTAATTTTGTAGCTGGAGGTTTGATTCACACTTAAAAAAAAGAAAAGTACGAAAATTCTTATAAAGTTGGAATTTATAAGGGAAACAGTGATATAATTTTAAAATGGCGGGAAATTTTGAACATTTTATTTTAAATTATTAAAATTCTGATATTATTGAAATTTTGTCATTAATGCTTTCACGGCCCATACTAATAGACATGATATTGTATAGGCTTTTGGCCTTGTGCCGTGTTAAGAAAACAAGGTGAAATTCTTAACATTTCACAGAAAATTGTGCTCTGCGTCCTCAGAAGAATTCTCGACTGTCCACGAGAAAGGCTTCTTAAACAATGACACTTTTGAATTTGGAACGTTATAATAGAAGTAGAAGTGGAAATGGTACGTTCATTGAAATTGCTTCTGGTTGCCAGCAAGCATGCCAATACTGGGATATGTGCAGCAATTGTCAACAACCATTGTAGCATATTTAACAATCGAATGAATATTAACCTTTTCTTCCTTTGTTAAGCTGGGTCTCCCCCAAGGCATTAACAAGTATATTTTTATTGCCTGTTAGGTCTATTCATATTTTGGGGTGGTGAACTAGATGTTAAACCCCTTTAAACAACAAGCATCATCATCATCATCATCATCATCATCATCTATTAATATTTAAAACTTTTCTGATCCTGTTTATAATAAACAGGCATTGTGGATCAGACTTTTTACATCCATGTTCGCTACTCACTCGTATCACGTAATTTTTAAATTTTATTTTGCAAATTTTAAATCTTCGTCTCATAATGGCACCAGGAGCCGATGGTTTAGATGTTAACCTCTTTATAAACAGCAGTCATCATCGTCATCATCATCTACTCTCTCATTGGCACCTTTCTTTAATTTAAGGGCAGGAGCACAATGATGCTCAGTTCCCTGACCACACATAGTGCAGTTCCCACTGAACTAGAAGTTGCCTTTCCCAATTCTAAAAGACAATTGCACTGGCGGGCGCCTTGTTCTCATTGTCTCTGGATCCTTTTCTCTCATTACCAGTTTATTTTTCTTGCTCGGAATTTCCGCTTGTTCACACTGGATGGAGTGTGGAGGCGAGGTTTAATTTCCTGGCAGCGCGCGCTGTTTGTCTACCGTTACGGTGGATGGAGCTCGATGGTGCATGTTGGCGCAATGAAGCGCTCAGATATAGAACCTTTGTGCCCTTGTCTTAACAACTCAGGCACGTGCCAACAAATATGAAATCAAGGCAGTAGACATATGTCATCTTTCAGGTAACAGCAGCAGAATGCATTGCCAAAGTCCTTGGATGTATTACTCGAAATTAGCTTGATTCTTTTTTAGACACTTAACTGGAGTTTAGTAAACATTATTGTACGTTTCGGACCAGTGTTTTTATCCCACATTCGCCTCTCAGCGTTAGGTTGTAGCTTAACACGTAAAGGTTTCAAGCGATGAACAGAAAGGCAAAAGAAACAAAAGAAATCAGTGTTACTAAAGTGTAGATATGTTCAATCGATTATCATGATCTGCAGTGAGGACTGTCATCCAGGTGGCAGATTCTCTATCAGTCGTTCTTTGAAATTTATCGAACATTTCCCTTGTTAAATTATTCCATTTACTTACTCCTCGTCATATACGTGAATATTTGCCACAATTTGTTCTCTTCAATTTAAACTTTTTTTGTATTTTGAATGTTTTTCCTACTTTTAAAAGCTCCAATCAAGCTTATTCGTTTACTAATGTCATTCCACGCCTCTCTCCACTGACAGCTCGGAGCATACCGCTTAGTGGAGCAGCTCGTCTCCTTACTCCCAAGTCTTCCCAGTACAAAGTTTGCAACATTTTCGTAACCCTTCTCTTTTGTCACAAATCACCAAGAACAAATCGTCCCGCTTTCCTTTGAATCCTGTCCGGTTCTCGTACCAAGTACCCATGCATTGGAACCATACCCTAATCGGGATATTACCAGAGACCTATATGTCCTCTCCTTTACATCCTCATAAACACGTGAAGAGATCTGTGTCATTTCTTTACTATTTCATTAATATAGACATCGCCATCCGTTGCATGGGGACCAGTGGGCTGTTTTATTGTTTTTAAATGTGAAGTTTATATTTTTTATTTATTTCAACTTATCTTTTATTGTACACTAAGTGTTTATTCTTTTCACTATGTTTTTATCTATATTGATGTATGTTTTAATATGATTTGAGCTTTTAAATTCAATAAAATACATTATTTCACTTCTAACATAGTGCTTTCTGAAATTTTATCGCATTTTAATCCGTTTTAATTCATGTCATAGGAATATGAGATATAGCGAATTAGATTCACTGACTATTTAAAATTCATTATAGCTTTTCTTATTATTATCATCTTAAAAAATCCTAGTCAGTGGGTAAAGTTTAAATTTTAACCTATCATTTAATTTTGTCTGACCGGGCGAGTTGGCCGTGCCGTTAGGGGCGCGCAGCTTTGAGCGTGCATCCGGGAAATAGTGGGTTCGAACCCCACTGTCGGCAGTCCTGAAGATGGTTTTCCGTGGTTGCGATTTTCACACTGTACCTTAATTAAGGCCACGGCCGCTTCCTTCCCTTTCCTAAGCTTTTCCTATCCCATCATCGCTATAAAACCTATGTGTCTCGGTGCGTCGTAAACCAAATAGAAAAAATTGTCTCATCACATATCATCAGGGCCCGATGACCTAGATGTTAGGCCCTTTTAAACCATCAACATCTCATTTCTGTTTATTTTATACATTATACTTGTCGTAGATGGGAGCAAACCCTGTTCATGTCTACTGATTTTGAAATAATAGCGGTTTATAATGTTGACATCTCCTAAAAATCGGATAGCTAAGTACGTTTGACCAAAGGACCCAACGCATGGTATATAAATCATCCGCTACGCTTTAGTCCCCATTAGTCAATGAAGCGAGGAGGCTCAACAGGCTAGGAACAAGGAATTTAACAAGTATTGAGAAGATTCTTCCTGGAAGGTGTTGAATAAAGATGTCATCAACGTATCCGGTTATTTCTTCTCTCAGGAAGAATCAAAGGAAAGCGTCACGAAGTTTGACAAGGAGTTCCTGGACATCCTTCGGACACCAGATTTTCATTCTGTGATAGACGACAACAGCGGAGACTCCGACGGTGCGACCGAGACTGAAGAGTCCCGATGATCGTGTAAGGGACAGTAAAAATACCCGGGTCATCTGCCAGAAAGTATAGTATAACATTTCGTACCTCAAAAGTAATCACCAGTACTGTTAAGACATTAATCCCACTGGGTGACGAAATGGTCAGCCCAGTTCTTGAAAAAGCTGGCGGCCTGTTGAAGGAACCACTTCTGTACTCAGTCACAATCGTCGTCGTCCAATGCAAACCAATGTCTACGAATGACCTCCTTCAGCTCCGGCATGCGGCCGCAATCAATCCACAGAGCTATGAAGACGCGTTGCGTGCAATCAAGCCAGAACACCCGGGCAGCTATGAAACAGCGTTATCCTTCTTGATGACAATGCCCGCCCCTACACAGCCAACTGTATATAGAATACGCTTCAGAGATTTAGGTGAGGAACTATTCAACAACCTGCCTACAGCCCAGATCTCATCCCATGTGATTTTCACAAACTTACACAACATTTACTTAAGATAATTTATTGATTTATCGATTGATATATAGATTGATTGATTGATTGATTGATTGATTGATTGATTGAAAACATTGGTTCTCTTATCTCAACTACTTGTATACATAAAATGTACAGCACCTCTATAACGTATAGGTTTATTCCGTAGTAAAATATCAATTTACTTAAGATGCTCTGAAAATATATCTGTTATCTTAATTCTACTACTTTGAAATGTATTGGACTTTATGAGCCATGGTTCAGTTGCCAGTTATGGAATAAATAAATAAATATTTTACAATTTGCTTTTATGACGCACCGACAGAGATGGTGATGATGGGACAGGAAAGGGCTAAGAGTTGGAAGGAAGCGACCATGACCTTAATTAAGATACAGCCCCAGAATTTACCTGGTGTGAAAATGGGAAACCATGAAAACCATCTTCAGAGCTGCCGACAGTGGGGTAAATAAATAAATAATTTAAAAGTAAACTATGGAGGGAGGTATATGGCTGATCTCATGAAAGAAATTTGACTGACATTGCTGATGTATTAGAGAATTTGGTTATATCTGAATTTAAGCCCTCGGTGCTAGATTTTGTTTATGAGTTGAATTATGTTAAGGGTTGTCTTGTAGGCTATGTTGTGGCTGCAGTCTTGTACGTCTAATTTCCTGAATTGGACATAAATATGTCTTATGGCTGTGTGGTCATTAGTGTAAAGTGACACCACCTGTGTGATGGAAATGTAACGCTAGCAGCCGTGCAGGCAGTGATGTATGGTATGGGTGAATCGTCACACAATGTTACCTAGCAACCGTGCAGGCGGTGATGTAAGATATGAATAGATGGCCAGACAATGTTACCTAGCAACCGTGCAGGCAGTGATGTAAGGTATGAATGGATGGCCAGACAATGTTATCTAGCAGCCGTGCAGGCAGTGATGTAAGGTATGGATGGCCAATGTTACCTAGCAACCGTGCAGGCAGCGATATAAGGTTTGAATGGATGGTCAGATAATGTTACCTAGCAACCATGCAGGCTGTGGCTGGTTGCCATCTGAAATCAGCAGCCGTTTATGGATGGCCATGACCTGGAGATATATTTCTTTTTGGGCTCTTGTGTGTACTTTTTTAAATTTTTGAAATACATTGAGACATGGCTCTTTTTTCTGTTTTTCTTTTTTAATCATATTCATCACCATTATCGTTATCATAACGTTATTAGTTTTACGTCCCACGAACTATTTTTGTGGTTTTCAGAGACGCCAAGGTGCCGGAATTTTGTTCAGTGGGAATTCTTTAATAGCCAGGGACCTCAGTCGAGATCGAATCTGCTCTCTTGGGCAGAGAAGGGAAACTACTAACCGACTTCGCCACAAGAGTCGGCTATTTTCTCGCTATTTTATACAACTAAATTCTAAGAAATTAAAGCGCAGTATTCAAACGCCACTCACTGAGCACATGTGGCTCCTTACTTACGTGAAGTACAGCACGGTTTAAGTCCTCGTTCACGTGAAGTTTGAGAAAGATCTTTCAAGAAACCTGAAGGTCAAAAGCAGTGATGTTACAAAGTTGTCCACCCTGTTTCCTGCCTGCCATCCTTGAGTGAGTGTTTTGGACATGACACGGATGTTCCATGGAATGTTTATTTATCGTACCTCTGGCGCCATGCCCAGACCTCCTTCTACGTCATACGAAGCCGAACGCCTGAACTGTACGCTGCCAGATTCCATCATTCTGGTTGTTAGTAAAACGGCTTTTCACACATTTAGATTAATGGGAAGAAGGTGTGGACTACTTGCGGTGCTGTAACCCAGGGTTGGCCAGCTCATAGCATATCAAGGGTAATAATAATAATAATCGTATGGCCTCAGCTACCGTGTGCAGACATTTCAATTTGACGCCATCTGGCTGTCTGCTCGTCAATTTCGACGTTCCGTTTTACTCATATCAAGGGTAAACTTAATTTAACAAATCCATCTGGGGCCCGCCTCTGTCGTGTAGTGTGATTAGCTGCCACGCCGAGAGGCCAGGCTTCGATTCCCGGCCCTGACACGAAATTTGAAAAGTGGTGCGAGGGCTGGAACGGGAGCCACTCAGCCTCGGGTGGTCAACTGAGTAGAGGAGGGTTCGATTCCTACCTCAGCCATCCTCGAAGTGGTTTTCCGTGGTTTCCCACTTCTCCTCCAGGCAAATGCCGGGATGGTACCTATCTTGAAGGCCACGGCCGCTTCCTTCCCTCTTCCTTGTCTACCCCTTCCGATTTCTCCATCCCCCCCACCCCCACAAGGCCTCTGTTGAGCATAGCCGGTGAGGTCGCCTGGGCGAAGTACTGTTCCTTCTCCCCAGTTATATCCCGCACGACCCAAAGTCTCACGCTCCAGGGCACTGCTCTTGAGGTGGCAGAGGTGGGATCCCTCTCTGAGTTCGAGGGAAAACCAACCCTGGAGGGTGAACGGAAAGAAAGAAAAGAAAAGAAATCCGTCAGGGGCTAAATCATGCATCAAGTTTTGTTTTATCCAGAGTTGGGAAGTAATTGATTAAAACTAATTGAATTGTAACGATTACATTTTTAGAAATGTTTATTTGTCATCATCATCATCATCTGTTTACCCTCCAGGTTCGGTTTTTCCCTCGGACTTAGCGAGGGATCCCACCTCTACCATATCAAGGGCAGTGTCCTGGAGCTTCAGGCTCTTGGTCGGGGGATACAACTGGGGAGTATGACCAGTACCTCGTCCAGGCGGCCTCACCTGCTATGCTGAACAGGGGCCTTGTGGAGGGATGGGAAGATTGGAAGGGATAGACAAGGAAGAGGGAAGGAAGCGGCCGTGGCCTTAAGTTAGGTACCATCCCGGCATTCGCCTGGAGGAGAAGTGGGAAACCACGGAAAACCACTTCCAGGATGGCTGAGGTGGGAATCGAACCCACCTCTACTCAGTTGATCTCCCAAGGCTGAGTGGACCCCGTTCCAGCCCTCGTACCACTTTTCAAATTTCGTGGCAGAGCCGGGAATCGAACCCGGACCTCCGGGGGTGGCAGCTAATCACGCTAACCACTACACCACAGAGGCGGACATGTTTATTTGTAAACGCTCCTTTTCACAAAATGACACTTTTTACTCGTAATTTACTTCTTCAAATAAGATTGTAATCGTTCCATTCTGGTAATCGACACATATCGTATGGAGCTCTAACACTCGCAAAACGTTACACCAAGAGTATTCATTTGTAAAAACCAGAGCACGGTACGGAGCAGAAATATGGGGCATTGAAGAACTAGAGGTAATAAATAGTAAGTTCACGGGGCGAGTTGGCCGTGCGGTTAGGGGCGCGCAGCTACGAGCTAGCATCCGGGACATAGTGAGTTCGAACCCCACTGTCGGTAGCCCTGAAGATTGTTTTCTGTGGTTTCCCATTTTCACACCAGGCAAATGCTGGGGCTGTACCTTAATTAAGGCCACGGCCGCTTCCTTCCAACTCCTACTTCTTTCCTCTCCCATCGTCGCCATAAGACCTATCTGTGTCGGTCCAACGTAAAGCCACTAACAAAAAAAAATGTTCTGGGTAATTTCCGACAGAAGAGTAGCGTTACAAAAATGTTGCAAAGTTTGGGCTGGGAAGACTTGGGAGAAAGGAGACGAGCTGCTCGACTAAGTGGTATGTTCCGAGCTGTCAATTGAGAGATCGCGTGAAGTGACATTAGTAGACGAATTATTTTGAGTGGTGTTCCTAACAGTAGGAAAGATCACAATATGAAGACAAAATTGGAATTCAGGAGGACAAATCGGGGAAAATATTCGTTTATAGGAAGGGGAATTAGGGATTGGAATAAATTATCAGGGGGGATGTTCAATAAATTTCCAAATTCTTTCCAATCATTTAAGAAAAGGCTGGGAAAACAACAGATATGAAATCTGCCACCTGGGCGACTGCCCTAATTGCAGATCAATGTTGATTGATTGATTGATTGATTGATTGATTGATTGATTGATTGATTGATTGATTGATTGATTGATTGATTGATTGATTGAAACTGAATCACTTAGGATCAAATACCTGAGTAGTGATCGTACAGCAAGGGTATAATACTTCCACTTACTTGTGCCAGGCTTCTCACTTTCATCAATCCTATTCGACCTCCTTTGATCGAGTGTCGTTCTTTTCCGACCCCGGCGGTATTAGAGCATTCGAGGCCTAGGGAGTCTTTCATTTTCACGCCCTTGCCTTTCTTTGGCCGATACTTTCATTTTTCGAAGTGTCGGATCACTTCTATTTTTTCTATGTGATTAGTGTTATAAAAAGGATGGTTGCTTAGTTGTACTTCCTCTTCGTTATGCATTCGTTCATTTACTGGCAGCTTGTGTTACTGGCTGAGATTTAGGTAATCTTTAACTACAGAACAACTTCCTAAGTTTGGATGTGATTGATAATGGAAAAGGAAGAAACATACAGCTGCAAAACGGGTTAAGGCATTTCCACTCTCTTATTTGAATAAATGTCTGGCTCCATGGCTAAAAGGTTAGTGTCCTGGCTTTTGGGGCAGAGGTTCCCGGGGTTCGATTCCCGGCCAGCTAGGGGATTTTAACCTTCCTTGGTTAATTCCGATGGCTTGGGGATTGGGTGTGTGTGCTGTCTTCGTTATTAGAAATCACCATAGGTAGGGCCCCATCCTCATAGACGCGCAGGTCGCCCATGCAGCGTCAACTCGGAAAGAGCTGCACCAAGCCACACGCATTTATTATATTATTATTATTATTATTATTATTATTATTATTATTATTATTATTATTATTATTATTATTATTATTATTATTATTATTTGAAAAATGTAGTGAATTAGTTGGTCCTCAAAATAACGAAAACGTGAGTGTGGAATACCAACTTTGTTCTGGAGCAATGTTTCTTTTGAACATTTCAGGTTTCATGTTTAATTTTACTTAGCGATGATGGCTACTGAATGTCTCCACGCTAACAACAAAACCACAGAAAGTGAAGTAATATATTTTTCCTCAAAAACCTTGTGCTATCATTTCAGACCCATGTGAAAAGAAAAGACAGCGATTTCGTAGTTGTAATTTCACTGATTAGTTGTTGAAAAAAGTAATTTGTAATCGAGTAAATTATTTCTCAGTTAACAAGAATTAAGCCCAGCGGCTGTGAGCTTGCATCCAGGAGATAGTGGGTTCGAACCCCACTGTCGGCAGCTCTGAAGATGGTTTTCCGTGGTTTACCATTTTCACACCAGGCAAATGCTAGGGCTGTACCATAATTAATGCAATGGCCGCTTCGTTCCCAATCCTAGGCCTTTCCTATCCCATCGTCGCCATAAGACCTATCTGTGTCGGTGCGACGTAAAGCAAACAGCAAATAAAGACATATATATATATTCGCGCGGAAGGATAAATACAAGTTTTGCAGGTAGATACGTTTAGCTATTTTGGCTATTATTGCTTTGGAGTGTGGCGCTGTGTGGACCAAGACCTTGGCGCCCAGAAAGGAAGATGAAAGGAGTCTAGAAGCCCGTAATCTAATATCATAGAACTTGAAAACAGAGATGCAATGAGTATGATATAAAAATTGGCCTTTCCGTGACTAAAGCGATGTCAGTAGGATAAACACCTAAGGGAACCGAATGTCAGGTTGGGAATACAAAACTGAAACAGGCAGACCGAGCAAGTGGCCGTGCGGGTTCGAACTCCACTTTCGGCAGCCCAGAAGATGGTTTTCCATGGTTTCCTGTTTTCCCACGAGGCAGATGCTGGGGTTGTACCTTAATTAAGGCCACGGCCGCTTCCTCCCCACTCCTAGGCCTTTCCTATACCATCGTCACCCCATAAGACGGTGCGACGTAAAGCAAAAATTCGAACAAACAGATCATTTGAAGCATTTAGGATCCGTATTCTCCCACGATTGTAGTATAGTAAGTGAGGTTGAATCAAGTGCAGCAAAGCTAATTGCAGTGAGTTCACAGTTGCGATCAACAGGGTTCTGTAAGAAGGAAGTCAACCCTGCGACGAAACTATCTTTACATCGTCCTGTTTTCAGGCAAACTTTGCTTTACGGGAGTGAGACCAAGACGGCGATGATTAGACTCAGTTTCTAATGATTGAAAGTTCCGAGATATAGAACTAAACGTGGCTACAGAGCTGGGTACAAATAGTGGGTTGTGGTGGCGTTTAGTAACTTCACAGAGGCTTGCAAACTGAACGCTAAATGTCATAACAGTCTATAATGAAGACGCGTGTACAATCTGTGACAACAAAGTTCGGTAAATAGTCCTGCACTATCAATATAGGTGAACAATGCACGACAGTAACCTTACTGTCCTTCGAAATAGTCCCCTCCCATAACTATGCACTGCTGAGATCGGCGATACATGTCCTAGAAACTTTGCAAGAAGGCTTCCTTTGGGATGGTGTTCAAAAGTCTCGTCACGTTTTGTTGGATGTCAGGAATATCGTCAAATCTCTTTCCTTTCAAAGCGAGTTTGAGTCGTGGGAATAAGAAGAAGTCTGGAGGATTGAAATCTGGTGAGTATGGGGGATGTTCAAGTTGCACCACGCCCTTTTTTTGCCATGAACTGTTTGACGATATTGGCTGTGTGTGGGCGAGCGTTGTCATGGACAAAAAAACATGAACCTTTTTGTGCGTACTGGGGTCGTACCCTGCGTAGACGTTTCATGAAACGGGTCAAAATGTCAATGAACGCCGTGCAGCATTCAACGTCGTTCGCTCAGGTATATATTCCTTGTGGATAATGCCTTGACTATCGAAAAATGTGATGAGCATCGTTTTGATGCGCGACTTTTCGGCTCTGACCTTTCTCCGAGGAGGGGATGCCGGAGAACACCATTCCATGCTTTGCCGTTTCGTTTCAGGATCGTACCTGAGACACCAGTTTCATCCTCAGTGATGATACAGTTCAGGAAATTTGGTGTCGCACTCGCCGTTTCGTCAAGATCCTGTGAAGCCTATAAACGTGCCTGCTTCTGATCGTCCGTCAAGTGATGTGGCACAAGACGAGAACACGTTTCCTCTTCCCTAACTTCTGGGTAACGATTTGTCGCACGGATTCACGGTTAATCTAAAGTTCATCCGCTATCATGCGCACAGTTAATCGCCGATCGTTCGTGATTAATGTCCTCACCTTCTCAATGTTATCGTCACTGACAGCGGTTGCCTGTCTTCCGCTACGGGGTTGTCAGAAACACTTTCCCGGCCTCCTCAAAAAACGGGCGAATCCCTCGTACATGTCAAGGACAGTACTTTATCTTCCTAAACACGTACCAGCATCGCATGCGTTTCTTTCGGTGTCTTGCCAAGCTTAAAACAAAACTGTACATTGATCTTTTGGTCGTTCATGTTCCTCTTCGCAGTTCAGAACCAACACACTAAACACGCACTGTGTCAAACAGGTCTTACAGGACACACACACGATGCTCAACTGAACAACGTTGGGAGCAGGTGGTCAAAACCTGCTGCTACGCAGTTGCAGCGTTGTGTGTCGCTAGTGTTGCCGTATCGACCATTCTGACTTCATTCACCGAACTTTATTGTCACAGGTTGTATTATTATTTGAATATATAGTTTCGGTCAGTCAGGACCACGGATAATATTTGTCAGCCTTTCTGGATTAGCAGTACTCCATCCTGGTCGAGAATGCAGTTCTTCGCTCTTCAGAGCACTTTGCGCAGATCGTCTTCTCACTCTTTCCAGAAGATCCTTGATCCCATAAATGCCGGTCCTGAACTTCCTTCTTTCTCAAGCCGGTGCCTCAGAGACACCGATGCCCCTCTCTGCGTATGCCCCTGCATACTCTGCAAAATTATATTTTTCCTTCTATGTGTAAAGTTGCTTCTCCGTACATCCATTGCTGAAGCAGAATGCATTTAGGTGTTTCTTTAATCCCCGCCACCGAATAATCCCCGCAGCCTAACTTTAGGAAGGCTGATTTTAAAAAATGCCAACATTGACTCAAATAAAACCCGCACCCCAATTTCTTGCCTCACTTTTTTAAAAAATATGCGGCGATTATTCGCGTAAATACGGCCCACCGAATAATCCCCGCACCCTAACTTTAGGAAGGCTGATTTTAAAAAAAGCCAACATGGACTCTAATAAAACCCTCACCACAATTTTGTTCCTCATTTTTCAATATGCGAGTATTATTCGCGTAAATACGGTATAGGTTATAGATCCATCATGGAGGGGGGTGACAAACTCATAATGCACCGAGCAAGCTTGCCAGCTTCGGAGTATTACACACAGCTCTTGAATAACACGAAATATGAACGACAATGATGAAAGATAGGTTAAAGCTACAAGATACTGGTCTGGACAAGACCATGGTCTGCATTGTTTCGGTCCGACTGGTGACAAGACGATAGGAATGAAGAAAATGGTGGCATTCTTTGGTTTCTGGCTGCCACGGTCATAATTCTTCTATATAAGTAAGGACAAGTTATGCGGCGGGTGGGTTCTTCCCTGGCAAGCATATAGAAAGGGTCTCTCCACTCTGCTACACTTCAGGTATCGTAAAACATAATTATTTTTGTATGATTCCATCATCCGGACACCACCGCCACCGTAATAAACACACACATTGTCAAGCTCCTGTTAATATTACTGACTCTCAACAACAATGAACTGTAAAGACTTCCGGCAACGAATGGAATTTTATCCATAATCATTTCATTGCGTTTTTGTACCAATTTGAATATCGGTATACAATAAGGCAGAGGGGCCAAATTTCGTCCCCGCACCTAATTTCGTCCCCCTAGGGATTTGCAGTTTGTACGGTTGGTACCTAATATTTAGCCGTGCGGACAGGAGTAGCCTCATCCCGTCGTCTTGTTGTGAGTTGGCTGTGTGCACCACGTTTAGTTCCGTGTACAAGGAAGATTCATTTTTCATGCTGAGCTGAGTTCATGCAGCATTCAAATTAAGATCATGTTATTCCTAGAGTGAGCACTGATATGTGTATGAAATACGAAATACTGAACTGCATTTCAGTCGTGTGGTGTAGTTCGTGTTGTGTAATCGTTGACATCAGTTACTGTAGCGGCCATTATCATAAACCAGTGAGTGTTCGCAATTTCGTCCCCCTTATTTTTATTTGTTATTTATGAAGTTTCTCATTATTTTCAGGTGGGAAAACTCAAGCAGTGGGATAAGGAGGCCATGAGGCAGTGAGGGAAAGTATAATGGGTTACAGACGTGCAAGTAAAGCGTTTAACATCCCACGAGCAACGCTGAAAGACTGTGTTAAAAAGAATACCGAGAAAACATTTTTCATAAATGGCCTTGAAGTAATTCGCTATAGGGAAAGTGTTTGGTAAGGTTAGAAAGGAAACATATATTAAAATTCGCTTTTGCTCGTTGGGGACTCTGCTCCCAAACTTCCGGTTACTCTGCATTAGAAGTGGTCATTTAGAAGATTACTGTGGCGAAACGGTATGTCATATCAACAAAAGATTTGCGTCACCGGACCGCTTTTTTAGTGGCATACATGTTTAGTTCCAGGATATTTTCTCGCATATTGGCGATTTATAGTATAGATTGAAGTAAACATTTCGGTGTGGGGCAATTTTCGTACGATTTTTACAAGTTGAGAAATGATTTTGCCAACGTAGCCGACAGCTACAGTCTTGAAACTTGTTAGGCGTATCGACGATGAAACGACCTACAATTTCCGTTCTTTGACGTTTTGGCATATCTCTATCGGCTGGACTTTAGATTGTTTTAGAAACTTAGATTGGGCTGAAATTGCAGTACAGTTTCCGCATATTCCTTTCATTTTTCCGTACATGTATGGTTGCTAGAATAATGACATTCGGTTTAGATATGGCCAATGATCGTGCCAAAGAGCCTGCTGAATTTCATACTTCTATCTGCCTCATAAGTGTGTGAATCAGTAAAATAATACATGGAAACTAAACAAAATTGACCAAAAATGGGAAAATGAAGCTCTATCTATGGTAGAAGTGGTCGAGATAGAAAAAAATGCATAGGACCAAAGTTGTAGATCTGTTCATTTTAGGTGCCGAAAATGTTATCCATTTTAATAGGAATTACCGTTTACCTACAAAGTGCCTCGAAACGATGGTCTGCACCGGAATAAAAATTGGCTCAATATTTCGAAATTCTTTGGAGGTAAAAATTTAACCTTGCATTTTTTTTGGAATTTCCCCGTCGGTTACAGGGTGGAAGCTATAATTTTGCTAAATTTCAATTCTCTAGCGCACCCGAAATTTGCGTTCGCCATTTTGTTTGGCGGGGGAGGGGGAGTAAAAATTAAAAATTTGAACTTTTTGAATTTTTTCTTAGGTTGCAGCCTAATAGCTATCAGACTGCCAAATTTCAAGTGTCTGCTCTCCTGGAAGTGGGTAAACATTAATGTCAGTGAGTAAGTGATTCAGTTAGCCTTCTGGCTTTATATAATAGGGATTAATTGTACTTTTCATAAATTCTATGTGGGACGAAATTACGAACACATTTTTTGAAGTTTAGTTTTTGTAGTGTTTATGTCAAATTTTGACTACCTTACGTTATAACAGTTTCTTTGTAACTTGCCCGTAAGTGGAGAATGTATTCAGTAATATCTAGCCTTGTCCATAATATTCCTGAGTTTCTACAAGTGCAAATCTGCTAAGGGGACGAAATATGGGCCCCTTACGTTATATCTGTTGTTTAATATAAAATGATAATAATAAAAACTGCAGTTATGCAGTGATATGCACATATGTTAAGAATATGCATGTATTACATGAATATCAATCAATCACTAGTGATCTGCATTTAGGGCAGTCGCCCGGGTGGCAGATTCCCTACCTGTTGTTTTCCTAGCCCCTTCTTAAATGATCGCAAAGAAATTGGAAAATTATTGAACATTTCCCTTGGTAAGTTATTCAAATCCCTAACTCCCCTTTCTATAAACGAATATTTGCCCCAATTTGTCCCCTTGAATTCCAACTTTATCTTCATATTGTGATCTTTTCTACTTTTAAAGACACCACTCAAACTTATTCGTCTACTGATGTCCTCCCATGCCATCTCTCCACTGACAGCTCGGAACATACCACTTAATCGAGCAGCTCGTCTCCTTTCTCCCAAATCTTCCCAGCCCAAACTTTGCAACATTTTTGTAACGCTACTCTTTTGTCGGAAATCACCCAGAACAAATCGAGCTGCTTTTCTTTGGATTTTTTTTCCAGTTCTTGAATCAAGTAATCCTGGTGAGGGTCCCATACACTGGAACCATACTCTAGTTGGGGTCTTACCAGAGACTTATATGCCCTCTCCTTTACATCCTTACTACAATCCCTAAATACCCTCGTAACCATTTGCAGAGTTCTGCACCCTTTATTAACAATCATATCTATGTGATTACCCCATTGAAGGTCTTGTCTTATATTAACACCTCGGTACTTACAATGATCCCCAAAAGGAACCTTCACCCCATCAACGCAGTAATTAAAACTGAGAGGACTTTTCCTATTTGTGAAACTCACAACCTGACTTTTAACCCCGTTTATCAGTTATATACACTATTAAACTTAGCCATTCGATTTTAAATGTTATGAATCGCCTTTATTTCTAATGGGCATATTATATTTTGAAACAAATAAAACATGCAAACATGCCAAAATCCACCTTCCAGTTATTATTATTATTATTATTATTATTATTATTATTATTATTATTATTATTATTATTATTATTGAAGTTGCAACTATATCAAACATTGTTCTTTCTTACGGTTAATTTTTTGCCTGTTATTTTGATACACGATGGCAATTGTAACTACATGTTTATTACAATCTCTTATTCTCTTTGCCTCCAAACCGCCGAATCTCCTGGCCAGAGAGAAGGCGATGACTCACGGACGGTGATTGTCTTGTGCCCTCAGGTAAGACGGGTGCTAATCACATGTTGAGGCTGACTCACAGAGGATAGGATTGTCGTGTCGTGTCTTCGCCATACCACTTGCCGCTATTTGTGGAAGCTGACTAACACTCGAATGCAGAGACGCGTACCGAAATAGCGACACAGCAGCTGGAATGTGTTTGAGTCGATTTTGAGGGTCAGACGAGTCCTTGGAAGTTTGGCGTGAGCTTATCTCCTTGCAGGCACTTCTAACGATCTCCCAGCGCCGTTCGTTCATGACTCTCCTACAGAGAACTCAGTTGATGAAGTCATTTTTGACTTACAAATTAACCGTAAGAAAGAACAATGTTTGATATAGTTGCAACTTAAATAATAATAATAATAATAATAATAATAATAATAATAATAATAATAATAATAATAATAATAATAATAATAATAATAATAATATCAAGACAATTCTCAAAATTGACAAGCTAAATCAGCTAACAGATGTATTGGACAAATTTAACATCCAAATTTTAGCACTTAAAAATATTAGATACCGTGATGAATTTTTTTAAAATCAGTTAATTATAGAATCTACAAAGGTAAACCGGCCATCCACCTTCCTAATGCACCATTACAAGTCGGCACTGGATTTGCAATCAGAAGAAATATCACAAATTCAGAAATGAATTTTACATTTCCTTCTCCCTGCACATGGTTATAAGGGTATTTAGGGGTTGTAATAAGGATGTAAAGGAGAGGGCATACAAGTCTCTGGTAAGACCCCAACTAGAGTATGGTTCCAGTGTATGGTACCCTCACCAGGATTACTTGATTCAAGAACTGGAAAAAAAATCCACAGGAAAGCAGCTCGATTTGTTCTGGGTGAATTCCGACAAAAGAGTAGCATTACTAAAATGTTGCAAAGTTTAGGCTGGGAAAACGTGGTGGAGAGGAGACGAGCTACTCGACTAAGTGGTATGTTCCGAGCTGTCAGTGGAGAGATGGCGTGCAATGACATCAGTAGACGAATAAATTTGAGTGGTGTCTTTAAAAGTAGGAAAAATCACAATATGAAGATAAAGCTGGAATTCAAGATGACAAATCGGGGCAAATATTCGTTTATAGGAAGGGGAGTTAGGGATTGGAATAACTTACCAAGGGAGATGTTCATTAATTTCCATATTCTTTGCAATCCTTTAAGAAAAGGCTAAGGAACACAACAGATAGGGAATCTGCCAACAGGGCGACTGCCCTAAATACAGACCAGATTGATTGATTAATTGATTCATTGATTCCTTGATTGAATATCCCTGGTCATAATCAAATTAGGAATTAAAATGTATACATTAATCAATGCACATGCATTGGCAAACAACTACAACCAAAAAGACACACAACAAGTAGAGAAATTCTGGGATCTGCTGGAAGAGACTACAGCAGATTTCCAAACATCACTTTAAAATTCAGCTAGTAGATTCAGCGCGCAAATTGGTAAAGAAAATAAATTTAGGACCATTGTAGGACTATACGCTACTCACAACTGAACCAACAAGAACGGAGAAAAACTAATAAGCTTCAGCAAGAATTTTGAGTTAAAGCTGATATCAACCCATTTTCTGGCTCTTCCACACAAGAAAACAACCTGGAAATCACCAAATTTTCACTTAGGAGAATTTCAAATAGACCATGCAGCAATTTCTAAAACGAAATTATGAATGTTAAAGTGACAGACCCAAACTCAGAATAGTCAGAAACGAAAGAATTGATCCGGAATTTCTTAAACAAAATGAAAAAAATTTCCTTGCAAATATTTTCGACCAAAGTCCTTCCAATTGGATAGAATTGAAAGCTAAACTCATAGGAGTTCCTTCGAATTGAAGCCTGGTAAAATTGGAGTTCCCATAAAATAGAACAAATCTGTATCGGTTTTGCTGATTGCCTTGTCTATCCCCCAGCTGAGAATACATAACTTGATTTGGGGAGTGGAATCGAGAATAAACAACCTCAAGAAATACTGTACCGATGTCACCAAAACTGGACAATACAACCATACCCTCCAGCTAACCCATGGTTCTCAAAACGGATTTTTTTCTATTTGCTTTACGTCGCAGAACGGAATAACAATAGAAGTTATATCGCATCATTGATCAGGATGCACTATAATCATCGTAGCTTTCCAAGTCATCTCTGTCGCATAAATGTAGTGAACTCTCTGTACTGTGTATGTAAGCGGAATATTATTGAAGACATTAACCATCTCTTCTTCGTCTCTTCTTCGCCTGCAGCAGATTTTTGGAAACAACAGAAGACTTTTATAAAATCACTAGCCAGACTTCAACTCAGTATCTGCTCTCCTAGCTTCACAGGACAGAAATATTTACTTGGCAGTAATCCAATATCTCAGAACCGGGCGAGTTGGCCGTGCGCGTAGAGGCGCGCGGCTGTGAGCTTGCATCCGGGAGATAGTAGGTTCGAATCCCACTATCGGCAGCCCTGAAGATGGTTTTCCGTGGTTTCCCATTTTCACACCAGGCAAATGCTGGGGCTATACCTTAATTAAGGCCACGGCCGCTTTCTTCCAACTCCTAGGCCTTTCCTATCCCATCGTCGCCATAAGACCTATCTGTGTCGGTGCGACGTAAAGCCCCTAGCAAAAAAAAAAAAAAATCTCAGAGACACGTTTCTGGAAACCTGATTTAATGTATACTCCCGTTCATGAAAACCAGAACACCTTGAAATAATAGAGTTAGGAAGTTCATATTCACAGGACGTGTGCATTAATATGTTCTGAAGAAGTGATTAGCATTTGAACCAGGTCGGCCCTCAAGTTCAAGGTCCACATCGATATCTCTGCGCACCACCACCGACTGGTGAAATGTGCCTGCGACTCTCGTATTCGCGCTATAAACCGAAGGTAATGGATCAGTGTGACTTGAGCAGACGTGCAGGATGCCTCGCAGATGTATGAAAGAACCGCACCGTCAAATGAGTGCGCTTGAAAGTGGGCGCATTATTGGCATGAGAGAACGTGATGCATCCATCCGGGAAATTGCTGCTCGTGTGGGACGAAGTGTGATGTCAGTGCAACGGGTGTGTACAGAATGGTTCACTAAAGGACGTAGAACACGACGAGATGGGTCTGGTCGCACCACCCAGAACCCCCCGAGAAGATCGACACCTCATCCGAATGGCATTGCGGGACAGATCTGCGTCCTCCTCGGCTCTGGCGCAACAGTGGGACAGTGTAACAGATCGTACACTATCAGGAGTGACAGTCCATCGCCGTTTATGACGGTCTGAGTTACCGGCGCGTCGTACACTTCTCCGCCTACCTTTGACTAAGGTTCATAAACATGCTAGACTGCAATAGTGAATGGAACGACGTCACTGGGGACAGGAATGGCAGCAGATAGTGTTTTTCGACGAATCCAGGTTCTGTTTATTTGAAAATGATGGCCGCATTTTGGTTCGCCGCAGACAGGGTGGGGGAGGCATCACATTGATCGCACAAGACATACAGTGCCTACTCAAAGCTTTATGGTGTGGGGTTCTGTTAGGCATAACCACAAATCACAGTTGGCGCCGTGTTCAGGGCTCTGTGACGAGTTTGACCTTTTGAATGACATCCTGCGACCCCTAGCCATACTCTTTCTGCACGACACCCCAGACGCCATATTTCAGCAGGACAATGCGCGGCCACATGTTGCTGCACGAACATCTACCTTCTTGTTGTCACAGAATGTCAGACTGTTGACTTGGTCCTCCCGATCACCGGACTTGTCTCAATCGAAAATGTGTGAGGTATGGTGAAACGACGGGTGCAGCGCTGTGATCCAATGTCAACCACCAAAGATGAACTGTGGAACCATGTGAATGCAGCATGGACGTCATTCTCGCTTTACACGCATCATGCCATTTCGCATGGAATAAGTTATCACTGCCCATGGAGGACCCAGTGCCTACCAGGCAACAGGACACATGCTGAACCTAGGTGACTGAAATGCTAATCGTTTCTGCAGAACATACTAATGAACACGTCCCGTGAATATGAACTTCCTCTCTCAAGTCTTTCAAGGAGTTCTGTTTTTTATGAACATAAGTGTATTATAAACTGTTCTTTTGTGTGTGTTTTATCTCGTTACTTGTCAGAATATTAATTGTAAACTTTCGTGTCTGCGTTGCCTGAGAGTAGTGCCATTATGTGAGGATTTCCCTGGGTTCGTGTTGCCTGTGGGTGTTGCCATAATGTGTGTTACACCATGGGTCTACATTGCCTATGATTAGTACCACTATGCGAGCAACAACAAGAGTCTACGTTACCTATGATTAGTACCACTATGCGAGCAACAACAAGAGTCTACGTTACCTATGATTGGTACCACTATGCGAGCAACAACAAGAGTCTACGTTACCTATGATTGGTACCACTATGCGAGCAACAACAAGAGTCTACGTTACCTATGATTGGTACCACTATGCGAGCAACAGCAAGAGTCTACGTTACCTATGATTCGTACCACTATGCGAGCAACAACAAGAGTCTACGTTACCTATGATTGGTACCACTATGCGAGCAACAACAAGAGTCTACGTTACCTATGATTGGTACCACTATGCGAGCAACAACACGAGTCTACGTTACCTATGATTAGTACCACTATGCGAGCAACAACAAGAGTCTACGTTACCTATGATTGGTACCACTATGCGAGCAACAACAAGAGTCTACGTTACCTATGATTGGTACCACTATGCGAGCAACAACAAGAGTCTACGTTACCTATGATTCGTACCACTATGCGAGCAACAACAAGAGTCTACGTTACCTATGATTGGTACCACTATGCGAGCAACAACAAGAGTCTACGTTACCTATGATTAGTACCACTATGCGAGCAACAACAAGAGTCTACGTTACCTATGATTGGTACCACTATGCGAGCAACAACAAGAGTCTACGTTACCTATGATTGGTACCACTATGCGAGCAACAACAAGAGTCTACGTTACCTATGATTGGTACCACTATGCGAGCAACAACAAGAGTCTACGTTACCTATGATTGGTACCACTATGCGAGCAACAACACGAGTCTACGTTACCTATGATTAGTACCACTATGTGAGCAACAACAAGAGTCTACGTTACCTATGATTGGTACCACTATGCGAGCAACAACAACAGTCTACGTTACCTATGATTGGTACCACTATGTGAGCAACAACAAGAGTCTACGTTACCTATGATTGGTACCACTATGCGAGCAACAACAAGAGTCTACGTTACCTATGATTGGTACCACTATGCGAGCAACAACAAGAGTCTACGTTACCTATGATTGGTACCACTATGCGAGCAACAGCAAGAGTCTACGTTACCTATGATTCGTACCACTATGCGAGCAACAACAAGAGTCTACGTTACCTATGATTGGTACCACTATGCGAGCAACAACAAGAGTCTACGTTACCTATGATTGGTACCACTATGCGAGCAACAACACGAGTCTACGTTACCTATGATTAGTACCACTATGCGAGCAACAACAAGAGTCTACGTTACCTATGATTGGTACCACTATGCGAGCAACAACAAGAGTCTACGTTACCTATGATTGGTACCACTATGCGAGCAACAACAAGAGTCTACGTTACCTATGATTCGTACCACTATGCGAGCAACAACAAGAGTCTACGTTACCTATGATTGGTACCACTATGCGAGCAACAACAAGAGTCTACGTTACCTATGATTAGTACCACTATGCGAGCAACAACAAGAGTCTACGTTACCTATGATTGGTACCACTATGCGAGCAACAACAAGAGTCTACGTTACCTATGATTGGTACCACTATGCGAGCAACAACAAGAGTCTACGTTACCTATGATTGGTACCACTATGCGAGCAACAACAAGAGTCTACGTTACCTATGATTGGTACCACTATGCGAGCAACAAC
Source organism: Anabrus simplex (assembly GCF_040414725.1). Classification (NCBI taxonomy): domain Eukaryota; kingdom Metazoa; phylum Arthropoda; class Insecta; order Orthoptera; family Tettigoniidae; genus Anabrus; species Anabrus simplex. The sequence continues at coordinate 181,312,999 of NC_090279.1, read as the reverse complement.
ACGAGTCTACGTTACCTATGATTAGTACCACTATGTGAGCAACAACAAGAGTCTACGTTACCTATGATTGGTACCACTATGCGAGCAACAACAACAGTCTACGTTACCTATGATTGGTACCACTATGTGAGCAACAACAAGAGTCTACGTTACCTATGATTGGTACCACTATGCGAGCAACAACAAGAGTCTACGTTACCTATGATTGGTACCACTATGCGAGCAACAACAAGAGTCTACGTTACCTATGATTGGTACCACTATGCGAGCAACAACAAGAGTCTACGTTACCTATGATTGGTACCACTATGCGAGCAACAACAAGAGTCTACGTTACCTATGATTGGTACCACTATGCTAGCAACAACAAGAGTCTACGTTACCTATGATTGGTACCACTATGCTAGCAACAACAAGAGTCTACGTTACCTATGATTAGTACCACTATGCTAGCAACAACAAGAGTCTACGTTACCTATGATTGGTACCACTATGCTAGCAACAACAAGAGTCTACGTTACCTATGATTAGTACCACTATGCTAGCAACAACAAGAGTCTACGTTACCTATGATTAGTACCACTATGCTAGCAACAACAAGAGTCTACGTTACCTATGATTAGTACCACTATGCGAGCAACAACAAGAGTCTACGTTACCTATGATTGGTACCACTATGCGAGCGACAACAAGAGTCTACGTTACCTATGATTGGTACCACTATGCGAGCGACAACAAGAATCTACGTTACCTGTGATTGGTACCACTATAGGACGAAGACGATGGTTCTGTTTTATCCACAGCCTGTCCCCAGTCACTTGACCGGGTCAGGAATGGAATGAATGAAGCCCCCATCTAGCGGCGAGGATAGGAATTGTGCCGGCTGCCGAAGCCTGTCGCACTCCTCTAGGGCAATGATTAATGACTGACAGATGAAATGAAATGATATTGAAGAGTGTTGCTGGAATGAAAGATGACAGGGAAACTCGGCGTACCCAGAGAAATATCTGTCCCGCCTCCGCTTTGTCCAGCACAAATCTCACATGGAGTGAGCGGAATGTGAACCACGGAACCCAGCGGTGAGAGTCCGACTCTATGCCGCGTGAGCCATGGAGGCTTCTCTGCTTTATCAGTGATTACTATTATGAGGGACCGGTGAAATGGATTTTAGACCCCTTTGGACAACAAGCATCATCTCTGAAAATAAGGAATTGTGAATTCGGTCCACTAACTGTTTTGGATTCATGGTCAGTTTTCCATAATCATTCGTTTTCGATTCAAGTCAGTGGATATATATTGAAGTTTTAATTATCGTGTCATTTCGTTGCACCTCCTACCATTAGGGGCCGATGACCTAGCTGTCAGGCCCCTTTAAACTACAAACATCATCATCATCATCATCATCATCATCATCATCATCAAACTTTGGTGCGATGTTTCTTTTACTGGCAGAAGCGTATTTCCTGTATCGCTGATTCTTCTAGAAAAACTATTTCATGTAAATAGAAATTTGGAAACATAAATGCAAAATAAGTGCAGCTGACTGTTTAGTTTAATCGCCAATTGCCAGCCAAGAAAGGGCAAAATCTTGCTTTGGTAGGTGTGTGTAAGCTAAGCAGAGACTATGGCCGGTCGATGAAAATACGAGTAGGTGGATGTTTCATAGTCATTGCCTCAGTGCTTTTGGTGTTGAGCTCTTCCTGCCGTTTTACTATGGTCTGTTCTTCTAAGTCAGCGCTTGTAGTATTTATTCCAGATATTGGAAGTATCTCCTGTAAGAAGTCCAAGTTTCATACCCAAAAGTTCGTTTTGGTTTCACTGTGTCACTGGAAACAGTTAGCTTGATTTGAGCACTGAGAAGAGGCTTTTGGTGAGACAACTAAGTACCACATGAGACCACCTCAAAGACTAGAAGGCACCCGTAAGGGTATAGAAATACCTGGTGACTAAAAATTCCTACAGGGATTTTGAATAAGGGGCAGCTTTCCATTATGGTAAAGAGTTCATGCGTTGTACATATTTATTTATTTATTTATTTATTTATCTATTTATGTATGTATGTATGTATGTATGTATGTATGTATGTATGTATGTATGTATGTATTTATTTATTTATTTATTTATTTATTTATTTATTTATTTATTTATTTATTTATTTATTCTTCAGGACTGTGTCTGCGTATATATTTGAAACGTGGAGAAGGTATGCCCACTTTGTTACCCTGACTGTTCTATTTCGGCTTCTTTGAACAAAGGAAGATAAGTAGAAAGAAAGATCACGTTAATGTATGTAAGTATATTTTACTAATGAGACAAGGTATGAATAAAATGTGTGCACAGTCATATTTGTAGCCCCATCAAGGTTCTTCTGTGTAGCGATGTCGGGAATGTTGTTGCGAAGTGTAGCTGGGAGATTGCCATGGTAGTGCACGCGAGTTAGGAATAGATTCACGACAGCTGTCTCCATGTTCGCAGTTGGCTCATGGCTGGGAGAAGTAATGGAGGTCTGCAGTCAGGAGCGATGTTTAACAAGGGTTTCGCTGTCAAGGGGCTCTGCCTGGACTTCATGGCCTCCTTGTTTAGTGGTTAAAAATGTATTTAATGGTTCAAAATTTGTTGTTGATGCGTATTTGCAGTATTTCTGTTCATCAGCTTCATTTATTACATACATACATAGTTCTTCACTTTTGTAATACCACCGTCGTCGTCTAGGTGTTCTTCTGGTCTTCTTACCACGCCCCTTCCCCCCGTTGACCGAGCCTATTATTCTTCTAGATAACCTATCCTCCTCCATTCGCCTCACATGACATCGCCGCTGCAACCGGTTGATACGCGCAATTTCACATGTCGAATTCATTCCTAACTTAGTCTCTACTTCTGTGTTGTCCTGCCATTATTCTTCAGTTTGAAATAACCAGCGACATTAAATTAAATTATAGCTCTCTTTTTTTAGCATGAAAACAAAGGCAGGTATTTATACCAAGTGGAGCTATTTATCTACCCTAGTACACTGTCACTGAATATGGTTTAAAGGGTGATTTAAATAGTAATGTCTCAACAGTATATTAGCTAACATCTTGAATAGGTATGGCATTTCTAACTGATGAACCTGCTGTCACAGCTACGAAACGCTGGCTATTTTACGATTGAAAAAGCAAAGAAATGTAGGAACACGTGAAGCAATCCTGACCTTAGAGAGCCGAATTAAGAAAGATAAGCCCACGTACATAGCTTTTGTCGATCTAGAAAATTCACTCGATAAAGCTGATTGGATCAAGCTATTTTAAATATACTGTAGGTGATCGGGACCAGATCGCGAGAAAGAAGAATTATCTACAATCTGTAGAAAAATCAGTCTGCGGTGATAAGAATCGAGGGTTTTGAAACAAAAGCAGAAATCCAGGAAGGAGTGATACAAGACTGCAGTTTGCGGTAAAGAAAATCAAAATGGAATTTGGAAAGGAAATCAAAACCCTGAGATCTGCCAATGATGATGAAATTTTATCTGAGTCTGCAGGATATCCTGAGAAATTGCTAAATGGTATGGGCAGATTCTTGCGGAAGGAGTACAGTATGAAAATAAATAAGTCTAAAAGATAAGTAATGGAGTCCGATCTAACAAAGTCAGATCATGCGGGAAGTATTAGTCTTAAAGGAAGTAGATGAATATTGTTACTTGGATAATAAAATAACTAATGGTGGCAGAAGTAAGGTGGACATGAAATGCAGACTAGCACAAGCAAGGAAAGCCTTTCCAAAGAAAAAAAAAGGAAATTGCTCACTTCGAACACTGATATATGAATTAGAAAGATGTTTTTGAAGACTTTCTTCTGGAGCGTGGCTTAGTATGACAGTGAAATGTGGACGATAACTGGCTTAGAAAGAAAGAAAATAGAAACTTTTGAAATGTCATATAACAGAAGAATATTAAGGGTGGGATGGATAGATTGAATCACGAATGAAGAACTACTGAGTCGAATTGGTGAGAGGAGATCGATTTTACTAAATTTGACGAGATAAAGAAATAGAATGATAGGACACATCTTAAGACACACAGGACTTATTCCGTTGGTTTTCGAGGGAAGTATAGGTGGCAAAAACGGTAGGGGTAGACCAAGGTATGAATATGCCAAGCAGATTGGAGTGGGTGTTGGACGTACTGTAGTAATAACGGAGAAATGAAAATGTTAGCACAGGATAGGGTGGCATGGAGAGCTGCACCGAACCATTATATACACTGATGACTCAAACAACAACAACAACAGCAACTTTAAGTGTTTGCGTATTTGAAGTATGGTTCTTTACTGGCCACTTAACTGTTGAAATTATTTCATTTACGCAAGTAAACTGTGCATAAATAAATAAATAAATAAATAAATAAATAAATAAATAAATAAATAAATAAATAAATTTAAAGTTATTCTAGGGCCATTACTTTCAAAATGGTCGAATCAGTTCTTGAAATCTATCCATCCAGATGTTTCATCCAGCTCGACATGTTCTAGAACTGTAAACGCTTATTGTGTTACGTAGTCTATATAGAAAGCAGCAGTTGAAAGAAGGAACTATTTTGCATAAGATGAACCTGCAAAGCATATTAATACGAAAGCAAGAAGGGGAAGACTTCCATCATCTCCAAGTTTAGTAACTTGATTCAATCTAAAATAGAGTTCTTGACCTACGTACCATGGATTACGTTCTGTTAAACTCCGTGTGGCCACTTGCAGATTAAGAATATAAACATGTAAAGTGGAGCCAGGAAGTCGTTGAACTTAGGAACGGACGTTGTTTTTGGTCGACGGGATGGACTCGTTCATCACAGCCCCTTGAAGTGTGCCATGTCAGTCCGTAACAAGCTGTCGAGCTGGTCTCGCCGTGTGTCTGTACTCTCGAAACTAAACACATTGTTTCTCTCGTCTAGTCCTCGATTTTGTTGAGCGTTGTTGTTGTTGTTGTTCTTCGTCTTCTTGTCCTCAGTCCATAGACTGGTTTCGTACAGCTCTCCATGCCACCTTATCCTGTGCTAAACTTTTCATTTCTATGTAACTACCACATCCTACATCTGCCCTAATCTGCTTGTCATATTCATACCTTGGTCTACCCCTACCGTTCTTAGCCCCTAAACTTTCCTTAAAAACCAACTAACCGAGCTCGATAGCTGCAGTCGCTTAAGTGTGGACAGTATCCAGTATTCGGGAGATAGTGGGTTTGAACCCCACTGTCGGCAGCCCTGAAGATGGTTTTTCCATGGTTTCCGATTTTCACACCAGGCAAATGCTGGGGCTGTACCTTAATTAAGGCCACGGCCGCTTCCTTCCCAGTCCTAGCTCTTTCCTGTCCCATCGTCGCCGTAAGACCTATCTGTGTCGGTGCGACGTAAAGCCAATAGCAAAAAAAAAAAAAAAAACTGCACAAGTCCTGGGTGTCTCAAGATGTGTCCTATCATTCTATCTATTCTTCTAGTCAAATTTAGCCAAATCGATCTCCTGTCATAAATTTGATTCGATTTAGTACCTATTCATTCGATCTATCCACCTCACCAGCATTCTTCTGTAACACCACATTTCCAAAGCTTCTATTCTATTTCTTTCTGAGCTAGTTGTCATCCATGTTTCACTTCCATACAATGCCACACTCCAGACAAAAGTCTTCAGGAACATTTTTCTAACTCCTGTATCAATGTCCGAAGTGAGCAAATTTCTTTTCCTAAGAAAGCTCTTTTTTGCTTGTGCTAGTCTGCATTTTATGTTCTTCTTACTTCTGCCACTGTTAGATATTTTACTACCCAAGTAACAATATTCATCTACTTACTTTAAGACTTCATTTCCTAATCGAATATTTCCTGCATCATCTGACTTCGATTCCACTCCATTACTTTTGTTTTGGACGTATTTACATCTTGTTCTCCTTCCCCATGACTCTGTTTATACCATTCAGCAATTTCTACAGATCTTCTGCAGTCTCAAATAAGGAATCTGAGGACATTAAGTCAGCAATTTAATATACTTGATCTCATTTCCAAAAACTGATGCCTGCCTGGCCATCAGATGAGACAAAGTCTCTCATAGTGCATTGGCACTGCCGGTGGCTCCAAGTAGCCTACGCAGTGGCCTCTACGGTATGCACTAGCCATGCGTCTTGGTAGGTGTGCTATTTACCAACTGATGAGCCCAATTTAGCATACTGAGGCGAAACGCTGGCAACCAGGAGTGAGTTAGCTGGAAAATTTCTAATGTCCAATAACGGACCAACTACATTGGTATTATTATAATATAATTAGACTTGTCCTGCGGTTTGCTTGCCTTCCCCAATTTTTTTTTTTCATCCCTTCTCACCCGCTGTGCCGAACTACCGATCGGATTTCGTTCAAACTACTTCTCAAACAGTCTGAGGAGTAATAAGAACAAATTGCGACATTTTCAGCGAAATCGGTCAAGCAGTTTTTGAGACTATAAAGTACACACAAAGAAACGTTCATTTTTATACAGAGAAATTTATTTACTTTACGTATCCTAGTCAAGGATAAATATTCCATAATTCAGCAGGTTCAATAGCTTTATCGTTGCCTTCAAATATATCTTGAATGGTGTGAGTAATCACATTATTGAGGTTGTAAGTAAATGTTACAGTTCTTTTTTTTTTTGAGGGTATTTGGGGGATGCAGTAAGGATGTAAAGGAGATGGCATGTAAGTGACTGGTAACACCCCAATTAGAGTATGGTTCCAGTGGATGAGAATGACACCCGAATTGCTTGATTCGATAACTGGAAAAGATCCAAAGAAAAGTAGCACGATTTGTTCTGGATGATTTCCGAAAAGAAAAAAAAGAGTAATTTTACGGAAAATATTGGAAACTTTGGGCTGGCATGATTTGGGGGTAAGATGATGAGCTGCTAGATTAAGCGGTATTTTCGTAACTGTCAGTGGAGAAGTGGAGAGATGACTTGGAATAACAGATAGGCTTGGATCGAGATTTTTTTTAAAGTAGGAAAGGTGAAGATGAAGTTTGAATTAACGATGACAAGTTGGGGAAAATATTCATTTGTATGAAGAGGAGTTAGTGATTGGAATAATTTACAAGCGAGATGTTCGATAAATGTATAAATTGTTTGAAATCATTAAAAAAAGAGACCAGACAATTTATTGTGTGTGTGCCACCTGGGCGACAAGGAGATACACGGGATTCTGGATGTCACCGCGTTCGGGCGGTGAAATGAACTGAGATGATTTCCTCTTCAGTATGCCAAAGATACTCTTATTTTATATATGTTACGAATATATATTTTTGGACATGTTCTAAACATCAACCATATTTGTAGCATAAACAACAAAGTTATGAACACTTTGGGCTTGTACAGACATCGTCAGTGTTGGTGGGTCGATGCAGACAAACGCAGGCTCACCTACCTGCTGCATGGGGCGGGGTTACTACTCTTCCTCGTTCACTGGTGGACACGTTATTCCATAGCATGGCTCTAATGCTTTTGCAAGTCAGCAGGATTGAATTGTTATTATCAGGGAAACACTTATGTCACCAGAATAAATCTCACTTGCAATCCCATCAAACAAGCACCGTTTGGAGATGGATAGAATACATCGTTTAACTTGATTACAAGTGGTTTAAACTAAATATTATTGTTTATTATTTGTTTATACAAGGTGTGACAATAAAGTAGGCGAAACTCTCAGGACACATTCCTCGCACGTAGAAGGAAGAAAATTTGTTTTTTTCCCTTTATTTCCACGTTAGAGCTCATTTCTACAACAATCTACTTACTTAAGAATTTTAATTAAAAGTTTTATCTTTACAATACCAAAAGTTATTTATTTTTCAAAATAACATGTATTCGTTAATTGAGGACATGTTTCGTTCCCATTTGGGGACATCATCAGGTAATAAACAAGACAAGTTAAAATATAACAGTGATATTATATTAGGGCCAGGATTTTTAGTTAATATCAAAGTTCGAAATATATACATAAAATGTAGTACATATAGATGAAATATGTAATTAAATATGTAATATTCACAAAATATGTAATATTCACAAAATATGTAATTAAATATGTAATACTCGAAAAATATGTAATTAAATATGTAATGTTCACAAAATATGTAATACTCGCAAAATATGTAATTAAATATGTAATATTCACAAAATATGTAATACTCGCAAAATATGTAATTAAATGTGTAGTATTAAAATTAATTAATGAAATATGTAATATTCATAAAATTTGTAACTAAATATCGTTCCAGCTATGGAAAACTAGCGAAAGTGATAAACTAAGAAACCTGTAGTTGTAAAGTTTTGGTCTAGATTTTTATCATGTCTACCCTCTGACAAAGTCTTACATCTGCAGCTCATTCTGTATGGCTAACACATAAAACCAATTACAAAGGGCACTAGGAAAGTTTTACAATACGCTAAAACGGTTGGCTGGACACCCCTGTTATGGCGAGGTATAAAAATAAGGGTGAAAACCGGTCTAGAAGACAGCACCAGCTATTCATTCAGGTCTATACGACCATTTCCATGTTAGAAATGTTTGTTCCCTTTGGGTGCCCCATTCACTTTCAGAGGAACAAAGGGCACATCGAGTGAAATGGTACCGAAAAATACTAAAACAGTTTGAAAATGGGACTTCGCGTAACGTCAAGAGCATCGTTACAGGTGACGAAACTTTGCTTTATTATTACGATGTCACAACAAAATCCCAGAACAAGGTGTGGCTGTTTGAATATGAGGGTACCCCTGTGACTGTGCGAAAGTCAAGGTCAGTGAAGAAAAGGATGATTGCAGTATTCTTCACTAAACGGACCATTCTGACTCGGGTTGTGCTAGAAACACAAAAGACAGTTACTGCGAAGTGGTGCAGTGAGACTTGTCTGCCTCAGGTCATCCAGGCTCTCAAGCAGCTCCGTCCAAAGTCACGGCTCAGCACTTCGCTCTTGCATCACGACAATGCTCCAGCATATCGTGCTAATGCAACAATGGATTTTCTTGCCAGATCAGGGTTGACTGTGTTTGATCACCCTCCATACAGTCCTGATCTTGCCCCATGTGACTCCGCACTCTTCCCAGAAGTGAAGATGAAGCTGAAAGGGCGGCGTTTTGCATCCGATGGGGAACTTCTGGCAGCATGGGATCAGGAGCGTGAAAATGTAACCGAAGAAAAGTGGCAGAGTTGGTTCAGTGACTGGTTTCGACGTGTGGAGAAGTGTATTGAGTGTGGTGGAAATTATTTTGAAAAAGTCTAAAGCGTTCACTCACATTGCAAAACTTTCCTAGTGCCCTACATACATAAACCCTTCGTCGCATTGAATCATGAATGCGCTTATGTATCCCTGCGACGAAGAGTTGATTCAAGTAACAGTGCTAATGGAGGGCATTCTGAACTTTTGATATAAGATGAAATTTCATGTGGTTATGCTGGTAATTTCTGTTCTTGTGTGTTTACCGTGATTAATTTACTATATAGAGTTGTAGAAAATGAGATCTAACGTGGAAATAAAGCATTTCAGCAACTTTATCCATATAGGCCTACCGTATTTTCTTCTTCTACATGTGAGAAATGTGTCCCGGAACTTTGGCCAACTTTATCATTACATTCTGTATACAGTAATTTGACATTCTTGTACGCATTAAAAGCAATACTTAACATTAAGCTTTCACTCCTTAATATATATACTGGGTGGTCGAAAATAACGTGAACCGGATGTATAAGCATTAGAAGCATGGTCATGCTGATAAAATAATTTGAAAAATTTATTCGATTTATCACACCGTTTTCATTTTATCATCTTCCGCAGTTACCCAATCCGATCACTTCGCGGGCGAATTCAAATGGGCTTCGCGCGTTGTTCTGAACTCTGTAGGTGGCTTAGACCGGCTTGAGAGAAATCAGCATCAAACACACCATGCGCTTTAGCCGGTGTCGACGTAGCGTAGCTGCTAAGGCGCCGTGCTGTCTGCTCGGAGGTTCCATTTGAAATCCCTCCCATGAGGAAGTTTTGTTTCTTCGATTGGTGCTCTCAAACCGGTCGGAGGCCACCTGCAGTTTTAGCAGCACCACAGGGCAAAGCCCGTTTGAATTCGCCCGCGAAGCGATCTGATTGGCTAACTTCAACAGCAATAAAATAACAACGGCAAGAGATATCAAATTTCTTTCTTTCAAATTACGTATCAGTATGACCAACCCTATAATGCTAATATACCCGCTTCACGTTTGTTTCCCACCGCCCTGTATTTGAGCTATTCTTAGATCAGATACAAATTACATGTATTGTAAAGAGTTACGTAGTTAAATATCTTTTCGTTTGAATGGTTTAAGTTCCTGAGAAGTTTTCTTTACACAATTTATGCACTATAAATTTCATGTAAACCTACAAAAAAAATAAAGGAAAAGGATTTGTAGTTTACTCTCCATTGCTTAAAATGAATTTTGCGAATCGTGTCTTTAATGACTCAACCTAATGGAACATATTTGTGATAAGGTAGTTCAAGCCATAATTGTGTAACATCCTCGCTATTCTTATACAGGGTGTTTCAAAAATAGGGGGCATAATTTCAGGTATGTATTTGTTACATGTAGACAATCAAAATAGTGCATTACAACATGTGTCCGGAAATGCTTCATTTCCGAGTTATGGCGTTCACAACACTGAACTTCACCGAAACGTCGATGCCTCGATGACTTCGATCGAATGTTTCCTGATCAATGGATAGGTAGAAGTGGCCCGATTGCTTGGTCTCCGCGCTCACCTGATCTGAACCCTCTCGTTTTCTACTTGTGGGGCTATTTGAAATCATCGGTGTATTCGTCTCCGGTGCCTGCTGTGGAAACCCATCGGAATCGAATTGTGGCATCGTGTGAGGACATACGCAATACTCCTGGAGTTTGGGATCGTGTTCGCAGGTCAATGAGACATCGATGTGAGATCTGTATTCAAGCAAGAGGTGGACATTTCGAACTTCTCCTGTACTGACAATAACCTGCGGAAGAAGAACGTTTCGTTGAAGTTCAGTGTTGTGAAGGCCATAACTGGGAAATGAAGCATTTCCGGACACATGTTGTAATGAACTATTTTGATTGTCTACATATTACAAATACATACCTGAAATTATGCCCCCCATTTTTGAAACACCCTGTATTTTTATGGCTAAGCTATTCTGGGAATTAATTGGGACTTAACAAGCTAGGTGTTATTAATACTTAAGCCACACTGTGCATGGGATGTGATGGTGAGATGTTAATTAAGCAAGCAAGCAAGCAAGCAAGCAACTTACATGATTGTGTAAATAAATAAGCAGCACTAATAGCAGAAGTTGTTAGCAGCGGTTTATAAAGAAATATCCTCTCCTCCTTCTCTCAGCCTTCAGGTCGCTGAATCTCTCTCCGGAACTCGATCGTCGTATTGGCTTGTCGTTTGGTCTGTTCATACCACAAGATACAAGAACATTAGTTGGTTTAATTAATATTGCCTTTTTAAAAAGAATTAAATCCAAGTATTTTAGTCTACTGAAATGTGATACAAATAATGAAGGACTGTGCATTACGTAATGACAAGGTACATTTAATAATAAGAATATCAGACTACTGTCTGTTTGATCATCAGTCAAGAGGACTCACATAACATCTCCATGGGTAACGTCGTTATAGCGAAACATCAAACACCAGTGGTGGCACAAAATGAGGCATAGTACGCAAGATGAGGAGTAAGGAAATGGCGGGCTAAGTACTCAGAGTTTTGAGGCGATGGCCTTTGACGCCAACTTGGCAAGTTCGAACCTGATTCAGTCCGGTGGTATCTGAAGGTGTGCTCAAATCAGCCTCCTGTCACTAGATTTACTGACACGTAAAAGAACTCCTGCGGGACTAAATTTCGGCCCCTTGGCCTTTGCAAAAACCATAAAAGTAGTTAGTGGGACGTACAAAATCAATAACATTATTATTATGATTATTATTATTATTATTATTATTATTATTATTATTATTATTATTATTATTATTATTATTATTATTATTATTATTATTATTATTATTATTATTATTATTATTCGAGTAAGGATGTTTGCCATTGCTTCTTCATGGGCCAGTGCTTCTGCAACACGACTGACCTCATGAGTAAAGCCCGGACTTTTAGGCTGTAATTCGTTAGAATGCAAACTTACTGAAGCGCGTTGCAAGTTTTATGTAGCCTGCTCTACAGTTATGTAGGGAGAGCTGCATACACGCCGTTCCCCTTACGTTTATGCTGATCTTATAATACACCCGTTGAGTGGCTAGACTATATTTTGTACTCGCATAAATAAGATTTCAGCCTGAAAATTCGAACCCAACCCATGATTAAACATACTTTGTAACACTCAGACGCAGTATCTGTGTTCCGAATGTCATTTCTCAAAGCCATCTAGCTTCAGTACTGCCACAGTCATGAATGAAACTGAGACTTCGGTGGCTTGAGCTAAGAGAAAGGTGCAAAAGTACTGTATCCATCAAGAAAGCGGCACAAGTTCTATTACGTTCTGGTAAATCTACCGACGCGATTTTTACGTATTTCAGGCCTTTCAAATTACTATTGTATTGACCTGCGTTATCACGGTTTGGCTCCTTGGGTGAATGGTCAGCGGAATGCCCTTTGGTTCAGAGGGCCCTGGATTCGATTCCCGGCCTGGCGGGTATTCAAACTGTGTATTCTTAATTCCTCTCGCTCGGGAACCGGGTGTTTGTGTTCAGTATTAACACACATTTTTCACAAGCAGACAATCCAATACTAACAAACAGAGAAACATGCAATAGTGAATTAAATTTTCCACTTAGGGTTGGCGTCAGAATGGGCATCCGGTCATAAAACTAGACCCAATGATTTTAGAAAAATACTAGAAAAAGGAGACTAAATTAATTTTCCGAGGTTTTTTTTTTTTTGCTATCTAGATAATGCCAGACACAGTGTCAATTCTGGATACTAGATGCCCAATTGGAACTCGATATGAAATTCCACGGAATGCCTTCCATGTTCATAGTCATACTGCTCTTCTCTGTAGCTACGTTCATTTTGATGCTGATCTCATGAGCTTGCTTATGCATCACGGCTTCTTCACGAACACGCCTCATTATGTAATGCTGATCTGCCAGTGTGAACTTAAGACCTCTAACTGTATGGTGCTGTACAAGCAGAACACCGAGAATAGCGCTTCTATTTACAGTGCCTTGGTCCCGGTGTTGGATGTCGTGAGAATGGTTTTCCATGGTTTTACATTCCCCTCGCTAAGGTGAACATCGCAGCCCTTTCATCTTCTCTGCACCTCAAATCACCGGAACACGTCTTCTGGCCTGTGAGAGGGCCCTCTAAGAGGGCCGACGTTCTTCATCAGGGTACGTAATGAAAACATTTTGGCAGTAGTAAAACAGAGATTTTTTTCAACTTTCACATGATCATTACGTAATACATCAAGCCCTTCATTTATATTAATAATTAAATCTAGGTTTTTTCCAAAGCTGTTACAGTATTTACCTTCTACAATATAGAGACAGATTGGAAGTCAGGTTACATTTTTTCCCATGGTAGAGTTAAGAATATCCCATGTGAACTCAGTAATAGCTTAGAGTGTAACCTTTCTCGTGACATAGTTGGTAGAGCACGCTGAAGCATCATCAACTATACTCTGTTTACGGAATCTGTGAAGTAGCAGTGAGGAAAACAACCTTCTGCGTGTACAGCGTCACAGCTGGCTGGTCCAATCAGTAGTCAGGGTAAAAGTAGTCACCTTGACGCTGAGAAAGTACAGGAAGCACGTGCGGTCAGGCTCCTCCCTCTCCTGAATGACGTAATGAGCGATCTTACTTCACATATTCCGTGAACAGAGTATAGTCTGGTAGAAGTTCAGCCTTTGTCCATTATATAACTTCCTTAAAAGCTATTCCATTGTAAATTACTGAATGTGAAATCATTACATATCTTAGGCATTAAAAAAGGGAATTACATTAAGATATATAATGAACTCTGGTATATTCTTTTATCTAACCCTGAGGAATCTATTTTCAAACTGATGTCTTTCTCATATTCGTCCTCATATTCGTATCATTTAAATGCATCCCCATTTTCTTTTACATGAGATCTGGTAAATTGATGAATCACCCTGCATTAGATATTCCAAATTCTACCATGGTACGATAAATGTTAATCTGAAAGATCAAAACACAAGAAAATACAGAACACAAAATCAGTGTTTCTGATGAAGACGTGAAGAATTGTTCCGTTTCATGACTGTATGTATGTTAAATGCTACGTATACTAGTTGCAATTTCATATATAGTTCTCGCAATTTACTCGGTACGAATCAAGTGTTTAGCAGAACAACCCGCCGGCTAGACTGTCGACCAGTAGTTGATGATTCATGTACGACTGTCTGCGGTCGGCTGAACTCTAGACCAATACCAGGTGGCCTTTGACCAATAACATGCCTCCATTGTACTCCTGTGTGGACTTCAAAATTGTTTTGGTCATTATGGAAGAAAGTGCGAGAACTATATCGGGTAGTAAGCACAACCTATTACAAACATATTCCAAACTCCTCCTTGATACGATAATAATGTTAATCTGAAAGAGTAAAACACAAGAAAATGTAGAACTCAAAGTCACTGTTACTGTTGAAGATGTGAAGAATCGTCACATTTCATGGCTGTGTGTATGTTAAATGGAATTATTGCTACGTATAATAGTTGAAATTTAATATACAGGGTGGTAAGCAGAACATAATACAAATGGCTAGTATTTGTGAATGGTTCTAAGGAGATATAACTATTAATAAAAACTCATTTCTTGAACGTGCGTTTTCTCATTTTACCATTTCTCGCCAGTGGTTGTCATTTTCCTCTATTCTTCCCCATTTAGCTTTGTCTGTTACACAGATTAACTTGGATTTTGTACTTCCTTCAGATTTTAACTCATTTTACTTAGAAACGTTGACCCTAAAAGAGCACGTGGTCATGGCTACTGGCAGTATGAGGATCCCCCGAGGATTACAAGGCGTCATCTGATAAGGTGGAAGATAGTGTCAGCCCTGGCTATCAAAAACTTCGAGGTCTACGATGAAGTATTCGTAGAGTTGACATCGTGACGATCGATAAGAACACGTAATCAGGCTTTGTGATTGATTCAAAAAGAAAAGAGATCCATAAACACAAAACAAATTATTTCAAAAACATAAAATATTAAAGAAGTTAGCTTTTTAGGGCTTCCGGTGGGATGCAAGTGAGTAATTCTCAAATTCATCTGTGGCATTTGTGTAGGTAAACTAGGACGTAGATCTATTGGCACCGAAGGGGTTTCTTCAGATTCTGAGAAATCATTTCCACACTTCACATGAGTGTAGTCGTAATATTGAAAAATGTGTTCTGACAGTTCTTAGAGGGAGGTCCGTTTATTGCCTGTCTGGTGGGGAGAAGGAAGTAGGGGGTATGATTGCCGTGGAAACGACGGCGGATCCACTTGGGTTGCCATGGAGATATACGTGCTGGTCGGTTCGTGTTGCTTGAAGTTGCCAAACCTCTCACTTCTGAGGTACGTCCAACAGAACACAGCGGTATGAACGAGCGAGTCTGAAGCGAAAGGAAGAAAAACGGAATGCGGCAACACCATGGAGTGCATCCTTCCAGTCCTATCTGTCAAAACGCTTCTTTTAATATTACGGGTATAGTCTATCTAAACACTTTGGGCCGATTGCAGAAACGGTATTTAGACGATGTCTATGGTTAAACAATGCCTAAGCATGGCTGCCGCATTGCAGAGACGTTATTTATCACTTAGACAATGTCTAAAACCAATGTTCAACCGGTCATATTTAAACACTGTCGAGAGCACAGTTTAACCTCAAATGAGAGGAGTGAATAACAATCAGAGGTTATGTACCATGAAATATGTAATTTGTATTATCATGTTGAGACGATTCCGGGAAGAAAGTTTAGTCCGACGGCCTCTCTGTGGGTCAGCCGCTGCTAATTCGCAGCTATTTGTTTGACATGCACGGGGAGATAATCATACAGTAAGGTTTCGCTTTTCGAGAGATCTGTTTCTTGAGGCTGACAAAGTGACAGTCCGGTAAATGTCAACTTGAATACAATTCTTGGCAACCGATATACTTTATTATGTACATGGGGTAATTTCCATGGAATTATAGGTCACTTCAACTAGATACATAACAGAATTACTTGTCCCGATCGTCTGAGGGCTGTCACATACATCAACCGGGAGGGATTCACTTATATTTACTGCCAAGTAAACACACATAATAGTGAAAACTAAAAAGTAGCGTGTATGGGATTTTTATATATATAAAATCGTATAAGTTTTCGGCAACTATCAGATAGGAAAAGGCTAGTGGTGGTGATTATCGTTTAAAGAAGACTGGGGAAGAAGTGACCTGGCCATAATAACAGACCTAGTATTTGCCTGATGTAAAAATAGGGAAACTACGGAAAACAATCTTCACGGCTGCCGATGATGCGTTTCGAATCTACGATCTCCAGAATGCAAGCTACTTCTATATGGCTCGTACAACACACTCGGTTACACATTACTATTGCTTCATCTTCCCTTCGTCGAAGCTACCTACCGTATTTATGAGTAGATTACACTCACTGTAACAACGCTATAATGAAAGCTACACTTCCCCATACGGTGGCGTGTCGCTTTAGTGTCGATAATATTATGAGATTTAATTTCCACCGAAAGCGATACTCTTATATGTGTGCAAGTCATGCTCAGCCATATTTGAGTAACGTGTAGGAAGACAAACAGCTGACTGGCGTTCGGCGCGCGCACCGACGAATTTCATTGGTTGCGACAAGCAAAGAGTTGCATGAAAGGTACTTCTGTCTCCATTTTCAAACCAAAATTGAAACTTTAAGGGATGTCTAGTTAAACATCGACTGAACATTGTTTATGCAATGGAAGATCGTGAACGATTTAGACGTTGTTTAGGTAGACGATGTCTAAGGCTTAAAACTATAGTCATCGTTTCAGCAATCGGCCCTTTATTTCTTACTTTCTTAACCTGTTTACCTTCTAGGGTCGTTTTTTTTCTTTCGGACTCAGCGAGGGATCCCACCTCTACCGCCTCAAGGGCAGTGTCCTGAAGCGTGAACTTTGGGTCGGGGGGATCAACTGGGAAGGAGGGCCAGTATCTCGCCCAGGTAGCCTCACCTGCTATGCTGAACAGGAGCTTTATGGAGGAATGGGAAGATTGGAAGGGGTAGACAAGGAAGAGAGAAGGAAGCATTTGTTTGGAGGAGAAGTGGGAAACCGCGGAAAACCATTGGATGGCTGAGGTGGGAATTGAACCCACCTCTACTAAGTTGACCTCCAGAGGCTGAGTGGACCCCGTTTCAGCCCTCGTACCACTTTTCAAATTTCGTGGCAGAGCCGGAAATCGAACCCGGGCCTCCGAGAGTGGCAGCTAATCACGCTAAGCACTACACCACAGAACTGTAAATATTTGCTCTGTGACCTTAATTGTTTGGAAGACATAAAACCAACCTTTGGCCTTCAAGACTCGTAAAAACCCGTAGAGTACTAGAAGAAAGACCATTTAAAAAAAGTTTTACCTGAGAACTTGAATCTGTGTTAGCAAATGTGTCCAAGTGAATCATGTAGCATTCGAAACGCAGAAAAATTGATATTGAGCGTCGAGAATTTAATGATTTGTGCCATGGTAAATACTGTATTTATTTTAAGTAACAACGAGATGGTACATCGCGTTACATACTTACAAGGCAATGTAGCTATGTGGGTTTGTAGGAAAGTTTTCAAATTTTGAGGATTTGCCCTTCGTTAAAATATATTTTGCCCCTGTTCGATCGTTTTTGCCAATGGGCCTTAATTTTTTCAAAATTTAACATTTAAAAAATATATTCTCAACCTTTTGTAGTCTTACTCCGCGGATTTTTCTGACATGTCCCCGTGGCGTAGTAGGTAGCGTATTGTCCTTGGGAAATGAAGTTTCCGAGTTCAGATTCGACCTTGATCTTTTTCTTTCCTTTTCATGTAATGTATTTGGTGCAATATGTAATTGTTAGATTACATCAAATACTACATTATTAATTGTTGATTTTTTCTATTTAGAATATTAATTAATTTTTACTTTCTTTCTTAATCTGCTTACCCCCCAGGGTTGGTTTTTCCCTCGGACTCAGCGAGGGATCCCATCTCTCCCGCCTCAAGGGCATGGGTCCTGGAGCGTGAGACTTCGGGTTGGGTGATACAACTGGGGAGGAAGACCAGTACCTCGTCCAGGAGGCCTCACTTGCTACGCTGAACAGGGGCCTTGTGGGGGGATGGGAAGATTGGAAGGGATACATAAGGAAGAGGGAAGGAAGTGGCCGTGACATTAAGTTAGGTACCATCCCGGCATTTGCCTGGAGGAGAAGTGGGAAACCACGGAAAACCACATCGAGGATGGCTGAGGAGGGAATGGAACCGTCCTCTACTGAGTTGACCTCGCGAGGCTGAGTGGACCCCGTTTCAGCTGGCACGGAGGCTGGGTGCATGTGTCGTCTTCATCATTCCATCCTCATCACGACACGCAGGTCGCCTACGGGCATTAAATCAAAAGACCTGCACCTGGCGAGCCGAACATGACCTCAGATACTGCCGGTACTAAAAGCCATACGCCATTTCATGTTTTATTATTATTACTTAGTCCGACCCATTGGCTGAATAGTCAGCGTTGAGGCCTTCGGTTCAGAGGGTCCCAAGTTCGATTCCCGGCCGGGTTGGGGATTTTAATCCCGTCTGATTAATTCTTCTGGCCCGGGGAACTGCGTGTTTATGTTTGTCCCAACACTCTCCTCTTCGTATTCAGACAACACACTACACTAACAACCACCAAAGAAACACTCAATAGTAATGACATCCCTCCATGTTGGGTTGGCGTCAGGAAGGGCATCCGGTCGTAAAATGGGGTCAAAACTACATTGCGCGACACAGTTCGCACCCGCGACCCCACAGATGTGGGAAAAGCGGTGGAAGATTATTATTATTATTATTATTATTATTATTATTATTATTATTATTATTATTATTATTATTATTATTTTACACCGGGCGAGTTGGCCGCGCGGTTAGGGGCGGGCAGCTGTGAGCTTGCATCCGGGAGATAGTGGGTTCGAATCCCATTGTTGGCAGCCCTGAAGATGGTTTTCCGTGGTTTCCCATTTTCACACCAGGCAAATGCTGGGGATGTACCTTCATTAAGGCCACGCCCACTTCCTTCCTCCTCCTAGCCTTTTCCTATCCCATCGTCGCCGTCAGACCTGCCTGTGTTGGTGCGACGTAAAGCCACTAGCAAAAAAAAATATTTGCATTTGTTTAGCACACTAAGGAACACTTAGAGCCATTATATAGCATCTGTATTCTTCATCGTGCCCTTCTTATTCTTATTTTCCCTAACATCCTTTCATTATGGGTCTGTCATCTCTCTTGTGTCTATGCGATCTTTAGTTTCAAGTTTCTTTCCGTTGGATTCTTGGATGCAAAGTTATGGGTGTTCATCTTCAGTCTGTATATATTCCTTGTTGTCATTGGGTGAATATCAACTTCTGTGAGATCTTTTTGTGTGTCTACTAGCCAGCGTACTTTGTTTTTCGTCCTGTATTTATAACGAAAAGGATTTTCTTAGTCAATGTGATACATCCCAAATGTCCATAGAATTCTATACGTATTTTGCATGTGACTGAAGTGAATTGCTCACATGATGATTAGGGTTCATCGGAGCTTTTTCGCATCCAAATACCATCTTTATTATTAGTAATATTCTTATTTTATTGTTACCAATGATACGTTTCGTAGAGAACTTTGCTCAGCGTCTTAAGCGGTAATAGCGGTAATGTAGTCAGTCACAAAGAATAAGGACGTAAAGAATTTCAACTTGTTTTTTTCACGACACGGCTTAAGCACACAAAAAGGAACATGCCTCAATGTTGCACGTGAATGGCTGGTGCTGCAGAAGTATAAAGTTAGCATATATGGCATATATATATCGTGAACCGTACCAAATACCATACACGCTGAGCGAGATAGCTTAACCACGTGGTGAATGTAAATATCTGAGTTGGCAACTAGGTTTCGAGATTGCACTCTGCTCTGCGGATAAAGTCGATATGAATGGCAGCTTGGGATTGGTTGGATGTCTATGTTTCAGAGTATAATCACCAGACAGAGCCAAAATCGGCCAAAACGTCAATTTAGAATTGAAGCAGTGCGGAGTATAGCTACAAGATATATTTTGTACAAGTTAATTTTGGAAGAAAATCTCACGAGGAAGACTTTTCCTAGAATGAAAGTTTGAATTTAGACGTTGGTAATAGAAGTATAAGTGGTAGTTTCATTCGCCACCAGATGGCTTACCGTACGCGGTACAACGCTAGCATTCTACGCGGACGCTGACGGAATCATCAGAACCAATCTAAGGAGTCACATAACAGATGTGCACACATTATGGAAATATGACACTGGCACAAGCATGGAATGAAACACCTGGTGATGAGGAACATACGTAAATCCTTAATGGCTGGTAACCACGTATTACTTAACTGATTGCCAGAATCCCTGTTGAAACTGTTAGGATTTCTACGTATTTCCACAGCTTCCCGTATAATCCTGGAACAGTAGTGTCTAGTGTGGGTAAGAGCTCGAACACGACATCATGACCCGACGATAGGGCGTGCTCAGCTATTGCTGATTTGTCGTTCATGTTCATTGATACGACTACCAATGGACCGGCATGTTTAGCCAATGTATACCTTGCCGCAAGTACAGGGAATTTTGTATACTCCAGGATGTAAAAGTGGCGACAATTTGTCCTTGATTTTACCCAGACTGTGAACAATTTTAGTGACGGTGCCAAACACGGTTTTCATCTTCTGAAGACGCAGAGCAAAGTTCTCTGCGAAACGTAAATATTTTCACGTCATTGTCTTAACACGGCATAAGCCCAGAAAGCTTATATCATTCTTATTTTCTTGTTCAAATTTGTTGTAAGGAAATGAAATAACTGTCTGCATATCAGTCCATTCTAAAGTAACCTGTTATCAGGAGTGTCAGTGTTGTAATAAGTATTTACGTAAAATGGTTTTCTTTTCCAGTGAAGTGTATTGGAAGTTTGTGTTTCTCCAACGGACTTAAACTACTTGGTGAGTTAAATCTGAGATTTTAGTACCGGTATGTCATCATTAACTCTTTAACGTCTATATTCACTTTCGAAGACTACTACTACTAAACGTGTTTTATTTCGTACCCTGAAGGGGTGCGGTGGGCCTCTTAGAGGTGCGCGCCTTCTCTCTGGCCAAGGAAAAGTATTGGCGGTAGGCTGTCACTATTGTGACGGCTGCAGGGTTTTGAGGGTTAGAAATAAAAGACAAATATTGTGAGGATAATTATTAAATTTGTTATTCTATACAACTGACCACGATGTGTTCGTAACGACAACTAACCTCCAACTGAGCGGGCGACTGAACACAGCGCCATCTTATAACAGAGTATGCGTGTGACGTCACATATTTTGCCGTAATTTGAGGCACTTTTTCATTAACACTACGTTTCAGATTTTCAATTTCGTTTTTGCAACTGAGAGCCTCCTCTTTTTTCTGTCAATATATACATTAAACATAATCGTAAGTTAATACTTAACATTAATTTTAACATTTTTTCTTTCCATGTATCCCAGGGCCTCTCAAACGCCCAAAATCTCACGCGTGCAAACTCACGTGCAGAGATCCTGCGCACAGTGCATCGGTCCCACTCGGCTCGGCTCGGATCAGCGCGTCGTTTCGGGGCGATTCGGCTAAGCTCGGGTCAACTCGGCTCGGATTTGGAGAGTTACGGAGCAAGTGAGGAAGAGCGAGACAGGTGTGGGGAAAGAGAAATACAGCGCTATTGCTCCAAATCGAGGAGTGGGGGTCTGCACTCTGGTCAACCAAGCGAAGTCGTCTTTTGCACCGCGCAGTGCACTGGTGCATGCACCCTGAGAGGCCCTATATGTACCCGTTGTCGAGGAACATAAGTCTACTTTAAACGGATCTGTCTCAGCTTTCGCCTTAGGACAGCCGACAGTGGGGACCAGTCCTTCCGAACGCGGAGGTGCAAGGGTAGCCGAAACTAGTCACTATTAAGCTACAGCCTACTCTACCGGGTGAACTTGGATGACTGTGAGACCAAGCCACGAGATAGCCAGAGTCCCTGTTGAAACTGTTAGGATTCCTACATATTTCCACAGCTTCCCGTATAAGCCTGGACCTGTAGCCCCTCCTTCCCATAAAATAACCTAAAACAGTGGTATAAACTGAACAAAGATGCGAGAGTTCAGGAAAAAAATACAGAGGTCTAGTAGCACAATTTTAGGTTCGAGATGGAACTTCGTGATTTTTGAATGTGGTCCTAAAGAAAAGTACATTCTAGATATTGTTCCCTCACCTGTTCGGCTGCTCACAGAGATGAGTTACGTCAGCGAATGAGTTGGCAGTGGTTGATAATTGTCTGGCTTTGTTGGCGGCATTCTTCACTAATGGAGGTTACGTTTCTGGGCAGCCACGGCGAGTTCAATATCAAGGGCCGTGGCGAGAGTAGAATGGGTGGCAGGGTGAAAGGAAGGGAGAAATAATAGGAGATTATGGCTGAGATTACGGAAAATGGAATCGTGGGAAGAACAGGAACAAATATTGTAAAGTGGTATGTAAAGTGAAGATTAGAAGAAAATAACTGAGATCAGGTGATACAGAAAGAGGAGAAGAATGGGAGAAAACTGTCGAAAACAGAGGAGTATGGAGAGAGAAATTTAGAAGGAACGGGTAGGGTAGTTCAGGTCGAAGGGGAGGGTTAAGAATAGAAGAAAACTCTGTTAATACGGTGGTATGGCAGAGAGAAGGTTGGAAGGAAGGGATGGAATTCATGATGAGATAAACAGAGTGGTATTGAGAGAATAAGAAAATTTTTGGAGGCGCCGATGTGCCAGAATTTTGTTTCAGAGGAGTTCTTTTACGTGCCGGTAAAACTACTTTTACTTTTATTTGCTTTACGTCGCACCGACACGGATAGGTCTTACGACGACGATGGTGTAGTAAAGGTTTAGGACTGGGAAGGAAGCGACCGTGGCCTTAAGATACAGGGTGTGATAATGGGAAACCACGGAAAAATATTTTCAGGGCTGCCGACAGTGGGGTTCGAACCCACAACCTCCCGATTGCAAGCTGACAGCTACATGGGCAAACCACGTAGTAAATCTACCAACGCTGTCCTGACGTATTTTGAACATCTTCAGGTAACGCTGATTTAGAATCGAACCCGCCAACTTGAGCTTAGGAGGCAAACGCTCTACCCTCTGAGCCACTTAATTTGGTAATATCAGAAGAAAGAGCTTCCGATTAACAGAGAGATGAAAGAAGGGAGAATAAGAAAACGCGGAAAACAGAATGGAAGAGAAAACTGTAGAGGTGAATCCGGCATGAATGGAATTCAGTGTGCACGAGTATTTTGTATGGCAGAGAATTTCATGCCCTGATGGCTGAAAAGTGATTAAGTACGTACACTTAAACGGGGATGTTGAGTTGGGATCGAATTGCTCCCATGGAACTCACCCCTCCAGTAGCCACAACTTTGGGAAATCACTTGGAATGAAAATCCACAGCCTGTTTCTAGTCATTTGACCGGGTTAGGAATGGAATTAATGAAACTCCATCTAGCGGCGAGGATAGGAAATGTGCCGGCTGTCGAAGCATGTCGCACTCCTCTGGGGCAATGATAAAGGACTGGCAGATGAAATGAAATGTTAATGGAGAGTGTTGTTGAAATGAAAGATGTCAGGGGAAAGCAGAGTACCCGCAGAAAAAGCTGTCCCGCCTCCTCTTTGTCCAGTACAAATCTCACATGCAGTGACTACGGTATCCAGCGGTGAGCGGCCGGCGAAATCAGTTAGAATATAAGTTAAAAATAAGTTTTTTGCTATTTGTTTTACGTCGCACCGACATAGATGGGTCTTATGGCGACGATGGGATAGGAGAGGTCTAGGAAGTGGAAGGAAGTGGTCGTGGCCTTAATTCAGGTACAGCCCCAGCATTTGCCTGGTGTGAAAATGGGAAACCACGGAAAACCATCTTCAGGGCTGCCGACAGTGGGGCTCGAACCCACTATCTCCCGATTACTGGATACAAAATATTTTTTAAATACGGTATAGTGTCCGCATTCAAACTGGGCTAGGCTAGGTTAGGTAATTATGTAATGATTTCATCATAAATTCAATTGTTTAAAACCTTATTGCATGTTTCATAAAAATACGTTTTAATTAAGACGTTATAATATTAACCATTGAACAGGGATATAATAATTTCAACGTTTGTTTGTTTGTTTGTTTGTTTGTTTGTTTGTTTGTTTGTTTGTTTGTTTGTTTGTCTGTCTGTCCAACCCTTGTCCCGTTTGTCTACGGGGTCGGGTATGAGGTGAGGTGAATCTGTCGTGGCGGGTTTTTATGACGGGATGCCCTTCCTGACGTCAACCTCATCAGAGGAGTTAATGAGATGAAATGAATAACGTGATATATGATACTAGGAACGGAGAGGGTGAAACCCGGTGCCTGCACGTAGCCTACTCCTGTCGAATAGCACCAAGGGGTCTGCTCAAAACTTAACGTCTCCATCCGACGGACCCATCACCATCAACAGCGTCATATGCCCTCACTCCATATGAGCACTCCGGAGAGCTTTGGAATTCAATCCAGGCTTTAGGCACGCAATCTAGTGATTAGAAATTGTAGACTACAACATCAATCAATCAATCAATCAATCAATCAATCAATCAATCAATCAATCAATCAATCAATCAATCAATCAATCAATCAATCAATCAATCAATCAATCAATCAATCAATCAATCAGTCAATCAATCAATCAATCACTACTGATCTGCATTTAGGGCAGTCGCCCAGGTGGTAGATTCCCTATCTGTTGTTTTCCTAGGCTTTTCTTAAATGATTGCAAAGAAATTGGAAATTGATTGAACATCTTCCTTGGTAAGTTATTCCAATCCCTAACTCCCCTTCCTATAAACGAATATTTGCCCCAGTTTGTCCTCTCGAATTCTAACTTCATTTTCATATTGTGATATTTCCTACTTTTAAAGTCACTACTCAAATTTATTCGTCTACTAATGTCATTCCACGCCATCTCTCCACTAACAGCTCGGAACATACCACTTAGTCGAGCAACTCGTCTCCTTTCTCCCAAATCTTCCCAGCCCAAACTTTGCAACATTTTTGTAACGCTACTTAATTGTCGGAAATCACCCAGTACAAATCGAGCTGCTTTTCTATGCATTTTTCCCAGTTCTTGAATCAAGTAATCCTGGTGAGGGGTCCCACACACTGGAACCATACTCCAGTTGGGGTCTTACCAGATACTCATATGCCCTACTACAATCTCTAAATATTCTCATAACCATGTGCTTATCTGTTTTAGAAACAATCTGTAGTAACGAGAATCGAGGGCTTTGAAAAAGAAACAGTGATCCATAAAGCAATGAAGTAACGGTGCATGCAGTGAAGGAAATCAAGGAGGAATTCGGGAACAGATGCACAATTCAAGGAGAGGAAATCAATACCCTGAGATTTTTTGATGATACTGTTATTTTATTTGAGACTGTAGAAGATCTGGAGAAATTGCTGTTTGGTATAGACAGAGTCTTGGGTAAGGAGTACAAGTTGAAAATAAACAAGTCCAAAACAAAAGTAATGGAATGCAGTCGAACGAAGTCTGGTGATTAGGAAAGGAAGTCTTAAAGGAAGAACTGTAGATTAATATTGTTACTTTGGTTTTAGAATAACTATCGATGGTAGGAGTAAGGAGGGCATAAAATGTAGACTAGCACAAGAAAAGCAATTTGCTCACTTCGGGCATTGATATATGAAGTAGAAAGATTTCTTTTGAAGACTTTCTTCTAGAGCGTGACATTGTATGGAAGTGAAACATGGACGAGAACTGGCTCAGAAAGAAAGAGAAGAGATTATTTTGAAATGTGTTATTCCAGAAGAAGTGTGAGATGGTAGATCGAATCACGAATGAAGAGATACTAAATAGAATTGCTGAGAGGAGATCGATTTTTGTTAAATTTGACTAGCAGGATAGATAGAACTATAGGACACATGTTGAAATGAAATGCCGTATGGCTTTTAGTGCCGGGATATCCCAGGACGGGTTCGGCTCGCCAGGTGCAGGTCTTTCTATTTGACTCCCGTAGGCGACCTGCGCGTCGTGATGAGGATGAAATGATGATGAAGACAACACATACACCCAGTCCCCGTGCCATTGGAATCAACCAATTACGGTTAAAATCCCCGACCCGGTCGGGAATCGAACCCGGGGCCCTCTGAACCGAAGGCCAGTACGCTACCGTTCAGCCAACGAGTCGGACAGGACACATGTTAAGCATTCAGGATTTGTTCAGTTGGTTTGTGAGACAAGTGTAGGCAGTAACAACGGTAGGGGTAGACAAAGTTATGAACATGACATTCATATTAGACCAGATGTAGGATGTAATAGTTATGTAGATATGAGAAGGTTAGCACAGGATAGGGTGACATGGAGAGCTGCACCTTTTTGTCACCCCTGCCCTACTGTCTTTGCGCGCGTGTGTGGCAGTCTCTGTCAATTTAAATTCCTTGAAACGCTAGCTATTTAGTACACAGGCTGTGATTGTTGTTTCTTCTTATTTTCTTTTGGAGCGTGACTCGATCACGGCTTTCTCATTTGATGCTTAAAACAAACCGTAACAGCTGCTGGCGATGTCTTGGCATCGGCACAGGAAGTCGTAAGAAGAATTGAGTCAAGTCAGGAATAGATCGGTGAATGAGGCAATATCTGTCGTAGTAAGTCAGGCTTCGAACTCCACGAGTTTTAACGCTCCAACACTCCTATCTGATGGGATACTTTTATATTTTCTGAACCGTACCTTGTATAAGAATTTGCTTTGCATCGCACCGACACACACAGGTCTTACGGCGATGGGATAGGAAAGGCGCAGGAGTTGGAAGGAAGCGGCCGTGGCCTTAATTCAGGTACAGCCCCAGAATTTGCCTGGTTTGAGAATGTTAAGCAACGGAAGAATCGCACCTGGGTTAAACCTTCACCCGTTATCTAGTCGCAGGAAAGTAGCCGATCTTAGATTCCTTTATAACTCTGTTAACGGTTTATTTGGTTCTCCTAAACCTGCATCCTTCTTTTCCTTACATGTTCCAACTCGCTAAACCAGGACTAATCCGCCCCTTCATATTCCGTATTCCCGCCTCTCTCTCGTTCAAAGAAGTTTATTTATCCACATACCAACCCTCCTTAACTCTTTATCTACTGACAGGAACTTGGACGTTTTTTTCTTCGTATGCCTCCTTTAATCGATTCTTCCTTAACTTAACCTAGTTCATTTTCTTCATATTCCTTTTTTTCTCTTCTCATTGCTGTCCTCTCTTTTGTACATAATATAATATTTATTTATCTATTTATTTATTTTTTACTGTACTATACCGTTACTTATGTGTTATATCTGTATTTATCTTACTGTGCCTAGCTATAAGTTCTTCTCTTCGTTTTACGCTCAATCTTCAATTTTTCTCGTTGTTTTTTTAGCCTTTACGTTTTGTTGTTATTTGTTGTGTCTCTACAGTTATTCTGTTAGTTTTTAATTTTTTCCTCTATTTTTATCCGTAGATGTTTTTTCGTCATTGTTCTTCCACTTATTTTTTATGTTTCCCTTGTGCTACTCCATTGTAAATATGTTTTTCATTGCGGAACTCTGTAATTCGGCTTCTCGCTGTTTTGGTTTCCCATATAAATAAACAAACAAATAAATAAATATGAATGTTTTCAAATCGAAATCATTTCTAGACCAGTGGTATTCAAACGTTTTGATTGGCGGACTTTCAGAATACAATTGTTTTTACCTTCGTACCACCCAAAATTCGAGTATATTGCGATATGCCAAATAATATAAACCACTATCATCATCATCATTATCGTTATTATAATCTTCATCATCGTCGTCGTCATCATCATCATCATCATCATCATCATCATCATCATCATTTTCATCACATCTTCGTCGTCATTACCATTATCTTCGTCGTCATCATTATCATTATAATCTTCATCATCGATATCATCATCAACGTAATCATCATTATCATCTTCATCATCAACATCATTATCATTATCTGCGTCGTCATCATTATCATTATCTTCATCATCATCATTATCATCATCATCATCATCATAATCGCCATGCGTAGCTTATCCATGCACACACTGAAAGAGTTGTGACCGGCGATTTAAGGGCACATACTCTTCCTGAAACCACCAAATTTTCAACTGAAAATACCACCCCAGCATACCAGGAATCAAACTACGATCTCCGGGATGACAGGCAAGCAGCTAAACCGCCACACCACCCTGTTCCTCAAGAATACGATAATGATGATATTGATGACCATGATGATGCTTGTTGTTTAAAGGGCCTAACATCTAGGTCATCGGCCCTTAATGGTACGAAATGAGACGAAATGCAATGGCAATTTAAAAGTACAAAATTCATGCACTGACCAGAATTCAAAACGTGATGATCAAGAATGAATGGATGGATATGAATTTAAAACAATCAGTGGATCCGACTCGCAATGCCTCACCCTCCAGGCAACAATATTACTGACCACGCTCTGCTTCAAAAGCACAATCCCGAATCGATGATGCTTGTTGTCTAAGGAGGTTCAGTATCCAGGTCAACGGTCCCTCACAATGGCACTTATCGCTAGTAAAGTAGAACTATGGCTTTTCTCATGTTGCGGTACTAATCAAAGGTAGCGTAAACTCACGGTGTTCCACACATTATGGTGCTACTCACAAGTATTGTACGTCGTACAGATAACGCAGACCTATGGTGTTTCGCACATTGGGGCGCCACTCGTAGGCAAAGCAAACCCATGGTGCACCTCACATGGTGTTCCTCACATAGTGGGTACAAATCACAGGCAACGCAAACCAACAGTGTTGCTCATGTAGTGCTACTAATCACAAACCTCTTGTGTACCTAACATGGTGGTACTACTCGCAAGTAAGGGCGACCCATGGCTTTCCCCGCGCGATGGTACTAATCACAAGTACTGTCATGGTTCTAATTCAATCATCCCTTGGTCGCCCCTTTTAGTCGCCTCTTACGACAGGCAGGGGATATCGTGGGTGTATTCTTTGTTATTGTTTTTACGTCCCACCAACTACTTTGACTAATTCGGAGTGTACGAGCATTGAGTGGCCAGACGTCACGGTAAGGGGTGTCCCATTAGAAGATGTACCGTGTATGACCCCTGAGCGTTGCGGCTAGCTGCGGCGTAGCTGGGCAGTCTGTCACAGACACCATTGTCGTGAAGATGGCAACACGTAGCGAGTTAGAACGTGGGATGATCATCGGCGCACGGCGCATGGATCATAGCATTGCGGGGATTACACGCGAATTCGTGTTTCCGAGATTGGCAGTGTCGAGGGTGGCTCTTCAGTATCGCAGAGAGAAAGTTACCACTCGCGTAAACCGCCGTACGGGAAGACTACAGGTGTTTGACGAACGGACATCACGTCGCCTCTGCAGAACCATACTGAGCGCTCGATGGGCTACTGTGAGTCAGATCACCGCGCAGTTGAATGTTGGGAGTCAGGAACCCATTTCTACCTGGACTGTAACGAGGCAACTGCACCGCATAGGCTTCACCAGCCGACAACCAACTCGTGTCCCTCTGCCGACACCTCACAACGTGCATGGGCCCGCGAACATCGGCAGTGGACCATGAAACAGTGGCGGCGTGTGGTATGGTCCGATGAATCCCGGTTTCAGTTGTATCGAGCTGATGGGTGTGTGAAAGTGTGACATATGCCCCATGAAGCTATGTATTCCGCGTGTCAACAAGGTTGTGTCCAGGCAGGAGGTGGCTCAGTTCTGGTCTGGGCGGCGTTGTCATGGTCGCAATTAGGCCCCATTGTCCATGTGCAGGGAGCGCTGACAGGTGCACGTTATATGGGCATTCTTTCAGACCATATGCATCCCTTTCTAGCCCTAGAGTACCCTGATGGAAATGCCATGTTTTAAAAGGACAATGCGCCATGTCACCGCTCTGTGGTGGCGCGCAGGTGGTTGGAGGGTCGCTCCAGTGAAGTTACGACCCTGGATTGGCCCTCCAGATCTCCTGATCTTAATCCAGGTCGATGCTTGTGTACGCTCCATGAACCGCGCACCAAGTACACAAGATCAATTGTGCGTGGCTCCAGATCCATCCAGGATGATTCCAACACCTTGTAGAGTCGACGCCTAGCCGTATTGTTGCCGTTTTGAGGGCTCGCGGTGGAGCAACTCCTTATTAACAACACATTCAATGTCTTCCTATGAATTTTGGCCATTCATTGTACATCGCCATTGGACAAAGGAAACCTCGTAACTCCTTTGCAGTAAAATTTACGAAGAAACCTAATACTGAGCGGTCAGCAATGGCTGGAGAACTGTTATTCGATCATTGGAGTCTTGTATTCCCTTCTCAGGTAAAGCTGCAAGCTTTCACATGACAGATGGAGAAACGTGGTTTCTCGTGAGTGGAATTACGAGGTTGTCATTGCATAGCAGCGATATATATAAACATCATCATCATTAGTCGTTGTGCTCATTACTGAGCGTCGTGACCTCATAACTCTATCATTTCCGTGTTGTAACCTTGACAAGATGTCTCCATTCCGAGCGGTTTTCACATTTCTTTAATATGATCTGAAGTGGTAGACCAGTGATCTTCTTCGCCTGATCTATCCATGTACTTGCTGTTCTTCCTCGTGGTCTGCTGCCTTCGATTTTGCCTTGCAAAATGACCTTTTCCAAGTTCTTTCCGTCTCGTCTTAAAATGTGACCAAGGAACTGGAGGTAACACTTACTCTCACGGCAACATAGGCGGTTCTTGACGCAGAGTTCGTCCAGAATGGAGACATTAGTTCTTCTTTCTGTCCAGGGTACACGTAGCATTCTCCGCCAACACCACATCTCAAAGGCATCAATGCGCTTTTTGTCTTTAGCATTCACGGTCCAGGTCTCGCAGCCATACAAAATGATTCTACTAAGCGCATCTTCGTGGCTTTTGATATTGTCTGGTTCTTCCAGATCTTAGTAAGTTTAACCATTGATCTATATAAATATACACGAGTATAATTTCTAATATCAGAATTACTATTGTACTAATGACAATAAAACTTTAGCCACGCCCCCTAATGCTTTTAAAATAAACCTTCAGTCTGAATAATATTTGAATCAGTCATTTAAGAAGGGACACGTTTCCAAACTTTCCATTTTCTTATTTATTACAGATTAATATTCTTCTCGTCCTGGTGCACCTTTTCATAAAAAGAACGACAATTATCGACCCAGTGACATGCTGATATTTAAGTTAGATTTGTGTGCGGTTTGAAAGTAATTTACGAAAGGGCACATATCCCCGGAGAAGTGCCCTTTCTTGAATGACTTCTTTGCTGCCTGCTCTTTGGTCAAACAGCAGAGTACACCTTCACTTGTTTACTATCATTACCAAGATTATGGCATTGATTAATGCAGTCTCTGAGTGTTCTGGTGGCCGAAATTTTATAAGAGGGGAGGACCGTCGCGTGAATCTTGAGGAAGAAAATTCGTTTCCAGCCAGTATCATTGAGGCACTTCCTTTACTTTGTCAAAGATCCAGGAACCGTGCGGACAAAAAAGTTAATCAACGCCCTTATTGAACATACCTTATCTGAGAGCAACGTCCAGCTTCCTAACGAACTAGTCTTTTTGCAAGTTGCTTTACGTCGCACCGACACAGATAGGTCTTATGGCGACGATGGGAGGGGAAAGGGCTAGGAGTTGGAAGGAAGCGGCCGTGGCCTTAATTAGGGTACAGCCCCAGCATTTGCCTGGTGTGATAATGGCAAACCACGGAAAACCATTTTCAGGGCTGCCGACAGTGGGGTTCGAACCTACTATCTCCCGAATACTGGATACTGGCCGCGCTTAAGCGACTGCAGCTATCGAGCTCGGTTACGAACTAGTCAACGAAGAACCAATTCCTATTGACGGGAATAAGATAAATGATCTAAATTGTCTAGAAGTGTACAGTCCGACGGAGTACAAAGACGTTTTCAACGAAATACTCGTCCGACTCCATGGCTAAATGGTTAGCGTGCTGGCCTTTGGTCACAGGGGTCCTGGATTCGATTCTCGGCAGGGTCGGGAATTTTAACCATAATTGGTTAATTGTCTTGGCACCGGGACTAGGTGTATGTATCTTCTTCATCATAATTTCATCCTCATCACGACGCGCAAGTCGCTTACGAGCGTCACATCAAAGGACCTGCCTCTCCGTAGGCCACACGCCATTATTATTATTATAACGAAATACTCGTGTGGCCAGCTGTTCATGTGACTAACGATAATTTTGATCGACTGTCATAATTCAAATGGTTATAACTGTAGAACAACGATAGAGTGTGTCCAATTATCTGAGTAAACAATGTGTTTTTGCTGAAGAAGTGACTTTGAATTCAGCCATCATTATAGAAAGAGCACATGTCCACTTTTTTATCAGCCAATTTCCATAAAGTCTCTTTACTCCATATTTTCTGAAGTAACCTAGACACAACCAACATCAACGGACAAAACACATACATTTAACGCAAATAGCAACACTGGCTTTTAAACCAGTTTTTGCTGCTCCTGAAAAGTTATATTTCTGGACATGTGCCCTATCTTAAATGACTGATTCTCATTTAGAAGATTGTGAATCTAATTTTGTTAAAATAGTGATGGATTTAAAAAAAATTTAAGTGCAGTGTTGATTGAATGTGTATGTTTTAGTTCCATTTGTCAAGAAAATAGTGTAGGGTAAGTTTCTGCTCCTTTTTCATTCTTCGACTTTGGAGCTGACTTTCTTCAAACTTCAAAATCTATCACTTATGTACCTGCTTCCCTAAAACCAACTAACGTAATACTATGATATTTTAGCAATTGCTCAGTGTGTATGTAATACATGCGTGGATCTACAAACACGCCGTTTTGACGAGTGTTTTTTTTTCAGTTATGCCTCATAATTCATTATTTAAAATTGTAATTTAGCTTTTCCAAAAATAAAGCATGATTACTCCCGCATTTATTGAAGTACAGTTCCAATTGTAGATCCCAGCGCTTAAAAACAATTGAGGAATATGCTGTGTAATTTTCATACACTGATCTTACACTTGTGACAATCACGTCTTCGGTCTGCTGAAGAAAGTCCTCAAGAGTAAGCGTTTTACCATCGAACGAGCAGTCCCTGAGCGCGTGGAAGAGTGGTTCAACTAACAACAGGGCGCCTGAACGAGGGGGTGATTATCTGTTTCCTCTCTCGAACTATGATAATTATGATGTCACATTGATATAGCGTGTGTTGTTCGAATACACATATAAGTGTACGTTTCTAGACACCAGTCTCTTGTAAGCAACCCCTATAGACTATGTTCTAAGGTTGGTACATCCAAGACCAATGCATTGAGTAAAGAATACAGGAAGCTGCTCGCTACAATACTCTCTGTGGTTATCGCTTGAAGCCAACGGCCAGGCCCCTTCTGTACAACATAACATGGCAGTTCTTACATTGTAAATATATAAAAACCAAGACATTTTCTCAGGAGTGGGGAAACTTCGAATCGCACAATTATGTATAATCGTTTTCAATATAACATGGGGATTAACTGTAACAAAATTCTCTGGCCAACAGACCTGTTAAGGATTTATTAATAAGTTCTACAGGAGAGTTCTCACTTCTCGCAGGCTTAAATTCACTCTCTCGCTAGCTGACTCTCGGTACTATAAAATGAGTATCTAGAAAATAGGAGATGTAAATCTACACCAGATATCGATAAAGCCAAGGGGAAGGCTATTAATAACAGCATGCCGCAGTCCAAATGCTTGAGGGGAATGTGCAGTATATCACCAAACCAGGCTTACAAACATTGCTTACGGTACTACATGTTTTAGAGTGGTGGTGGTGGTTATTGTTGTTTTAATAGGAAGTACAATAATTAAGTAAACTATCCTTTATGAGCACTTTTTTTTCTAGGGGCTTTACGTCGCGCCGACACAGATAGGTCTTATGGTGACGATGGGATAGGAAAGGCCTAGGAGTTGGAAGGAAGCGGCCGTGGCCTTAATTAAGGTACAGCCCCAGCATTTGCCTGGTGTGAAAATGGGAAAGCACGGAAAACCATCTTCAGGGTTGCCGATAGTGGGATTCGAACCTACTATCTCCCGGATGCAAGCTCACAGCCGCGCACCTCTACGCGCACGGCCAACTCGCCCGGTTTTTTGAGCACTAATCAGAGGGAGAAAATGGAAGTTATTCAACACTTCCGAAAAATGAAGGTACTTGCCAAAGGAAGACTAGGGCCACGAAGGGCGTGAAAATGAGACTGCCCAGACTTCCACACGTAATACCGTCGAGATCGGAAAAAGAACAAGAGTTGACCAAGGGGGGTTGGATAGGATATATGAAAATTAAGAGCCCATTGGGCCCCTTTTAGTCGCCTTCTACGACATGCAGGTGAAACCGTGAGTTTTTCTACCGTGTCTACCCACAAGGGGATACATATTTCAGAGCTGATAAGTAAGTCTAACCTAAAAATTCTTACGAAATGTGGACGGTGCTTCTGGGACTCCAAAATACTAGCACAATAGCAATGGAGGAAATATAATATATTGTACTACATATTATAAACCATACTTATAATCTTAGCTGTGAAATGTTATTCCAGGAATATTTTTGGTTTTCCGATTTGTGCAGCTGTACGCACAACACGACATTATAAATAGCTACAACGCCAACTTAATATTAGTATCTCTTTTACGCTTTAGTGTGTCGTACAGTGTTCATGTCTGAAAATTCTCGCAATAACAATTTGCGTGCACCGTATTCACTTCAGTGAACTGTGATAGGTTTTACTGTAAAAAAAAATCACGCGTTCTCGCGCTTATATACGACCACGCCCCCTATGTAGAGCACTGCCATTAGGCTTTACTCTCAGACATCTCCCTGAACCAATGTTCAGCATCGGGTTTTACTTGTGAATTCACACCTTGGTAAATGTGGAGAAGAACTAAGCATGATCACTTCTTAACTGTAGCTTCAGTCCTCTACAGAGTACCATAGAGGTCTTGGTGAAGGAAACGCCCAATGACTTCGACCTGTCAAAGGCTGAACAGATTTGATTTAAGAGACATTCGTCAGTTTTAAGGTACTTGTGGGGAAACATCCCTCCATCCCAAGGCAGCAGGGTGCAGTACCCCCCAACTGGCCAGCGCGAGGAAAGGAAATTCACGTCCAACATAATGTCCGAAAACATGGTTGACGTTCTAAATTTTGCGACTAAGGTCAAGTACTTGGAAGAGCATTCTTCGACATCGTACGTAGTCAACTTGGAGACGAATTATTGAGAACTGAGAAGCTATTAGTGGTGGTGGTGGTGATGATTATTGTTTAAGAGGAAGTACAACTGGGCAACCAACCTCTATATAACACTAATCAGAGAGAAAACATGGAAGGGAACCGACACTTCAACAAATGAAAGTATCGGACAAAGGAAGACAAGGGCCATGAAGGGCATCAAAATGAAAGACTTCCTAGGCCTCGAGTCCTCTAATGCCGTTGGAGTCGGAAAAGAACAAGAGTTGACCAAGGGAGGTCGGATAGGAGAGATGAAAGTGAGGAGGAGCCTATCACAAGTAAGTTGAAGCAATGCCGGGACTCAGATAGGGCCCCGTGGTCGCCAACCCACGCTTCGAAGTTGAGAGCTCCTGAGGCCCTTTTAGTCGCATCTTACGACAGGCAGGGGATACCGTGTGTGTTGTTCTACCGTCCCCACCCACAGGAGGATGAGAAGCTATTAGGACCTGTTCATATTTGATAAAAGACTAACAACAACACTAGATTCAAAAGGTAAATACATTGTGCGATCTTATTTAATGGTGTAATTGCTATGCCTAATAAGTTAAGTGTAGAATTCCCTTTATTCCACTTGTGAACCTTCACAGTCTTTTCTGTTAACATGTTTTCTTGTAAACTTTTATAGTAACTGCTATGCTGCTCTTGGCACACTCATATACAGGGTTATTCACCTAAGATGTTACACAGAAATAACGTCTAAACCATTAAAGATATCGGCATTATGTTTACATATTAGTAAATGGTACCCAGGAGCTTATAAAATAATGTGCTACATATTCTCATGGAGGTGATCAATAATCGAGATATTGATACCAACTCCGTATTTTTAAATAGAATGGCACAAATTCATACAGCTGGTCTAAAAGTTCAGCTGCGTACAAGTTCAAATATGTAAGTTTTTTTAAATCGCACAGTTAGTTTTTGAGATATCAATAAGAACAGAATGCGCTGTTCTGCATGCCTAATCAGATAGCGTGAAGTCGAGCAAGGACGTATTGACGCGCAAGCAGGTTCTTGGGTGTGATTCCAGCCACAGAATGGATACCAGGCATGTAAGCATATCGTACACATGTGATGGGTTTGCAAAGTGTGTATGACAGGACAGGGAGGTGTGATGTTTGTAAAAGGAATAAAATAATTACGTTGACTTCAAAGGAACATAACGAAAGCTATAACTGCCACTGGTTTGAGTGTACAGTACATACTACTGTATGAATTGAGAAATAAACGTAATTCAGTACACCGGAAGAGCTTCTTCTAGAAAAGAAAATTAATAATTTCCGAATAATCTCCCCGTCGTGTGTTCGCCAGTCATACAATAACGTTGCACACCCAGGGTATGTTACGGTACATCACATCACGTCATGTGTACATGCCTGGTATCCCTTCTGTGGCTGAAATCAATGCCAGGAAACAGCTTGCGTGCCAATACGTCCTTGGTCGACTTCACGCCGTCTGATGCGGCATGCAGAACAGCGCATTCTGCTCTTATTGATTTCTCAAAAAGTAACTGTCCGATTTTGAAAATACTTAGATATTTGAACTTGTTCGCAGTTGAACTTGTAGGCCAACTGTGTGCATTCCTGCCGTTCCATTTAGGAACATGTAATTAGTATCAATATTTCGGTTATAAATCACCCCATGAGAATAAGTACATCCATCATAAATATAAAGGTCTTGGTTTGTTCAGTGCCGAATTGGAAGCTGTTCTCCAACAACTCAATGGATTTAGGACTCTACATTATCTGCACACGCATACATCATTAACTCCTGCATTTTCGATTAGGAAAGTGACGTCCGTCTGCGTAAATCGAAATGAGTAAGATCTGAGAAATGTTTAAGTACCAGGGGCAGTTGTATAAAAATGCTCGCAAAGTTAGGACTGAACTCCGTGACATAAAATATCAAGAGTATTGTAAACTGCCTCAGAAGCGTGAAGGTGTAATTTTTTAATAAAGACTACACTCCTGTTAATAATTGGATCTGGCACCAGAATGGACTATGTAGTTCCGAATTGAAGGATGTCCTCAGAATGAAGTGTAATATTGTGCCGGAGAGAAGTCTGGACGGTAACTACTGTCAGTGTTGACACAGTGAGATCGAAACCATTCCACACGGCGAAATTCTTCGCAATGCCCGTCATAATACCATCCGCCACATGCTAGCCGACTCTGTACAAAGAATGGGATATACCACTCATGAGGAAGTATCTGGAATCGCTATACAAGGGAGAACAAGGCGAATAGACATCATAGTAAAGCTGACTCAAAAACTGGCTATAAACTAGATCCAACTTTCAGGGTTGAGCTGAGTTCAGATCAGCCACATGAGGTTGACAATGAAAAGAAGGCTATTTACGAACCTACAGTGCTCTACTACATACTTCATGGTGATCATTGAGAGTACCTAGCTGTTAATATAAGCAGACCACTGATGGCTGTTTGATTAATTGATTGATTAATGAGGTGCTAGTAGATTCCCAGTGGTATCTGGAGCCATGATGCCTACAGTACCTCCCACAGCGGCTGAAGGGTGTGTGATGGAGGATCTATAGCTTGAATACGATGATTGAGGTGGTCCTACGGTTGCTGAACAAGGATCAAGTCTTGAAAATTAGAGGGCCGAGGAAATACTTGATGTCTTGCTCTCGAACTACCGTCGAACATTTCTAGCCGTGTGACATGTCGCATTGTCTTTCTGGGAGATCCTGTCCACTGCAGAAAAGGAAATTTGCAGGTAGATTTGAACGTGATCAGCAAGCATGCCTTCCATATACATAAGTTGACCCAGAGATCGCAATTAAAGAAATCCTTAGATCATATTTTAGTCGCCATCATCTCGTGTTCTTTAAGTAATGGTTCCAGAGTTCTCCGTTGTTTCTCGCCTGACAGGTCAATGTACGTCCGTTCGATGAAGCAGAAAACTGGCTGCCACGCTTGTCAAGTAACTGTCGATTGTGGTGGTGTAATGTCGCACTGACCTGATATAAACTATACTAATTATTAGCAGA
Source organism: Anabrus simplex (assembly GCF_040414725.1). Lineage (NCBI taxonomy): Eukaryota > Metazoa > Arthropoda > Insecta > Orthoptera > Tettigoniidae > Anabrus > Anabrus simplex. The sequence goes on along the minus strand of NC_090279.1, from coordinate 181,274,431 downwards.
TGGCAGTATAAACTAAGGCATGTAGCAGATGGTTGTTGCTACAGTCCACAGATGTTTCTGATTTACTCTGTCGCAGTAGAAGCTGTAATGCTTTCTGATTTATACTATTTAATAGGAAATATCGCAACTGACGACTATTTTAATAATACTTGTGTTTATTAATTGGAGTGTTTCGAAAGTTTTCTTTTGAATTCGGGCCATCGATTGTTTTGGTTGCTGCCAGAAGCTGAATGTTTGTTTACGTTTGTATTGACGTCTTACTTGCGCAAGTATTTAGGTTCTCACTGCTTCACTTGGCACGCTCTGAGAATTTGACTCGTGATATATAGCTTGTTGTCCGTGGAATGACTTCTAAATTCCCAGCAGTTTTGAAGTACCAGTTCTAGTCTGAAGCCGTTCTGAGGGTCTGTATTTGTATGCACGCTCAGGCGTCGCAGTGTGTTTGCTACTGACTCACATCATTGCTTGACCGGATGGTTCTCAAACTCTTGGAGTCTAATAAAATAAAGCCATATCTGTACAGTCATTGAAGGCACGTGATAGCGTACAAAGTAACGTCTTCTATCATTCGTAACTTCTGCGCTAGTTACCTTGGTGGATCGCCGCTTTCAATCTTGGAATTTATTAAGTTGCAGTCACTGTGGACAACTCTTTCGAATATTTGACTTCTTGTCGGTAAATGGAACCGTGATGGTGTAATTAATACATATTATTGTTGGTTAGAATATGTACTGTAGCAGTAAAGTATAGCTTAATCATGTGTTTGCGCCAGTTTGTTAGTTGGAATAAATTTGGTAGGGGGACCAAATTCCATCCCCGCGCCTAATTTCGTCCCCCCAGGGATTTCCAGTTTGCACGGTTGGCACCTAATGTTTAGCCGCGTGCACACGCATAGCCTCATCCCGTTGTCTTGTTGTGAGAGTTGGTCACACTGGTCACATGCACCACGTTCAGTTTCCGTGTACAAGGAGTATTCTTTTACTTTTTTTTTGCTGAGCTGAGTTAGAGCCTGTTATTCCTAGAGTGAGCACTAATATGTGTGTGAAATACTGGACTGCATTTCAGTCGTGTGGTGTAGTTCCTGGCGTGTAATCGCTGCAGTGAGGTGGTTGGCGTTAGTTACTGTAGAAATTATAATAAATCAGGGAATGTTCGTAATTTGTTATTTATGAAGTTTATTATTATTTTCAGGCAGGAAAACGCAAGCAGTTGGTTAAGGAGACTATGACAAAGGCTATTAAGGCAGTGAAGGACAAGATAATGGGTTACAAGATAATGCAAGTAAAGCGTTTAACATCCCACGAGCAACGCTGAAAGACTATGTTAAAAAGAATACCAAGAAAACATTTCTCATAAATGGCCTTCAAGCAATTCATTAGAGGAAAAGTGTGTGGTAAGGATATAAAGGAAAGATATATTAAAATAAATTGTACTTTTCATCAATTTGGTGGGGGACGAAATTACGGACACAGTTTTGGTAGTTTTAGTTTTTTGTAGCGTTTGTATGTCATATATTAACTACCTTTCGTTGTAACAGTTTCATTGCAACTTGCCTGTAAGTGGAGAATGTATTCAGTAATATCTAGCCTTGTCCATAATATTTCTGAATTTCTACAAGCCCAGATCTGCTAAGGGGACGAAATATAGGCCCCCTACCATACCAGTTACTTGTGATTGCAATAATTGCGATAGGCGATGTTCTCTTCCCCGGTTCATAGTTATCCGTGACTGGTTGGAAGTGGGCTGGAGTCTGTTCGTTGTCTTCATTCATTCATATCTACTTAAATTTTTTTATGAAAACTAAAGTCTAAAGTCTAAAAACTGAAAGGTATTCATGCACAGATTTGTCATTAGGTACTATAAATCACTTAACTTCCGCCTTCCTCAAATTATTTGATTTTTTCATTTTTTGTCTCTTTGAAGCAATCATATCTTTGGTGCATCAAGCACTTTCTTTCGGGGTAATAACTTCTTAAATTGGTAGCTTCTGGGAAAAGTTATGAGTACATTTGTCTCCGTGACGAAGATTTTTGAAGGACTTTTTAACAGTTCGGCGCGTAGTGTTGTTCCAAGGAACGTTTAATTCAATTTCTTTGTGTGATGTATTTTCAAGTGTTTTGTTGACATATTATATTCTATTACCACAGAAGATCATGTGCTTTATTTCATTAACTCGAAACTTTGCAAATACATTCGTGAAGATAGTAACGAACAACACCATACTTTGTACATTGCGGGCGGAGCCAGCGCAGCGGGAAACTGCTAGTGTAGTATGAATATACAAGAGGAGGTATCCGAGACTGTAACCTAGCAACCGTGCAGGCTATTAGCAACAGTTGATGGGTGGCCACGACCGTGAGCATACACATAAGACATATTTATGATCCTTTTGTATTACCAAAGGGAAATTTCTCACCATTTTACAGGTGACCCGAGCCATTAAGACATATATATGTCAGTAAGAGTGTTTATTTAAAAGCAGTTTGCTAGCATTTAAAGATGAAACGAGGTCTGTCTGTCTTCCAAACCGATATTACGTCCAGACCTTTGGTGGAATTTCACGAGATTCTCGAAGGAAATTTCCACAGAGTTAACTGTGTTTTTGTTTAAAATTTGGTCCCTAAAATATATCATTTCCGAAATGCATTGCAAATAGCTTGGCAGCTAAGAAATGAGATTGTATCTGTTTCTTGCTGCTCAATCACTTCAGAACTACGCGAGCCATTTGCTGTGAATATATCTTAGATATTCAGTTCACCCATTTTGATTTTGCAGCTGTTAATCGTTGGAAAATGCAGTTCATTGGGCTTATTTGTCGGTATACTGGTTGAGTCCACTGCGCCTAACCTTGTCTGTTGTTAGGCATCCCAACGAACGTCGGTGGTGTGATGGTCCATTCTCCTTTGCCACATACCAAGCTATATTCTCTTTCAAAGCACTTACTGCGTCATCATGTATGCAACAGTTATTTACACAATGAATCAAACTGTAGCTTTCGACTGGATATGAAATTAACGCTTAAAGCGATGGCATACTGATAGAAAACATGTGTGAGTTTGTAAAACGGGAGATGGCTGTAAACCAAGTGAATTTCTAGTGCTGAATTACAAGCTGAATAAATCAGAAGTACTGCAAAGAAAAATTATGCGGAAAATACTCGGTCCACTAAGAACTACAGAACTCTGGAAGTCAAGAAGTAATGATGAAAAATATCGGAACATAGAAAACGTAAAGCAAACAACTCGGAAGAGGTGATTGATATTTTTTGGGTATTTGTATATAGAATGGATGACAACAGGTTAGCCAAACAGATTTTCAAATATCTTAGGAACAAAAAGTGAACAACAACCTGGATTCATGCAGTCAAGAAATATTTTGAAATAAATAATATAAGAGAAGAAGCAGCAACAGACAGAGAGAGAGAGAATGAGAGAGAGATTTTTTAAAGAAAGTGTTAAAAATGGGATGATTGTAAGGTTGAGAGCGAAAGAAAATAGGCTCAAAATGGTTCTAGGAGAGGAAAAGGAGACATAGTGAGTAGATGGAGTATTGGAGGAAGAAGAAACGACGAAGGATGAAGCATTGAAATTGTGAGATGGTCCCTAGAAGACACTAACGGAATAATAATAATAATAATAATAATAATAATAATGCAGCGACACTTTTTTGAACTGTTTTTATTCTGATACGTATTTGTAAGTGCCAACGGCCGTAGCCGTGTTGAAACACCGGATGCCGTGAGATCTCCGAAGTTAAGCAACATGAGGCGTGGTCAAGATTTGGATGGGTTGTCACGCGCTGTTGGTTGGTGGGTGGGGGGTAAGGGAATGGAGGACTGGAAAGGAACTGGCCACCCTACCGTACGTAAACTGCGGCTCAGGCACACCTCTGCGGAGGTTCGGACCTGCCTTCGGGTAGAATACATCCTTACCTTACCTGATTTGTAAGTGATACAAATTGCCAAACAACAGCGGTGGGGTTCGAACCAGTTACGTTGCGTATAGACAGTGAGTCGTTCCATTCTAATTCTGGTTTCATGTTTGTGTGTGTTGGCACGTCCTTATTGCGCTTTATGCTTCGTCTGTGAAAATACTCACACCTACAAAATTCTATCTTAAACAGGCTAATCTTTTTCCTGTTTCTCCTTCCGGGTTCGTTGCTCGCCCCTAACTTGTAACGACTTGACCTCTTTACAGTGTAGTGTATGAAGCAAGCCAACAGGATGCATGGGTAGCAAAGTCTACGAAGGAACGTTCTCGAAACGCCTAACGGATACTTTATTTTCTATACCATCGGTTTCCAGCCTGCGATACGTGAACAACAGGTGTTCGAGCTGTGCCGGTGCCGTGTACACGGAAGACATTCAATACTTGCGGGAAAAAAAGAATAATAGTTATTGACGCAATCGCCGCGGGAAATGATCTGGTACGTCACGACTGCGATGCTTAAGTCCAGAATTTCGAAATGAATAACGCAAACGTATCACTTTAGTGACTGTTGCGTACAATATTTTGTTGCATAATACGGTGAATTGAAACGTTTATTTCAGAAACCACCTGTGACACTTTTGTCAAAATTGAGTTTTTGACGGGATTGTACTATTCGCAGATAAATGCATTGTTTTTAGCTGAAATTATGTGTTTAATTTAGAAAAGTTTTTCTGCGGTAAATTCGTTCCTCCACTCATGAGGGTTCGTGGCCCTGTTAGGATAACCTGTTTTGTGACTCACACAGAATCACACAGTTGTGCGTTTATTATTGAATCTCTGCGACAGAGGTCGGTTTGAGATGCTTACGCATAACTTCCCTGTCCGTGGGCACTCTTTTTCGCCTTGTGACAGGGATTTTGGAAATATTAAACGTCTCTTGAGGGAGGTGGTCACAATTTATACTCCAGGTGAGTATGCTGAGCTCATGTTAAAGGCAAGTGTGTCAGGATGTTTTACCGTTTATCATCTTACCTCGGACGATGTCTTAAGTTTAAAACATACAAGAAAATAACAAACTGTAATGAAACATCAGGCAGGGAAGTACCAAGAGAACGTAAGGAGCCATTCAAGGTTTCTAGTTACAAACAGTTTCTGTACTATAAAGATACTCCAGGACAAGTTGTGGCAAAGGCGTTTATTGGAGGATTTTCATCTACTTTCGCATTACTGAAAACTGACATTCCACCTGAGAAGGCTTATCCTTTGGGAAAGGAAAGTTGATTACAATAATATTAAAGGGATATAAAATTATTGAGCAAGTAAAATAATTTCTTAGCCTATAATAACTTTATAAACTTTCACTGGGTTCTGCACAACGCAATTTTTGATTTTAGGTTCCAATCAACAAAAAGAACGTAGAAGACTTGAAGAAATAAATGGACTCCACCGTTGGTTATGAAGACTTTTATAACAACATCATTCAATGGCCAACAACCGAGAAAGAACCTGCTGAGGATATGCCAGAGGCTGAATAAATCCAGAAAGTGTTTTACCGTTCTAATTTGTATTTTGTGGTTCATTAACTGGTATCTATTAAATTTTGATGAATAGAACGGTGTTATTTACGTAACCTTTCATCTTAAAACTTGCATAGATTAATCAATTAGCTCTTTTTTAATAATTGCTACAAAAATTAACAGGAAAAGTTGTTTATTTCAGAAACAACCGGAGTACACTATTTTTTAAAAAATTGTTTATCGCATTTAATTTTTAAAAAAGTTATTTCATGTTTACTACACTTTTCTAGCACATTAAAGTTTAATTTTAAAAATTTAGAAGGTAATCAGACTTCAACTTATACTCCCACACAGTTGTTTTCATTTTCCCAGCAGTTTGAAAAAGTGCACTTAGTTGGTTTCTGCAATTAGCGATTCACTTTACTTATTCCTTTATTCCTCCTCTTCTTCTTCATTCTTCTTCTCGATTCGAATGGTTCTACTTTTAGGTTTTGATCTTTGCACATTATTCTCGCATTTTTTTTTGCTTGTGTAACTCCTTTCTCTCATCTCTCCAGAGGGTACCTTTCTTCAGGGGGTTTTTTCTTCTGAAATCCATGGAATTCTTTCAGGGCAGGTCGTACAGACCGTCTATCTTGAAAATCTGTCAGCCAAGTGGTACGAATCTTCTTTTTTCTTGTGCCAAAAGACGAACAGGTGATTGGTCAGTCTTTTGGTAGGCAGTCTTACCATATGTTCATAGAAAGCTACTCTCCGTTTCCTAGCACAATCAGAGAGCCTCACTATATGTGTTCGTAGAGCTCGGAATTATGCCGTCTACGGAATTCTTCTTCTTCCTTTACCGGACCGAACATCTTCCTGAGAATTCTCCTCTCTCTGACTTCCAGTTTCTTCATCAGACCTCTTCGGTTCAATGATAGATACCCCATGGCATACAGAGCTACTGACGGACGTGTAGTGCTTCAGTTTCAGGTTGTGTGACAGGCATTTCTTGTTATAAGTGTTCTTTGTCAGTCGATAAGCCAGTTCCAGCTTGTTGACTCTGATGGATAATGATGCTCTTTCTGATAAGTGGTGAATTTACTTATTTTTAATTAAGTGAATTTTATTATAGTTTGGATTCGTCGTGACGCAAATCGCCCATGTTTGATCCATGCATTGACTTTTATTGTTTTGTTGTTCTTGTGTTGTGCTGTGAAAGATATAAGGGTTATGTTGTAATAAAATATAAAGATGAATGTTATTTGAAGCTGCGAACAGTCCACTAAGCTACCAGGCTCGTAAACATGGTCTTCTGGTCCTGGATTAATGAAGGCAATATGATTAACATATCATCAGTCAGAATTGTGATGGCGACAGATTACTTGAACCGCGCGAGTTGGTCGTGCGGTTAGGGGCGCGCAGCTGTCAGTTTGAATCCGGGAGATAGTGACTTCGAACCCCACTGTTGGCAGCCCTGAAAATGGTTTTCCGTGGTTTCCCATTTTCACACCAATTAAGGCCACGGCCGCTTTCTTCGCACTCGTAGGCCTTTCCTATCCCATCGTCGCCATAAGACTCATCTGTGTCGGTTTGACGTAAAGCAAATAGTATATTTTGAAAATAAATGAAGGAAAAACAACATTTAATCGGGACTGAACACGAGGTGCAAAAGTGTGCGGTCGCGGTGAAAGCCAATGCACCACCGCGTCGGTATCAACCGTCATTTTCTCGGAAACGGTCGAGTGTCTACGCTTATTTCAACCGCTCTGTCACCGAGCAAAGTTTCTGGCAAATCAGGTTGTTCTCATCGTCAGCCACTTAAAACTGTGGGATATCTGACTCTCGCTTTGCAGCTAGCATGGGGTTGGAATTGCAGACGAACTGACCAGGACTTTTATTTCCTCAGCGCCTGGAAAAATTCAGTAGTGTATTGCAACTCCAAGTGATCACACCGTGTTCGTCCAAACGTAAGCACAAAGGAATAGGAAAGTATTATCATCACTTTAGTCTCAATTCTCTCACTACATGTACAATGGCAGCTCAGCAGTCCAACCCCTTCTTTGTGGTGTTGCTGTTTCCTTCTGTTTCAGCAACATCCTGAAGATGGTTTTCCGTGGTTTCCCATTTTCACACCAGGCAAATGCTGGGGCTGTAAATTACACTGACGAGGGAGTAAAAGCTAGGAACACTAATGCAGTAGTACGAAGAATGTATATCCTGATGTCTTCCTGAGAAAATGCATGTCCATAATGTCAAAAATTACCAAGATATGACTGCACGATGCTAGAAAAGCAGTCGGAATCGATAAGATTTCTGCGGATGTACTTAAGTACTTATCCTGGGGGAAAAGAATATCAAAACAACACGAAATAAGGAATATAGAGTACGGAAATTTTGGAAATATATTTGTCTAGGTAACATATTTAATTGATTAATGGTTCATGATTACAGGTTAATATCCGCGCGAGAAAAGCCGTCGCAAATGTGCCATGCTGGTCAGATTAATAACCGGTGTAATCGCATGCCTGTTGCACTTGGTGGGTCAATACAGGGACGGTTAACGCTGGTTGTGGATGACGCTGGAGGTGTCGTCCAATAATGTCCCATACGCCCTCGATTGGAGACAGAGCAGGCCAAACCAACATGATGACACTCTGTAGAGCACGTTGGGTTACAACAGCGTCATGGGGACGTACATTATCCTGTTGGAAAACACCTCCGGGAATGCTGTTCATGAATGGCAGCACATCACGTCGAATCACCAGACGGACGTACACCCCTGCAGTCTTGGGTGCGTGAGTTTACCACGGGTGTGCTCCTGCTGTCATAGGAAATCGCTCCTCAGACCAGAACTCCCGGTGTAGGTCCAGTGTGTTGACGCCGCAGACAGGTGGAATGCAGACGCTCACCTGGCCTCCTTCTAACCAACACACGGCCATCACTGGCACCAGGGCAGAACCTGCTTTCATCGGAAAACACAACGGACCTCCACTCCATCCTCCAATGAGCTTTTGCTTGACACCACTGAAGTCGCAGACGACGGTGGTTTGGGGTAAATGGAATGCACGCCGCAGGGTGTCTGGCTCGGAGCTGTCCCTCAGGTAACCGATTTCGAACAGTTCGTTACGTCATTGTAGTGCCAACTGCCGCCCGAATAGCTGCTGCAGACGCAGTGCACTGCGCCAGAGCCAGACGCCGAATACGGCAGTCCTCCCTCTCGGTGGTGCCACGGCGAGCGTACCTTCTTGTGACCACTGCTGCCAGCACGCATGCACAGTGGAGACATTCCTGCCAAGTCGTTCTGCAATAGCGCAGAAGGAATATCCACCTTCACGTAGCCCTATTATCGTCTCCTTCAATCGCAGTGAGCAATTGATACTGGCCTCTTCGTCGTCGTAAAGGCATTCTTGAGCCACTCCCAGTCACTCCGTCCAGTCTCACAGGTAACTATCGCTCTCGCACAGTACAGCCCGAAGTGCAACGTCATGTCTGGCCAATGCGATTTGCGGAAAATGTAAATCAACGTATAAACACGCCAGTGTATTTGATTACTGTTTGCATGAAGGAGCTATACCAAATGAATGGAGAGTTGCTATAGTAGCCCATGTGGATAAAGGAAATGGTGATAAACATAAAGCCGAAAATTACCAGTCAGTCGGTTCGGCATGTAAGCTTTGCGAAATCATTCTTTCTGATCATATTAGACATGCTTGTGAAATTTATAACTGGTTCGATGGAAGGCAGTTCGGGCTTAGGGAAGGTTATTTCACTGAAGTTCAACTTGTAGGTTTCCAGCAAGATATAGCAGATAGCTTAGATTCAGGAGGTCAAATGGACTGTATCGCGATCGACCTATATAAGGCGTTTGAAAGGGTAGATCATGGGAAACTACTGGCTAAAATTAGTGCAATTGGACTAGACAAAAGAATGACTGAATGGGTGGCTATATTTCTAGAAAACAGAACTCAGAGAATTTGAGTAGGTGAAGCTTTATCTGATCCTGTAATCATTAAGAGGAGAATTCCTCAAGGCAGTATTATTGGACCTTTATGTTTCCTCATGTAAATGATATGAGTAGAGAACAGGAATCAGAGATAAGGTCTTTTCGGATGATGTTATTCTGTATAGAGTAATAAATAAGTTACAAGATTGTGAGCAACTCCAAAAAGGCCTCGACAATGTTGTGAAAAGGACAACAAGCAGTAGCATGATGATAAACGGGGCTAAAAGTCAGGTTGTGAGTTTCACAAATAGGAACGTCCTCTCAGTTTTAATGACTGCATTGATGGGGTGAAAGTTTCTTATGGGGATCACTGCAAGTACCTAGGTGTTAATATAAGGGAAGCTCTCCATTGGGGGTAATAACATAAATGGGTTTGTAAATAAAAGGTACAAATCTCTGCGCATGGTTATAAGGGTATTTAGGGGTTGTAGTAAGGATGTAAAGGAGAGGGCATATAAGTCTCTTGTAAGACCTCCAACTATAGTATGGTTCCAGTGTATAGGACCCTCACCAGCGTTACTTCATTCGAGAAGTAGAAAAAAATCCAAGGAAAAGCAGCTCGATTGTTCTGGATGATTTCCGACAAAAGAGTAGCGTTACAAAATGTTGCAAAATTTCGGCTGGGAATACTTGGGAGAAAGAAGACGAGGTGTTCGACTAAGTGATATGTTCCGAGCTGTCAGTGGGGAGATGGCGTGGAATGTCATAAGTAAGCGAATATGTTTTCGAAAGTAGGAAAGATCATAATATGAAGATAAAGTAGTAAATATTAATTTATAGGAAGAGGAGTTATGGATTGGAATAATTTACCAATAGATATGTTCAAGAAATTTCCTAATTCTTTGCAATTATTTGAGAAAAGGCTAGTAGAACAACAGATAGGGAATCTACCACTTCGACGACGGCCCTAAATGCAGATCAATGGTGCTTGCTTGATATATCACTCGGAATGCCCATTGTAATCAGTTGTGTTAAGTCGACGGAAACCTAATCTATATATTGTAATGGAGATTTTGTTTTAATTTATGAACAACTTCGTTATAATATGAACAATAATGCCTGTCATAATATTAAATATATTCTAATATAGTTAAAAATAATTCTTCTCAATAACAGAATGTGCAGAAGTCGTGAAAAGAAAAAATAATTTATATTAAAAGTATATGTAAGGGGAGGTGACGTTGATGTTGGTAATGTACTGTGTATTCGTAGTTTTGTACGAGAAGGCCAGAAACTATTTAACAACATAATTTCTCGCTTTCACAATGACCTGAACTAAATACATAGAAAAGTACTCAAAGATGGTCCAAAGATAAAAGCTTCCTCAGTATGATGATATGTTCTGATATAAGTTAGAGACTAAAGATCTAAGAACTGAAGTTTCCAAGCCATGAAAAATAATAAGAGGATCAAAATTCCCTCCCAATGATTAGTAGAAAATGAAATCGAAATAATATTGTAATATAGTAATAGTTCGAACTACGGATCCAAGCGCTGTAATTTGCACTAATACAACGTGTGAGTAGGAACCAATGGACCATGTATTATCATTGCTTCAATGCGAACCCCCATACTGCATGGTCAATGGCAGATTTATAGTCCAACACCTTACACAGTGGACTACTGAATTTTTAGAGCTTTTAGATTTGTAGGAAGTTAATGTGTCACCTAAGATCAAAGATTAAAGTATCCTTCTTTTAGTTTTTAATACTGTAAATTAATGAGGAAGTAAGCTCTAAGAACAAATGTTCTGGACTGTTATTTTTTACAAAATAAAATGGGAACCAAGAATGTCATTCTGGATGTTCTTCCTGTGCTATTTATACCGAAATATATGAGTATCCAAGGGTTTCTATATATCCGTGATTTTAATGAAATATTGTTTAAATAAATTGTTTAATAATGATTAATTACAAGAAATGAAAGTCATATTTCAAAGTCTGTATTGGCTGTAATAAATTAAAATATTCAGTAATATGTAATGTCATCTTATAGATTATTTAATTAACATATTCTTAAAAATGTACATGTTTTGAACCATCGTCAGCATTATAAAGGACATACATAAATATACATTATTGATCTACAAATTTTGTTCGAGATAATTTAATATAAAATATGTAGTTAAAATCGAATACACTAAAATATGGTGATGACCGTAAAATCCTATGAATTTTTCGCCCTTTGTGATTTGTACGATGTTCATGTGTCGCCTAAGATCAAAGAGTATTTCTTTTAATATTGATTTTAGTACTGTAAGTTTATAGAGAAATCAAACTACATATGCCGCACTTACAAAAAATATTAACCAATCAGCGTTTCAGTTTCCGTATTGACTACATACGAGACAACGGAGATATTATAAAGTTTATTACTTGTGAAACAGACTACAGTGGATGGAGCCAATATTTATTCATAGGATTTTACTTCCTTCACCATATTTTTCTGCAAATAAGTTTTAAGAACATATTTTATGTCAAATTATCTCAAAAATACTTTACAGATCAATAATGTATACTCATATTATAAAGCCCGGATTTTTATGCAGTAACAGGTTAGATTGCAAACTAATTTGGTTAGTAGGAAGTGTCGGCCACCCGCTCTTCCATAATGTAGCAAGAGTAACATAAATTATAGAGGTTCTGATGGGCCGTACCCCTAATGTTTATGCAAACCCCATAGCATAATCGTTGTGAAGACTATACTTGCTACTCGCTTCAGTAAGTTTGCAATCTAACCTATTAGCGCATAAAAATCCGGGCTCTACGTCATATATGACGATGGCTCAAATATACGAAGCATATACAGTAGAGTCTCGTTAATCCGAACTAATTGGGACCGGAGCCTGTTCGGATTACGAAATTTTCGGATTAACCGGAAAATATTTTCTAATAATAATGTTATTGCTTTTACGTCCCGCTAACTACTTTTACGGTTTACAGAGACGCCTAGGTGCCGGGATTTTCTCCCGCAGGAGTTCTTTTATGTGCCAGTAAATCTGCTTACACGAGGCTGACGTATTTGAGCACCTTCAGATATCACCAGGATCGAACCTGCCAAGCTGGGGTCAGAAGGCCAGCGCCTCAACCGTCTGCGGAAAATAGTTTCTACAATACAGTACAGTACATACTGTAATTTGAAATGCCCATTCTTTAGCAGTTACATTAACAAAATACAAAATTACAGTAGGGTATTTAAGAACCCGTAGACGAGGAAACGACAGTGAAAATGACATTAGCGAGTGGATGGAAGGTGACTGTCATCAATTACAAACAAACCAAGGAATTGTAGCTATGGTGGAGAAAGAATCTGGAGTTGATGGGGAACAGAGTGACGACGAAGAAGACCACAATGAACAACTAGTGTCACATTCAGATGCCTCGGCCGCCTTAGAACTTGCCGTACGCTACGTCGTGCAACACTCCACTGCTACGCCCACTGATGTAATGTTTATGAGACGCTGGTTTAACACTGCATCTTCGAGTAGGTTCCAATCACTACGGCAAAAGAACTAACAGACTTTGTAAAGATACACTGATGGTTTATGATGTGTAATTATTTTTACATTAAGTTATTCTAGTAAAATATGACTAGTAAAATGTAAGGAAATCTTCATTCTATAATATGTTCTTTCATTTCAATAAGGAGAATATTTTTTAAAAATTGAATACTTCAGTTCGGATTAACCGGACTTTCGGATTAACGGGGTTCGGATTAACGGGACTCTAGTGTACATCAAAAAAGCTATGTTAATTAATTAATCTGTAAGATTGCATTACATACTATTGAATAGGTTGAAATTTTATATTTTAATTTGTATAATAATTATTTGTTCGAAATACAGTGGGTGCTAATGATCTAAGAAAAAAAGAGGTCAATACTGAAAACCTAAGAATATCGCGATATGATTTTCACTTCAATTAGAAACTAGAACAATATACAGTGCTTGTCAAAACAATAAGGACACCGCCGTCCGCTGTCTGCAATGATGCGCTATTTTTTGAATTATTGGTAAAGACTACATAGAATGAGTAGAACATTAGACTATACGATGATTACTGCTCTGTTGTTCAGATGTTTTACGTAATTAATTGTCGATGGTAAATCATCCTTTATATGGTATATGTAAAGAAAAATAAGGTTTTCCTGGTAGAGGACAGCTTTACAACAGGGAATTACAAAATTTTAAAAAAATATGTAAGCTCATTTTATCCTAAGATAAATAGTGTGAAAACTGGAATTGCATTAAGTACATTAACATCAATTTGATGGTGTTAGCGTACAGTACCCCTTGTTCTAGGGCAGCTATCCCTTGTGGATTCTCTCTCTTTTATACAAAATAACTTGGAAAGTGAATATTTTTGTGCATAAATTCACTCAATATAGTTTTATACCAGATAGTTAGAAAACTATGGATCTCAAAACCCAAGTTGCTGTGTTGCGAAATATACTAGATACTGGAGTTCTAAGAACAGGAATTATCCCAATGGACATTTTTCTTTACAAATGTGAATATAAATATTTAATAAGTAGAGCCCGGATTTTTATGCATTAATAGGTTAGAATGCAAAGTTTCTGAAGCGAGCAACAAGTATAGTCTACCTTCACAACGATTATGCTATGAGGTTTGTATAAACATTAGGAGTACGGCCCATCAGAACTCCTATAATTTATGTTACTCTTGCTACATTATGGAAGAGTGGGTGGCTGACACTTCCTATTCACCAAATTTAGTTTGCAATCTAACCTGTTACAGCATGAAAATCCGGGCCTTGTTAATAAGGAAAGATTCCCTCTCAACGTAAAATTCATGACTGGGTGCTCGGTGTATTTTTGAACAGTGTTTTGTTTGTTATGTTTTGTAATGTCACAGTACTGAAATGAGGCTTACCGTGGATGATGTTATCAGATGATATCCTAACACTCACCGATCGTTAAGTCGTCGTTGTTGAGCGATGGCACTCACACTACTGCCGTTCTGCCCGACCCAGGCATCATTACCACCACCACCACTACCAGCGCCACTGCTATTTCGAGCGCCTCGTGACGTCACGACGTCGGTTTTATCTTACAGCAACAACCCACAAACCTTAATATTTTACCTCCTTCTCTCTCTACATTGTGTGTGGGCATACACAAGCCCATTCATTTTGTATGTTTGTGCGCGGTCTTATTGCATTTAATGCGGGAATGTATTTGCAGTCCTTATAATTGAATCGCTAACTGCAGAAACCACCTAAGTTCAACTTTTCAAACGGTTGGGAAAATAAATAACTGTGTGGCAGTATAAGTTGAAGTCTGATCTCCCTCTAAATCTTTTTAATGAATCTTTAATGTGCTGGAAAAGGGTAGTAAACATGAAATAATTTTTTTAATTTTTTAATACCATATAGACATTTTTTTAACATTTCACTTAGGTTGTTTCTGAAATAAACAACTTTTCCTGTTAATTTCTGTAGCAATTAAAAACAGCTAATTGATTAATCTATATACGTTTTAAAATGAAAGGTTAAGTAAACAACACCGTTCTATTCATCAAAATTTAATAGACATCAGTTAATGAACTACAAAATACAAATTAGAACAATAATAGGCTTTCTGGCTTTATTCAGCCTCTGGCATATCCTCGGCATGTTCTTTCTCGGTTGTTGGCCATTGAATTATGCTGTCATAAAAGGTTTTACTGTCCAAAGAATAGAAGTTGTTACAGAGGTCCTCTATAGTTTCGTCAGAAGTTTTAAATGACATTTAAAGTTGCACATACAGTTTACATTTTTCAGCGGGGATTTTCGTTTGTGGGACACGTATCTCAGTCCTTGTACTCTAGCTTTCTGAACAACATTCCGCTTGTACTTTTCTTTACGTCTCACTCCACGTTTACGCTTAAAATTAGGTTCATCCTCTGAACTGTCAGACATGGTTTAAGAACTAAACACTACTTAATAATCACTAAACACACTATTATTTCCACTGCAAACACACACTCGACCACTCCGTGTTTACTGTCGTAACAACAACAACAACAACAACAAGAAAACTCAGTAAAAACAAGAGTCACAAAACAGGTTGTACTAACAGGGCCACCAGCCATCATGAGTGGAGGAAGGAATTTCCGTCGCTTAGTTTCTTTCTGAAATAAACTCATTATTTACACAGCTTCCTAACAGCATTGCTTATATGGAACATACGTTGTTTCTGCAAAAAAACCGATCTAATTAATGAAGAATTTTCCGAATTGCACGTAAAGAAATAAGCAAATTATTCCTCTCTAACGAGAAATATATAGTCTTCTTCTTCTACTACTCTTCGAGATATCATATAATAATAATAATAATAATAATAATAATAATAATAATAATAATAATAATAATAATAATAATAATAATAATAATAATAATAATAATAATTTCACCTTACTTGCCTAACATTTGCTGATGACATTGCTATCCTATCCAACAACAGGCAGGAAGTAATCCAGTCTGTAGAAAGACTTCATGAAAATTTCATATGAAAAGGCGAATTATATGGAAGGGACTAGATCAGGTTTCAAAAATCAGCCATTAATCACCAAACATGGAAATATCGCTCAAGGAGACAAATTTAAGTATCTACTGTAGGTGAAATTATTGAACCAACAGGGTTAAATCAGTAAGCTAACAAAGAACGAATTGAAACACTTCAAAAAGCATACGCAATTACTTGGAACACATACAATAAAAGAACTAGGTAAAAAAGCAAAATTACGACATTATAACACAATAGTTGTCCGGATCCATGGCTAAATGGTTAGCGTGCTGGCCTTTGGTCACAGGGGTCCCGGGTTCGATTCTCGCCAAGGACGTGAATTTTAACCATTATTGGTTAATTTCGCTGGCACGGGGGCTGGGTGTATGTGTCGTCTTCATCATCATTTCATTCTCATCACGCCGCGCAGGTCGCCTATGGGTATCAAGTCAAAAGACTTGCACCTGGCGAACCGAACTTGTCCTCGGACACTCCCGGCACTAAAAGCCATACGCCATTTCATTTCAACACAGTAGTTAAAACAGAAGCACTTTATGCATCTGAAACTATTATAGGCCTAATTGGTGGCAGATCTTGAATAAAGATGATCGGAAAAAAAGTTATATCCTCGGGAAAATCTTAGGACCAAAGTGCGAAAATGGAATTTGGATGAAATCTATCAAGTTACAAAAAAATCACAGACACAATCAGAAAACAACGATTACAAATTTATGGACAAGGAATATTTTAAACTTAGCCTTATTAATGAAAAATCTCAATAATTGGATAAAATAAATCAGTGAAGACCTAAATGGAATTGGCATTAATGGAGAAACCATTCAAGAAAGAATAAAATTCAGAAAGTTAATTCACAAACACACATTTTCTGTAAAGCCCACCCGATTAAATACAGGATGGACTGAACAACGTAAAAAAGAACGCAGCGAGAAGATGAAGAGATATTGGGAAGAGAAGCAGAAAAACAAGAAAGGGCTAATAAGTTCAAAAGCGCTCCTTATTTGGGCATAAAGAATCAAGAATAATATCTAAAATTATAGAAATTGAAAAGCATGAAAGTAAATTCTCCGAAAAATGTATGGTCCCATGAGAAGACAAACTGAATGGAACTAAAAGAATAACAGCGGACCTGTACTCATTAACTGACAGGTTCACTGATGCCGAACGCAAGAGACGCGTGGAATTCTATGGCCATATCTAGAGGCATGAATTTTTCGCATTAATTTTTGAACGATTTCGCGAGAAGGATACTAATTTTCGCGTTATTTCGCGAAATAGATTTTTCCGTATCGCTTTAATTTCGCTTTAATTAAATTCTAAAATTAATCAATAAAGGTTTAATTACTATCACTGATCGTAATTGTGGAGGTTTAATTGATAGACTCTACATACCTGGTACATACTTTTGAAGCCATTTCCGCATTGCAGGGTCGTCTACCTTCTCCAGCGGAATGTTGGCTTTGAGTAGCTTCGCTGTTGTTTCGTGAATAAATTCTATTTTTTCACTCTTAGCTTTCTTTTTGCATATCTAATGAGACTTCTATTGTTGCCTGCCGTTTCATTGTTGGAGTGCTAAATTTACGTTCTGAATGTTCCTTATTTTTTAAAATAATGTTTTGAGACAGTATCTTTTTTCTCCCAGTCGATACGAACATTAAAAAATTTACACATTAAAATATTGCTTTCCGAAATGTATTAACCCTCACTCGAAACTGTTTAGCTCTGCTGTGCACCGTAACACTTGTCGAGCGACCCATCTTCGCTACTGTCTATGATCACTTTCTTAATTCTACCCGACCACGAAGCCGAAATACACCAGTCAATTGTGCTGCTTGTAGACGTCATTAGGGATTCCAGGATTGCACAATGCCGTGAGGAGACAGGCTGGGGTGGGATTACAAGCCACCACAAGAACAACAAACCAAACATTTCGTTTGGTAAGAAACCTGGAGCCAACCCCTTTTCTTTGATGCCATGTCTTAAAGAGATTTTCCAGAACATTAATGAAAACATATTTCTTTCCTATTGATGAATCATTTTTCGCCCTTCCTTTTCTTTTCATACATAATCTTGGAACAAAATGTCAAGTTCGTTATTCACTACAGATTTCGCTGTAATATCCCGCTTATGGCGAAATAATAGAATCTCGCTTTAAAATGGCCTTATCGCTTTAATTCGCTTCAATACGGGAACATAATATCCATATTTTCTTAAGCAGAAACATATGATTCGTAAAGATATCGCAAAATCGCTTCAAAATATTTTTGTCGCGTTTATCGTTAATGCGAAAAAATCAAATCAAGATGTTTAGGGATTTTCAACCCTGAAATTACCAGGGGCATCGCGCGGTACTGTTGCAGGGTTGCACAACTCTCAATAATTTTGCACTCCATTTATCCTCTTTTCTTCTAATGTTTTTGTTTATTAAACCTAACATGTATTCGAAAACATGTTAAAATCAACCATCTTCGGTCGTTCGCTGTACTAATGCTTCGTAACGGACCAACAAACTCAGGGAGTTTGCTTTCCTAGGGCAACTCCCTAGCGGACAGCGCGGCGCAATGTAGCCTACCTCAGCAGGGAGAAGCCTAAGCCAGCATAGCATCAGGTAGCATGCTCGCCGGTATCGGTCTCAGGGAGTTCCACGAGACTAGCAAGCCCCTATCGAGAAACAGTTCCAAATGTCCCCGTTAGATTGCGCCACTCTACTTCATTCCTACTTTCTGTCCTCTCGCAAAGGTAATTTATTTCCATTTTCTAAATGTACAAATTTCATTTACGTTGCACCGACGCAGATAGGTCTTACGGCGACGATGGGATAGGAAAGAGTTGGAAGGAAGCGACCGTGACTTTAATTAAGGTACAGCCACAGCATTTGCTTGGTGTAAAATTGGAAACCGCAGAAAACCATCTTCAGGTCTTCCGACAGTGGTGTTCGAATCCACTATCCCCCGAATGCAGGCTCACAGCTACGCAACCCTAACCGCACGGCAAACTTGCTGGGTAACTCCTTTTCCACGCCATACCAGACCACCCACAATATTACCAACATCTTGCTTCAGTGAAAAACAGGGCGGCAAATTTTCAATCCAAGTGAGGCAAAAGTAACTTTCCCTGTGGGTGGGGGTGGGGGGTAGAATAACACCCACGGTATCCCCTGCCAGACGTAAGAGGCGACTAAAAGGGGCCCAGGGGCTCTGATCTTTGGAGCGTGGGTTGGCGAACACGGGGCTCTCAGCTGAGTCCTTGCATTGCTTCCACTTACTTGAGCCAGGCTCCTCACTTTCATCTATCCTCTCTGACCTCTCTTGGTCAACACTTGTTCTTTTCAGACCCCGAAGGTATTACGTATGGAGGCCTAGGGAGTCTTTCATTTTCACGCCCTTCGTGGCCCTTGTCTTCCTTTGGCCGATACATTCATTTTTCGAAGTGTCGGATCCCTTCCATTTTTCCCTCTGGTTAGTGTTATATAGAGGATGGTTGCCTAGTTGAACTTCCTCTTAAAACAATAATCACCACCACCGCAAACGTAACTGTGCCAGGCTGAATGGCGCTCGCCTTCTGACCCCAACGTGGCAGGTGCGATCCTGGCTCAGTCCGGTGGTATTTGAAGGTGTTCAAATACGTCAGCGTCGAGCCAGTAGATTTACCGGCACGTAAAAGAACTCCTGCGGGACAAAATTCCGGCACCTTGGCGTCTCCGAAAACCGTAAAAAGTCGTTAGTGGGACGTAAAGCAAATTTTTTTTGCTATTTGTTTTACGTCGCACCGACACAGATAGGTCTTATGGCGACGATGGGATAGGAAAGGCCTAGGAATAGGAAGGAAGCGGCCGTAGCCTTAATTAAGGTGCAGCCCCAGCATTTGCCTGGTGTGAAAATGGAAAACCACGGAAAACCATCTTCAGGGCTGTCGACAGTGGGGTTCGAACTCACTATCTCCCAAATACTGGATACTGGCCGCACTTACGCGACTGCAGCTATCGAGCTCGGTGTCCAATTATTATTAAGAGTAACTGTAGTTACAGTGTATAATTAGCCTCCTGGGTTGTAATTGCCAGATATATGTTTATTACCTTAGAGTTGTAGTAGGAATGTAGTTCATTACTTAACGACAATAGCGTTTCTTGTTATTTCTGTAAGCTATAAAAATGTAACACAGAAAATATTGGTGCAACACCCAGATTCAGATACCACCAGCCGCCACTGCAAATGATTAGCGTTTCGCTTCGCCCCTAGTGCTAGTGCACCGTCACTGCATTGTCCTACGCAGGAGACTTGTTGTAGTGGTGTCTCAATGACGCACTGCCGAGTGAGTTGGCCTTGCGGTTAGGATCGCCTAGCTGTCAGCTTGCATTCGGGAGATGGTGGGTTCTGCAGCCCTGATGCTTCCCAATCATAGATGTGTTTGCTGGCGGCCTAAGGTAGTGTTGTCACGATGTTTTGCGAAATAGGAACAACGGAGTTGGATAAAGATTGAATGTAGTGTCATCAATAGAGTCCGGATTTTTATGCATTAATAGGTTAGAATGCAAACTTAGTGAAGCGAGTAACAAGTATAGTCTACCTTCACAACGATTATGCTATCGAGTTTGCATAAATATTAGGGGCACTGCCCATCAGAACCCCTATAATTTATGTACCTCTTGCTACATTATTGAAGAGCGGGTGGCCTACACTTCCTTCTAACCAAATTAGTTCGCAGTCTAACCTGTCGCTGTATAAAAATCCGGGCTTTAGTCATCAACGTCTTCAAGCTGCTTGCGAGGAATCTGCATTGCCTTACAGAACAGTGGCATGGTGGGTTCTTCAATGAGGGACGCCGAAATGTGGCAGATATGCGTCGGCCAGGTCGTCCTAGTGTCTTGTGAAGAAGAAGTGGATAGGGTGGATCATGGGAGACTACTGGCAAAAATGAGTGCAATTGGACTAGACAAAAGAGTGACTGAATGGGTTGCTATATTTCTAGAAAATAGATCTCAGAGAATTAGAGTAGGTGAAGCTTTATCTGACCCTGTAATAATTAAGAGGGGAGTTCCTCAAGGCAGTATTATCGGACCTTTATGTTTTCTTATATATATAAGTGATATGAGTAAAGGAGTGGAATCGGAGGTAAGGCTTTTTGCGGATGATGTTATTCTCTATAGAGTGATAAATAAGTTACAAGATTGTGAGCAACTGCAACGTGACCTCGAAAATGTTGTGAGATGGACAGCAGGCAATGGTGTGTTGATAAACGGGGTTAAAAGTCAGGTTGTGAGTTTCACAAATAGGAAAAGTCCTCTCAGTTTTAATTACTGCGTTGCTGGGGTGAAAGTTCCTTTTGGGGATCATTGTAAGTATCTAGGTGTTAATATAAGGAAAGATCTTCATTGGGGTAATCACATAAATGGGATTGTTAATAAAGGGTACAGATCTCTGCACATGGTTATGAGGGTGTTTAGGGGTTGTAGTAAGGATGTAAAGGAGAGGGCATATAAGTCCCTGGTAAGAGCCCAACTAGAGTATGGTTCCAGTGTATGGGACCCTCACCAGGATTACCTGATTCAAGAACTGGAAAAAATCCAAAGAAAATCAGCTCGATTTGTTCTGGGCGATTTCCGACAAAAGAGTAGCGTTACAAAAATGTTGCAATGTTTGGGTTGGGAAGAATTGAGAGAAAGAAGAAGAGCTGCTCGACTAAGTGGTATGTTCCGAGCTGTCAGCGGAGAGATGGCGTGGAATGACATTAGTAGACGAATAAGTTTGAATGGCGTTTTTAAAAGTAGGAAAGATCACAATATGAAGATAAAGTTGGAATTCAAGAGGACAAACTGGGGCAAATATTCATTTATAGGAAGGGGAGTTAGGGATTGGAATAACTTACCAAGGGAGATGTTCAATAAATTTCCAATTTCTTTGAAATCATTTAGGAAAAGGCTAGGAAAACAACAGATAGGGAATCTGCCACCTGGGCGACTGCCCTAAATGCAGATCAATATTGATTGATTGATTGAGAAGTAGTGCATGCTCTTGCCACGTTACTGGACGCTGATCGACGCTGTACGATTCGTGAGCTGTCCCGAGACACCGCATTTTCGCATACGACTGTGCTTCACATTCTGAAGGTACACGTGAGTATGACAAAAACTGCATCAGGATGGGTTCTGCGTGATTTGACGGAAATGTAGAAATGATTACGATGCGACGCTGCTGCTCGTAACCACTTGTAGGCTATATCATTACGCTGGATGAGACATGGTCCAAATCATACGAGCCACAACTGAAACATTCTCACATCAAAATGTGCACATCCTTGGTCGTTAGTTATTTTCGTTTCATCACTTTGATGACTGACTCGCTCTTGAACTCATAGTACCGGGCGAGTTGGGAGCGCGCAGCTGTGAGCTCGCATCCGGGAGATAGTGGGTTCGAATCCCAATGTTGGCAGCCCTGAAAATGGTTTTCCGTGGTTTCCCATTTTCATACCAGGCAAATGCTGGGGCTGTAACTTAATTAAGGCCACGGCCGCTTCCTTCTCATTCCTAGGCCTTTCCTGTCCCATCGTCGCCATAAGACCTATCTGTGTCGGTGCGACGTAAAGAAAAATAGCAAAGACCTCATAGTAATGGGGTGAGAGTCTAGCAGAGTTCTCGGATCTAGAGCTTAACATGTGATTTTGTTCGCTGAAAGTCATGGCCTACATTGTTCAGCGGAAATTCTCCACATAGTGGAGTGGAGACTCAGCAGTGCACCGTAGGAACACGCGACGTCAGGATGTATTGAGACGGGAGACAAAGGGGTACTAAAATAACCTTTTGTTTATTTACAGCCAGGCTGCGGAACACTTACTGAGGTACACGGTGTTTCGATAATGATGACAAGGTAAAATACTACTGTCCGCCTTTGTGATGTAGTAGTTAGTGTGATTAGCTGCCACCCCCGGAGGCCCGGGTTTGATT
Organism: Anabrus simplex; assembly: GCF_040414725.1. Classification (NCBI taxonomy): domain Eukaryota; kingdom Metazoa; phylum Arthropoda; class Insecta; order Orthoptera; family Tettigoniidae; genus Anabrus; species Anabrus simplex. The sequence goes on along the minus strand of NC_090279.1, from coordinate 181,251,538 downwards.
CCCAGCTCTGCCACGAAATTTGCAAAGTAGTCCCAGGGCTGGAACGGGGCCCTTTCAGCCTCGGGAGGTCAAATGAGTGGAGATGGTTTCGATTTCCATCTCAGCCATCCTCGAAGTGGTTTTCCCTCTTTTCCCACTTCTCCTCCAGGCAAATGCCGGGATGGTACCTAACTTAAGGCCACGGCCGCTTCCTTCCCTCTTCCTTGTCTACCCTTCCAATCTTTCCATCCCCAACAAGGCCCCTGTTCAGCATAGCAGTTGAGGCTGCCTGGGCGAGGCACTGGTCATTCTTCCCAGTTGTATCCGCCGACCCAGGGTCTGAAGCTCCAGGACACTGTCCTTGAGGCGGTAGAGGTGGGATCCCTCGCTGAGTCCGGGGGAAAGCCAACCCTGGAGGGTAAACAGATTAAGAAGGAAGAAAATACTACTTAGGTGGTCATTGATGTTTCTAGGGGGAAAACATTGGCAGGTGATGCTTGAGAACACGTCAGTATTTCATCTCGTGATGATTCGATGTGTGCAGAGAGAAATTATAAATGAGACAGTAGATAAGGTTTCTAATTTTCTTGCTAGGTGAATACCGGAACTGTACTTCAATTAATGCCACAACTGCCACCTTCCTTGCGCTGTCCCTTTCCTATAGTTTCTTCTTTATTTTTATTTTTCTTACAAGTTACTTTACGTAGCACCGACACAGATAGGTCTTATGGCGACGATGGGACAGGAAAAGGCTAGGATTGGGAAGGAATCGGCCGTGGCCTTAATTAAGGTACAGTGCCAGCATTTGCCTGGCCAGTAAATGAAAAACATTGTTTTCTGTCTCATTTCTAAATTCTCTGGTTTGGAATTGGGAAACTGCAAGAAACCATCTTACGGGTTGCCGACGATGTGGTTCGAACCCACTATCTCTCGAATGCAAGCTGACAGCTACGTGATCCAAACTGCGCAGCCTTCCTCTTCTTCTTCTTCTTCTTCTTTCCACCTTATCGCATTTCAGAGGTCGGCTGTAACAATGAGTGAACTTGATTTTGTGTATATTTCGCAACCTGTTCCCACGCTCCTTTCTCCTTTACATCATCTTTTGTTGGCCTCTGTAGATGAGTGGTAAAGTGTCGATCTCCAGATCTCAAGATAATGGGTTCAAACCCGACAGAGTTAGTCTGATTTTTGAAGGGCGGAGAAAGTCCATTCGACACTCTGTCGTACGATGTCGTCATGTAAAAGATCTCTCTGGTGACACATTTGGTGTCCATCCGACAAATTTCATTAAATCTCAGCCATAGACGCCCGAGAGAGTTTCAGTTTGCTCGGTCTGCCATCTAGTAAGCCTAGAGTGAAACAGAACGACGAAATCGACGAGCAGACAGCCAGATGGCGCCTTATTGAAATGTCTACACGCGGTATCTGAGGCCATACGATTATTATTATTATTATTATTATTATTATTATTATTATTATTATTATTATTATTATTATTATTATTATTATTATTTGCTATTTGCTATTTGCTATTTGCTTTACGTCGCTCCGACACAGATATGTCTTATGGCGACGGTGGGATAGGAAAGGCCTAGGAATGGGAAGGAATTGGCCGTGGCCTTAGTTAAGGTACAACCCCAGCATTTTCCTGTTGCGAAAATGGGAAACCACGGAAAACCATCTTCAGGGCTGCCGACAGTGGGGTTCGAACCCACTATCTCCCGGATGCAAGCTCACAGTTGCGCGCCTCTACGCGCACGGCCAACTGGCCCAGTATTATTATTATTATTATTATTATTGTTGTTTTTACGTCCCACTAACTACTTTTGACGGATTTCGGAGACGCCGAGGTGCCGGAATTTTGTCTCGCAGGAATTCGTTTACGTGCTAGTAAATCTACCGACACGACGCTAACGTATTCGAGCACCTTCAAAAACCACCGAACTGAGCCAGGATCGAACCTGATTATTATTATTATTATTATTAGCCTATTATTATTATTATTATTATTATTATTATTATTATTATTATTATTATTATTATTATTATTATTCCTCTTCATCTCTTCCTGTCACTGTTTCATCCCATGCTCTCTTCACGGCCTGTGTTTCCTCTTTCCTTTCAACATTCGCAGATTGTAATAAGTAGTACAGTTTTAGTTTCTCTTTTGCAGGGACGGGTTCAGATGGGGCACTCGCCTGCATCGTACACATGTATAAGAAATTTGTTTGATGTGTTTATCATCATCATCATCATCATCTGTTTACCCTCCAGGTTCGGTTTTTCCCTCGGACTCAGCGAGGGATCCCACCTCTACCGCCTCAAGGGCAGTGTCCTGGAGCTTCAGACTCTTGGTCGGGGGATACAACTGGGGAGATTGACCAGTACCTCGCCCAGGCGGCCTCACCTGCTATGCTGAACAGGGGCCTTGTGGAGGGATGGGAAGATTGGAAGGAATAGACAAGGAAGTGGGAAGGAAGCGGCCGTGGCCTTAAGTTAGGTACCATCCCAGCATTCGCCTGGAGGAGAAGTGGGAAACCACGGAAAACCACTTCGAGGATGGCTGAGGGGGGAATCGAACCCACCTCTACTCAGTTGACCTCCCGAGGCTGAGTGGACCCCGTTCCAGCCCTCGTACCACTTTTCAAATTTTCGTGGCAGAGCCGGGAATCGAACCTGGGCCTCCCGGGGTGGCAGCTAATCACGCTAACCACTACACCACAGAGGCGGACTTGATGTGTTTATAACAAGTTAAAATAAAGTATAGAATGGTTCAACCTTTCAATGCTATTAAAATAAGAAATGTAAGTTTACATTCCTATTTAATTAAAATTGGTATCGGTTTCGACCAGTACTTTTGGTCATCGTCAGCCGATCACAAATAAGTGTAAAACGATGCACAGATAAATAAATTGGGAAGTATAAAGAATTATGTAGGTTGCTGATAATGAAGTACTAAAATAAACTGTATCTGACAGTATCATCTAAACTTCATATTTTTACCTGTGCATCTTTCAACGCAGAGTACTCGTTAAATATTTTAGTGATTTGTAAATTATGTTCATATAAATATATAATTCGCTGGGGCCATCAAGGACCACGTTAAGTCTTGTTGCATTTGACAGTGAACTTGGCCTTCTTTAGAGCCCAAATTTCCCTCATTCTTTGTGAGTGGGCCTGCGTACGCTCCTCTGTCCAAGGGGCACCGTGTCTTCTCTTCGGTTGCTCGTCTCGGTTTAGCCCGTTCGTCAATATTTTCTTGCGGAAGAGATCTCTGTTAAGGGCGTCTTCAGCTGAAATATGTAGCATTTGCAGGTCTTCTTTGGTATTTCTAAACCAGGGAATTGTGGTTTTGGGGTTTGAATCAAAAAAGTGAAAGATTTCTTTAGTTAACTTTCTTCCGTCCATTCTTTTCAGATGACCGTAATTCGTAATTTCTATGTTACATACATAAGCAGATTTTTAAGACCTTCCATTGGGGAGTAAGTATGAAATTAACTCGTCTTCATGTTACAATATTGAAATGTAAACAGACTGACAGTTCTCTCGTTCTCTGGATAAACTATCAGTAAAATTACCGGTACACTATGTAACCCGCAATTTAACATTATTATTATTATTACCGGGCGAGTTGGCCGTGCGTGTAGAAGCGCGCGGCTGTGAGCTTGCATCCGGGAGATAGTAGGTTCGAATCCCACAATCGGCAGCCCTGAAAATGGTTTTCCGTGGTTTCCCATTTTCACACCAGGCAAATGCTGGGGCTGTGCCTTAATTAAGGCCACGGCCGCTTCCTTCCAACTCCTAGGCCTTTCCTATCCCATCGTCGCCATAAGACCTATCTGTGTCGGTGCGACGTAAAGCCCCTAGCAAAAAAAATTATTATTATTATTATTAATAATAATATATTGTTTACAATCTCGTTTGAGACTTCAGTGATATAGGCCATGCTTCCCCTAGTGCACTGTCACTGCATTGGCCTGCGTTGGAGGCTTGCAGTGGTGTCTCATCGGTGCACTGATGAGCCGACTGCTACACTTGGGGCGAAACGCTCGTAATTTCACAATTGAGAAAGCGTAAAGCGTTAAGAATTAAAAAGCTTAAATGTTAGAAGAATGTTAGAAAAAATAAGAATATAGCCCTATCACTACTGTCAATCAAACTATTATGTTCATTCGAATTTCGAGGTTGTTTATGAAATAAACAATAGGTCTATAAAATATCCAGTTACACCATTATTTTCCTCGTTTTATTTCACGTTATTCATGTAGATTTGGAATTTTAGATTTATATTTCTTATGGCAGATGGAACACAGGAAGTAACAATTTTTAAACGTGTTTCAACGATACGTCAAATTTAAGAATATTTCTTTAAAAAAACACGGTATCTGATCGAATCAATATTTTAACAAAATATACCATGGAATGTTTTACACATTGTTTATAAATTTCAGAATTTTATGTTCCCAAGAAAAAACTGTTATTAATTTTGGAAGGCAACTTTTTCTCGGCTCAGAGCGGTTGGAAAATTGTGTTCTTGGTCGTGTTTTGATCTTTATATACCTGATGGTTATGCTTTATGACTTTGCAATACGTAAATTAATTAAATTCCTTTATATCAGTTTGTAATTATACTGGATAGAATGATATGCATCACTGGCTGGTCGGTGTAAGGAAAGACGTGAGATGTTGGCGCGGCGGTTGCTGCACTACCTCCTTTGTTACTCGCAACGGTTCCGGCGACAACCTTTGTCTAAAAGCAACTGTTTTCCCCAGCACTAGTACGTATGTAGAATCTTTTTTTTTTTCTTAGCAGCATGTAAGTTATCAGGAAAGTTCTGCCACCTGTTGAGTATATTCGGAAGCTGGGTAAGATATGAGAATCAAAGAATATCTAGCAGAGAATAGTATTCTTCTTTCATGAGAGGAAGTGTATACTCTCTGGCTTCACAGGTAGTAATCAAACATGGCTGCATACAATAACATTACTTAAGATGAAAATCACATATATCAGAATATTAATGAAAGTGTTAGTCGCTTAGCAACCGCTAAGTACGGAATGTATTGCGGGTTAGGGTAAGCCTTCGCCTGCAATTATTGGAGTGATCATTAATTTAATGATTTGATTTTATGATTACTCAAACTTGGCTGTACTTTAAAACCCATTACTGTCTCATGACTCACCGGCAAGTAATTTCGGAGCGAATACAACAAAAATTATAATAATAATAGTAATAATACAGCCAATAACATTATTATTGTTTGTTAATATAGCATTACATTCTATTTACAACAACAGTGCATACATATTATTTCATTGTTCCGAAACTTTGTAAATACATCCTTGCGGATCTTAATGAAGAACATGATACACTGCGGGTGGAGGCCGGCGGAAACTGCTAGTTCATACTTAGAAATACTGTAGGTTCTAAAACTAAACTGTCTTTAGAAAATTGTGCCATATTCACAAATAGAAATTAGTTTCTCTGTTAAACCTGAGTTGTCATTTACAATTTTTTCCGAATATACAGCCTGTGACAATAAAGTTCGGTGAATAGTCCTGTACTATCAACATAGATGAACAATGCACGACAGTGACCTTATTGTCCTTCGGAATAGTCCCCCTCCATAACTATACACTACTGAGTTCGGCGATACACATCTTGGAAATTTTGCAAGAAGGCTTCCTTTGGGATGGTGTTCAAAAGCCTCACCACGTTTCGCTGGATGTCCGGAATTTCGTCGAATCTCTTTCCTTTCAAAGCGAGTTTGAGTCGTGGGAATAAGAAGAAGTCTGGAGGATTGAGATCTGGTGAGTATGGGGGATCTTCAAGTTGCACCACCCCCTTTTTTTTGCCATGAGCTGCTTGACGATATTGGCTGTGTGTGGGCGAGCGTTGTCATGGACAAAGACCGTGAACCTTGTTGTGCGTACTGGGGTCGTTTCATGAAACGGGTCAAAATTTCAGTGTACCGTGCAGCATTCAACGTCATTCCCTCAGGCATAAATTCCTTGTGGATAATGCCTTGACTATCGAAAAAGGTAGTGAGCATCGTTTTGATGCGTGACTTTTCGGCTCTGAACTTTTTCCGACAAGGAGATCCCGGAGAACGCCATTCCATTCATTGCCGTCTCGTTTCAGGGTCGTATCTGAGACACCAGGTTTCATCTTCAGTGACGACACAGTTCAAGAAATTTGGTGTTGCACTCGCCGTTTCGACAAAACCCTGTGAAGCCTCTAAACGTCCCTGCTTCGGATCGTCAGTCCAGTGATGTGGCACAAGACGAGAACACGTTTTCCTCTTTCCTAACTTCTGGGTAACGATTTGTCGCACGGATTCACGGTTATTCTGTAGTTCATCCGCTATCATGTGCACAGTTAATCGCCGATCGTTCGTGATTAATGTCCTCACCTTCTCAGTGTTTTCGTCACTGACGACGGTCGCGGTCTTCCGGGACGGGGGTTGTCAGAAACACTTTCCAGGCCTCCTCGAAAACGGGCGAACCATTCGTACACACACTTCAAGGACAGTGCTTTATCTTCATAAACCGGTACCAGCATCGCATGCGTTTCTTTCGGTGTCTTGCTAAGCTTAAAACAAAACTGTACATTGATCTTTTGGTCGTTCATGTTCCTGTTCGCAGTTCAGAACCAACGCACTAAACACGCACTGTGTCAAACAGGTCTTACACGGCACACACACGATGCTCAACTGAACAACGTTGGGAGCAGGTGATCAAAACCTGCTGTAAGGCAGGTGCAGCGTTGTGACTCGCCAGTGTTGCCGGATCGACCGTTCCGACTTCATTCACCGAACCTTATTGTCACAGGTTGTATTTACCATAACAGTGCATACGTATTATTTCATTATCCCGAAACTCTGTAAATACATCCTTGGGGATCTTAATGAACAACATGATACACTGCTGGTGGAGCCCGGGGGAAACTGCTAGTACATACTCATAAATAGGTTCTAAAACTAAACTAAACTGTCATTCGAAAATTGGGCCATATTCACAAATAGAAATTAGTTTCTCTGTTAAGCCTGAGTTGTCATTAAAAAAAATTCCGAATATACAATTAAAAAGTAGTTTTGAAATTGAAATTTGGTTACCATTTGAATGTTCTTTCAAATATAGCATCAGAAGTTTAGCATTTATAAACAGCTGTAAAATGAAATAATATTGGGAATGTGTTACACATCTGTATTTCCCACCATAGTATAGACCATCGGTTTACAGGCAATAAAGACAGAAAGAAAATAGCCATTACACCTCTGCTAAACCTAATTAACTACATCTACATCTACTCAGTATCATCCCATTCGTGCGCAGATAGCCAGCACACATGCAGGATGCCACCGCATACAAACTACGCTAATCGCATAACTACCTAACCCACCACCTAAAACTAATTAAAATAGTTGGCTGGTTGCGGCGTCTGTCTCGGTAAGGAAAACAAGCCAACCAACCCGTACACACAGCCACCATCCTCGCCACGTGAGAACGGATACCATATCTCACCGGCCCTAGTTGACGTGTTTTCCTTCCCTATCTTGCATAGCAAGCCATATGTGGCGGAAACCGGACCGACTCGTGGCCTGCCACACTCTTCAGCCCGATGTACTCGTCACACCTACTCTGACCCATTGCCAGCGCACTTCCTTCCCTCCCCTCTTTCTTCACATGCAGACATGCTTATGCATAACTTCCTTTGGATGGGTCAGGACCACCCATCTCTCTACCTTTAATACGTCAAGCACTCCTCTATCACGCTATTCCCGAGAGCTACATCTCACATACACACACAATGCTACTACAAGGTCTCCTGTATCAGAAGTATGAATGTGTTATAGATAAATACAAATATACATTAACATTAACGTTACAACTACACAAAATACATGGCACTTTACAGATATGTTCCATGAGGTCACATTGAGTCCATCCAATAATCAGCGACAGCAGTTCCCTCCTTGGTCGTTTGAACGAGGTATTGAAGTGTACATTGGACAGGGCACAGTTGATGGTTACACATGTGTAGAGTAGCTTGTATTTTCCCTCAGTCAGAAAGTTCTATCTGTTTTTCTAAATACCTCCACCTCTTGAGGTTGTCCCTAGATCTTCCAAAACCTCTCTTCAAACGATTAAGCTACCTCAAAGTAGCGCAGATGAGCTGATGTCCACGAGGTGGAGATTTATGAGGTACCACCCACTCCGAAAGGGGCTGGACCTACTTCGCCAAATGTCTCGGCGCACTTTTGCAGGTGATTTGTTTAAAGTGGCAGAGACGTTGATGAAGCTCTTTCTTGATTTTAATCTTCTAGGAGACGGTCGAAGACCATGTAGCGGGTGACTCCTGTTGGACCTGGGAATGTGTTATTAGTTACCTTCGGGTCGTAAAATGTTGCGCGATATCCGCGGAATTCCTAAAAATCTTCTCGTGGAATCCTCTTCGGGATCGTAACTTTAATACCATTTCTAAAATATCATAATCATACTTGTTTGTCGTTGACATTCTTATAAAAATCATTGAGGACTTATGTCTAGTATACTTTGGTCTTTAGGACATTTAAGAAGAGTCCATACAGTTGTGCTACAAATTCCAAACTTTGAACATTCTCACATTCTCTCACACTTATTGTATGTGTATGTTCTTTTATATCTTTTCAGACATAGTAACTGTATTATATAAAAATTATTAATGTCTAGAGCTATGGTTTCTAAATCAAACACAGGCCATTTTGTATGCACTTTATTCTATTTAAAAGTAAGCATTCACTGAATAAAATAGTAAATACACATACATTGAAATAAATACATACAGTTAGCTATATCGCATCTACTCCCATTCCAGAAATAATTGATCAGGATTCTAAATACAATCCTGATCTCTTTGGTAGACTGGTGAAGGATTTGACGAGTCATGGAAGAAGGTATTCTGAGGTACGTTTGCGTTGTTGAGTTTATACATATTGAAATATTATTCCTACATTAGTTAATAATATACAGTAATTTATATCTTTATGTTGAATCACTCCAATTTCCATGTAAATAATTTACCTTGAGAAAATTTTATTAAAATACACATTAGATAGAGCGTTTTTCTAAAATTTGTTTTTATTTATTTGGAATGCCATTTTGTTTAATTAGTCGTCTCGTCTTTACACAAGCACCCAGTCTTCTAACAGCCGATGCCATCTATACTCACTCTTCGAATCCACTGAACCACTTCGATATCCTCTGTAGTCAATCGAAACACACCCTGGTTGGTTACAGTCGGAAGAAAAGCACTACTCACATTGTGTGAACTCGAGGACTAAGCGTTTATGAACGTGAGTTATGGAAGTCTCCTGTACTTGAAAGAGATCAGTTACAAGTTCCTCATGATACTACGTTGCAAATGATGTTCTGAGTGTTCGTTAAACACGATGTGTAGCACTGATTTCATCCGTGTAGAGTTAGAAGTTTCCATGTACTGTTACCAGTCCCTTGAACTGATGAATGTTACTGCTGAAGACAGGTAAATATGATTGATTATAATTTACTAGTGTTCGTAAGAGTTGGATGAGTCCGTGGTAGAAGATCAGTCTCAGAATTTTATGCTAACAAATGGATGGATTATTTCAAGAAGTTGGTGGAAAAGAAGGAAGAACATGAAGAAATTCGCAAATAAGTCGCAGATATTTATGATGATTAATGATGGATGTTTCCGAGATACGAGTAGGAATTTAGGAAATCGCGCCAACAAATCAAGGCTTAATCTTCATCCTAATGAATGGGTAGGTACTTCGTGTCAGTAGATCAATCTTTGGCTTTTATGCCAATGAACAGGTGGATGGTTCTAAGATGGGAGTATGAAACTACGAAGAACCAATGCCAGATTTTAATACTGATGAATTTCTGGCAAATTACTGATATAAAGTGTAAAAAAAACATGGTAGTGTGTGACAACTGATCATTCCCAGATCTTTGCTGAAATAAACGTCTTTATCTCTCGAAATGAATGGGAAGATCATTCGATGCGGAGGAATCTCGTGGCACCAAAATGGCGGCTGGAATGATTTCTGGAAATGGCTGGAAAAGATCTGACATGTGAGGAGGTCATTGAGAGCAGTCCATTCGAAAATTTTAATACTGATGAATAAGTACACGAATTCTAATAAACGGCAAGGAAAAAATCAAAGGACATGGAGAAGTTTCGTTTTGGCTGACCAGTCCCAAGTCTTGTGAATCATTTCCGGACTGGTGGCATTTAAAAAGAGGATTTTGAACCAGCTATTGAGGTTGGATTGCTACAGGCGACGTAGTGGAATAATGGCGATTTGCTGTAGCATCGTCCGCTGTGTTCATGTCCTGTTGTCGCTCCTCGGTTGCTAGGAAACACCTACTTAGCTGCTGCTGTGTCGCCTGTGTTGACGTTGTTCTCCGAAGTGCTGGTCACATTGGTGATATTGACCTGGTTGCTAATTTCCGAAGTAGATTGCGGTGGAGTTGATGTAGAACTACTTGATAATCGTGGCACGATGTCGATCAAGGGGTCCCAGTGAGGCCAGGTCTTTATCTGATTGTACAGGGCTTCTCCTGGACATTCTGTAGATCGCACTTGCTTGTGACCGACCAACTTATAGTCGGACTTGATTGAGCCACGAGCAATTCCGCATGCGATCAAGGACTTCGCTAGGTTGAGCATCTCTTCACTTGGCAACTCGGCTGAAAAGGGAACAAGGAACAACGTGAGTTATTTTGATGGGCTAGAAAAAAGAAAACGTTAAGGGGCTGAGGAATACACGTTTTATTAAGTGAAATTTAGTTAAATTCAAATTGGCCACATTGGTGATATTGACCTGGTTGATAATTTCCGAACAACACAACAGAGAGAGGATCTGCCACTTGAGCGACTGCCCTAAATGCAGATCAGGATTGATTGATTGATTGATTGATTGATTGATTGATTGATTGATTGATTGATTGATTGATTGATTGATTGATTGATTGATTGAAGTTCCGAAGTTATTTATTTATTTATTTATTTATTTATTTATTTATTTATTTATTTATTTATTTATTTATTTATTTATTTATTTATTTATTTATTTATTTATTTATTTGTAAATCCCCCTGCGGCATTTACGGGTTGCCACTATGATAAAGAATACCGAATACAGTACAAGAAAAATAATTATGTGGAAGTAGATAGTTAGAAAGAGAAACGAATGACTAAGTATGTAACTAAGCCATTTAATAAACAGTTCTCTTATAGTCTTTAAGAATGGTTCCTAAACATGCAAATAGAATCTCCGAGTACAATTGGAGCAACTGATATAATAAAGGTTCTGGTGAGGCCAAGACGTTTTTTATAATTCAGCGAAGAAATTAGACGTAGTTCCTCTGGCTATTATAATTAAATCAATTACAGTTTCAGACTCAAAATTATATTTTTCTCGGAAGTCTTTAATAGTACGATCGTGGATGCGTCGACTTCTTCAGGTTGGCTATCGTTGGTCTTGAATATGTGTCTATTTCTGCCATCGGTGAAGAGACCATGTACCGCTTCATACACGTTAAATCCCTTGAATGCACCAGCCAGTTTCTTGACATGGCTAGTAAACAGCATTCTGGAAATTGTCAAATAATCTTCGTAGCAGTTCATTTCTCTCTACCAGATGCATACAGAGACAACCAGTTCAAGATCAAGGAACTGAGTTTCTTTCTCTGAATGTAGACCGTCCTACCGGAATTGGCTGATACGCCTATCCGGGGAGTGGAGGTTTTGGGTTCGAATCCAGAAGATAAAATAGATCATGGGAGACTGCTGGCAAAAATGAATGCACTTGGACTAGACAAAAGAGTGACTGAATGGGTGGCTATATTTCTAAAAAATATAACTCAGAGAATTAGAGTAGGCGGAGCTTTAACTATCCCTGTAATAATTCAGAGGGGGATTCCTCAAGACAGTACTTTTGGACCTTTATGTTTTCTTATGTATATAAACGATATGAGTAAAGAAGTAGAATCAGAGATAAGGCTTTTTACAGATGATGTTATTCTGTACATAGTAATAAATAAGTTAGCAATTGCAAAATGACCTCGATAATGTTGTGAGATGGACAGCAGGCAATGGTATGATGATAAACGGGTTTAAACGTCAGGTTGTGAGTTTAACAAATAGGAAAAGTATCCCCAGTCTTAATTACTGCGTTGATGGGGTGGAAGTTCCTTTTGGGAATCATTGTAAGTACCTACGTGTTAAAATAAGCAAAGATCTTCACTGGGGTAGTCACATAAATTTGATTGTAAATAAAGGATACAGATCTCTGCACATGGTTATGACTGTATTTAGGGGTTGTAGTAAGGATGTAAAGGAGAGGGCATATAAGTCTCTGGTAATACCCAACTAGAGTATGGTTCCAGTGTATGGGACCCTCACCAGGATTACTTGATTCAAGAACTGGAAAAAGTCCGAAGAAAAGTAGATCGATTTGTTCTGGGTAATTTCCGACAAAAGAGTAGCGTTACAAATATGTTGTAAAGTTTGGACTGGAAAGACTTGGGAGAAAGGAGACGAGCTGTTCGACTAAGTGGTATGTTCCGAGCTGTCAGTGGAGAGATGGCGTGGAATGACATCAGTAGACGAATGAGTTTGAGTGGTGTCTTTAAAAGTAGGAAAGATCACAATATGAAGATAAGGTTCGAATTCAAGAGGACAAATTGGGGCAAATATTCGTTTACAGGAAGGGGAGTTAGGGATTGGAATAACTTACCAAGGGAGATGTTCAATAAATTTCCAATTTATTTGCAATCATTTAAGAAAAAGCTAGGAAAACAACAGAGAGAGGATCTGCCACTTGAGCGACTGCCCTAAATGCAGATCAGGATTGATTGATTGATTGATTGATTGATTGATTGATTGATTGATTGATTGATTGATTGATTGATTGATTGATTGATTGATTGATTGATTGATTGATTGATTGATTGATTGATTGAAGACTATCATGTTTTCACCTCTTTTGCCTCAGATGGTAGTAATGATAACACAGTAATTCTAATGTATGTTGGGTATTCAGCCCGAAGGCTGATTTGATCCTCCATTGCTCCAGCAACAGCTGTCATAGACAGCCTAGACACCACTGAAGAGGCGTACTAGAGAAATGAGGAGTGAGAGAGTTTCCCGTTGCTTTCCTCACTGGGCCAGAAGTTGGCATTACATAACAGTCTGCCAAGCCCACTGAAATGCATGCACTACCCGGCCCTATGAGCGAAGTTTTCAAACCATTCATAACAGGGACTGGCTGCATAATGAATGGTATTGCTAGCATCGCTCATACCTCAGTCACTTTGATATTGTCTAAGCCAAGGATAAGACTGAGACAGGTCAATGAAAGTAACAAATTTATTCTAGCCCATACCAGAAGACATAGTGCACTGTAATCACTATATCTCAACAGCAAAGGCATGTTAGTCTAATAACGCTGCTATCTGCTCAACATCCTCTCAGTTGTTATGGTATTTTTTTGCGATAATGGAGTAGTGGTGGGAAGATAATTGTTTTAAGAGGAAATACAACTAAGCAACTATTCTTCAGAAGAATAGAGCGTTGGGGGAAGATCACTTTGGCTTCCGATGAAATGCAATTAAATAAAATTCAAGTGTCATGATGTGGGAAATTACGGAAATCAGTTCCAGCCATTTATTTGTGGGTATGTTGCTTTGTATGCATGAGTGAAGCGTAAAATTAACGTTAAAGCTTGACTGTGTAATCATATTTTGTTCCGTGCTGTACTTACTTCGGTAGTCTCCGATGAAAGAAATTCCGATGCTCATGAAGTTGTATTTTGGAGAATGAGCTCCCACAATATCCCATCCTCGTCCTTCGTACACCTTATTGTCGCCACCAATTACGAAACTGAAATATACAAACACATTGCTTTAAAAATTGATGGTATAAAAGCAAAGTGGCTAGGAATATAAAGGGAAAATTAGTTTATCAAGATGTATAATTGAGTAATAGAATTCGAGAGGGAGCTAACCCACACAGGTGTAGACCTGAGGTATTTTGAGTTGTCTTTATTTCATGAGATTTAGCACTTTAACAGTTACATTTTTGGTTCATAAACAATTATTTTCTGTCCAAAAAATAATTAAAATCGTCTTCTTATATCCATTATTTATCTGAAAAATGTCAGCTCCAAATAGCCAAATCTGAAAAATGAAATGTTAAAAATCTGTTACGTTTACAACAGTCCAATTTTAATCAGTTACGTATTTTAAAATTCAGTTAGGTTCAGGTTTACTTCAACATGGAATTCTTGTTACATCTGATTTACTAATAGTGTCTAGGGTTTAATTCACACCGAGTATAAGCAGCCATCTGTCACCGCTAGTCCTGATGTCAACACTAAAACATGTGACAGTAAACGCGTGTGCTATTGGTTACCACTAGCAGACGTAATGTTACCGCGTGGCTTAGCTCCCTCTCGGATTCTAGCACACAGTTGTAATCTGTGGTCGGAGCAATGAGAGCTAGGAAGACCTACGATTACAAATTCAACAGCATCGAAAGGACGGGTATCAAAGATGGACGAGAGAAGAACATGAGGATAAACGAAGAGATATTTAGGATGTACCATAACTATGTATATTAAGTATTTTGCATATTCGGCCCGAAGGCTAGTTTGATCTTCCACAGCTCCGCCAACCGTTGTCATAGATAGCGTAGGCGTCACTGAAGAGGAAATGAGGAGTGAGGTAGTTTCCCGTTGCTTTCTTCACCGAGCCAGAAGTCGCTATTATATATCAATCTGCCAAAACCAAACCAAACCCGATGGCACTATAGCCCTTGAAGGGCCTTGGCCTACCAAGCGACCGCTACTCAGCCCGAAGATCTGCAGATGTCGAGGTGTCGTGTGGTCAGCACGACGAATCCTCTCGGCCGTTATTCTTGGCTTTCTAGACTGGGGCCGCTATCTCACCGTCAGTTATCTCCTCAGTTCTAATCACGTAGGCTGAGTGGATCTCGAACAGGCCCTCAGGTCCAGGTAAAAATTCCTGACCTGGGCAGGAATCAAACCCGGCGCCTCCGGGTAAGAGGCAGGCGCGCTACCCCTACACCACGGGGCCGGCACATCAGTCTGCCAAGACCACTGAAATGCATGCACCAAGCGACCTAATGAGCGATATTTTCACACCATTCATAACAGGGACTGGCTTCATAAAGAATAGAATTACTAGCATCGCTCATACCTCAGTCACTTTCATATCCTCAAAGCCAAGGATGAGATTGAAAGTAACAAATTTATTCTAGCCCATATCAGAAGATATCGTGCACTGTCCAAGGTACCGTCCTCTGAAAAAACAGGGGAAACACAAGGAAATCAAAAAGCAGAAAACATATAGGGAAAATACTGGGAAATGACCTGTCACGTCAAAATTAAGCTTTCGGTCTAAAACTGGACCCGAGCAGATAGAGTGATCGATAATGTAATTCCAGGTCTTTACTTTGATAGATAATTACGTTCGCCTATTAATTTGCAATTGCCTTGTTCTTATTAAACCTAAACTTAAATAATAATACTAATAATAATAATAATAATAATAATAATAATAATAATAATAATTGTTACGAAAATCTCCGTGGTAGAAGGTGCGGACTCAACTACAAAATTAAAGTTAATTTACAACTTTAACAAAGGTTATATTTTCTTTTCAAAATCAACAAATAACAGATAACAACATTTAACAATTTCCACTAGGTGAAATAACAACGAAAGGCAGGTACAAAATAATTTTACCCGTTCAGGGGTTTTTTACAAGGTTTTGGGCTTCGAGCCCCACAGTCACAATCCTTGAGCTATTAGCCCAACTTTACCAAGGTACAAAATTGAACAAAAGGGCAGAAAACCCCATCATGCCAAGGAGCACTTGCTCCTAATTACAATGTTAAGCCTCCTAGAGGCGCACAGAGATCAAATTTAGGAAAGAGCAGACCTGCTCTCAATAGTTCAAGCCTATCAGGAGGCCATAAGCAGACCTTACACTCAACTGCCCTTAAGGCATTCTTATAAATAAACAGGGGCAACTTGTACCCATTCTACTGGGCCTAAAATGAAAAAATAATAGATTAATTTAAACGGCCCTAAATACAAGGGGAATGGAGGCGAGAACTTGCACTCCTAAATACACATATTAAAACCTAAGAGGCACTAGGCCGATAATACATGGGCTAATCCCAATCTATGGAGGTGACTCGTATGAGGAAACTTAACACATTAAGGAAGTGTAGAAACGGTTATGAAAACGTAGTCACCTCAATTTCAAAATGAAGGGGAGCTCGAGAGGGTAAAGCACTCTCTATCCCCGCTTTACAGTAAAAGAGATTTGTAGTTTTTACATAGACTGAAAAGGAATTTACATTTTAAAGTGGTAGGTTACATATTAAAGGTTTCGAACCTTCCCCGAGAGTTAAACTGCTGAGCTAGCAAGAGATAAAGATGTTAAGAGGCCATTACCTTGATGAAGAACTGCTGCCAGAAGAACGGGGCGCTTCCCGCCCCCTGCTACATATCCACACACTAAGGTAGATGTTACTGAAGTGGCCAGGAGACCAGAAAATCAGCAGTTTTTATACCCTCGTGGAAAATTCTAGACCTTTCAGGAATGAGTAGACACCCCCACTCAAAATTTATTGGTTGACAGCAAAAACTTGTACACAAGGCAATGAAGAAACCCCTTATTGGTGGGAAATTAATTACAAAAATTCCTGATTGGCTACATTCAAACCAGGCAGAAGGAAAGGATTAATATTGCCAACCCACAAATAACAGAACAAAATATAGTAAAGACAAAACTTATGATTAAAAAATTTCTTCCAGAGAGTTCATTCCATTGCACCAGAGTGCATTACCATAGTTTTTTTTTTGTAGAGACATCTGTTAGAGAATGTCCACACTTCTTGATTAATGAAACAAATTGAAAACACACAGTGACATCTTCTGATAAACAGTAGAGTTAGTTCGGTTTTTAAAGTTCAGGGTTTCTCCTGTAGAGTAGATTAAATTGGCACAAGATTTGAACTTGCGTCGTAGAGGTGTACCGCCCGGTACAATAACAATAATAATAATAATTGAGAAGATAATTTTTATTTACTTAATGATTTTTAAAGTGTCCAATGTTTTAAAGGATTTTAATATGTGCTAAATATTATGGAATGTCAGTAATTATTATGCATTTTACCTCACTATTAAGGAGAAACTATTACAGAAAAGTCAAATTATCACAAGAGAAAATTCTACAAAGAAAGAATCACTACTTGAACAGCATACGTGTCCGAATAACACTTCCATTTGCTACTGGATCTTATTGCTGAGCTTCTGAACACTAACCCATATGTTTCTGTTAGGAGTGTGTTTAGAAACTGGCGTACTCACTCACGCCAATTCCAAGAATAATGTCCCTGATAAACGCAGGCATTAGTTTGAAGATTGATTGACTGATGGCTAGGGGCGTCACTTTTATGTAGAATGTCCCTCTAAATTTAATTGCAGGGAAAATGAGAATACCCCAGTGAAATCACAGGGGAAACATGTAGGTTACTAGCAGGTACCCTGTAAAGACTACACCTGGTCAGCAGAGCTATACCGTCGGTAGATGCAGAGTGGGTCTCGGCCCACCAGTGGCCACGGCTGGTTCGTGGTCCGACAGCTCTGCACTCCGACCGGCCAACCGAGAAGGGGAGAGGTGGCCACGGCTCTACCGTGGCTCTACGCCTCTGCATTCGGGAGACAGGACAGGGCTGGACCTCACGGCTGGCCTCAACCGTCGGCTGTCCTGAGAGACGGCGTCACCGTCTAAGAGGCCCGCCTCCCCCCTTCAGGGGAGGAATGAAAACGTTTAGTAGTAGTAGTAGTAGTAGTAGTAGTAGTAGTAGTAGTAGTAGTAGTAGTAGTAGTTCGTCAATTTGAATCAGCCAATCCGATTGCATCATCATTCTTAATATAATGCGAAGTGCATCATGATGCTTTTGTCGGTATAGTCATGACGCTTTCTGTATAGTGTGATTGGTGGATACCGGATCACAGACAGATAACACCATCGTGCATATTCCGTGCTGTATAATTGTAAACACCTGCCATAGGCACCCCCCTGCCGCATTTGAACCGACCGCCGCTGCAATATACTCCTCTAAACGTTCCAGAAGGATTGTTTGGCTGCCTGAGGAAGCGGAAGTTCCTGCCTTATTTTCATTACTCTTTCCATCCGGGAAAGAGGAAGAAATTGCATTTTGACATAGCAAGTGAATACTGAAGTTGTGGACTAGGTATTAGTTCGTGCTTTAGATAAAGATTTCTAGACCTACATGGTAGCCATGCAAATAAAACCACTGTCTATACGCCCAGAAATCATGTATGCAGTCTTACTTAGGCTAGGTCCACGCTTGCGTGATTTCAAGCTGTGTCCTTCCGTCTTTTTCACGCATCTGGACGGCCTGCGTGGTGAGTAGCCACACTTGCGTTTATAAACGTACCCTCATCGTAAAATATGGCATATCTGTCTGCCTGTTCTTCGGCTTCTTCCGCTGTCATCGTCTGCTGGCCGTTGCTCCGTTTATTTCCACTTTGAACATCGTCTTTATAGTCTACTCTGTCTCCTCGCCATGTTGATTGTGTTCTGTAGTGCGTTGCTCCCTCCCTTACCTGCTCCGTTCTACGTCATCTTGCCACGTCACCGATCCTTCTCGACCTTTTTCTGCTGACTTGCTATTCCACTATATAAGTGAGTGTGATTGCTTAGCTCGTCTGTCGGGCATCGAGCAAGGAACCTTGTGTATGGAGGGAAAAATTCACTCGTACAGCTATGCTAGTCAACGTCCTCCTGGGTGAGCAATATTTTGTTCTATCTCTCAAGGTTATGCTGGAACTTTTACTTTGGCCTTCAGCCAGCTGTGGCAATTCTAACTTCACGCCCTCACCAAAATGAATTATTCTATGCCCTTTTCTGAAAGATTTCTTGGCATAATAGATTGAAGCCGTGCTTGATCTTGTCCTATATATTTTGTTACGTGTGGACTAAGAACGGGGAAAATCAAATCACATTGCTTTTGGGAACACTGTGCACCTTATTTTGGTGCACCATACGTATTTTATATATAAAAAAAAGCAAATCAGCCGTACTCTCCTTCCTTTTTCCTCACCCACTTCCTTTTTTTCCCTTCAGTACTAATATTCTTATTTCTAATATTTCCTGGTAAGTTTCATGTCTATAGAAACTCTGTGTGTAACCCTGGTGTTCTTTGTACTTTACCACGGTGGCCTGTTAGGTATCTAAGCTTAGAAAGCAATCTTTGCTATGGCCTTTATTATATTTGTGCTTAGTGCCACTTTCCTTTTGTTGCCGATGACCTTCGATGTTAGGCCCCTTTAAACAACAAGCATCATCATCATCACTTTCCTTTCGATAGCGATATAAACGCTTTATTGTTATATTCATTTGTGATAACTCTACTCATGATCCTGAAGCGATATATTCTATTTTATAAAAAAAATTATACTGCTGTTAAAATAGGGCAATAACGATTACCAACTTTTGTCTCCTATTCAACTAAAACTTTTTTGCTTGATGGATGTTTACTCCAGTGCAAATACTGAAAGCGTAATGAATTTTTTATACTTCTGCTTAAGTAAATGATAACGATTACTAAGATTTGTCCGCTATTTTAATCAAAGCTTTCGCTTGAAAGATGATTACCTTTGTGGAAAATTATGAAAGGATAAACATAGGCTATGTTTGGTCATTTTACTGAAAATCTTTCAAAATATAATGTATTGTTAGTTTTGTTGCTGAGAAACGTGTGTCTGTTCTTATTTTTCTTAAATCTTGTTCCCCTTTTTTCAAACCTGTACCTACCACGGTTTAGTCTGGATCGCCAGTACTGCTTTCGCGTTACTCTGCTGATTGATCAATATTTGGTATTATATCCCGATCCCGCAAACATATGCTTCGTGTGTATTATTGAATCGAGGATGGTGTTGTCCTTGAAAGTCTCTTGCGCGTTGTGAAGACAATACAACCTTTGTAGCTGATGTTTTATGGTTTAATTTCAGATGTTTTTCTCCGCCTTTTCATGTACCTTGAGTTCTGCCTTTGCTGTTTCAAAATTTGAGTGTCACTTAAAACAACTTAGCTAAATAATATTTGTTCTATTATTACTATTTCGACCCTATGGGTTAAAGTGTGGCAAGTTGGTAGCGGTGTTTTTTCCTTTCCAAAATTAGCGCAGCCGTATTGCCTGTCACACACCTTTACGAGAACACTTTATCCAATACGTGCCCACTTCATGATGCAATCCATACTTACAATAACTAAACCATTACACGTTTTGTCACGCTAGATTTCTGCGTGATTTTCCACGCAATTCGATAACAGGGCGCGTGACCACACTTGCCTGTTTGCAAGGCATGATTTTATTAGTCTGCTGCATATTGTATGTAGCAAAGCATCGCCATTGCTCTGCATATGGAAAAAAAATCCATTAAATAATAATAAGTGAGAGGTAATCAAGTGGACAATGTGTGCTCCTATACAATAAACTAAATGACAGCCAGTAGCAATTTTTGAGTATTACAGACTCTCCATGAAATAATTTGAAATGCTTTTCTGTTTGTTGAAAAATGCTATCACCAAAAGAAACACAACGTCTCTCCCAACACACCACCCGTTGCTGATAGCCACGCATCTCTCCTCGTGCCTCTGTTTTTGAATTCTCGGTCTTTCATTTCTCCAATATTATTAATTCACTGTCTAATTTCATTTTAGCCGGGCTGAGTGGCTCAGACGGTTAAGGCGCTGGCCTTCTAACCCCAACTTGGCAGGTTCGATCCTGGCTCAGTCCGGTGGTATTTGAAGGTGCTCAAATACGACAGCCCCGTGTCGGTAGATTTACTGGCACGTAAAAGAACTCCTGCGGGACTAAATTCCGGCACCTCGGCGTCTCCGAAAACCTTAAAAAGTAGTTAGTGGGACGTAAAGCAAATAACATTATTATTATTATTATTATTATTATTATTAATTTCATCTTGCAAAGTGAAAATGCAAAACGAACGCAGATGGACCATGCGCAATATTCAAACAATACTACAGCGTCTCCACCCCGCAAGTGTGGCCAGGCACCGAATGGGAAAACACGCAAACAAATTGGACCTCGGCGGGCGACCTTGAAGACGCGCCTTGTCGCTGCGGGTAATCACGCTGTGTGTGGCCCTAGCCTTAGCGTCATTTATCTACAAAAATCATAGCCCATGACTGGCTAGTCTCTCTGCCTCTGCAGTGGCGACGATAAGGACCCCGCAGACCCCGCGGCTTGTGAGGGGCCCTTGACTGTTTTATGCTTCAGTAGCTGAAGAGTGATTTTACACATTAATAAAGCTACAGCACACAACACAGTATTATTTGTATTACAGAGGGTTATTCCAAACTTAGGCTGTCGTAGTGCAGAGCTTCTTTCATCAATAGTTTACCGAAAGAATGTGGGTTTGCCAGCCTGTTCCAAAAATA
The DNA here is from genome assembly GCF_040414725.1 of Anabrus simplex. NCBI lineage: Eukaryota > Metazoa > Arthropoda > Insecta > Orthoptera > Tettigoniidae > Anabrus > Anabrus simplex. The sequence continues at coordinate 181,230,009 of NC_090279.1, read as the reverse complement.
GCCATCCCTTGCTGCCACTCACAACAATCAACAAGGCTTTTGAAGTAATCAGCCAGTTCTGAGAACCCAGCAGTCAGCGAACATGCGATAACAAAGACATCCTCCTTATCTTAACTCTAAATACTGAAGTTTCGAGCCGGCTTAGAACTCTCTGCAGTCGGTGTAGGTAAATAGGCTTACGATGGATAGTGTCGTTGTAAACTGTTTGGTCATAGGAACGAGATTATTTCTTAATATTGTGACGGTCAGCGTGTTTTGGTTACTATAATTAGAATATGCATTTCTTGTGCATGTGTTTGTGTGTACGATAGAAGTGTATTAATTTAATTTAATTCCTTCGGTTGTGAAAACTAAATTGTGTAACTTGTTGTTGTGTTGGGTATTCAGCCCGAAGGCTGGTTTGATCCTCCACAGCTCTGCCAACAGCTATCATAAACAGCCTAGGCGTCATTGAAGAGGCGTACTAGGGAAATGAGTGAGGTAGTTTCCCGTTGCTTTCCTCACCGTGTAACTTATTATTCTTATTCTTATTATTATCGTCTTTGCTGTTCATTGTACTAATATACAACCTTGTACTACGAAATAAACTTGCAACGTTCCTTATCAGGAAACGATGGGCCTATTTTCAATTTTTGCGGGGGCCCCGAGCTCTTAGCGGCGTTACTCAGTCTCTGAGATGTGAAAGGTTGTAGTCTTATAGAAATGTCACCGCTACTCCAAGCATTTGCGAATCGAATTTAATAAGCTGAACATGCTATTATTCTGAGAACATACTTGTATCCTATGTCGTTCCAACCCTTTGCTTGGTGGGACCGTTGCATTGCCTTCATTCCCTTGCTGCAGCCTTCCGTGGTGTTACACGCTCCAGGGTGATACGTGTGATGTATGACCACGTACGGTACAGGCACTGTCATGTTCTGCTTTAACGTGACCGGACCGGCGCAGCATTCCACCCCTCCTTGGTGACGATATCAGGACACACGCCTGGAAACAAGTTGAAATCCTTAATTAGTCAAGAAAAAAATCACCTATACTTTTTACCATGCCGTAGAAAACGTCATCAGAGAATGAAGAAAAACCCTCGAAGGGAAAGAAGTCCAAAGTAGATTCAGCTTCAATGGATCTAAAATTAGACTTCAAAAATTGCCTGCTTTTTACAGACTTGATTGATTTGAATTTTATTTTATTTTATTTTATTTTATTTTATTTTGTTTTGTTTTGTTTTGTTTTGTTTTGTTTTGTTTTGTTTTGTTTTGTTTTGTTTTGTTTTGTTTTGTTTTGTTTTGTTTTGTTTTGTTTTGTTTTGTTTTGTTTTGTTTTGTTTTGTTTTGTTTTGTTTTGTTTTGTTTTGTTTTGTTTTGTTTTGTTTTGTTTTGTTTTGTTTTGTTTTGTTTTGTTTTGTTTTGTTTTGTTTTGTTTTGTTTTGTTTTGTTTTGTTTTGTTTTGTTTTGTTTTGTTTTGTTTTGTTTTGTTTTGTTTTGTTTTGTTTTGTTTTGTTTTGTTTTGTTTTGTTTTGTTTTGTTTTGTTTTGTTTTGTTTTGTTTTGTTTTGTTTTGTTTTGTTTTGTTTTGTTTTGTTTTGTTTTGTTTTGTTTTGTTTTGTTTTGTTTTGTTTTGTTTTGTTTTGTTTTGTTTTGTTTTGTTTTGTTTTGTTTTGTTTTGTTTTGTTTTGTTTTGTTTTGTTTTGTTTTGTTTTGTTTTGTTTTGTTTTGTTTTGTTTTGTTTTGTTTTGTTTTGTTTTGTTTTGTTTTGTTTTGTTTTGTTTTGTTTTGTTTTGTTTTGTTTTGTTTTGTTTTGTTTTGTTTTGTTTTGTTTTGTTTTGAGTAACCCCACTGTGCGGACAGTGAATTCTTTGCCCTTTTCCTCAATCCACGTGAAACGTAGCAAAGACATCTGTTCCCCGCTATGCGTGAATTGTTGGAGAGACATCCACTTTTACAGAGATTGACAGGTCTGCTCAACACTGTGGCTTCTAGCCAAACTTACCTGAACCAGGTTAACATACCTTCTTCGCTGGGTGCTCTTTCCGTGGTATATGCTGTGATACTGTCGTACTGTGGGCTGGTCTGGACTGGTGAACTGGACGTCGAGTCCTCCAGTGATCTTGCCACAATGTTGTGGGTGGTGTCCCAGTGAGGCCACGTCTGTAGATGTTTGTGCAGTGCCTCAACGTTCCCATGGCCAATCAGCTTGTAGTCCGACTTGACAGAGCCACGCGCTACTCCACAACCAATCAGGGATTTCAGTGCGTTGAGCATCTCCTCACTGGGCAATTCATCTAAAAGCAAATGAAAACATAGTCTTTACTAACACACTATTGTAAGAATACAATCCTAATACTGGAAAAGTCCCTGCCATCCCGTAGCCATGGTGACGAAAAGAAGTGTGTAGGCGCCAAAAATGTCCTAATTGTGATTGCTAAATTCCATTCTGAGAACAACACAGCTTTTTCATTATTTCTTTCTATTCTAGAAAAAATGAAAATCCATAGTCTGTTTCTAGTTTCAGCCGGGTCAGGAACGGAATGAATGAAGCCCCCATCTAGCGGCGAGGATAGGAATTGTGCCGGCTGCCGAAGCCTGTCACACTCCTCTGTGGCAATGAGTAATGACTGACAGATGAAATGAAATTATATTGGAGAGTTTTGCTGGAATGAAAGATGACAGGGAAAACCGGAGTATCCGGAGGAAAACCTGTTCCACCTGCGCTTTGTCCAGCACAAATCTCACATCGAGTGACCGGGATTTGAACTACGGAACCCAGCGGGGATAGGACGGCGCGCTGCCCCCTGAGCCACGTACGAAAATTTAATTTTGGGCATTTAAAAAAATAGCCACGCAGTAGTTCTTTTACGTGCCAGCAAATCTGTGCGTAAGTCGATGTTTTCTATTAGCAGCATGTACGTTATTAGGAAGGTTCTGCTATCTGTCGAGTATATTTAGAAGCTGGAGAAGGTCAGAGAAACAAAGAGTATATAGCACAGAATAATATTCTTCCTTGACTTAATTAATTTGTTCATTTATGGCCGGTCAGTAACTAAATTGAAGCTAAGTAAAAGTTCCTAATTAAGGGATGAGTTTGAGTGAACTTAAAAGCACTGTTGGATTCCTTCGTCTTCATGATGATGGTTTAAATGACCTACTGTCTTCCCAGTCGTTTTCAGAAGTTCTCTTCATTGTTGCCAACTTATTTTCTAGTAAGTCTATATAGACCACTCAGGATGTGCCTATGTTCATTATTTTGAAGCCCCTGTACCACATAACATTGAATGTAAGTAAACAAAATACGTAAGATTAATAAAAGTATTACCTATAGGAAAAGCACCCATTAGACATTGATATATGTGAAGGAATAACCTTTTTAGCAATTTCGGAAGCTATATATTAAAGAAACTTAAATTATCAAATTATCAGTCGTTGTGTTCTTCTTATTCTTATTCATACCGGGCGAGTTGGCCGTGCGGTTAGAGGCGCGCGGCTGTGAGCTTGCATCCGGGAGGTAGTGGGTTCGAATACCACTGTCAGCAGCCCTAAAGAGGAAATCTTCTTCTTCTTGCCACATTTTCCTATACTTTTATTTCCGGCTTTATTTCTCAGCTCTGTCTAGTTCTCCTCAGAACTTCCTTCTTCCTTTACGGGACTGATATCGAAAGAAACTGTCGCTACCGTACCAGTATTTTACAGTTTTTTTTTGCTAGGGGCTTGACGTCGCACCGACACAGATAGGTCTTATGGCGACGATGGGATAGCAAAGGCCTAGGAGTTGGAAGGAAGCGGCCGTGGCCTTAATTAAGGTACAGCCCCAGCATTTGCCTGGTGTGAAAATGGGAAACCACGGAAAACCATGCTGCTCCACAGCATGCATTATAAATACGTCACATAACTCGTCTTGCTATGCTTGTCATAGTCACATTGTTTGTCTACCCTTTCCAATACTTTTATGAACATTTAATGTCGGTTCATGATAACTTTCCATGCAGCATTCACTGTGCTTCGACCATTCGGGCTATCTGGATCTTTACAGTTTCAAACGATCTTGCCCCAGATGGTGCAACATACAATTGGCCGAGACTAATTGAAGGTCCCCCCCGGAATAAGGGTCTATACCACATTTTCACAAGTTTAATACAGTGTTACTTATTGCGAGATGAATCACTTCAAATCACTATAGAATCCTCTGAATTCTTGAGACATATAGTCACACATCTTCAGTAGGTCATTCTTCTTTCTTTCTTTCTTAATGGGCAGTGTTGAGCCGTAGAGTTGTGGCAATTCTTGAGGCAGGAATAGTGGCTGATTCCGTCTGTTCTTGACACCTTTAACTAAGGTATATCTTTCCCGAGGAGCAATCAAAATGTGGCATCTTCGCATAAACACAGATGTGGGGTCATCTTCTGGAAACTTCAGTTACATTGCTTCAGTAACCTTGAATTTAGGGTCTTTGACCAACATTTCGCGTCTTTGAAGTCAGAACTCTGGACAGACAGACTAAACATGTCTGAGAAAGTTCTTTTACATACCTGTAGTGAACTAATGTCACTAACTTTTGCTGGAACGTGGTATTCAAAAGAATGTTTCCGACGTGAAGTGGCGTCTGTTCTCTGATTACACCTCCTTTTCGGTTCAGAGATTTTGAGGCACTTATTCACAAGAAACGAAGACTGCTCATCTAGGTCCATGGTATAGTATTCTGTACACTACGTCTCCTTTTCACAGTCAGTGAGCTGAATACACCCATTCTTGTTACAGAACTCTGGATCATACACACGGCCCCGAAACAACGAAGAAGCAGAAAATTATTATAATGTTATACCCTATACAGTTTTACTGTAATGATAATTAAATGAATGGTTTGTATAATGCATTATGTATTAAACAATGACCAAATTTATTCTAAGGATCTTCCTTAGCACAACATAACCCATTTATTATAGACCGTTATTTCACTCACTTGTTGTGGCCTCGTGTTTTGCTTCTTTTATAACGCCTTTCCTTGCTGTTTAAGCCTCACCAATATTTCGTTTCCTTTTACGTTCATTATCCTTCCAGTTATCCATATTTATCTTAGTTTTTCTGGTTTTATTCAAGTTTTTTAACTCGTTGGACGAAACATTCAACACAATGGCAGCCATCTTGAATGAGTGGCATAGACCCTTCTTGCAGGCAAAGAAGTTTTTTAACAGACAAATAACCTATTTCTGTTAAAGGTATGACTATCATAGTTCGCATGCAATAACCTGAGATGATATAGACCCTTACTCTGCAAAAAACTCAAATTGCTGAAAAATGTGGCTTAGACTTTTCTTCCGGGGGGGCCTTCAATTACTGTTTCGGGTAAGTAGACACCCACCTTTGTCCCTGCGCTTTGTTACTGGTAATGGTCATAGTCGACTTCCCGTCTGTGCGTACGTCCATGTCTTCTGTTTGCAGTATGAAAGTTATTAGGAAGGTTCTGCCATCTGCTGAGTATATTTGGAAGGTGGGGAAGGTCAGAGAATCAAAGAGTATACAGCACAGAATAATATTCTTCCATGATCAGAAGAATTGTATACTCCCAACTTGGCAGGTAGTAATCAAACATGGCTGCATGTAATGACGTTACTAAGGATGGAAATCATATATATCAGAATTTTAATGAACCTGTACTTAGCAACCTGCTAGGTTGCAGGTTGCTAAGTAGAGAATGTATTGCGGGTTAGGGTAAGCCATAGCTTGCAATTATTGGAGTGATCATTTAACGATTTGACTTAATGATTACTGTTGTGTATGTCCGCATCGCAAGCTCTGCGCCTACAAGCCCCGCAACCCGTCGCAGCACCGAAGTTTCTAGCAGCTACGAGGTGTCTTCACTGCGCCGGGCACGCTCACCGATGACGTCAGCCAGCGATATATAAGGAGCTTCCTTCCGAGCCTCTCCAGGACTACCCCAATGTTCGACGACCAGACCACACCGCAAGTCAGACACGGAGGCATTCCTCTTAAAAACGTGTTTTGAACAGGTGGGCAAATTGCTGGCCGTGAGGTTTCACCTCTGAACAGTGCTTCATTATCTTGAAACACGTAGCCACGGCGAGCCCCGAGTATAGCATTCTGCTACTCCCTTTAGTCCTCACCAGTGCTCCGACGTCCACCTTAGCATTCTGCTATTTGAATAAATGTATGCAAGTTCCTTGCAAGTATAAACCTAGTACCAGCATTCTGCCTCTCTCTACAAGTTACGCTTGTAATTTCACAGAAGATAGTTTTCGACTATCAGGACAATTTATTAGTGAAATAGACTATCTCCTCAAGATAGAACTAAGTGTATATAGAACGCTCGTATTGTATAATTGTACATATGCAACAGACATTCAATTTAGGATTCAATTTCAACATTAACTGCGTGCATTCAAACAAGTTTCAAGAATAATTCAGTTTTATTTCTTATATATATTGTGTCAAATGATTGAAACAATAAACTTTATGCTGTGTCACTGTATACCAAGTTCCTTGTATACAACAATTACTCCAAACTGGATGAACTTATTGTCTCCTGATTCACCGTCGGATAACTCCGGACAGAATAAAACAAATATGGTGCCATTCGGTCCAGTAGAATTAACAGACGGATTTGTCAAAGCTGTTTTTAGTAAACTCGTTTAATATACAGATAAATGCTGAAAGCTATAGTGTAGGTACCATATGAACAGATTGTTTCACTATGTAATAAGACAGCTAACAATTCACTGCTTGATTACATGCCTTAAAATCCTGCGGGCGGGAAATATCGAGAGGATTCCCCTAGCAACATACATCCCTACACAGGACGAGATCATGTCCACCAATTTATCCAAACATAGTGGAAAATTTGTATTCTACTGTAGAAAGTACTTATTTTTTCTGTAATTCCTTATTGTCTCCGTATATGGTTAAAAGATCCCTACATTTTGAAGTGGAATCAGAAATCCGTCCCTACATTACAGTAAAATGAACCAAACATCCCTTTGCATGGGGAAACGTCTGGTCGGTTGGCAACACTGATTTTGTTTGCTTACGAATTGTAATAACTTAGTGAAACTTTAAACAATGGGAACTCTACGAATTCCATCTTTCATTAATCATAATAGTACCCATTAGACCGGGCGAGTTGGCCGTGCGCGTAGAGGCGCGCGGCTGTGAGCTTGCATCCGGGAGATAGTAGGTTCGAATCCCACTATCGGCAGCCCTGAAAATGGTTTTCCGTGGTTTCCCATTTTCACACCAGGCACATGCTGGGGCTGTACCTTAATTAAGGCCACGGCCGCTTCCTTCCAGCTCCTAGGACTTTCCTATCCCATCGTCGCCATAAGATCTATCTGTGTCGGTGTGACGTAAAGCCCCTAGCAAAAAAAAAAAAAAAAAAAAAAAAAACAAAGGTACCGGTAACCATTAGAATCTGTACACTTCTCCCAACGAGACGCCAGTGCAATTACAGAAGTCTGAATGTTTTAGACGGCTTTTCTCATTATCGAACCAATTCCCTGCCAAATAAGATGATATAAATATTTAACAAGGAGTTGTGGTTGTTCTCAGCGGAAATACTATGCTAAGTGTTTATAAACTGCTTTTGCTGTCTTTTGAAATCAAAATGTAATCAAACTACGAAATGTGTACTAAAATACGAATAAATTCGAAACCCATCCTCTTTTCAAATAATACTTTAATTATATTCTTTATTCTTCTTCTTAAACCGATGAATTAGTACACTATTGGACTACCTGCAAATGCTGTTGGCTGTTAGGCTTAAACGATCAGAGTTTGCCCAAGCCGTTCTGCAGTGTGTTTTGTGAGTCCTACGAATATTGTAGTCACTGGAAGATATTTTAATAAATACAATTTTATTCAGTGAAATGAGAGTCCGCCTCTGTGGTGTACTGGTTAGCGTGATTAGCTGCCACCCCCGGAGGCCCGGGTTCGATTCCCGGCTCTGCCACGAAATTTGAAAAGTGGTATGAGGGCTGGAACAGGGTCCACTCAGCCTCGGGAGGTCAACTGAGTAGAGGTGGGTTCGATTCCCACCTCAGCCATCCTGGAAGTGGTTTTCCGTGGTTTCCCACTTCTCCTCCAGGCGAATGCTGGGATGGTACCTAACTTAAGGCCACGGCCGCTTCCTTCCCTCTTCCTTGCCTATCCCTTCCAGTCATCCTATCCCTCCACAAGGCCCCTGTTCAGCATAGCAGGTGAGGCCGCCTGGGCGAGGTACTGGTCATTCTCCCCAGTTGTATCCCCGACCAAGTGTCTGAAACTCCAGGACACTGCCCTTGAGGCGGTAGAGGTCGGATCCCTCGCTGAGTCCGAGAGTGAAGCCGAACCTGGAGGGTAAACAGATGATGATGATGAAATGAGAACACGGACGATGGAGCAAAATGTTCAGTATATTTTGTGATTTTCTTCAATGGTAACACTTATTCATTTCAGGTTCATTTTGTGTACTTCATTTTTGTAATTCTGATATTGCATCAGTGTAAACGCGTTTTCATCTATTTTATGTCTTGGCATATATAAATTTGAAATAAATGTATAATTTCATCTATTTTAATTTCATTGTTAGCTTTACGAATATGATCAATTTTATCAAAATATTTATTTATCAGAATTAACTCAAATTCCAATTTTTCTTCAAAATACTACAAAATATTAAATTCGATGGTTTTATCCATCACTTAACCAAGCACCAAAATTTGATTTTTTAAAAAATTATTGCTCCATCTGGTAGCTAAAGGAGTAAACTTTATACACGTAGTAGTATCATGAAGTTCGTGTACTGGCCGCCTAGTGTCGCGGTAGGGCACTACAGCGAAGAGTTTCATTCGGATAAGGTTCAACCATGTTTCATTCCCCGCTCACCTCAACAGGATTGGAGTTCTCCAATCAGCACAATGTCCGTGTAGCGCAAGAAACGCGGGAGATGTGAACCACATTATCTTCGAGTGCGGTAGAACTGTATCCTTTCGCAGAGAATTGTTCGCTACCCTTGTGCATCTCCGGGTTCCCTTACCCACACATATTCAGCTATTACTGGCAACTGGAGACTTACGTGTGTACAGTGCAATTGCAACATACTTCACAAAAACTGGAGTTAATATCTAAAGAGTAAGTGTCTTTATTTCAAGTGTGTTTTGCTTCCTTTTTTGCTCTGTTCTAGGTCATTTCTGTTATTTTGTATGTCTTTTAACTTGTTGTCCCTTTTTATTTCTCTTTTCTGTAACAATTTTTATCATTGTACATTATTGATGGCCAAATGTCCTATGGACGAAGGTCAAAATAAAGAAAAAAAAAATACAGCGAAGAGTTTGTACCACAGGATATTGCCATAACAGTTCTTCCTAGTTCCTTTAAGAGACAGTTGTGTACATAAAGTATAAGCAGAACTACCGACTGTATTGTGAAGGATGCTGAATGTCAGCGGTGAAACTTGAGAATGTCCTACTTTGAGCAATGGGAAAATTTCAAGTACTCCCAAAAACATTAGGCATATCCGCTAGTGAAACGTTTGAGGTGATCCAAGTCGAAATCGCTTGGAACACCACGACGGAAATAAGACGCGAAAAGGCAGGTCGATAGACCATGTGATCCTTGAACTGTTAGCGCCTGTCCACGAACTTAAGATACTGAATGTAGTACACGAGTGTATGCCGTGTTGCCTACGCTCTGGGCACCAGTCCAAGAACTTAAGATACTGACTGTAGTACACGAGTGTATGCCGTGTTGCCTACACTGTAAGCTCCAGTCCTCGAACTCGTCGAATAGTAGTAGTTTATAGTTCGGACTTTATTCTCACCATGGTTTCGCGGGAAATTAATTTTGACCAAACGCCTACCCCGCAATTATTCAATTAGTTTTGCGTCAACTGACTAACCACCATTTCTGTGTCTGAATTACGCACCAAAATTGCAGGCATTTGTAAAAGAGGTCTCTAGGCGAATATGATCAGTACAGTATAACACATGATATGATTTGACAGGATATAATCCTGTACTTAAATGAGGAATAACATTTGTTAAAACGTACCATATTCTACACTGCACTGAACTTGTAAAAGTCAAATTGAATCAGTAAATGACATTTTTGTTGGTTAGATGATGTTATTGGCTTGAGGTTCCCCTACCTTTACTGTTCTCGGAGACTCCTAGATGCCTGAATTTAGTCCCACAGGAGTTCTTTTACGTGCTAGTAAATCTACCGACACGAGGCTGACGTATTTAAGCACATTCAAATGTCACCGGACTGATCCAGGATCGAACCTGCAAAGTTTAGGTCAGAAAGCCAGAGCCTCAACCGTCTGAGCCACTCAGCCGGGCTTTTGTTGGTTAGTAAGTGACGCAAAACTAAAGGAACCGCAATAAAGCACCAATATATTTAAAATATTACTAATTTTGATACATTAAAAATGCAATTTTGATGTACAATACTTTACAAAGGACTTTGCGTTTGTGTACATATCTCGGAATCTATTTTTGGCGTTTCGTCAATTACAAATGTATAAACGCTACCACCCCCGCGCTATGGCGCAATATCCCCGAAGGGCCATGGCCTACCAAGCGATCACTGCTCAGCTCGAAGGTCCGCAGATTACGAGGTGTCGTGTGGTCTGCACGACGTATCCTCTCGGCCGTTGTTCTTGGCTTTCTAGACGAGGGCCGCCATCTCATCGTCAGATAGCTCCTCAATTTTAATCACGTACGTTGAATGGACCTCGAACCGGCAGGTAAAATTCCCTGATCCGGCCGGGAATCGAACCCCCCTCCGGGTAAGAGGCCGACACGCTACCTCTACACCAAGAGTTCGGCTATAAACGCTACAGAATGATAAATTTCAGATTTAGAAACGCTGAAAGTCACGTTGTTTGTACGTATGCGATAAATCGAAAAGTCATCTTACTGTAACTGTGAACGTATCTGTTTGTTGATGTAATACTTACTGCGATAATCACCAATGAAGGCAATACCAATGCTTCTGGAGTTGTATTTGGATGAATGAGTGCCCAGAGTGTCCCAGCCTCGACCCTCGTACACTTTGTTGTCGCCACCAATCACAAAACTGGAACAGACACACGAACATTGTACAAATGCCACAAGTTAGTAATAATGCATGTGAGATTAATTGATAATTAGTAACACGAAATGGAAATTATAGTAAAGAAAGAGTATCAGTTAAACTAAGCGCACTTTGTGATTATGATCGTTGAGGCATCTGACACCATGGTTAGCCGGTTCGAGTCCCGTTCGTCGAAACATTTTCACCATCAGAATGTTTACCGGCAGGCTAGGACAGGAGGGGGTATACAATTTATCATTTCTAGACTGCGTACTAAAAGCCTCGATTAAACTCCAAACCTATCCGCAGTGCTCAAATGGAGTGGGGGGGGGGCATATGACACTGTTGGTGATTTGTCCGTCGGATGGGATCGTTAAGTCTTGAACAGACCCCTTGGTGTTATTCGACAGGAGTAGGCTACATACTGATACCGGATTTCACCCTCTCCCTACATCATCATCAACATCCCACATCCAGAAGCGCATGTCGCCCATGGGGGTCAAAATTAAAATCCGTACCGGGTGAGCCGAACACGTCCTCGGACACTCCCGGCACTAAAGGCTATACAATAAATAAATAAATAAATAAATAAATAAATAAATAAATAAATAAATAAATAAATAAATAAATAAATAAATAAATAAATAAATAAATAAATAAATAAAATTAGCACCCTGGCAACTTAAAAAATAAGTACAAGGAAATCTGGGGCTCCAAAATACCGCGAAGGGACAGAGCTGAGAGATTCATAACTGGGACGCAGAACGTACCCGTTAAAAACACGCAAGTGTAAGCCCTTGTAAGACAGACTCTCCGGTTGGGGTGGACGACATCGGCAATGTGTAAGTAACTGCGTGTTATTGTGGTGGAGGATAGTGTTATGAGTGGTGTGCGAGTTGCAGGGATGTTGGGGCCAGCACAAATACCCAGCCCCAGAGCCATTGGAATTAACCAATGTAGGTTAAAATCCCAGACCCGGCCGGGAATCGAACCCGAGACCCTCTGAACCGAAGGCCAATACGCTGATGATTCAACCAACGAGTCGGACAAGGAAAGATATTGCAGGTAGACCCCTTTGTCTACCGCAGCCGTTTTATTTGGTGACAAGCCTTTATTGTTTAACTGTTTAATTTGCAGTTTGTATGCGAATGAAGGCGCATGGGTATAAGACAATTAAAATGATCTCTTTCGTTGTCCAATGAAGACTTTTATATACAGCGCATTCTTACTTGTAGCCGATATCGCCCCATCCTTCGTGCTGATGGTATCGCTGCATAGATCTCATGCTCGAACTGCAGTCAGCAGTGTTGTTACACGCTCCTGGGATAAGCGTATGATGTATAACGATATATGGTACTGGTAGAGTGAGGTTCTGTCTTCCAGTCACTGGTGCTGCATTCCAATCCTCCCTGGTCACAGTTTGTGGACACGCCACTGTAAGAGAAGAATAAAATCAATTAAAATCAAACCACTGAATTCAAAATAAATCCATTTTGCAAATATGTTTAGTATTTTTGATTCATTAATTAATTAGTGGCCAGTGTAGCCATAGTTTTTTTTACAAGTTACTTTATGTCACACCGACACAGATAGGTCTTATGGCGACGATGGGACAGGAAAGGGCTAGGAGTAGGAAGGAAGCGTCCGTGGCCTTAATTAAGGCACTGAAACGATCTTTCCTCATCCGTCTCCCAACTCCCTTTAACAATCTTTATAAGAAACTAGCTGTTACCCACGGCTTCGCTCGCGAGGATTTCCTAAGTTGATAAAAATTAATTGTTCCTCGGTACTGCACTAAGATATCTGAAAATCCCTAAAGTATAAAAACTCGCCGAAAAATTGAATTTCATTTACGTCAGAACCTGTTTGTAAACCACGTTTGTGGTATTGCCTTTTGGGGCTAAGGTGACCAGGCTACTGGCAGAGTTAAATCTGCAACATGCGACATGGAACTCTACATATGAGAAACAGTCCAAAAAAAAGGAGGGGGGTTCCTTATTTCTAAAGGAGATTACAAATACAAATTTTCACGCCTGTAATGTTAAGTTTATGACTAGAGTCCGGATTATTAGGTACTGATAGGTTAGAATGCAAACTTACTTATGCCAGTAACAAGTATACCCTACACTGTACAACGGTTATGCTATAGAACTCCTTGAATTTATGCTACTCTTCCTATACTGTGGTACAACGGGTTGCATTACACTTCCTACAAACCAAATTACTTTGCATTCTAACCTATTACCACCTAAAAATCCGAGGTATATTTATGACATATACTGTAGCTATTCTAATTTTAAAAACTGCACCACTCCTTGGCTGAGAGTTCATCGCTGAGGCCTTCGGTTCACAGAGTTGCGGTTTCGATTCCGAGTTGGGTCGGATATTTTAATCGCGTGTGATTAATTCTTCTGGCTCGGGGACAGGTTGTTTGTGTTTGTCCCAACACTCTCCTCTTCATATTCACTCAACACACCACATTACCAACCACAACAGGAATACGCAAGAGTAATTACATCCCTACACATAGGGAAGAGCATCCAGTCATAAAACAGCGTCAAATCTACATGTGCGACACAGTTCGCACCCGTGACCCCACAGGTGTGGAAAAACCGGTGTAAGAGAAGAAGATACTCATTTTAAAATATCACCCGCTTAAAAAAATGTCACCCCCTTAAGTGGATTTTCCAGAAAAGTGCGTTCATTTATTTTTAAAAGAGATTCCAAGTACGGCCTACCAATTTTAACGTCTGTAACATCTTCCGTTTCTGAGATATATGTATCGTCATATAAAGAATTCAACTCCTTCCTCACTTCTTTTCAACCCTCATCCCTTAAGTGGATTTACTGAAAACAAAAAATTGTGTTCTTTTATTTTAAAGGAGATTCTAAATACCAAATTTTATGTCTGTAACATGTTAGATTTTTGTGATATATTGTAGATAATCTCGCTGCTGTAGGCATACTGGAGCTGACGTTGCCGTGGTTACGGCAGTTCATTTCTTTATCCGATTACTAGAGCAGGGTTAGTGTGGTGCCAATATCTCAATAACTGTTGGTTTTAGGGCCTTAAAACATAGTTATCGGTCCCGTAGGGCTTACTGAGTTTTGTTCTTTGCGTCAAGGGGCTTAAATAGAGCTTTGTCTCGATCTTGTACGACAAAATGGATATTTCGCCTATATTAGCCTAGTATTTTTATATCTCCCCACGTCGCCCGCCCCCCCCCCTCTCGAATTGTTTTGAAAATAAAATATAGCCTATAGCACTCAGGGATATTAGTGAAAGAATTTTTAGAATCAGTCCAGTAGTTCCTGAGATTAGCCATTACATACAAACTTTACCTCTTTATATATTAGTATAGATAAGAGCTATCGGTGTTATCCCTACGGACCTTTTTAATGGTCCGGCTAACATAACCTAGATATGTGCTAGTTACATAATACACAGTTCAAAAAATATAGGGGAACATGATTTGTAACGTCTGCTATGTGAACGTTAATTTGGTAGATGAGGTTCCAATGGTCGTTCAGCATACCTTGAGACCTTAGCTAGTCAGGGTATGTCAGATCGAAGTTATACTCCATCTGTGGGCGTAGCCATGCATTAAACTGTCAGGTGACCCCTCAAAACAAACTGAATAGCGGTGCGTCCGTGTGGCGTTGTGAGGTACACAGACTACTGCGGTCGTTTGAGCACGTTGTACGTCAACCAGCATATCCCATGAGACATCTTAACGAGGTTCAAGTCGCAAGGGCCGTCACTTTGATCCAAGAAGTATGGACTTTTCGTCGTGTTGCTGTAGATCACAATGTCTCTACGTCAATTATTCACCGCTTGTGAAATCGCTACAGTGAGACAGGCCAGTTCACAAGGAGGGTTGGAATAGGTCGTGGACGCATGTCAACCCCACAGGATGACCTATATCTAACCATCTGTGCGTTGCAGCGTCGTTCAGCAACTGCCAGAGAACTGCAACAAGACCTCAGGCAGGTCACTGGAGTCACGATGTATGACGAGACAGCAAGGAACAGGTTAAGAGAAGTGTCCTTACGACTCAGACATCCTGTTCGAGTGTCTTATTTAACACAGCAACATCGCGCAGCTCGCCTTCTGTTTGCCCGTACCCACGTCAACTGGCAACTTCGCCAATGGAGACGTGTTGTTTACAGACGAGTCCATATTTCCTTTGACACAGCGTGATGGACGTCAACGTGTATGGAGACGCCGTGGTGAGCAGTTCATGCCAAATGTTTTCCAAGAAGACGACCGATTCAGACAAGGTTCTGTGATGGTGTGGGGTAGCATCCGTATTGATGGCTATACGGATCTTGTCGTCGTCCGTGGTAATCTTACCACTGCGGGGTGCATCGAGCAGATACTGCTACAGCATGTGTAGGTTGCTGCATACGGTGTTGGCCCTGAATTCGTACTCATGCACGACAATGCCAGGGCTCATGTAGCGCGCATCACCAGAGCTGTCTTACGAGAACTGGACATTGAAGGGATGGAATGGCTAGTAGTAAGTCTCGATCTTAATCCCATCGAGCATGTATGGGATAGGCTTGACAGAAGTGTCCGTGGGCGTCCTGTTACACCACAGACTCTCCAAGTCCTCGAACAGCCTCTCATTGAAGAATGCAGGTTTACTTTCTGTAGGACGTAAACTATTCCTACCAACACTGCCTCAACCTTGATCTCTCTGCATTTCAAGTGTTAGCTCTCACTGTAAATGGAATAATATCATTGTCTTTGAAAACTCTTATCCTTCAAATGCAGCTAGCCGAGCAGTTACGACCGACGGGTTGCATACTGTACAGGCGTAATTTATCGTGTCGTCTCTCTCACTATCAAGATTTTTATCAAGATCTATTGTGTTGTTCCAATATAATTAGATGGCACAATCCACAAAGGAGAGCCTCCGAGGCTCAGACAGCAGCGCATCGGCCTCTCACCGCCGGATACCATGGTTCAAATCCTGGTCACTCCATGTGAGATTTGTGCTGGACAAAGCGGAGGCGGGTCAGGTTTTTCTCCGGGTATTCCGGATTTCCCTGTCATCAATCATTCCAGCAACACTCTCCATTCTCATTTCATAGCATCTATCAGTTATTAATAACTCGCTTTGGGAGTGGCGACCCCATCGTACTAACAGCCTATATACGCTTCATTCATTACATCCCTGACGCGGTCAATGGCTGGAAAACAGGTTGTAGGCTTTCATTTTCAATCCACAAATGATGTAGAGTTGGATATATGGTATAGAAATTTGGTAATATTAAGATTATATTTAAAATTAAATATCAGGACCCCAGTCATTTGAGGGGTTTGGAAATGGCATGTTTCTAAAATAGCATAATTGAATTACTAAATTATAAATATAATGTTTGATTGTTATAGCTCTAGATTTCCAGTTATAAGAGTACAAACAAACAGGCACACAGATTGACAGCAATAAATCATACTTTACCTTCACAAAGTGAAGAACACGGTGTTAAGGGGAGTCGGAAAGCTCTATCTTGATAATGTTATTTTGACAAAAAAGATGCCCCGTTATCTCAGGAAGTAATAAGTTTAGAGCTTTGATATTTTTACTACTTGTATTTACACCCTTTCCATAAGTACTGAACCAGGATGGAATGGTTGTCGCAAACGATTGTAAACTTATGAATTTGTTTATTAAGTTCCAAATTTTTTATAAAAAAGTCATTAAAAGTATATGTAAATGAGAAACTATATTTGTGAAGTGCTTTTATCTGGTTCAGTAACTGTATCATGTTCACTCACACATTTACCCATAAGAGTGCCAAAAATCCAACTCCATTTAATTGAAACTATTGAAATGTTTGTTATAACAGTGCCTGAAACCTCTGCATATAACATTTAGGAATAGAACAACGAAAACCACAGCCTTCTAGATTAAAGGGCTCACTCTCTTAGGAGTCAGGAAGGGCATCCGGCCGTAAACTGAGGTTAGGCCCTTCCATGAGGTTAGGCTAGCTCTCTTACGCATAATAAGTTAGGTTAAGCCCCCCAAGATGGCGGATGTGAGGTTAGGCTCGCGCTCTTAGCCAGCGTGAGGAGGAGGGCTCTCCCAAGAGCGTGTGGAGGAGGTGGTGGAGGAGGCCTCTCCCGAGAGCCGGAGGCGGAGGTGGCGGCAGAACCATCCACTTATTCTACTTTCGATGCTTTCGGTTCCCTTCGGTCTTCTGCTTCCACACTAGCATCACTGTTGTAACATTACGTCCCATACGACAAGCAATGTCGCAGTACGAAAATGTACCTTCACAGGCTGACCATTCGGGCTAATTCAAACTCTGTTATTTTTAGTATAAAATAACGTGAGACGACGAGATATAGAGACTGTTGGAAAAAAGTTGAGAGCCTGTTGACTCTAATTGTTGAGATCCTCAACAACCTACTATTTATACATCTAATATGACAGTTTAGAGTTAAATACTGGGGCCAGGAACGCAAAATCTTCTGCAGTTATAATCTTCTGCTTGTCATACGCTACTTTGCATTTACTGTAAGTATTTTGGCCATTATGTTATTCTTGACTCATTTAACGAGTGTGCAAAATTTACGTAAGATCGGCAATTTCCCGGTACGCGCCCTTCCCTTGTCAGGGCATACATCCGAAAGTTTACGATGTGCATTATTTAGAATCTTGACAGCATAAATCACAATAATAAATGGAAGTTACCTTGGTGACTGGTGACTGCATCTGCATTGATGTATGTGTTGGTGCCTTCAGAACTCGCCGTAATATTGACATTGGTGATGCTGAGCAGTGTGGAGCTGTCTAGCTGTGGAGTGGACGAAGAGTTGTCCAGTACACTTGATACGATGTCGATCATCGGATCCCAGTGTGACCAGGTTTGTATGTGGTTGAAGAGGGCCTCCCCAGGGCATTCCGTCGACCGCACTTGCCTGTGACCTAGCAGTTTGTAGTCAGACCGAATAGAACCACGGGCAATCCCGCATTCGATCAGTGATTGAGCTAGATTGAGCATTTCTTCACTCGGCAGTTCGGCTGAAACAGAAAGAAGCAAGTGCTCAAAACTTCTGGAAAGCAATGGAGAAATCAAACCTTGAGTGAAGTATTAATTAAATGTGTTACAAAATTACGTGAATTTGTTATTCAGTCAGGAAATAAAATAACAAAAATCTTGCAGAAAGGGAAGAGGGACTGTAATTTGAAAGTAATCCTGAGGGATTTACATTTCATGTGAACTTAAAATCTAGAATATTGTAAAGCCTTTTGGGACTTGCAAGTTTGCTTGCAAATATAAGGGAAAATTGAACACCTGCTACAACATGACCATGGAATGGTTTCATTTTAAAGTAATTACTAAAAGGGGGACGATCGATTTCATTTTTGTAGAAAGGGGTAGGTCACTGACGGATCCACAACCGCACCCAATCTTGCACATCCTCGTCAGAATGAAATCGACGTCCACGAACGTCTTTGTTCATGTCGTCAAGAAAATGTGAAAATCACTAGGTGAAAGATCCGGGCAGTACGGAGGATTTTGAAGTGTTTCTCTACCAAATTGCTAAAGCGTAGCCTTCTCCAGACTGGAAATATGGGGGCGAACATTATAATGCAACAGGGTGACTCCGTGCGACAGCATTCCAGGGCGTTTCCTCTTTATGGCGCGTCGCAGTGTCTGCAAAGTGACTTTATACCACTGAGCCACCAGAAAACGAATCACACTTCTCTGTTCTTTTTTGCTCGTCTCCATTTCTACACCTGGCCGAACGGGCCGAAAACACTAGACGAGTCCGCGCACTAACAAAGATGTAACCCAACAAATGTGTTGTCACTATGCGGTTCTCCTACCACAGCGGTGGCAGTATCGATACTTAAGAACAGTGTCCCCATCTTTTGCGTGGAATGTGTGTTATAGCGGGTGTTCGGTTTTCATATAAAAATGAAATGCCATGTGGCCTCCAGAGAGGCCTGGTGCAGATCTTTTGATTTGACTCCCGTAGGCAACCTGCGCGTTGTGATGAGGATGAAATGATGATTCAGACGGCACATACATACAGTCCTCGTGCCAGGGAAATTAACCAATTATGTTTAAAATTCCCGACCATGCCAGGAATCTAACCATTTAGCCATGGAGCCTGATGGTTTTCATATGTCAGCCCCTTATAGCTATTAGCATACGAGGTTGCAGAAAAGTATGGTGATCAAAGAAACCCACGGGAGACCAAAAAAAGGAGGATTTTTCGAAAGATTATGGCACTGTAAACGATTTCCTTTCCATTCCATAATTCATATTTTGCATTCACTGACTCACTTTTGGAAAAACATCTAGGAAATTCGAATCAAGAATTCGGTAGGAACACGAACGTTCTAGATTCAAGGACAATGAAACAGAAATTGTCAAGCAATGGAAGACCTAGGAACCTGTATGTTTACATCCCGGTAGCCCCTGCACTTATACTTGGCTACTTGAAATTTGCAAGGGGATCCTAACATAGGGAATTTTCCGAACAAGATGTGAACTTCCTAAATAAATCCTTTCCATTGTCACACTGACTTATCTTTCACATTAAAACGATCACCTTTCCCCTTTATTCTGGCTTTCGCTATTACCATCAAGATAGCCTCTGGGTAATCATTTAACACTGTTAAAGGACGGAATTTTCCCCCACATACGAAGTTATAGTTTGCACTCCAAAACCAAAAACCAAACCCCATGGCACCACAGCCCTTGAAGGGTCTTGGCCTACCAAGCGACCGCTGCTCAGCCCGAAGGCCTGCAGGTTATGAGGTGTCGTGTGGTCAGCACGACGAATCCTCTCGGCCGTTATTCTTGGCTTTCTAGACCGGGGCCGCTATCTCACCGTCAGATAGCTCCTCAATTCTAATCACGTAGGCTGAGTGGACCTCGAACCAGCCCTCAGGTCCAGGTAAAAATCCCTGACCTGGCCGGGAATCGAACCCGGGGCCTCCGGGTAAGAGGCAGGCACGCTACCCCTACACCACGGGGGCCGGCTATAGTTTGCACTCACCAGAATGAAATCCAAAGAAAATGTACATTCTTCATTCAGGAACGTGATGAACAAGGCTATGTTCTAAGGAGTGATAGATATATGGAAATATGTAATTCAAGTACAGTTTTCTTCTTTATAATTGAGTTGATATTTCCTGTAAACATTCTTCTTATAAAAACCACCTTCTGAATATTAAGAGCCACTAAAATGATCCTTTCTTTCATCATTCAATCCAGCGAATGGAAATGGGATGCTTTTAACTGGCAGAAACAATGCTGTTGTTTTTTTTTCAATGAATGTTTTGTTAGTATATAAATGCCGGGGAAACAAATCTTAGAAGTCAGAATACATAAAGATCAAAATGAACAAGAAGTGCATCTTATACATTAAGAAAATCATTTTTCAAAAATGAAAATACACAGTCTATTTTTAGTCTACCGAGCAGGAATGAATGAGGTCCTAGAGGAGAGGAAGTTATGCCGGCAGTCGAAGCCTGTCCGACTTCCTCTTGGATAACGATTAATGAATGTCAAAGAAATGAAAAAAAATGAAATGATTATAGAAAGTATTGCTGAAATGAAAGATGACAAGGGAAATTGGAGTGCGCGGAGGAAATCTGTCACACCTCTAGTTATCCAGTACAAATGGGGCGTGGAGTGACCGGAGTTTGAGCCATGGACTTCACCTGTGAGAGGCCGATGGACGGTACGTACGACAGACAGTCGTCGGAGCAATGGAGGGGCTTAAAATCATTTTCAATAATATGAAATAATGACAAGTGATAATGTACATTTTTCCTGCACCATATTGAGAGTGAATAAGCACCAAGTGAACTAGCCGCGCGGTTCGGGCCGTTAGCTGATAGCTTGAATTTGGGAGATGTTTTCCGTATTTTCCGATTTTTACATGCAAAATGTATCTTAATTAAGGCTACATTGTTTCACTTACTTAACCACCACTACAAGCGCTAATGTAAGTCAATGCATTGTTTCACTTAACCACCACTACGAGCGCTACTGTGAGCCAATGCATTGTTTCACCACGGCCGACTTGATGCGTCGCTCTAGCTAGAGCGCAGCGAGGTATCCAGTCGGCCGTGGTTTCACTTAACCACTTACCAATACTTACCAAGTTACTGACAAATAAATTAACTGGAAAACTAGACAACAATTTGCCAGAGTAGCAATTTGGTTTCCGTAAAGGCAGAAACACACTACACGCAATAAAAAAAACCTGATTGATGATATAGAAGAATCTCTGAGACATCCAACAGGGAAGCCCTACTGTGTATTTATTGATTATACAAAAGCTTTTGATCTACTAGACAGACAACTACTATTTCAGAAACTCGAAAATATTCTTGGGAAAGTACACGACTAGTTAAATTATTAAGATTCAAGATTCAAGATTTTCAAGATTCAAGATACCCGTCTCCCTTAATCTCGAAAATCATAGATTAGGGAGAGGGTATTATTTATTGTAATCGTTTCATAATTTCATAATTAATTAAGGCTACAGTCACGTCCTCAATCTCAGTCCTGTTGTATCCTATCGTCGACATAAGTCATAGCTGAATCGTTGCGACGTAAAACCAGTCGAAAGGAACACACAGAACGCATATCACAGTTGCGCCTGTGAAAACCGCTATGTAAAATACTTCAGCATAGAACTTCGGCTGGTAAGATTCTCTCATGTATACTCCCTGCCATACAAACTCATAAGGGTACACCCTTACTATTTCTCCCGTGTTAATAGTGAACGTGGTGATTTATAGTAATTTTGTAACCATTGGCTTTGATTCAGTGTCCCTAACCATACACTTTAGAGACCCTACTTGTCGATACGATGTCTTATAGTTTCTGTTACGTTGACATTCCGGAGATAAAAATTGAAAGGATTGGGTATCTTTTTTCTTGTCACGAAGTTGTTCCACTGAATTGAAACAATTTATCAGTGTAATAGTGCTTTGTTAGCCAATTGTAATTGTTCATTTAAATCCCATTTTTCTCCCATAATATTCTGCCAAATGTAACAAAATTTGTACAATATGTATCACAGCTATATTAAAAAAACCTCCGTATGGAATTTTTGATTGAAGAATTTTTTCAAGTAGTAGGGATTTTTAAGTCCAAAATTTTAGAACGTAAAAATTACACAAAGTTTAGTACGGTATATCTCCTTGTATAAATTATGTATAGAATGTTAATACTTCAATACTTTTAAAAGAAGTATTATCTACCTAATTACAAATGTATATTAACATGTTAATTAAATTTCATGAAAAATGGAATTAAAAATTTCAAAAAATATTCTGGAAAAAACTATTAATTGTATATGAAAGAAAATAATGTTCGCGATATCTCTACTTTTATGTAGGTGAGATTCCGACAAAGTTTCGTGAAAATCTATTCATTTGATAAAAATATATTTTTATCTCCGGAGTGTCGCCTTAATCATGCACGTTGGTACTTTATAGTCATGGTATTTTCGTGTCTTGCGAGATATACGTATTTCCACCGCCATATTGTTAAAATCACTAGTGTTACTTTTGCGGGTATAAGTAAAGCATATTTTTTTCTTTTTCTGTACGTGTAATACCAGCTAAGTAGAATTGCGACCTGTTCGAATAATGTATTTAATAACGTAGTTATTCTTCTTCTTCTTCTTCTTGTTTCCGAATTTGGCCGCCTATGGACCGCATTGAACTTAAGGCTTCTTCTTCTTCTTCTTCTTCTTCTTCTTCTCCCAGAACCTCTTCATTCTTTCACTTCTGATCTTCCTTTCTTTCTCAGATATGACCAGTTTGGGTCTACATTTTGGTGGTTTCTCCTGGAATGTTTTGATGCTGTTCACTCGACTTCTAAATTCTTTTCTGTTGTGAACCATATCCACTGTAAGTCCACTTTCTATTGCATCTCTTTTTACCTCTTCCACCCACTTCGTCGAAGCTTTTAGTCCAGTGATGTACTTGAATATTTTCTTAGTTAACCGTTTCTCATCCATTCTTTCTAGATGCCCATAGAATTTTAGCCTTCGCTTTTGCATGGTGACTGATTTTTTCGGTGTATTTATAGAGGTCATCATTTTTCCTATTCCTCCACTCCCCATCAGCATTTTTCTTTGGTCCTAAAATTTTCCTTAAGATTCTCCTCTCCTTATTTTTTTTTTTTTTTTTCGAGATCTTGAAGCTCACCCTTTCTATTCGTTGTCAGGCTCTCTGGCTTTACCACTGAGCTGTGGTGTCTAAGTTTCGCCTTGTAAGATATTGCTCTTTTGTTGTATCTGTTCTGGGTTAACCTGTAAGCCAATTCTAGTTTTCTAATTCTTGCCCTAATCGCCTCTTTATCCAATCCATTAGGTTCTATCGATTCCCCTAGATATTTAAATTTCTCAGTTCTTTTTACAGTCCCATGCTTCACTTCTAAGTGTCTCTCGCCTTCATGTCCATATTCCATGCATTCCTTCTTCTCATATGACACTTTGAGACCCGTTTACTCAGCGATCTCATGTAGAGTATTCAGCATAAGTTGGGCATTTTCTCGGTTGTGAACCAAGAGTGCAAGATCATCCGCGAAAGCCAAACACTTAATTTCTAAGTTCTGTCCTTTCCTCCCTAAATGTATTCCCTTTATTCCCTTCACCTCCAAGGCTTTTTCCCATGTTCTAATGATTTTTTTCTAGAACAATGTTAAAGAGAATTGGTGATAGGCAGTCCCCTTGTCTGACTCCTGTTTTTATTTCAAATGGTAAGTTATTGTTAAATGCTGGGTATTTTTTTTTTTTCAATTTCTAGGGACAGATATTCTCTTTCATATTTCTCTATCTTTTTTGCATTTCTTTTATAGCCCCTGATTTTTGTGCAACTCATGCTTCTTTGCAACATAATGACAAATTTTGTGTGTGAAAAATATGGCTGAATTTCTTAGGAAAGCTCTTCAGGCATCAAAGCCTCTATAAGCCTTATACTTACTTCGATAGTCTCCGATGAAACAAATCCCGATACTGATGGAGTTGTATCTGGGTGAATGAACTCCTACAGTGTCCCAGCCTCGACCTTCGTATATTTTGTTGTCGCCACCGATACAGAAGCTGGAAACGAGAAAAATGTCGTTAGTCCTCTTTGACCTATTATTATATTATAATGTTTTGAGAAAATAGCATTCTTTTACCGTTTAACCTGTTCCAGCACAGTAATTAGTATCAAACTAGTTCAAAATCTGGCTTCTTTAATCATAACAATTATAAAAGTTAAAAAAGATGTGTACATATGTGTCTGTTCGAAAGTTTGAGCATACTTCCTAACATGCTTGAAATTTGATATGTGGGTAATAGAATGGAAAAATGACAATGTAATATTTTACGTCAACTCAATCAATCAATAATGATCTGCATTTAGGCCAGTCGCCCAGGTGGCAGATTCCCTATCTCTTGTTTTTCTAGCCTTTTCTTAAATGGTTTCAAAGAAATTGGAAATTTATTGAACATCTCCCTTGGTAAGTTATTCCAATCCCTAACTCCCCTGCCTACAAACGAATATTTGCCCCAGTTTGTCCTCATGAATTCCAACTTTATCTTCATATTGTGATCTTTCCCACTTTTAAAGACACCACTCAAACTTATTCCTCTACTGATGTTTTCCCACGCCATTTCTGCACTGACAGCTCGGAACATACCACGTAGTCGAGCAGCTCGTCTCCTTTCTCCCAAGTCTTCCCAGCACAAACCTTGCAACATTTTTGTAACGCTACTCTTTTGTCGGAAATCGCCCAGAACAACTCGAGCTGCTTTTCTTTGGATTTTTACCAGTTCCTGAATCAAGTAATTCTGGTGAGGGTCCCATACACTTGAACCATACTCTAGTTGGGGTCCTACCAGAGACTTATATGCTCTCTCCTTTACATGCTTACTACAACCCCTAAACACCTCATAACCATGTGCGGAGATCTGCACCCTTTATTTAAAATCCTATTTATGTGAATAGCCCAATGAAGATCTTTCCTTCTATTAACACCTAGGTATTTACAGTGAATCCCATAAGGAACCTTCACCCCCATGAACGCAGTAATTAAAAGCGAGAGGACTTTTACTATTTGCGAAACTCACAGTCTGACTTTTAACCCCGTTTATCATCATACCATTGCCTGCTGTCCATCTCACAACGTTATCGAGGTCACATTGCAGTTGCTCACAATCGTGTAGATTATTTATTACTCTTACCTATGATTCCACTCTTTTACTCATGTCATTTATATATATAAGAAAACATAAAGGTCCAATAACTCACAACACACATGTGGTAAGTAGTCTACAAAGGTTTCGAAACAAGGCCCGGCTGATGAAGCCATTGACTTCTCTGAATGAACCATCTGGTGATGGTTATGTGTGTTAAATGTCATACTTTCATACGTATGTACACCGGTTATGCCAGCCTCCCTCCTACACCATCTCACAACATTATTCATCCTCTAGTTTTCTCCATATACTTCCTTTCCATTCTTCAGCTCTGTTTTATCCTGGTGTCTTTCGTTGATTTTTATTTTATTTTATTAGTTTCTGTTTATTTCTTCAATGACATTCGTCTATATCCTGCATGGTACTTCTCGCGCACACACGGTGTGATAGAACACCTTAATTGGAGCACGGCCGACTGGATCCCTCGCTGCGCTCCGAGCTAGGGCGACGCATCAAGTCGGCCGTGATTGGAGCTTAATGTTGTCGTCAGCTCCCGCTTGGAGCGCTGTCTCAGCATACAGCGAGCCACCTAGTGGCAAACGAGCGTACCACTACAGTTCCATCGTTCATGCATTTTTGAGTTCAAACGCTCATTATTGTAGAACTTTTCCTCGGGAACTGTCGAGATTTTATTCTGAAGATGCAGAACGAAGTTTTCAATTAAACGTAAAGAGTTTCACCTCGTTTTCTTGATACGGCATAAGCCTAAACGCCCGTATGATGTCTACAAGTTCGGGCCGTGAAAGCATCAATGTTAGTATGATGGTGCTTGTTCCGAGATATCTGTGGAACAGCAGAGGTGAAAGAAGGTGCGGGCTGGAATGGGTCTAAGTACAAAGCTGAAAGATTAATTAAAATTTAAATAAAGGTTATATTTTCAATAGACAACAAGATTTAACAAATTTTCACTAGGTGAAATAACAATCAGGTACAATTATAAATTTACAAACGAAAGCACAAGTTAAGGGGTCTTTACAAATTCTGGCTTCGAGCCTCAGTTACACAATCCTTGAGCTATTATCCCAACATTAACAAGGTACACTCATATAAAGGGCAGAAAACCCCTTCATTCAAGGAGCACTTGCTTCCAACTTTTAACCTCAAGCCTCCCAGAGGCACTTTTCAAACACAAGAAAGAGCTGACACGCTCTCAATTTTTCAAGCCTATTAAAAGGCAATACCAGACTTTACAAAACTTGCCATCGAGGCACAACTTACAAGAATTAAACAGGGGTATCTCGTTCCCAGCCTACAGGGCCTAAAAGAAAAACAATATGTTAATTAAATGGCCCAAAATACCAAGATGAATGGAGGCGTTGCTTGCACTCCTACATGAAACTTTATAAAACCTAAGGGGCACTAGGCCGATGATACAGCGGCTATTCCCAAACTAGGGAGGTGACTCGTATAAGAAAATTTTAATACATTAAGAGTAGAAAATCGATTATGAAAACGTAGTCACCTCGACTCAAGATGAAGGGGAGCTCGAGAGGGTAAGGCACTCTCTATCCCCGATTTACGATTTACAGTTAAATAATAAGAAACTTTTACAAAAGCCGGCACTAAGTTATATTATTCGAAAGGTAGGTTACATTGAAAAGGTTTCGGGCCTTCCCCGAGGGCTAAACTGCTGAGCTAGCAAGAAATAAAGATGTTAAAAGGCTATTACCTTGTAGAAGAGCAGCTGGCGGATGAAAAAGGCGCTTCCCGCCTACTGCAATACTTCCATACACTAAGCTAGATGTTGTACGAGTGGCACAGAGCCAGGAAAATCACCATTTTTTATACTCTCGGGGAAGATTCGAGACCTTTCATGAATAATAAGTAAGACACGCCCACATACGTTTATTGGCTAACTCAAATTTACACATAAAAAATTGGGGAAGAAAGATACAATTGGCTGAAAATTGACAGAAATTATTGATTAGCTAACTTCAAAACTGGCGGAAAGAAAATATTTTTATTGCCAACCCACAAATGAAAGAAAGAAATTTAGTTATAGGAAAACTTATGAGTAGCAAATATCTTCAAGAAAAGTTCCATCACTTCGCACCAGGGTGCATGATCATAGTTTTTTGGTAGAGACATTTGTGAGAGAATGTCCACACTTCTTGATAATAGTGAACAAAAACAATTCGAAATTAACACGGTGACATCTTCTGATAAACGGTTGAATTAATTCAGTTTCAAAGTTCAGAGTTTCAACAGTAGAGGAGTACTTTAAGGCGGAAAATTCAAATGTGCGGCGTATAGGTGTACCAACCGGTACAGTGCTTATTTAAAATCATTTGAAGGGCCGTTTTCATCAACGTGGGTTAAACCTTAACCCCGACTTACACAGTTTTAACACTGAATTAGACTGTTCATTTTGTTTCATCAAGAAGGGTTAATTTTAACTCTAGGTTAAGGCCAGAGTTAACTTAACCCGGGGTTAAACTGTTAACTCGAGGTTAAAAGCAAAGTGGCCGCCGTAAATCTTGTATCTGGTGCAAAATTGCTTCATTTAGATTTGTTAAATGGTGTTCGTAACAGAAATATGCCTATAATAAGAAGGAACGACTTTCAATATATATCTGAGGAACAATTTCTGAAGAGGTAGAGACCATCAGAAACCGTCATCAGTAAAGTCGTCGATGAAATTCGCGAGAGGTTAGAACTGACCGAAACAGGCCTCTCTCTCTCTCCTATACTAAAGGTATTGATTGCATTAAGATTTTATACCACATATAATGGTCTTTTCATATAATGGTCGGAGACAACAAGGTTTATTTTTATGTCAATTGTCAAGTAATCAGTGAATTTAAACTCAGAATTCGTTAGATAGTTGGAAGATGGCCTGTAATGTAGGCAATGCTATTACATTTCCCTGTTACTTTTAATTTTACACCGTCAGTTTTCTTGCATTCTATAATGTTTTAGTAATTGTGGCTAATTCAATAAGTAATCTTTTTCCTAAAGCCCCTATTTCTCTTCTGAACAACTTCCATTTTTCGATCACTGCAATCAGTTCTATCACGATCATGAAATAATAGTATCTACCACGGAACTGAGAAAGAAAACGAAGTACCGCGCAAGAAATAAACAAAAGAACCACGCAAGAAGTGTGTTCATAATCTCTGATTTTTTAGTCACTGCCTCCTTGATCGGTACGGCAGCTGTTTCCGGTGTTAGTTAACCCTCTGCCGAAATAGTTTGGTGAAACGCGTGATTCGTAAGAATGAGTTAAAATATTAACCCTAAGTTAAGAAACCTACGGTTAGAGTATATTTAACCTACGATGATGAAACCGGGCTTTGTAGCGGTATATTGAACACATTGTAAATTATATACGAGACGAATGTTTTATAAGATATTAAATTACATTATTTACTTTTTGAATCTGAAGGATTGCGATTAACTACGCTTTGCATGCTTGTGTTAATTTATACTTCAAATTTCAACAGGCGCTGAGAGGTGGCTCTATGTTCGTAAGAGAAGTCATGAATACATAAAGACATTTCAGAGGTTGTAACGTAAAGGGAAATAGTAAGAAAAATACAAAAATATATTTTCATTATTATGTTCACTGGGTTTAGAGCCTCCGTGGCTCAGGTGGCAGCGCGCTGGCCTCTCACCGCTGGATACCGTGATTCAAATCCCGGTCACTCCATGTGAGATTTGTGCTGGACAAAGCGGAGGCGGGACAGGTTTTTCTCCCGGTACTCATGTTTTCCCTGTCATCTTTCATTCCAGCAATACTCTCCACTATCACTTCATTTCATCTGTCATTAATCATTGTTCCAGAGGAGTGCGACAGGCCTCGGCAGCCGGCACAATTCATATCCTCGCCGCAAGTTGGGATCTTCATTCATCTCATCCCTGACCCGGTCATTGACTGGACAACAGGTTTGAATACATGAGAAGGCAGATTTTCACCTTACACAGTTTCATTCATATAGACTACGTGTTTCCGTCTTAAATGGTAGACTACTCTTTTATCAGTTTTCGTCTTAAAAGGTTTTCATCTTCCCTACTTTACATATTAATCAGGTTTCGACTTGAATGTACAAAATAGCGCGTAACATTCCTCAAACTGTTTTTTTTAATTCCTATTAAGGACTGGCTTCCGCTATGGTTAGGATTCACTCTGATACTCACCTGTAGCCAATGTCGTCCCATTTTTTGCCCTGGTGGAAACTCTGCATTGCTCGCATACTCCTACTACAGTCCTCTGTGTTGTTGCACGGACCTGGAATGTACGTGTGGTGTATAATGACGTATGGCACTGGAACTGTCAGGTTCTTCTTCACTGTGACTGGGCTCGCATTCCACCCTGCCTTGGTCACAATGTCCGGACACCCGGCTGAAACATGCAGGAGAAAGGAGAATGACTTCCTGAGCTCACGTTTCTAAGGCAATAAACAAGCAACAGAATATGCGACGAAAGACAGTAGAGACTTGTGCTTGGAGCGGCTGGCAAGAGCCTCAACACGAGCTCTTGGTTCCAGAATCACGTTTTGTGCATCTCTGATGTACGGAAGAGAAGAACATTTATTTATTTATTTATTTATTTATTTATTTATTTATTTATTTATTTATTTATTTATTTATTTATTTATTTATTTATTTATTTATTTATTTATTTGTCCGCATCTGTGGTGTAGTGGTTGGTGTGATTAGCTGCCACCCCCAGAGGCCCGAGTTCGATTCCCGGCTCTGCCACGAAATTTGAAAAGTGTTACGAGGGCTGGAACGGGGTCCACTCAGCCTCGGGAGTAGAGGTGGGTTCTTTTCCCACCTCAGCCATCCTCCAAGTGGTTTTTCATGGTTTCCCACTTCTCCTCCAGGCAAATGCCGGGATGGTACCTAACTTAAGGCCACGGCCGCTTCCTTCCCTCTTCCTCGTCCATCCCTTCTAAACTTCCCATCCCCCCACAAGGCCCCTGTTCACCATAGCAGGTGAGGCCGTCTGGGCGAGGTACTGGTCATCCTCCCCAGTTGTATCCCCGACCCAGAGTCTGAAACTCCAGGACACTGCCCTTGAGGCGGTAGAGGTGGGATCCCTCGCTGAGTCCGAGGAAAAAACCGACCCTTGAGGGTAAACAGATTAAGAATTTATTTATTTATTTATTTATTTATTTATTTATTTATTTATTTATTTATTTATTTATTTATTTATTTATTTATTTATTTATTTATTTATTTATTTATTTATTTATTTATTTATTTATTTATTTATTTATTTATTTACGTGTATCAAGAACGCTCTAATTTAACGGACATACACAAATTCATTACTTTCTGTCTTCAAACACCAGTATTCTATTTGTATAAACTTTTCGTTACATTATACGTATAGTATTTGTCGAAATATCTTACAAGTTGTGAAAGGATTATAAATAAATAAATAAATAAATAAATAAATATTTAAAACCCCTTTTCATAAATTTAAGTGCGGACGTTTTCTCATATTGTTATGAAAACGAAAAAGACCCCTCTGAAACCCCCATCCCATTGAGTTCATAAAAATAATTTTCAGCTTAGTTTCTTCCCTTGTTTACAGTATCTTGGATTTAAATACTGAGTTTCACCAGTATATATGGCGCCTTTTTCCTGTGATACGGTTGAGCAACCTTGTTCTTAACATAGAATCACCTATAGCATCCGGAAAGTAAGCAATCAACTCACCTTGATGGCTCGAAATATATTTACGTACTGCCATAACCGCCAAACCCCATGGCACTACAGCCCTTCAAGGGCTTTGGCCTACCAAGCGCCCGCTGCTCAGCCTGAAGGCCTGCAGATTACGAGGTGTCGTGTGGTCAGCACGACGAATCCTCTCGGCCGTTATTCTTGGCTTACTAGACCGGGGCTGCTATCTCACCGTCAAATAGCTCCTCAATTCTAATAACGTAGGCTGAGTGGACCTCGAACCAGCCCTCAGGTCCAGGTAAAAATCGCTGGCCTGGCCGTGAATCGAACCCGGGGCCTCCGGGTAAGGGGCAGGCACGCTATCCGCACACCATATTTACGTATTGCACTTCAGAAAATTGAGGCGTCTTGAATGAGGCATATTCTGCAACAAATCAGCAGAGACCTAAGGCTGTGGTCCTTGATACTTGTGATTTGGCACCCCAGTTTCTCCATCTTAAATTCGATAATGTTGATTGGACCAAACTATTTGAAATTCTGAAGTTGAGCGTGATCAGATGCCGAAGAATAAGGATTATTTACAGTCTGTACAAAAATCAGTCTGCAGTCATAAGAATCGAGGGCTATGAAAAAAGCAGCAACAATCCAGAAAGATGTGAGGCAAGACTGCAGTTTGTCACCTTTCCTTTTCAATCTTTTTGTAGAGCAGGCGGTGAAGGAGAGGAAATAAAAACTCTGAGATTTGCCGATGATATTGTTATTTTATCTGAGGAAATTGCTGAATGGTATGTAAACAGTCTTGGAAGAGTAAGGGATGAAAATAAATAAATCTAAAAGAAAAGTAATGGAGTCCAGTCGAACGAAGTCAGGTGATGCAGGAAAAATTAATTAAGAAATGAAGTATTAAAGGAAGTAGATGCATATTGTTACTTGGGTAGTAAAGTTAATAATGATGGTAGAAGTAAGGAGGACATAAAATGTAGACTAGCACACCAAGGAAGGCTTTTCTAATAAAATACACTTGCTCACTTCAAACATTGAAATAGGAATTACAAAGCTGCTTTAGAAGACTTTCGTCTGGAGCGTGGCATTGTATGGAAGTGAAACTTGGGCAGTAACTAGTTCAGAAAGGAAGACAATAGAAACTCTTGAAATGTGGTGTTACAGAAGAATGTTGAACGTGAGATGGATAGATCGAATCACGAATGAGGAGGTATTGAGAGGAGAACAATTTGGCTAAATTTGACCAGAAGAAGATATAGAATGACAGGACACATCTTAAGACATCCACGGCTCGTTCAGCTTGTTTTTGAGGGAAGTGTAGGTGGTAAGAACAATAGGGATAGACCAAGATATGAATATGACAAGCAGATTAGAGTAAATGCAGTATGTAGTACAGTAGTTACGTGGAAATGAAAAGGATGGCATGGAGAGCTGCATCAAATCGGTATATGGACTGATGATCTAACCAAGAACAAGAACAATTTCTGTAGGATGTCCTTTCCGACATTGACCTTTTGCTTGGTATTAGAGCAGTAGTTTTTTTTAATTATTCTTAAGTTTACGAGAATGGTTCAAAGTGACTCCTTGGTATTTTGGAGTGATATAATGTTCAAGAGGTGTTCCATTCCACGAAACTGTTAATTTCCTCGTTGCCTCCCTGTTTTTAAAGTGAAAAGCGCAGAGTTGTGTTTTCATTATATTAGATTTCAGGTGATTAGCTTTATAATATGTCCTAAGTTCTTTCAGAACAATGTCTAGGTCGATCTGCTCATCTTCAGAGGACAAAGGCAGTGTTCTGTAGTTTGAGACATTGGGTCGGGGATACAACTGGGGGAATGACCAGTACCTCGCCCGCACGGCCTCACCTGCTGTGCTGAACAGGGGCCTTGGTGGGGAGATGGGATGATTGGAAGAGATAGACAAGGAAGAGGGAAGGAAGCGGCCTTGGCCTTAAGTTAGGTACCATCCCGGCATTTGCCTGGAGGAGAAATGGAAAACCACGGAAAACCACTTCCAGGATGGATGAGGTGGGAATCGAACCCACCTCTACTCATTTGACCTCCCGAGGCTCAGTGGACCCCGTTCCAGCCCTCGTACCACTTTTCAAATTTCGTGGCAGACCCGGGAATCGAACCCGGGCCTCCGGGGGTGGCAGCTAATCACACTAACCACTATACCACAGAGGCGGATTTTTAATATTTTTAACATTTTAGGGCAAAAATTTATCAATATTACGTTTTAATAAAAAAAAAAGTAACTCTCAATCGATTCTATGGCCATATTTTATAAAAATGTTATTAGGTTAAACCAAAAATACCTTATTCTTAAAATGTACCTGTTTTAATATGTAATTTTTAGTGATTTTTGCAAAGAAACATCATGAAACGTTCAGTCGAAGGGATTTAGGCCCTATATGCAATGCAATCTAATACCTAATTGAAATCAAATGAGGGCGGCTTCATGATGACTTTGAAGGAACATAACCGATAGCACACTAGATAGTTAAAAATAATACAAAAGACCTTAATTGAGACACTACTCGGGAAAGGTTTGCCATCCCTGGTCTAGGTCGATTTGTTCATCTTCAGAGGACGAAATTAGGGTGACCAGGGCTACGTCTTCAGAATAAATAAAAGTAGATAATCGAATTATTGTTGAAATAATCACTAACCTTCTCGAAAGATGGCATTCTCGGGAGGAATGTTGGCATTGATGATGTTAATGAGCACGTTAACATCTGAAGTCTGGTTTGAGTCTCTCGGCACGATGTCTATCATCGGATTCCAGTGCGGCCACGTCTGGATGTGGTTGTACAGAGCATCGCCGGGACACTCTGTTGATCGTACTTGCCGGTGACCCAACAGTTTGTAGTCCGCTTGGATGGAACCTCGAGCGATGCCGCACTCGATGAGGGACTTGGATAAATTGAGCATCTCCTCACTCGGGAGCACGGCTGAAACAGAGGTTATTTCATTAATTATAGCTTCATGTCCGCTAGAAATATACACAAATACGCAACAATAGAAATGAGAACATTATCCATGAATATTCAACCCCCATTAAGGGGAGTAGGAAAGCCCTATCTTACAATGTTAATTTGACAGAAAAGATATCCCAATATTGCAGGAACTATTAAGTAGTGATGGGTTAATCGAATACAAAATAATCGCTTATTCGATTATATTTCCCATTCGAGTATTCATTCCAATGAATGAGGCAATCGAATAGTGAATATATTTTTCCATCCGATTATTTTTAAGGTTATTCATTCGAAACTCCATTCGAATGAATGAGGCAATTGAATAGTAAATGCTTTCGAGATAATCGGATGAAAAGTGATTTTATTAAGGCAGTTAATTCACTAATTTAGTTTCAACAATTGGAGATAGTTAGGAAAAATGCGTATTTCTATTTTTCTAAAGAGTTCATCTATTGGTTTATTTCTATCGATTATCAATCCGACATCCATTCATGACGCATCCTAATATTCTATGCGATACAACTGAATGATATTTCAAACTCATTAGATTATTTGTTCGATTATTTTAATAATCGATTATTAAAAGTATTCGATTATCCCATCGCTACTATTAAGGATAAAGTTTAGAATTTTTTTTACCGCTGATAATTGCAACCTTCCATCTAGTACTGAACTAGTACGGGGCAGTCAAATGAAAACAGACCACCCGCCATAACATATATTTCGTGCGAAAGGTGGCAACACTGTTATTACGTACTGATACTGCCACTGCTGTGCTAGGAGAACTATAGCTGGGCCCACGAGAGTTGAAGTCTGACGTTTAGCGCCACCGGCGAGAACAAATTGACTAACGCTGCTCGAAAAGAGTCTGTTGCTATGGCAACGATAACAGAGATGCCACATTTAAAAAGACAATCACCACGTGGGTTGGCTTGCTCTCAGTCGCTTTTGTGGTATTATTCGGAGTAGTACTGTGTTAGCTGCGTTAGCTGTTGCTGGTTTACTTAATAATTGAAGTGTTTGTTTCCTGAATATGATCTTCGTTGTTAGTTTATTTTTTTTGTAACTTCAACAGTGGCCAGTTGTACAGTTCGATTCTATATTTGACATGTGCATTTTTTGTATATGAAATTTCATATTTATCGGCAATGACGTGTTCTGTCTTAAAAGCCAGAATTATTAGTACGAGCTTAAGAACGGGTCAAAGTTTATTGAACTGCATTAGGCCAACATAGTTGATTAAATATCCAGCCTGTATGAAAGGGTGATATGCCGTAGTTTGAGGTAACTATGACAACGCAGCGTACTTCGTAGTTACTGCTTTTGCCCCTCAAATGTCATACTTCAACTCTTGTGGGCCCAACTATATATAACAAGTCACAGGTGCACGCTGTTGTTAGGTTATGTCTTTGTCAGTGGCGGCGCGTGACTTTCATTACTGGGGGTTCAAAAGAAGAAAAAATTGCCTCCCGCCCCCCCCCCCCCAACCACTCCTCTCCCCATCTCCGCCAGCTTCTCTTCCGTCGTGGGCCGTAACCTCCTAAACTAAGATGGCATACGTTCTAGAAATGTGATCAAATACGAGAGGAGCAGAAAATACGGTAGGCCTACATGCCGAGTTTTACCACATGCAAAATAAGAAACAACTGCTTCATTGAAGTCCGCAGAGTCTCGAACAAAGTTCCTTTCAATTGACAACATAGCAAGAGCAATAAATCTATCCTCGGTCATTGTGCTGCGCTAGAAAGTCTTTATTCTCTTCAGGGTAGAGAAACACCTTTCCGCTTCCGATGTCATGGGAATAGTAATAACTATATTTAAAAGTTTTCATTGGTATTGCCTTCTTCTATTCTTTGCCTCAATGATTTTTGAGTTAAGTTTCTCTCCAAAAGGTAATTATTCCAAAGAAGGCAAATTAATAGGTGTTTAGTAAGTAATGATATATTTGGGACAAGATATTAATTGGAATTTGACAGTTTAATGTGACTTTTGGTAGTAACGATGCTTTTCAACACTAGCGCTAGTTACGTGCACTATTCTCTGTTGCCTAGTCAAATTCCCGTAAGGCCAACAGATGGCAGGCACATACCCCAACCCCAACAACACGACTAGCTAGTCTTGAGACAGTGGCCTATTGCGCATGCGTAAAGAACAGAGATCCGTTTCTGCGATATCCTGGTCTTGCCTTAGTGCTGGCTTTCGTCCCCTTGCACCTCGCCGCTCCCTTCGCCTATGTACGGACGGAGAGATCGCTTTTGCAAGGGGGTTCATTCCAGACAAGTATCCAGCCACAGACCTTGCGCAGCTCACATGGATTGAAAGCCAGTACGAGTATATTACGGATAGAGGGATTTAGCAAGAGCTTCGAGATTGACAAGGGAGTTGTGAAAATTACGTAGTTGAGTACAATTTGATATAAACTGGAGGTTCATTGCTCCATTGCGCTATACCAGAAACCGCCACTGGTCTTTGTTGGTGTGCGGACTGGTCTTGTGTGTTCGTTCAGCTGTAGAAATGAAGGTAAGCAAAGGACAGAGAAGTGTGGTTCGTTTTCTGGTGAATGAGGGTCCTGGAGTATGCGAAACTCATCTGCTGTGTATGGCGAACACTGCATGTCCATGACGAGTGTGCACGAGTGACATAGGAGATTCCGAGAAGGGCGCACATCACTGCCCAGGACAGGCCCATCGAGCCATAACTCCTGAAGTGATAGGGTGGACTGATGGCCTTATCTGGGAAAACCGACGAATCACAGAGGAAGAAAGACCTTCGTGGACGTCGGTTTTATTCGGACGAGGAAGTGCAAGAGTGGGTGCGGTTGTGGATCAGTCAGCGATCTACCTCTTTCTACAAAACTGGAATTGATCGTCTCGTCCCCCAGTAGGATAAATGTATTAACGCTTTTGGTGTTTATTGAATAAAACTATTCTATGGTCATGTTGTAGTGGGTGTGGAAGTAGATTGTGTGAAACAGCTGTACGTTTATTAATTTTTAATGTTCCATATTTTAGCAAAAGTCCTTAAAAATTGTTATAAATTAGAAACCAATCAAAGGAAATGTCTATTTCTAGTTCAGTAGCTGCATTAAGGCATAAAATAATCTCAGAAAAAACAAATGATCTCCTTAGCTTGTATACTTCATGAGATAATGGGTCAGACATGAGAAAAAAAGTCAGTTTTCAGAAAGTGAGTTCAAAGTAAGACAATGTTCACTCTCACAGCAATATCTTAGTGTTTGTTATGGCAGTGCCTGCAACTTCTTCACACTTAATTCTGGAACAGATTAGTGAAAACCACAGCCTTCTAGATCAAACGGTTACAGAAATAGGTAGTTTCAAAGAGAAGCATGCGTGAAATGGTAACAAAAAAAAAAAAAAATGCTTTCCCACTTCCCGTAAGATGTACCACCACTGTACAGGGTGGCCCAAAAGTCCGTTAACATTTGACTACGCAATACTTCACGGAATATTGGAGGTAGAGAGGTAATAATAGGCACACATGTTTGGCATGACATGGAGTTTTATTGACACGAAAATAAAGCTTCACTAACGGTGCCTTTTATGGTAACGTCAACATGCCAAGCGCATCTGACGCCTTCTCTCACGACAGATCCTATTATGCCGTACACTGACGTGTTTCTGTCCATCGCCATCTATTGGCCATTTTGTGTACTTTATGGTAAATATATTTTCAACGAAGGGGACTCAAACTCGCTAACCACGGTTAAAACCATATATATAAACTGGACGCGTTAACGACCATCACCACTAGGTGGGGTGCTGTAATTCGTGCTTATCGACAGTGATAAGTGGAAAAATACGATTAATTCATTTCGCTGAAAGATAGCAGTTTTCACTAAGTTAAAATATGATGGTCTTCATTGCCTTATTCTTGTAGCCCATATATGGTGCCAGTTTAACTCTAGAACGTTCCCGTTTTCTCCATTATAGCATCTGTGGAAAGCAACAGAAGTCGCAATGTACGTAGTTCGACCCCATACCTTACGGCATCATGCCGAATGAGGCAGTAACTTCGCTGATAGAAACATATTTTTCTTATAAAAAGTGTACAAAAATCGTGGTCGTGAGAGGTTCCTTGTGTTTTTCTTGTAAGGAAGACATAACAATGTATAACTGGTACCGATTTTAACTGTTGAAATCTCGTCATTTTCTCAATATCGCTGTGAAAGACAGAATTATAGGTTTTATGTACAGGATGACCAAAAGTCCGTTAATATTTAACGAGGCAATACTTCACGGAATATTGGAGGTAGGGAGTTTATAACTGACGCACGTGATTGGCATGACATGGGATTTTATTGACACCAAAATAAGGTACACAATATGGTCAAGAGATGGTACTGGACAGCAACATGTCAGGTACAAATAGCGACTCTTGCTTGACATGACATGGGATTTTATTGACACCAAAATAAAGTACACAAAATGACCAACCGATGGTGCTGGACAGCAACATGTCAGGTACAAATAGCGACTCTTGCTTGACATGACATGGGATTTTATTGACACCAAAATAAAGTACACAAAATGACCAACCGATGGTGCTGGACAGCAACACGTAAATGATGCTGCATGAGACCCGTGTACGGTATAAACGGAGCTGTCGTGAGAGAGAGCGTCGGATGCGCCTGCAATTGCGGCATGTCATGCTTGGCCCCCTCGGTCCCCCGACCTCAATCCGTGTGATTATTGGTTGTGGGGTTACCTGAAGTCGCAAGTCTACCGCGATCGTCTGACCTCATTAGGGATGCTAAAAGACAACATTCGACGGCGGTTTCTCACCATACCTACGGATGTGCTGTACAGTGCTGTTCACAACATTATTCCTCGAATACAGGTATTGTTGAAGAATGACGGCCAACATGTTGAGCATTTCTTGTATGCTAATTATTGCCTGTGTAACTTACGAAGCGCCATCTTTTGGTCATTTTGTGAACTTCGTTGTGGTGTCAACAAAACCCCATCTCATGCCAAGCAAGAGTCACTATTTGTAGGCCTACCTGACGTGTTGTTGTCCAGCGCCATCTGTTGGTAATTTTGTGTGCTTTATTTTAGTGTCAATAAAATCCCATGTCTTGCCAATTATGTGTGTCAATTATTACCCCTCTACCCCCAATATTCCGTGAAGTATTGTCTCGTCAAATGTTAACGGAGTTTTGGATTTAAGATAAAACGTACCGGGCGAGTTGGTCGTGCGGTTAGGGGCGCGCAGCTGTGAGCTTGCATCCGGGAGATAGTGGGTTCTAATCCCACTGTCGGCAGCCCTGAAGATGGTTTTCCGTGGTTCCCCATTTTCACACCAGGCATATGCTTGAACTGCACCGTAATTAGGTTACGACCGCTACCTTCCCGGCTCTAATCCCTTCCTATCCTTACATCGCCGAAAGTTCTATGTGTTAGTGCGCCGTTCATCAGACAGAGACAAATACTTACAGCGATAATCTCCGATGAAGGAAATGCCGATGCTCATGAAGTTATATTTTGGGGAATGAGCTCCCACTATGTCCCAACCTCGTCCTTCATACACCTTGTTGTCTCCACCAATCACGAAACTGGAAGAAGAAATAAATACGTTATTATTATTATTATTATTATTATTATTATTATTATTATTATTATTATTATTATTATTATTATTATTATTATTATTATTATTATTATTATTATTATTCCGTCCAGATGTTGGTGGTTCCGGTGGTGGTTTCGTCTGCAAATTAATGATTTTTGATAAGTGTTCGGAATTTACATCTACTGGAAAAAGTCCAGAGGAAAGCAGTACGATTGGTACTGGGTGATTTCCGACAAAAGAACAGTATCACGAAAGTGTTGCAGAGTTTGGGTTGGGAAGGCTTGAAAGTAAGGAGATGAGTTGCTCTGTTAAGCGGTATGTTCCGAGCTGTCACTGAGAAGAGTTGGCGGGGAATGACATTAGAAGACAAATAAGTTTAAGTAGACTTTTCAAAAGTAAGAAAGTTCATAATATGAAGATGAAGTTGGAATTCAAGAGGACAAAGTAGGATGTCTTTTTAAATATAAGATGATGAGTTAGTGATTGGAATAATTTATAAAGGGAGATGTTCAATACATTTCCAACTTGTTTGAAATCATTTGAGGAAAGACTAGATAAAGACTGTATAGGGATTCCGTCACGTGGATGACTGCCTTAAATATAGATCAGTGCTAAATGGAAAGGAAAAAAAAAATGGAAAACAGAGATTCATGAGTCGAAAAACGTTTGGGGAACACTGTTGTATTCTAATTCTATTCTGTACGTACCTGTAGCCAATGTCGTTCCATCCTTTACCCTGGTGGTAAGTCTGCATTGCTCGCATACTCCTACTGCAGTCCTCTGTGTTGTTACACGGACCTGGAATGTACGTGTGGTGTATAACGACGTACGGCACTGGAACTGTCAGGTTCTCCCTCACTGTGACAGGACCCGCGTTCCATCCTGCCTTGGTCACAATCTCCGGACACTCGCCTGTGAACAAGATATGTTTTATTTGGTATTATAGTATTTATTTATTTCACAGGTGTGTACAGAGTTATATTTCCATTGCAACAGACACTGCTGCGAATGAATGAATGAATGAATGAATGAATGAATGAATGAATGAATGAATGAATGAATGAATGAATGAATTTAATTTATGCTTGCATTGGGTTGGGAAGGCTTGAAAGTAAGGAGACGAGTTGCTCGGTTAAGCGGTATGTTCCGATCTGTCAGTGAATAGTTGGCGTGGAATGACATTAGAAGACAAATAAGTTTGAGTAGACTTTTCAAAAGTAAGAAAGTTCATAATATGAAGATGAAGTTGGAATTCAAGAGGACAAAGTAGGATGTCTTTTTAAATATAAGATGATGAGTTAGTGATTGGAATAATTTATGAAGGGAGATGTTCAATACATTTCCAACTTGTTTGAAATTATTTGAGAAAAGACTTGATAAAGACTATATAGGGAATCAGTATTCATGATCAAGTGTTCGAATGAACGGATTGAATGAATGGTTCGAATCTGCCAAATTGAGTTAAGAAGGCCAGTGCCTCAACTGTCTTAACTAGAGATGAGATAATCGAATACTTCTAATATTCGAATAACCTCCATTCGATTATATAGTTAATCGAATAAAGTATTCGAATGAGTTTCAAATATCATTCGGTTGTATCGCATAGAATATTCGGATGCGCCATGAATCATTTTTTCGGTTTAAGTGGGTCGGATGGATAATCGACTGAAATAAGCGATTAAATGAAGTCTTATGAAAAATAGAAAGACGCCTTTTCCCAAACGCATCCCCAAATGTTGAAACTAAATGATTGATTTAACGGTGTTAATAACATCACTTTACCGGGTGAGGTGGCCTTGCGGTTAGGAGCGCGCGACTGTGAGCTTGC
Organism: Anabrus simplex; assembly: GCF_040414725.1. NCBI lineage: Eukaryota > Metazoa > Arthropoda > Insecta > Orthoptera > Tettigoniidae > Anabrus > Anabrus simplex. Next base: position 181,188,686 of record NC_090279.1, on the reverse strand, counting down.
ATCCGGGAGATAGTGGGTTCGAATCCCACTGTCGGCAGCCCAGAAGATGGTTTTCCGTGGTTTCCCATTTACACACCAGGCAAATGCTTGGGCTGTACCTTAATTAAGGCCACGTCCACTTCCATCCAACTTGTAGGCCTTTCCTATCCCATCGTCGCCATAAGACCTTTCTGTGTGGGTGCGACGTAAAGTCACTAGCAAAAAGAAAAAAAGAATATGCGAAAAAATAATCGGATGAAAAAATTCACGATTCGATTGCCTCATTCATTCGAATGAATAATCGAAAAAATAATCAAATGGAAAAATTCACTATTCGATTGCCTCGTTCATTCGAATGAATAATCGAAAAATAATCGGAAGGAAAAAATATTCACTATTCGATTGCCTCATTCATTCGAATGAATAATCGAAAAATAATCGGAAGGAAAGAATATTCACTATTGGATTGCCTCATTCATTCAATAGGCTAAAGCACATTGATCGGTTAATCGGATTTTAGATTAATCGGTTCGATTAATCGATTCCGTCGACAACTCTAATAATAATAATAATAATAATAATAATAATAATAATAATAATAATAATAATAATAATAATAATAATAATTGTACCGGTTGGTACACCTATACGCCGCACATTTGAATTTTCCGCCTTAAAGTACTCCTCTACATCTGAAACTCTGAACTTTAAAACTGAATTAATTCAACCGTTTATCAGAAGATGTCACTGAGTTAATTTCGAATTGTTTTCGTTTACTAATTATCAAGAAGTGTGGCCGTCCTCTCACAGATGTCTCTACCAAAAACTATGATCATGCACCCTGGTGCGAAGTGATGGAACTTTTCTTGAAGATATTTTATACTCATAAGTTTTCCTATAAATAAATTTCGTTCTTTCGTTGGTGGGTTGGCAATATTAATCCTTTCTTTCCGCCTGTTTTGAATTTACCCAATCAGTAATTTTGTGACTTCCCCTCTCGGAGAACAATCATCAAATGAGAAATGCAACCAAGCAAGCAAAGGGCGCCAATCTTTAAGTTGAGGACTTAAAGATAAAATTTATAAGCAAGCTTGGACAGACTCTTATCACAGGGGTGATAGTGATAGTGATAGTGCACTAATCATTAAGCAGGAGAATTAAAAATCAAAAGGCTAGTTAAGGCAGATTGATTAAAGTGAACTTGAAAAATACTATTTATTATATTTAATATAAATGACGACGGTTTAACGAGAACTGAATTTAAAAATAGAAAATGAATTTAACAAAAAAAAATTGAATGACTCTACTTCGCGAAAACTTGCAATATCTTTAACTCGCTTGCTCACCATGTAGTCTTGTTCTGCTGGTCCTGGGAAAGTTTCCATCCTCGTAGCGGGAACATCATCGGTCGTCTTTGAGATCTCTTCATCTGCAGCTAAGTACCATTCCTGCCTTGCCAATTGCACCCACCACTAATTGGAAGATGACTTCAAAACTAACACTCCCTATTATGCTTTATCCCATATATTGGAGATAAGCCCTAAGTCATAGTTAGAAGAACCACCTTGGGTTATATGGAGAGGATACTCAATTAAGAATCCTTCCAACTTTACTGAAAATGTTCTCTGAAGTTTCATTTCTATCTAGATTAAAACTATCTATTGACTTAGACTGGTTCAAACCGGTCTTGTAGCCGTGCTGTACGTAATTCCTGATGAGAGTGGCTCTACATCCCTCATTCAGAATTTCTAAGTATCGAGACGAAGAATCAAGTAGATTATCACGTAGAAGATCAAGTAGCGAATGAATACGTAGAATAATGTAGAGAGAATCGTAGAAGATCAGAAGATCAGTAGAAGATGAAGCCACGAGCGCCAACACGCCCTTTTATAACCTTCTCTCGCGCTAATTACAGGTCGCTACACGTGGTCCAATCAGATGACACGTCTCTCCCCACTCCAGATATTAGAGTTGACGGGCCATAACCAAGATATCAACTGTTCTTCTATTCGTCCTTTCACTCAGTATCCATGGCAACATGACGCTCCTTTCAAAATATAGGCGTTGATCCGTTTGAATAATTCTGGTCGAAATACGGTAGCTTTCGTTGGGACGCGTGAACACGTGCTCGCTTTCCCAGAACTTGGTGTCTAAATTTGTCCTTCCTCCCTCCTCGGTGATGTGGCAAGATAGCGGAAATCTACTGCAAGTTAATTTTAAACAAATGTCGCAAGAATCTAAGTGAATATTAGAATATTCAGCCCTCGTTTATAAGTCGTAGTTACAAAGTAATGAAATGATAGTGAGCAAATGATTAAACATGAATTATAATACAATTACATACTAAAATAAATATCATGACGTTAAATTCCTGAATTAATTACACATAATAAAATTAACATAATTACACTGTAACGTCTGGAACGTTACATACGCCCCCATGAGTTCTTAACAAATATCACATGAGTTGAGAACTCACACACTTACTCCCACATTGACTTGAAATACCTCTATTACCTGCCCATAACGAGCGACATTATTTTCATACAATTAATTATATCTCTCTGTTTCCATATCTCGCTTAGACTGCTTACCATTGCGAATGTCTGTTATTTCAGTTCATCTTGAGGTTTAGATGCTAAATTATGCCCATCATGAGCAACTTTTCACTTTTGTAAAAAAAAACAAGATTATCCTAGAAAATATAACATAATATATATACAATTCAGATTACAGACTCTGCCGAGTGTCTATCTGTCCTTTTACTCCCCACATCTCTCCGACATTCTTTGCTAGATAGCAATAACACGTTCTCTTCCAATCTTTTACATTAGAAACATAGAAAACAAATAATACAAACAATTTACACTTTTATCACTCTTTCGAATGTTTCAACTTTATCTTGAAGCAGGATGCAATACACTTCACTCGAATACACACGTGATTTAAGCTCACGGTAAAATTATTGCAAGTTAGAAATGCACATACGGGAAAATTAATTATTTGCCGTCGTCAGCTTTAATTAGCCTTCTGTAACATCTCAGAAAACAAATATATAAAATTTCATGGCCTCACATACGGAAAACAGATGATCGATCGTCTTTGAACAAGCGTAAATCTACCGCCACACAAACACCTCCCTTGTTTACAAACACAACTAGGAAATACCACCACAATTGAGACGTAAACTCATCCCGCTCGTAGTCTGACATAACAAGTAGCAACTTCCCCGAGTTACTGACCTATATCTCACAATCCGGTTCAGCCACCTCACACGACAGGTATCTCCGTAAACTACTAATGTTATATGAACCATTCATTACGCTCTCGCCATCCGCTAACTTGTAAGCACAGGGTCCTAGTTTACGATGTACTTTATAAGGGCCTTGATATAACAGAAAAAATTTCTTAGTCACCTTATTCTCACTGTTTGACAACATGGGAACTCTCACCAAAACCATATCACCTACCTCAAAGTTATCCAGTACTTTACGTTTCTGTTGCCTTCTACGTTTATCTCCAGATTTAATCAGGTTCTCCCGTGCCAGTCGGACGTAAAATTCAGCATTACGAGGTGGTTCCTCAGGCAAACCTAACACTCTCACTACGCTCTCGCATTCAATACACAGACGTATTGATCCATCAGACTTAGGCACGACAATTAAGGGATTAACATATTGAGTGTTTGATAATTCAATCACATCGTCTGCTAACATAGCTTGAATTTGATCCTCTACGGCTTTTGCATATTTGTGTGGTATCGGATACCGCGGTCCGCTGAATGGAGTCTTATCCAGCACAGAAAAAGAATGTTCATACAGATGGGTAACACCAGGTTTCTCGGAGAAAATCTCCGTGTTCACATAACACTTCAAATAACTTGTCCTTCTGGATTTCATTTAACTCGTTTCTACTTACGGCTTCTTTCAAGCCACATATTTTATCCTCATTAATCCACAACTGACACAACTTCAGGCCCTCACTAGCCTCTTCATTTACTTTAGAAACCTCTCTCATTCTCCACACTGTACTAACTTCCGTTTTCCTCTGAATTTCCTCCTCAAACTTGACCTTGATATCCTCATTATTCCACCTCAAATTTAGCACTAGATCATTGTAATTTAACTGAGCCAATTTTAACATTAACCAGTCAGATCCCAAGATAAGATCAGATATCAAATGCGGAATTACCAAACATATCTGAACGCTAATAAAATTATTAATACAGATCGGGACAACTACTTGTTTACAAATTTGCTTAGACTTCTTTCCAACAGCCGTAATGATAAACGTAGACTTAACAGGCATTTCCTCCAACTGAATACCCTGTTTCACTAATGACTCATACCACTGAGAACTAATACATGATATTTGGCTACCAGAATCAATCAAAACTTTAACCCACGCCCCCCAAACTTTCAATTTAACAACGGGATTGACTACTTTATTACTTGAATCTCCATTATTCTGCTCGGGTTCATACAACAAATCGTCTCTAACATCGAGGTCATATGGTAACACTTTCATGGCAAGACACTTCGCTACCTTCGTACTAGACTGGAATTCTGACCTAACATTACAGCCTCTAGTTAGTTTAAAGGTTCCCTTTGTGTATTGACGTTGGACTCATTAGTACATTGCTCTGGCCTCCGTTGGGAATTTCCTGTCCTATATCCAGGTGCTCCGCTCCTGCTGTTCTGCTGAGGTCTGAACTGATTGCGAGCTTCGTGATTCTGTGTACTACCGTTATGTCTCATTCCGTTGTGATGACTAAAGTTCTGAATATTCTCCGTTCTACTTCTAAGGTTACCTAACGCATCAAAACTGCCTAGTAGATTCTCCATCTCCTGAATAGTTCCAACTTTTTGCATGCAGGCCGCTTCTCTCACCCTGTCCGGAAAATGTCTTAAAAGTAGTCTTACTACATCAGACCCCTCGGTTATACCATCTAAGTTCTGACAAATCATGACATGTGCCAGGAAGTACTCGGTCATAGTAACTCCCTCATGCTGTTTGTACCTCCCAAATACCACCCTTTCTCTCTCCCGAGCTTGTATCGCTTCATTCCAGAATTTCTCTCTAAACTTATTTCTGAATTCTTTCAGGTTCGTCATCGTCTGCCTATATACCATGAACCAAGACCGAGTTTCTCCTACAAAAGCATGGTCAATATTTTCCATAACGTCTTCCCAGTCCATAGACCCTTCCTCTAGACGCTTTTCAAATCGTTTTTCAATCATCTTAAGGAAATCTAGCGGGTTCGTTTGTTTCCCATTAAATTTAGGTAGTTCAATTTCCCTAATGTAGCTATTTCCTAGACATTGCCTTCCCGTGAAAACCTGTTTATCCTTTGCCACCTGTTTTAACTTATTTTCTGCTTTCTCCATCCGGCATTCTACATCTCTGTCTCTCCTATCAATTTCTCTCTCCAAATTAACCTGCTTCTCTTTCAATGTCCTAATTTCAATCTTATTCTCTTCAGCTATCGCAAACCTTTCTTCACTTGCCCGGGTCTCATCTTCTATTCTAAGCTTTACCGTGTCAATCTCTTGTTGGACGTGGTCTTTAAATATCCGTATTTCCCCTCCTTGAGTCTCAACTCTCTTATCAATACTAGTGACCTGCCTCATTACTTCCTCCCTAGTAGAGTTGTTTTCCTTCCCCATTAATTCCAGGAATTCACTTCTCTGCCCCGCAAACTTTTCTTCTACCTTTTTCCCTTGCCGTACATATTCACTTTCCTGGTCCTCTAATCGCTTATTAAAATGTTCATTTTTTACCACCAGATCGCGTAACTGCCTACTGTGTTCGTCCATTCTCCGATTCGCTTCCTCCTTATTTTCCCTCATCTCCCTACTTAATTCAGCTTTAGTTTGCTCTAACTGTTCTTTAAGTTCATATTTAATATTCTCAATTTTAGTGTTAGTTTGTTCTAATTCACTTTTAAGCTCAGATTTAGTTTGTTCTACATCTGTTTTAATTTGTTCCAATTCACTTTTTATTTCAGCTTTACTGTCCTCTATCTTACTTAACATTAACTGCATCATTCCCATTAACTGATCATTATTATTACTTTCATTGTTAGTGTTTACTTCCGCTTCGCCCCCCATCCTACTATCATCTGACTCCATACTGACTTCTTTCTGCTTGCCTTCACTCTCCATACTACTTACACTTCTATCTTCAATTTCCTCTACTAGACTACACAGCTCTTCCTCTGAACTCAATACGTTATTGCCTTTTATCGCCCGTCCACTGCGCAACATCCTCTCCTCTTTCGTCTGATCAGCCATGACCCTTCCCACAATCAAACACTCTTAATGAAACGTGGATATCCAAATTTTGCCCATAATACGAATTCTGATATTGTTACTGTCATTAACTGCTCCGTACTTAATGATTTTCTCGCCACACGTTGGAGCGGCATTTATGTGACTTCCCCTCTCGGAGAACAATCATCAAATGAGAAATGCAACCAAGCAAGCAAAGGGCGCCAATCTTTAAGTTGAGGACTTAAAGATAAAATTTATAAGCAAGCTTGGACAGACTCTTATCACAGGGGTGATAGTGATAGTGATAGTGCACTAATCATTAAGCAGGAGAATTAAAAATCAAAAGGCTAGTTAAGGCAGATTGATTAAAGTGAACTTGAAAAATACTATTTATTATATTTAATATAAATGACGACGGTTTAACGAGAACTGAATTTAAAAATAGAAAATGAATTTAACAAAAAAAAAATTGAATGACTCTACTTCGCGAAAACTTGCAATATCTTTAACTCGCTTGCTCACCATGTAGTCTTGTTCTGCTGGTCCTGGGAAAGTTTCCATCCTCGTAGCGGGAACATCATCGGTCGTCTTTGAGATCTCTTCATCTGCAGCTAAGTACCATTCCTGCCTTGCCAATTGCACCCACCACTAATTGGAAGATGACTTCAAAACTAACACTCCCTATTATGCTTTATCCCATATATTGGAGATAAGCCCTAAGTCATAGTTAGAAGAACCACCTTGGGTTATATGGAGAGGATACTCAATTAAGAATCCTTCCAACTTTACTGAAAATGTTCTCTGAAGTTTCATTTCTATCTAGATTAAAACTATCTATTGACTTAGACTGGTTCAAACCGGTCTTGTAGCCGTGCTGTACGTAATTCCTGATGAGAGTGGCTCTACATCCCTCATTCAGAATTTCTAAGTATCGAGACGAAGAATCAAGTAGATTATCACGTAGAAGATCAAGTAGCGAATGAATACGTAGAATAATGTAGAGAGAATCGTAGAAGATCAGAAGATCAGTAGAAGATGAAGCCACGAGCTCCAACACGCCCTTTTATAACCTTCTCTCGCGCTAATTACAGGTTGCTACACGTGGTCCAAACAGATGACACGTCTCTCCCCACTCCAGATATTAGAGTTGACGGGCCATAACCAAGATATCAACTGTTCTTCTATTCGTCCTTTCACTCAGTATCCATGGCAACATGACGCTCCTTTCAAAATATAGGCGTTGATCCGTTTGAATAATTCTGGTCGAAATACGGTAGCTTTCGTTGGGACGCGTGAACACGTGCTCGCTTTCCCAGAACTTGGTGTCTAAATTTGTCCTTCCTCCCTCCTCGGTGATGTGGCAAGATAGCGGAAATCTACTGCAAGTTAATTTTAAACAAATGTCGCAAGAATCTAAGTGAATATTAGAATATTCAGCCCTCGTTTATAAGTCGTAGTTACAAAGTAATGAAATGATAGTGAGCAAATGATTAAACATGAATTATAATACAATTACATACTAAAATAAATATCATGACGTTAAATTCCTGAATTAATTACACATAATAAAATTAACATAATTACACTGTAACGTCTGGAACGTTACAATTTCTATAATTAATTTCCCTCCAATCACAGGTTTCTTCTTCATTTTTGACTTGTAACTTTTAGCCGACCAATAAACGCATGTGGGTGTGTCTTAATTATTCATGAAAGGTCTCGAATCTTCCCCGAGAGTATAAAAACTGCTGATTTTCCGGGCTCTCCGCCACTCGTACAACATATAGCTTAGTGTTTGGAAGTATAGCAGGAGGTGGGAAGCGCCTCTTTCATCAGTCAGCAGCCCTTCAAAAGGTAATGGCCGTTTAACATCTTTATTTTCTTGCCAGCAGTTTAATCCTCGGGGAAGGTCCGAAACCGTTTTTTATGTAACCTATACCATTTCGATGTAAAATTTTCATGTTACTTTAACTGTAAATCAGGGATAGAGAGTGCTTTACCTTCTCGAGCTCCCCTTCATTTTGATCTGAGGTGATTACGTTTTCGTAACCGATTTCCTTCTCTTTCTTTATGTATTAACATTTTCTTATACGAGTCACCTCCCTAGTGTGGGAATAGCCCCTGTTGAATCGGCCTAGCGCCACTTAGGTTAACAAGTTTCATGTAGAAGTGCTAGTACTCGCCTCCATTCATGTTTGTATTTTGGGCCATTATCTTAACCCGTTTTGTTTTCCTCCCTGCGAAGGCCCAGTAGATTGGGTACGAGATACCCCTGTTTACATATTTGTAAGTTGTGCCTTGGTGGCAGTTAATTGTAAAGTACGGTATTGCCTTCAATAGGCTTGAAAAATTGAGAGCTGGTCAGCTCTTTGTTTGTGGTAAAAGTGCCTCTAGGAGGCCCGGTATGGTTTTTGGAGCTTATGCTCCTGGTACGAAGGGGATTTCTGCCCTTTGAACAAATGTGTATAGGTGGGCTAATTGCCCAAGGATTGTGAAATTTGGGGCTCAAAGCCCAGAATTTGTAAAGGTCCCGGAACTGGTGTTTGAGTTTGTAAAATTATACTTGTACCTGATTTTTCATTGTTATTTCACCTAGTGAAAATTTGTTAAATCTTGTTGTCTATTGAAAATATAACCTTTATTGAAATTTTAATTCATCTTTCGGATTTGTAGTTAGACCCATTCCAGCCCGCACCTTCTTTCACATCTGCTGTTCCACAAATATCTCGGAACAATAATAATAATAATAATAATAATAATAATAATAATAATAATAATAATGTTTTCCCAAAACCCTCTCATAGTAGCCAGCGTCATTGACACGTCTTACATACGTCTGCTGGTAGTTTGTAGTAAGTTGTCTATTGTGCCATAGTCGTTCTGTTATGTCATATCGTATATGTGTGTCGTAGTAAGACACGCTTCAGCTGTTTCAATGTATACTATGAATGACGTCATTGTTCCACAAGTGAATGAATGCCTTTACGAAACGAGATACGATAACTACAAACTGGACGGTTCTTCCCGTCCGAGTATAGTTGATAAGAAGTAGTGGAGTTCCGCGACCCCACGCCTACAAGATAACGGAACATGTGTAGGTTGCTTTAAAAGCCATTAGCTACCCAGGGTTATCGATAGAACTCTGCACGGATGTGGATATCCGCGCGAAGTTAGCGTCTTGGCGGGTGCAAACTCAATGGAAGTGCGGATAATTTTCGCTGATAATTTCTAAATAATGAAATTTATTGATTTTCACTCAGGTATACTGTTATGTTTGCCTGTGGTTAGGTGGCCCTTAACATTGGCGTGGGAGAAAGGTGTTTGATGACATGTCATCTTTTGTTTGACGCCAAAAATAATCCCTATTTTAACATATGGACTGGAAATCATTTGGGATAAGCTAACAAAGAATGACCTACACACTCTAGAAAAAATCAAAGCCCGATTCTTAAAGACAACCCTCTGTGTGTCCAGTTTTACTAGATTAAGACTGGTTTATGAACTTGCAAAGGAGCCTTTTTTAATTGAAGATTTGAGATTCAAGCTTGCTCTACCTTATACAGACCAATGGAACAAACTCTTGGATGAAAGAGTGGCCAAAAGGAATTATATTTGTCCTGAATTCTATTCGACTGAAACAATGGCGAATAGAACTTGGACCAATACAAACCAGGATCTCCGACATTTTATCAATTCTATGCAAATTCATGGATACCACTATAAACTCTGCAAAACTAGGATCTTTCATGAACCTGACGATAGTTGTGCGTGTGCACTGTGTAATTTGACTTGTCCTCGTCACGATATTGTGGAATGCTCTAAGAGAAATAGTCCTATAGTAGACTTATGTTTAAATGACATGTAATTGCTTTATATACACAAATGGTGTGCTCTATTAAATTAATTAATAGGTTCACAACAGACATTGCTAACTTGTGCGGAAGTCTTCATTATAGTTCCCACACTGTAGAAATGCTAATTTATTAGGTCATTTTTGCTATTTTGTATTTGTAGGCCATTTTCTGAAATTATGCGTAATTATTTGAATATTTTATGGAATTTATTAGACTATTTTATACTGTTTGAGTCACTGGTATTGGATATTATCGCTCGCAACTTCGAGGATGAATACGGAGACTTGAGAATCTTCACAACACTTTCTCAATCTGGGAACTGAAGAAACTCTGTTCACGACATTCTAGCAGAGACATCTCCAACTGGAGAAGTCTTCCTCGTGGACAGTCGAGATTTTCTTCTGAAGACACGGAGCAAAGTTGTTTGTCAACTGTTTGTCACCCTGTTTTCTTGACATAGCATCAGTTGATTATATTGTCTATAACATAAATATAGACTATATCAACTCGATTAGTAAACTGATTGTAAAATTTCATTTAAAATTATGTCATTTTCGAAAGTTTTTGGATCACTTTACTGGAATGTTTGCCGTTATTTTATAGATCATTTTTTGAACATTTTTAGGTCATCAAAATCCTGGCCCTGGTGATATATAAAGAGCCTTGAGACCATAAATCCGTAAATCTGATCTAAGCCTAACTGGCTCCGGCCAGGAGTTGAATGGAAGGAAGGTCTCCCTATCTTGAGTCTGGTTACTATGGAGTGACAGTTGCCATTTTGCTTTGTTATTGCTCTGAAGACGATCTTGGTCGCAGGATCGAAACGCGTCAGCTGGTATTTAATATTACACGACCTAATATCCTCAAATAATTATCATAATGTCATTTAGTGGTCGTGAAAGTCTATGTATTAAGATTACTAAACTCTATGGGGAGAGTATTTATTACGACATGAAACGCTTTGAACCGTGAACGTCTTGAGGCTGAAAGGCTCGTATATTGTCGTCTCTAAAAGGTGACGGCTGAGTAGATCATGGCTACCCTCCATAGTTAACTCAACATCTCTCTCCGTGACTCTGGAGGCCCTGGAATGAACTATATTTCTAACAGGGTCTCTCTATCTTGATTCTGGTTACTATGGAGTGACAGTTGCCAGTTTGCTTTGTTATTGCTCTGAAGACGATCCTCAAGTACAGTAATTATATCTTCTTCTGAATCATTTTCTTGTCTAACACATTCTACTCCTCTTTCCCCTGTTGCAACTAAACATATTCGACTTTCCCTCTACATAAGGGAAGTAAGTATTTATACTGACGGATCAAAATCAGCACACGGCGTTGGAGCAGCCTTTTATATCCCCCAACCGAATACTCTCTCTGAGTTTTCCCTCCCTTCTGCCTTTTCTGTTTTTACCGCCGAATTGTTTGCTATTCGACAAGTCCTCATTACCATCAGGTCACATGCTTATGATAAGGTTACGATTTTCACGAATGCACAAAATGTTCTGCATGCCTTATGCTCGCCTCTTTCTTCCCCTAATTGGTACTTATATAGCGTCAAGTATCTCTTATATATTCTTACTTATTCTGGCGTATACGTAACTCTGGTTTGGGTTGCCAGTCACTCTGGTATCATGGGGAATGAGACTGCTGATCAGGCAGCTAAACGAGCATCACAACAATCCCCCCCTCTTTTTCTTGCGATCCCCCCTTCTGATCTCATTCATGAAGTGCGGGATATAGCATATCGACATTGGCAGTCCGATTGGAATGAAACGTCACGAGAAAAGGGATGTTTTTATCATCAATTACAACCTGTTATTCCTCTTAAACCGTGGTTTTATTATGGTACGTACTCTCGGCGCCATATCACATCTATTATACGTCTACGTTTTAATCATGCCCTTACTCCCCAAAATAAAAATCGTTTTCATCTTCCTCCCCCAACTTCCTGTGCTTGTGGCTTGTCTGATACTGACAGTAATCACCTTCTGTTACAATGTCCTGCTTTTGATGTTCCCCGCCAGCGCTTCCTATCCTCTTTGCTTAACATGGGCATCCCCTTCCCCACAAGTATTTCGTGTTTATTATCCTCTCTAACTCCTACTCTTGTGAATAGCATAAATCAGTTTCTTGATGATGCACATATTATATTATAATCCTCTAACAGTCTCTTTATGCTCACTCTTCCATTGCAAAATGTTTATCATAATTTTGGTAGGATATAAATCTCTTTACCCTTTGTCTGTATGTTATCATCGTTTCTTGTGTGACTCCTATGGTATGTTTTTTCTATCAATTACATTTTAAAGTACAATACGAGTGATACATGTGTCAGTGTTAAAGTAATTAATGTTTTCGTGACTGGACGATAACACATGAGTCCAACCACACCTTTCAAGAAGAAGAAGAAGAAGAAGAAGAAGAAGAAGAAGAAGAAGAAGAAGAAGAAGAAGAAGAAGAAGAAGAAATCCTGGTCGCAGGATCGAAACGCGTCAGCTGGTATTTAATATTACACGATCTAATCTCCAAATAATTATCATAATGCCATTTAGTGGTCGTGAATATCTACGTATTAAGGAACACAGGTTTCGAAAGGGAACCAATCAAAACGTTGGTAGGTAGTTGTTGCACGAGGAAGCCCTCATAAAACTGTGACTGTAGGCGGTCTAGTGTCAGGTATCAGGTCTATTGTATTATGTTAACAGATGTGTCCGTTTCGATACCTTGAGTGCAATATAGTTAAATACAGTCGAAATCGGTTACTAACGATGCTGAACGGACCGCCAATCAAGCTCGTTATAGCCGATATTCGCACAAATATTTCCTTCCTAAAACGTCATATCTGCAAGTTTTAGGCTTTCACACATACATCAAGAGAATTAGGGTAAAACTTCAAAAACATAACTGAATTGTTTTGGTTTTTATTTACAGTACAGTATTAGTACAGTAGGAATGCGAGGAATTGCACTGGCTTTCGCTTGAAGAATAGGTCCATTGATCAGAACAACATTTATTCTTTGCCGCTTAAACCATATAAGTAAAAATTCTTCAATACCTTCGTGCTCAGGTCATCTGGCTTGCTTGAATTTTTAAAATTTTTTAAAAGAGACTGTATTTTCTCTCTGTACTTCCAAATTGTAGAAGTCGTTCAGCGTGATACACCCGATTCCATCGCGAAGCTGAAAGTTTGATCGCCGTATTATGTGTGACTTTTTCTTCATTGTTAAACACTTACCTTTCCTTTTGCGCCATCTTCACAGCGATGCTTGCCTTGACAATTTAACAGACTCATTTGTAGAGGCATGATTTTTTCGCATTAATTTATGTTCGATTTCGCGAAAAGAAAACAATTTTTCGCGTTATTTCGCAAAATAGGGCTGACCTCATCGCTTTAATTTCACTTTAATCATTTCGTATAATTTTTCATAAAATGTTTAATTCGTGAGATTGGTGAATTATTTATGTGAAAGATAAATAAATAAAGAGAAACAAAATTGATAATCATTCATTATGCCTTATGTGATCTTGATTAGAACTATAATATAGGCCTAATCAAGATTAATGACAAATTGCCCTAACACTATATATGGCCGCAGCTGTCACTCTACTGTATAATACCATACCACTAAGGGATTTTACAATTTTAATTAATACGAAGAGTTAATTCTGTCGAATTAAGAAGTCGTTATTCTGTCATCTGTTTCTCTTCAGACACGAGATATTGGCGTACAATTTCAAGATCGTTATTTTCAATGAATTTCGCTGCATTTTCGCACTTATCGCAAAATAAGTGCATTTCGCTTTAAACTGGCATTGTCGCTTTAATTCACAGTAATTCGCGAAAAAAGTCACTTATTTCGTAACCAGAATCATACGATTCTTTAAGATATCTCAAAATCGCTCTAAAATATTTCTGTCGCGCTTATCGTTAAAGCGAAAAAATCATGCCTCTACTCATTTGAAATAAGCGTTACATTGTTGTCAGCAATCTCCAAATATGTAAGAACAAAAAAATTAACATTGGACGTTATAGCCGATACATTTATCCGAAAATGTGATTAAAATACATCGTTATATACGATATGTCGTAATAAGAGATTTTTAAAATACAGTGTTTATATAGGATTTAGACGGAACCGCTAGATTTCACCGTTATATCCAGTACGTCGTTAAAAGCGATGTCGCTATAAACGGTGTCGAATTAATATACAATATCTGCGGATAACCATTCGCAGATGCGGGTAATATTTTGTATATCCGCTCAGCACTCTAGTTATCGGTTCAGTCATTGTACGGAATATTAAATGAATTCACATCTGCAGCTTACACCTTGATGTGGTGGTGATTATTGAGGGGGATCTTACAGTACGAACGCTACTCTTTGTTACTACTCTAGAAAATACACTGACTGAGCAAATGTCATGGGATAGCGGAGCACTGATGCGCAGGTGTGTTGTCTGTGCACCACACGTCCCCTGTACCAGCGGCCGTTGTATAGGAGACCTTGTGAGCAGTAGCTGTGCATGTGACAGGTATAACATGGAACGTCGTCGTGAGCTGTCACCGTTCGAACGCGGTTTGGTGGTCGGTGCCCGACGGATGGGAAGTGCGATTTCGGAAGTGGTGCGGGAATTCGACTTCACACGATCAACCGTGTCCAGGGTGTATCGTGGATGGTTGAATGCGGGTGTCACCGTCCACAACAGACGAACGACCGGCCGCCCAGCCACCCTCGATGACCGTGACCGGCGACATCTGAGACGGATTGTCAATAGTGACAGACGGACAACCGTGGAACAAGTCACGGCTCAATTCAACACATGCTGTGCTAGAAGCGTCTCCCAGTGGACAATCCATAGGAACATAAGTTCTATGGGGTATGGGAGCCGGCGCATCACACGGGTGCCACTGTTAACCCAACGTCATCGGGCACAACGACGCGCATTTGTCGCCAGTCACCAGGAATGGACACTGGAAAATTGGCGTAACGTGATATGGTCGGACGAATCACGATTTCAACTGCATCATGCCGATGGGAGGCACCGTGTATGGCGCAGACCACATGAAGCGATGGATCCCGCCTGCCTCAAAGGTGTGGTCCAGGGCGCTGGTGTCTCTGTTATGGTCTGGGGTGCATTTTCCTGGTATGGAATGGGCCCCCTAGTTGTTCTGGAAGAGACTTTGAATGGTACGCGGTATGTTGAGCTGCTCGGAGACCATCTCCACCCAGGCTTGGCCTTCCAGCGCCCAGACGGTTCTGCGGTGTTTCAAGATGATAACGCACCGCCACCTCGCTCCCACGTCGCCCGGGAATGGTTCCAGGAACATGCAACGGAGGTCCAACGACTGCCATGGCCACCCAGGAGCCCCGATATGAACCTTATCGAGCATATCTGGGATGTCCTGCAACGCAGGCTCCGTGCCATGGATTTAATGAATGAGTTAATATTAATTCTTTCAATTACAATAGGTATAAATCTATGGTTGGCTCCGGATCCTGCACCCACGAACAGACCAGCATTGGCGGCCATTCTGCACAACGATTTGGTGTCAGCTGCGTCCAGAGGACTACCAGGGACTTGTCGACTCACTTCGACGGCGTCTCACTGCAGTTCGCAGGGCCAGGGGAGGCCCCACACGCTATTAGGTAACTATCCCATGACATTCGCTAAGTCAGTGTATATCTCCTATATTAATTCATATAGGCTATTACTTGGAAAGTTTGCATAATTCTAGATGACATCCTGACCTATTATTTCTAATGTCATACTTCAAAATTGAATAGAAAATTACCACATTATTAGTACACTTTTATAAGAGCCTCCGTGGCTCAGGCGGCAGCTCACCAGCCTCTCACCGCTGGATACCGTGGTACAAATCCCGGTCACTCCTTGCGAGATTTGTGCTGGACGAAGCGGAGGTGGGACCGGTTTTTCTCCGGATACTCTGGATTTCCCTGTCATCCCAGTAACACTTTCCACTATCATTTCATTACATCTATCAGTCATTAATCATTGCCCCAGAGGAGTGCGAGAGGCCTCGGAAGCCGGCACAATTCCTATCCTCACCGCAAGATAGGGACTTCATTCATTCCATCCCTGACCCGGTCATTGTTGGAAAACAGGTTGTAAGTTATCATTTTCACTACACTTTTATACTATGCATGTTGTCCTCATCGCGAAGGCTGGTTAGATCCTTAACTGCTCCACCATTAGCGGTCATAGATGGCCTAAATATCCCTGAAAAGGCGTACTTGGGAAATGAGGAGTGAGGTAGTTTCCCGTTGCTTTCGTCACAGAGCCAGAAGTTGTTATTACATATTAGTCTGCCAAGCCCACTGATTTTTTCATAGGAAATGTAGGGTGTATACACTTGGATAATAAACAAATCATACCTATAAGACTGGAGACTTGCAGATAAAATTGATTTTCCCAAACATTTATCAAAACTTTCTTTCTGTGCTTAGAGCCCTTAAGGTTTTCTGCGTCTCGTGTAAAATTAGAACACCATAAACTGCTTCGTTCTTTTTCGCCGATCAATGTAGTACAAATGGTTCTGTTATCGTGTCGCTGGTGTAACCTTGAGCTCCTTGTGACGTCAAACGGTCCTCGACCTTGGCTTTTTCTCACGTGTTCGTACCAGACACTAACCACATCTCTGCACTTCGTCATTTATCATACCCAAGCACACTCTTGTCTACCGCCCAAATTCGCGTTCTGGCGTCCTCTGAACCTATTTAAGGCAAGCTTGCAGGTTACGTCACTGTTTATACCCTGTTCATAGCCACGGCACGACTGATGTGCTGTGACTCTGAACAAGTGATATGAATATTCATTTCAAAACTCGCACATGCCGGCTGGATTGCAATAATAATAATAATAATAATAATAATAATAATAATAATAATAATAATAATAATAATAATGAAAACCTACCACCTGTTTTCCAGTCATTGACCTTGTCAGGGATGGAATGACTGAAGCCCTATCTTACGGTGAGGATAGGAATTGTGCCGGCTGTCGAGGCCTGTCGCACTCCCCTGGGGCAATGATTAATGACTGACAGATGAAATGAAATGATAGTGGAGAGTGCTGCTGGAATGAAAGATGACAGGGAAAACCGAAGTACCCGGAGAAAAACCTGTCTCGCCTCCGCTTTTTCCAGCACAAATTTCAAGTGGAGTAACCGGGATTTGAACCACTTAATCCAGCTGTGAGAGGCCGACGCGCTGCCGCCTGAGCCACGGAAGCAAAATAAATAAATAAATAAATAAATAAATAAATAAATAAATAAATAAATAAATAAATAAATAAATAAATAAATAAATAAATAAATTAATAATAATAATAATAATAATAATAATAATAATAATAATAATACTTAGACTGAAGTATGGATTAGATAAACTTGAAGTTCTAGAAAGGAGAATCATGAGAAAATCTTAGGCCCTGTGCCGGGAGTGTCTGAGGACAAGTTCGGCTCGCCAGATGCAGGTCTTTTTGATTTGACTCCCGTAGGCGACCTGCGCGTCATAATGAGGATGAAATGATGATGAAGACGACACATACACCCAGCCCCCGTGCCAGCGAAATTAACCAATGATGGTTAAAATTCCCGACCCTGCCGGGAATCGAATCCGGGACCCCTGTGACCAAAGGCCAGCATGCTAACTATTTAGCCATGGAGCCGGACAATTGCCTAGTTGTACTTCCTCTTAAAACAATAATCACCACCACCACCACCTGACATGACCGGGAATCGAACTCGGGCCTCCGGGTTAGAGGCAGGCACGCTACCGCTAGACCGGGGGGCCGGCTAGTAATTTCATTCATATCCTAAAGGCAAGGCCTTGTCGCTGCAATCACATTTGTCTCTCATCTGCTGAGCCTTTCAAGTCAGGTATTTCTTGAAATTCAGTCTGTCCATCATCGACTCCAGAGGCTCTTCACTTCTTCCACAGAACTTTTCCTTCCAACATGGTTGCGAGGAATTTGTAATGCCGTAGTGTGTAACCAAGGAATTTGGTTTTCCACTTTTATATAGTGGTGATCAACTCCCTTGTTTTATCTAATTCTGTAAAGGACCCTTTCGATTGAATTTTTCTCTGTCCAGCTTATTTTCAGCATCCTTCCTTCTCCATATCTACATTTTCATTGCTTTCAGGCGTTTTATATCCCTTTTTTGTTAAGACCCATGTTTCCGCCACACAACAAAACAAAACCAGTAAAGCTAATAATAATAATAATAATAATAATAATAATAATAAAGTACCTAGGTGTCAATATAAGAAAAGATCTTCGTTGGGGTAATCACGTAAACGGGATTGTAGTTTTTTGTACCTGGTTTTGAGGGTATTTAGGGATTGTAGTAAGGATGTAAAGGAGAGGGGATTAAGTCTCTGGTAAGACCCCCACTAGAGTATGGTTCCAGTGCATGGGACTCTCACCAGGATTACTTGATTCGAGAACTGGAAAAATTCTAAAGGAAATTAGCTTCATTCGTTCTGGGTGATTTCCGACAAAAGAGTAGCGTTACAAAAATGTTGCAAAGTTTGGGCTGCGAAGACTTGGGAAAAAGGAGACGAGATGCTCGACTAAGCAGTATGTTCCGAGCTGTCATTGGAGAAATGGCCTGAAATGACATTAATAAACGAATAAGTTTGAGTGGAGTGTTTAAAAGTAGGAAAGGTCACAATTATGAAGATAAAGTTAAAATTCAAGATGTCATATTGGAGAAAATATTCGTTTATAGGAAGAGGAGTTGGGGATTGGAATAAGTTACCAAGGGAGATGTTCAATAAATTTCCAAATTCTTTGCAATTATTTAAGATAATACTACGTAAACAACAGATAGGGAATCTGCCATCTGGGCGACTATCCTAAATGCAGACACTGATCAGGTGTGGATGTTGTCCAAACGGTAAGCTGTAGCAGGCAGGTAGATTCAGTCACTTTTCAAGACAAGTTACATCGTGTGATCTCATCCTTCCTTGTGACTGTATACAGGCATTCTAATCTTTTTTAAATTCCCCCGCTTTCGCTGTAGGCGTCATAACTGCCAGTTCTTAAAAGTCTCTTTTCTGAGAACAATGTCGCCACTACAAAGTGCCAAATTACTTTTACTTGACTGTACTTCCGTGACATGGACGGTAATTACAGGATATTACGTGTCATTATCCCCCCAGGATTTGCGTTCACATCTACATTCGTGACGAAGAAATTAATTATGTAGTGTGAAACTCTGCTGTCTCCACATAAGGCCCCTTATGGCCAGTTGTAGGTAGTCTACTATCCCCGTATGTAGCTTGGACCTACTTCAGTGGTTGGTTAGTTACTGTCCTTCTGTTTTCAAGACAGTGAGTTCAATCCCAGCTGAGATTGGTGGAATTTCAGTGTGTTTAATTGCGACAACTCCTGGCTGGCTTCTGGAATGTTTAAGAACTCCTGCAGAACAAAATCCGGACACCCTGGTGTTTTCTAAAAACCTTTGTCAGTTGAAACAAATCATCATCTCTATCAGCACAATCATCTTTCTACATTTCCAGTTTTTCGGGTACTGTTGACAAGCCTCTTTTACTCTACTCCATTCATGACGGTTTCATTCTTCATGACACCATCCAGTTCCCTTCCCCTAACTACAGTGTCGGTCCTGACCAGACGCGGCTCGTTCTATATGTCACAAGTAATCCTTCTTAGCCATCATGTTTCTAAATATCATCAAAATCAAATCACAAGTACAATGACAAGAGTAATCTTTCATAATGTTCCACTTCCGTTTACATCACAAGTGAAGAGCCTCGGCGTTATCATAGACGAACGCATGACTTGGTCTGGACATATTTTACACATCTGCCAGAAAGTTTTCTCAGCTCTACATTCTTTATATAACTATAAACATATATTTGCAATAAAACTTAAACACAAAGTAATCGAAGCTCATGTAATGCCACATTTTGATTATTGTGATGTTGTTTTCAAGTGATGTGAGGCCACACTTGTCATTAAGGCTACAACGCGCTCAAAATGAATGTGTGATATATATAAATGCAATTTAAGAAAATATGATCAAGTCGTCGTAACCATCATACTTCGTCTCTCCTCCACCGAGGACTTACTACATCTTCCCCATCTAACCGTTCTTCGTGTTTCAATCACTTCTCCTATGTTCATAACAGAGATACAAGGGCTCGAACATCGAACCTGCTCGTTCCTCACCATGGAACTGTCACATATAACAAGTAATTTTCTGTGTTTGCCGCACGAGAATGGAACCGTTTTCGGGATGACGTCAGAGGAATAGTGCAATTTGACTTGAGAAAAGAGTGACTGAATGGGTGGCTAACTTTCTAAAAAACAGAATTCAGAGAATTGCGTAGGCGAAGCTTTATCTGTCCCTGTAATAATTAAGCGAGGAATTCCTCAAGGCAGTTTTATTTGACCTTTATGTTTTCTTCTGTATATATCAATAATATGTGTAAAGAAGTGGAATCAGAGATAAGGCTTTTTGCAGATTATGTTATTCTGTACAGAGTAATAAATAAGTTACAATATTGTGAACAACTGCCAAATGACCTCGATAATCTTGTGAGATGGACAGTAGGCAATGGTATGATGATAGACGGGGTTAAAAGTCAGGTTGTGAGTTTCACAAATAGGAAAAGCCCTCTCAGTTTTAATTACTGCGTTGATGGGGTGAAATTTCTTTTTGGGGATCATTTTGCTAGTTGCTTTACGTCGCACCGACACAGATAGGTCTTTGGCGACGATGGGACAGCAAAGGCCTAGGAAGGGGAAGGAAGTGGCCGTGGCCTTAATTAAGGTACAGCCCCAGCATTTGCCTGGTGTGAAAATGGGAAACCACGGAAAACCATCTTCAGGGCTGCCGACAGTAGGGTTCGGCCAACTCGCCCGGTTTTGGGGATCATTGTAAGTACCTAGGTGTTAATATAAGGAAAGATCTTCTTTGGGGTAATCATATAAATATGATTATAAATAAATGGTACAGATCTCTGCACATGGTTATGAGGGTGTTTAGGGGTTGTAGTAAGGATGTAAAGGAGAGAGCATATTTGTCTCTGGTAAGACCCCAATCAGAGTATCGTTCCAGTGTATGGGACCTTCACCAGGATTACTTGATTCAAGAACTGGAAAAAAATCTCAAGAAAAGCAGCTCGATTGTTCTGGGTGATTTCTGACAAAGGAGTAGCGTTATAAAAATGTTGCAAAGTTTGGGCTGGGAAGACTTGGGAGAAAGGAGACGAGCTGCTCGACTAAGTGGTATGTTCCGAGCTGTCAGTGGAGAGATGGCGTGGAATGACATCAGTAGACGAATACGTTTGTGTGGTGTCTTTAAAAGTAGGAAAGATCACAACATGAAGATAAAGTTGGAATTCAAGAGGACAAATTGGGGCAAATTTTCGTTTATAGGAATGGGAATTAGGGATTGGAAAAATTTACCAAGGGAGATGTTCAATAAATTTCCAATTTACTTGCAATCTTTAAGAAAAGGCTAGGAAAACAACAGATAGGGAATCTGCCACCTGGGCGACTGCCCTAAATGCAGATCAGTAGTGATTGATTGATTGATTGATTGATTGATTGATTGATTGATTGATTGATTGATTGATTGATTGATTGATTGATTGATTGATTGATTGATTGATTGATTGATTGATTGATTGATTGATTGATTGATTGATTGATTGATTGATTGATTGATTGATTGATTGATTGATTATACCAAGTACAGTACCATTTAAAAGAGCTATAAGAGGTACAGCAGGATACGAGTGAACTGTGTATTTCTGATCTTTCATTGATCGTGCTATTTTATTATTATTATTATTATTATTATTATTATTATTATTATTATTATTATTATTATTATTATTATTGTGAGTATGTGTATCTCATTTCATTTTTATAGTCATATGGGACCTGTTTCGACAAAAATTGTATGTCATCACCCATCACTATCATTGTATATACTTTTGTGGAACGTCTTATAATTGCGTACCTTTTTTTTAGCCTCATGAAACTTGATTACAATACCCATATATTTTTAATAATGTTTTCAATTGTGTGTAAACAAAATATTACATTTATTTAGTGCCGAAAAATTGACAATTGTATACATTTTACTACAAAGCATATTGTACAAAGATTTTTTAGCATATCTCTCCATTATAATTATTATGGTGTGCACCTCATTATATATGTAATACGATTACCAGTTCATGTTTGTATAAACATTTTAACCCTAATATGAATAATTTCCTAAATTAATGGTATAATTTTACTAGAGAAGTAAATTTTAATGTATTTCTAATGTCCTTGTTTTCTTTTCTTGGCTGATGATGACATACAATTTTTGTCGAAACCGGTCCCATATGACTATAAAAATGAAATGTGAAGATTTAACAGACTTGTAGAATCTATCACATAATTTTCAGTATTTAATAGATGGACCTTATAATTCCCTCGTTTATTTGTGAATCCCTAATATTACCCTAATAAATTAACAATATTCAAATATAATATATTAATTAATTGCTCTAATTTTCACGATACAACACTACGAACGTTGGCATCTCAAATCACGAAAAAATGTCGCCAATATGAGAGTTAAAAACTAACCACAAGATGATTTATCAATAGGGAAGAATATATGCTTCAGACGGCAGAAATGGAATTTCTTAGAAATTCAGGTAATTTTCAGAAGATAACGAAGAACAAGAGTAAGAAATGAACATACACGGGAAGTTATATAGGCGGAAAACTGACAAGGATAATTTGGACAAGCGAAACGAATGAATGTAGAAATAATACCTGAGCACGGTGGTTCCTAATCTTTTTCTATCCATAGCAGCCTACATAAAACATGCGTATGAGTCATGCGCTGAACAATTACATCATTGAACAAATCCAACTAAAAAATGCCACACAAATTAATTCTTCAGAGAGCTGTTGCCTTGCTCTGATGTATGTTGTAGTGGTTAGTGTAGTTAGCTGCCAACCCCGGAGGCCCGAGTTCAATTCCCGGCTCTGCCACGAAATTTGAAAAGTGGTACGAGGGCAGGAACGGGGTCCATGGCTAAATAGTTAGACTGCCGGCGTTTAGTGAAAGGGGTGCCGGGTTCGATTCCCGGTCGAGTAGGGGATTTTAACTTCCATTGGTTAATTCTTCTGGCTTGGGGCTGGGTATTTGTTTCGTTTTCAGAATTAGCTTTCATCTTAGGTAGGGCCCCACTTCATAGACGCGCAGGTTAGGCGTCTCCTGAGGCCACACGCCATTATTATACAGTAACTAATACATTTGTCCGCCTCTGTTGTGTAGTGGTTAGTGTAATTAGCTGCCAACCCCGGAGGCCCGAGTTCGATTCCCGACTCTGCCACGGAATTTGAAAAGTGGTACGAGGGCTGGAACGGGGTCCACTCAGCCTCGGGAGGTCAACTGAGTAGAGGTGGGTTCGATTACCATCTCAGCCATCCTGGAAGTGGTTTTCCGTGGTTTCCCATTTCTCCTCCAGGCAAATCCCGTGATGGTACCTAACTTAAGGCCACGGCCGCTTCCTTCCCTCTTCCTTGTCTATCCCTTCCAACCTTCCCAACTCCCCGCAAGGCCCCTGTTCAGCATAGCAGGTGAGGGCGCCTGGGCAAGGGACTAGTCATCCGCCCCAGTTGTATCTCCGATCCAGAGTCTGAGCTCCAGGACACTGGCCTTGAGGCGGTAGAGGTGGGATCCCTCGCTGAGTCAGAGGGAAAAGCCGACCCTGGAAGGTAAACAGATGAAATGTCGTATGGCTTTTAGTGCCGGGATATCCCAGAACGGGTTCGACTCGCCGGGTGCAGGTCTTTCTATTTGACACTCGTAGGCGACCTGCACGTCATGATGACGATGAAATGATGAAGACAACACACACCCAGCCCCCGTGCCGGGAATCGAACCCGGGATCCTCTGAACTGAAGGCCAGTACGCTGACCGTTCAGCCAACGAGTCGGACAGGTAAACATATAAAGGAGAAGAGCTAATAAATTTGTGAGATGTAAATCATTACTTATATTCTTTTTACTCTTTAACACAGTGATTGTCAAAACTCAGCTTGCCGGGCTGAGTGGCTCAGACGGTTAAGGCGCTGGCCTTCTAACCCCAACTTGACAGGTTCGATCCTGGTTCAGTCCGGTGGTATTTGAAGGTGCTCAAATACGACAGCCCCGTGTCGGTAGATTTACTGGCACGTAAAAGAACTCCTACGGGACGAAATTCCGGCACCTCGGCGTCTCCGAATACCTTAAAAAGTAGTTAGTGGGACGTAAAACAAATAACATTATTATTATTATTATTATTATTATTATTATTATTATTATTATTATTATTATTATTATTATTATTATTATTATTATTATTATTATTATTATTATTAAAACTCAGCTTCGCACAAATAAGTTGGAAAGTACTTAGTACTATTCCGGAGCGCTCTAGGGCGCCACGGCGCACACTTTGAGAACTACTGCGTTAGCAAACTGTGGAGTTAAAAACGAAAGTAAAGAGAGATCGAGGCATATGCAGATTATAATGAACGAAGCTAGCTAACTCGTTAATTAGCATTTTTTTTCATGTGATTTAAACAGTTTCCTAAGTTGTTTTAAGGCAGTCGGCGGATACAGACAGAGACTCGGCCTACAAATTGCTACGGCTGGTCCGTGGTCCAACAGCTGTGCATTCCGACCGGCCAACGGAGCAGAGGAGGGGTGGCCACGGCTCTACCGTGGCTCTACGCCGCTGTATTTGGGAGTTGGAGAGAGGCTGGTCCCCACTGTCGGCTGTCTTGAGAATGGTTTTCCGTGGTTTTCCATTCTCCTGCACTAAGGCGAATGCCGGGACAGTTCCTAGTATAGGCCATGGCCGCCAACCCTCTCACCTTCTCCGATACAAATCTCCTGGCCTGAGAGACGGCGTCACCGTCTAGGAGGCCCGCCCCACCTCCCTTTCAGGGGGGGGGATGAAAACATTTAGTAGTAGTAATGGCAGTTTTTAGCGCACCTTGAAACCGAAAAAAAACACAAAGAACACACTTTGGATAACTATCCATCATTATCTACCATGAGCTCGAAATGGGGATAAATCTTAAAAGTACTTCACTATAGCAAAAGAAAATCAGTTATAAAAACGCTATTAGATATAATCTATAAACTTTAAGAAACAAAATAATATGATGTGTTCATCCTACAATTTGGTGTCCGGCTCCATGGCTAAATGGTTAGCGTGCTGGCCTTTGGTCACGGGGGTCCCGGGTTCGATTCCCGGCAGGGTTGGAAATTTTAACCATCATTGGTAAATTTCCCTGGCACGGGGGCTGGGTGTATGTGTTGTCTTCATCATCATTTCATCCCCCCCATCATGACGCGCAGGTCGCCTACGGGAGTCAAATAAAGAGACCTACACCTGGCGAGCCGAACCCGTCCTGGGATATCCCGGCACTAAAAACCATACGACATTTCATTTTACGGCGTCGGGTATGAAGTTATACGAATCATTGTAGCGATTTTTTACGACCGGATGCCCTTCCTGACGTCAGCCACGTCAGAGAAGTTAAGAGGATGTAATGAATAATGTGATATATGATAGTAGGAAGTGAAAGGGTGAAACTGAGTGCCGCCACATCTCATATTCCTGGCAAATAGCATCAAGGAGTCAACTCAAGGCTTGACGTCGCCATCCGACGGATGAATCCCCATGAGCAGCGGCATATGCCCTTAAATACTGTATGGCTTTCTCAAACTCAAATTGATAACGCTTAGTTTACTTGTATCTAATGAATTGTTTCCGAGGGACATCTGTATAGAATGGGGAGTGGACAAGCGTAGGATTCGGTGGATCAGGGTGAGTTTTACAGAGTCTGCGATTAGTACCCAGTATGTGAGGAACACCATAGGTTTGTGTTGCCTGTAAATGGCGCCGCAATGTGAGAAACACCATAGGTCTGTGTTACATGTGTGTTTTACATTACCTATGAGTAGTACTACAATGTGTGGAACACCCCGAGTCTACACTACTTTTGATTAGTACCGCAACATGACAAATACCATGGTTCTACTTTCCTAGCGATAAGTACCATTATGAGGAGCCGATGACCTGGATTTTGGATTCCTTTAGACATCAAGCATCAACGTTTCAAGAATGTGCTTTAGAAGCAGTCCCTTGGTCAGTAATACTATTGTTTAACACTAGTTTCTGGGAATCTGGGGCATTGCCGGCTACATCCACTGATTGTTTTCAATTCAAATCCATCCATTCATTCTTCGTCATTACGTTATGAATTCTAGTCAATGGATGATTTTGGACTTTTAAATTATAATTACATTTCGTCTCATGTCGTACCACTAGGGGCCGATGACCTAGATGTTAGGCCCCTTTAAACAACAAACATCATCATCATCATCATCATCATAAATATTATTAAACGACATCATCGAACACTCAAACTGTTCTGTCTCTAATGGTTACGTGACCCGGGAATGGCTCCTCATTGGCTACATAGATGCGTTATGTTTTGGCCAATTTACACCGTTGGATTTGGTATTTATTAGCATCAAACGTGATTTCCAACGCCCTGTTCGACATGGATTTGGGCCGTTTTTACGAGTTCTTTTTATTTCACGTTGTGAAGTTTCCTGTTAACGTATGTTTTCCATCATCAACTCAATTTTGAATTCCATTTTTTGAATTTGGTACCTTTTGGAAATAAGTTTCTGGGCTGGTCCCCGCCGTCGGCTATCCGGAGAATGGTTTTCCGTGGTTTTCCATTCTCCCCCACTAAGGCGAATGTCAGGACAGTTCCTGGTACAGGCCACGGCCGCCAACCCTCTCACCTTCTCCAAGCATCTCCTTCACCGTAACAAATCTCCCGGCCTGAGAGACGGCGTCACCGTCTAAGAGGCCCGCCTCCCCCTTCAGGGAAGGAATGAAAACGTTTGGTAGTAGTAATTACCTAGAATGTGTCAAGCCTATTTTTCTATATGGTTGTGAGGTCTGGTAATTAGATTTTTCAAAATAAAACGCTCATAATGATGACTGAAATCTAATAAAAATATACGATCCCACTGTCGGCAGCCCTGAAAATGGTTTTCCGTGGTTTCCCATTTTCACACCAGGCTGTACCTTAATTAAGGCCTTCCTTCCAACTCCTAGGCCTTTTCTATCCCATAAACCCTATCTGTGTCGGTGCGACGTAAAGCAACTAGCAAATATGTATACACGAACTTCGTATTCCGCTTATTAGTTCTCAGATTCAGAAAATAGTAAAGATGACCAAATCTCCTTCTTAGCCACTCAAACTCCTACTCATAAAACAGGTCATAAGGACCATGAAGGCGAACACACGATTCAAACTGTGAGACCCTCGGCTCACTTACGACCTGTTCCAAATAGGAAAATAATAAATCTTTCGGTTTTTTTTTTTTCAAATTTCAACCAAGAGTCACTAAAATTTAGAAATTCGTTTCTTGAGAAGTGAAGTTCTCCTCTCTATCCTCTTTTCTTCTGACGGGAGGTCAAATACCAGCTGAAATTTGAGGCATAGGCAATTCGAGACTATTTAAAAGAAAGGTACTGAAACCTGTTGAAAATAGATGGCACTAACGTAACAAAACTAATATTTAGTTCTTAATTATCAATAAAGTAAAGAGGTTAAGTAAATTAATTTTAGTGATACTTAATAATATGGTGTTCAACTAACGCTTATATGTACAATGCCAGTCAAAAGTTTAGGACCACATTAAAAATCATAGGACCACATTAAAAAATCATGAAGTGTCATCTAGAACCTAAAATTGTGCTACTAGACCTCTGTATTTTTTTTCCTGAGCGTTCGCATCTGACATGATATTCGTCGCCTGATTTCATTGATTTACGCCAAGTAGGCTAATGCATATGTTATACATTTTAAACTGTTGGAAGGTCACATCAGAAAGTCAACATTTTTGGAAATGTTGTGTACTATATACTCTAATTGGTTTCAAGTATCACCACCAAGATTCTTTTGTAGACTTAGCGATAGTCGGGGGTCATTTTAGTATACATATAAAAATTCCGAAAAAATGTGGCACCGATTTTCGTGCCTTTATTTATTTATTTATTTATTTATTTATTTATTTATTTATTTATTTATTTATTTATTTATTTATTTATTTATTTTCATACTAGCGCTAAAATGGTCATTTTTTCCTTGTTCTTGTCATAGGTCTCGGTATCAGAAATGTGTTCTTGAATGCCATCTGCAGAGTGCAAATGAAACTATCAGCGTAGATAAATGTGACGCCGATAACTCGCCCCGAGACCGTGGGCCACACATGAGAAAGGCAAAGAACAATAAACCATTTTGACGCTGGTTCGAAAAAATAAAACACGCAAAAAACGGTGCCGCATAATTTCGGAATGTTTATATTTATACTAAAATGGCCCCCACCTATTGCTAAGTCTACAAAAAAATCTTGGTAGTGATACTTGCAACCAATTAGAGCATATATAGTAGATAATATTACCAACATTTTTTGATTTTTTGGTGTTACCTCCCAAAAGTTAAAAATTAATAATTTCTACAGTATTTGGACTAACGTCCGCCTCTGTGGTGTAGTGGTTAGCGTGATTAGCTGCCACCCCCGGAGGCCCGGGTTCGATTCCCGGCTCTGCCACGAAATTTGAAAAGTGGTACGAGGGCTGGAACGGGGTCCACTCAGCCTCGGGAGGTCAACTGAGTAGAGGTGGGTTCGATTCCCACCTCAGCCATCCTGGAAGTGGTTTTCCGTGGTTTCCCACTTCTCCTCCAGGCGAATGCCGGGATGGTTCCTAACTTAAGGCCACGGCCGCTTCCTTCCCTCTTCCTTGCCTATCCCTTCCAATCTTCCCATCCCTCCACAAGGCCCCTGTTCAGCATAGCAGGTGAGGCCGCCTGGGAGAGGTACTGGTCATTCTCCCCAGTTGTATCCCCGACCAAGAGTCTGAAGCTCCAGGACACTGCCCTTGAGGCGGTAGAGGTGGGATCCCTCGCTGTGTCCGAGGGAAAAGCCGACCCTGGAGGGTAAACAGATGATGATGATGATGATGATGATTTGGACTAACTCAATGAAATCAGACGACATATATTTTATTAGATGTGAGAGCCCTGAAGAATTACAGAGGTCTAGTGGCTCCATTTTAGGTTCTAGATGACATTTCGTGATATCTTTATGGGGTTCTAAACTTTTGGCCGGTACTGTACCGTATACTATTCATATTACTCTATAAATTGTATAACGGTATTGTATAATATGGTTTGGCATTATACCAGGCTTCATAGCCCGAGCCCTGCTGCATAACTAAACGAAACCTCTACCGGGCTGAGTGGCTCAGACGGTTAAGGCGCTGACTTTCTGACCCCAACTTGGCAGGTTCGATCCTGGCTCAGCCCGGTGTTTTTTGAAGATGCTCAAATACCTATCGGTAAAATACTAGCACGTAAAAGAACTCCTGCAGGACTAAATTTCCGGCACCTTGGCGTCTCCGAAAACCGTAAAATTAGTTGGTGGGACGTAAAGCCAATAACGTTATTAGGCGTATAAACGAAACCTTTCGGGCAGATCGATTTTTCCCGCCTCCAGCGCAATAAACAGAGATTTTTCCGACTCATCGGGTATTTTTGGAAACAGGTGAGTAAAAGGGCTTGGTTTTCGCCCTGAGACTCTTATTTACTTGCCCTCGACGACAACAACAACAACAACAAATCATGTGTTCTTAAAGAGAAGAACTACTACTACTAAAACATTTTCATTCCTCCCCTAAAGGGTGAGGCGGGCCTCTTAGATGGTAACGGCGTCTCTTAGGCCGGAAGATTTGTTGCGATGAAGGAAGTGCACGGAGAAAGTGAGGGGGTTGGCGGCCCTGGCCTATACTGGGAACTGTCCCGGCATTCGCCTTAGAGCAGAAGAATGGAAAACCACGGAAAACCATTCTTAGGACAGCCGATGGTTGGGGCTAGCCGTGAAGTCCAGCCCTGTCCCGTCTCCCGAATGCAGAGGCGTAGAGGCACGGTAGAGCCGTGACCACTCCTGCTCTGCTCGGTTGGCCGGTCGGAGTGCAGAGCTGTTGGATCACGGACCAGCCGCGGCCACTTGAGCGCTGAAGCCCACTTTGCATCCACCGACAATAGAGAAGAGCAATGGACGCATATTATTTGTGCGCACGAGAAAGTTAAAAGTATTGGTATATGCCTTTGGAATGTCCGTCTTCAATTCGGTAGATGTACAGTTATTCTTCGTTATATGCGATCTCACTTTATGCCGTTTAACTATAACGCGATTTTAAAATGTTAATTTTAAAATTCGTAACCGGTTAAATTTCGCGGTCAGCCTGTAAATAGCCGCGTGACTCGTGTGCGCTCTAGTGTGAAAAGGCAGCATCGTGCTGCATGTCACTCTCACAGAAAGTGTATAGAACTATGAACAAGAAGGAAATTAATCAAAAAAATAAAATATATTATAAATAAAAATATAAATATAAATAAAATATATGAAGAAGAAGAAATTAATCAAGAAAATAAAATATAAGGAAGTTCTACAAGTACGGATGAGAATATCGATAAATAAGATAACACTGATAAGAACGCCAATTGTGGAGATATTGAAAAGAATGTTGACCCCACTGGATTGGACAGGAAAATCAACGTACTGTTTCGTTATTCACGTTAATTAATCAGGCTAAAGCGAAAAGAAAAAAAAAGCAGGATTTCGACATTTTCTTTAAGAACAGTAGGAAAACTGCACTGTGTATGAAAATCAATTATATACAAGGCAAGCCGTCTCTGTTTCTGCAAATTTTTCGTATCCCTCTTATCTTTTCTACTCAGGACTTCACAATCTACCATCATCTCCAGCTATTCATTCATTAAAATCTGTGTGTTTTGCTTAAAGAATCCATTAAATTTTAAAATATTTGACGGTTGTACCAGAAACGGTGTGGTATTTACTCATTACGATTAAATGAAATGGCGTATGGTTTTTTAGTGCCGGGAGTGTCCGAGGACATGTTCGGCTCGCCAGGTGCAGGTCTTTTGATTTGACTCCCGTAGTCGATCTGCGCGTCGAGATGAGGATGAAATGTTGATGAAGACGACACATACACCCAGCCCCCGTGTCAACAAAATTAACCAACGACGGTTAAAATTCCCCACCCAGCCGGGAATCGAACCCGGGACCCCTGTGACGAAAGGCCAACACGCTAACCATTTAGCCATGGCGCCGGACACTCATTACGATAAGTTTACGCCAATCAGACAGGACGAAATTTTTTTAAAAAATCAGGAAATAACAAATTAGATCATGAAAATTACAATACAAATTACAAATTAAAAGGCTAGGAAAGCAACAGATAGGGAATCTGCCACCTGGGCGGCTGCCCTAAATGCAGATCAGTATTGATTGATGATTGAAATTACATTTTACCAAATACCCTATTACAAATAAGTATTTCTTCAATCCGGATCCAACGTCTCAAAATTCTTCATATTGAAAACTAAGGGCTCCATATTCAATTCTTTAGAAATAATAGAAATATTAGATTTAACATTTTGATGATTTTATTGTTGTGAAGAAATCCCTCTCACCCATACAAAATTGAACTGATGCAACGCGATTATTTCACTGATGGTGTGAAGTGGGCGATACGTTCTGTACTCACCAGTGGCTGTCATGAAGACGGCAAAAGCCGTGAGCGCTGCTGTTAGCGAAGTCGTGTGATCCATGGTCACCTTACTTACTACCCGTCCCAACTGTGCAGAGATACCGCGCGACTCACTTGTTTTATCCTCCAGGCCATCGCTACGTCACTAGGAGTTCCTCAACCAGCCTCTCTCTCTCCCCGTCTAATGTTTGTTGTACATGTGACTTGCTAAAAGAAGAGAAGCAGGCAAACAAAAAAAGTCGGTCTGATTTCGCTTGAGCAGATCAGCCGGGGAATTTTGTCCTTCTCTCTTGATCGTCTTGAGATGTTTCTTGTCGTTCAAGATGCTACTGTTAATGAAAGAGGGGATTTTATACGTTTTATTTACTATGTTATGTAATAGCAGCTATCTCCGAACGGATCATGCAGGTCCCTGGAGGAGTTGAAGTCAAAGACTTACTCTTCTATCATTTTTAGAATTTGCTTTACTTCGCACCGATACAGATAGGTCTTATGGCGACGTTGGGATAGGAAAGGGTGAGGAATGGGAAGGAAGTGACCCTGGCCTTGATTAAGGTGTAGCCCCAGCCTTTGCCCAGTGTGAAAATGGGAAGCAAGCCATCATCCTTAGATACCCGATATCACTCGCGAAGATCAATCGACCAGAGATTCCGTCTATAAGGTTATGTAATACTAATATATCATGTTATCAGTAAAAGTCCTAGGCATTACTTTCGATGATGACGTCATGGAAAACGCATATTACGAAAATCACCCAGAAAACATTCTCTGCACTGCACATGTTGCGCGGTTATAAATACCTATTTCCTAAAAAACTAAAAAAATGCTGGTAGAAGCCCTGGTTTTCCCTCATTTCGACTACTGGGACGCGATTTAGAGTCGCTGATTGCAAGTTATTGAGCGGTTTACAACGTGGTCAAAATGCATGTGTGAGACAAGTCTGTAACCTACGGTTCTATGTCCATGTAACTCTTTCATATTGTCACCTCTTGGTCCCGACTAGAAATCCGTCGCACTGTCATCTCCATAAAATCCTTCATACTTCACAGTCATTTTACCTTTCTTCTTCTTCTTCTTCTTTATATGTTTACCCTCCAGGGTCGGTTTTTCCCTCGGACTCAACGAGGGATCCCACCTCTACCGCCTCAAGGGCAGTGTCCTAGAGCTTCAGAGTCTGGGTCGGGGATAAAACTGGGGAGGAGGACCAGTACCTCACCCAGGTGGCCTCACCTGCTACGCTGAACAGGGGCCTTGCGGGGGGCTGGGAAGAGTGGAAGAGGTAGACAAGGAAGAGGGAAGGAAGCGGCCGTGGCCTAAAGTTAGGTACCATCCCGGCATTTGCCTGGAGGAGAAGTGGGAAACCACGGAAAACCACTTCCAGGATGGCTGAGGTGGGAATCGAACCCACCTCTACTCAGTTGACCTCCCGAGCCTGAGTGGACCCTGTTCCAGCCCTCGTACCACTTTTCAAATTTCGTGGCAGAGCCAGGAATCGAACCTGGGTCTACGGGGGTAACAGCTACAGTAATTACAGTACACTAACCACTACACCACAGAGACGGACATTATTATTATTATTATTATTATTATTATTATTATTATTATTATTATTATTAGGCAGCCCCGTGGTGTAGAGTTAGTATGGGCGTCTCTTATTCCAAGACCCTAGGTTCGTATTCCGACCAGTCCAAGGCGTTTTATTCTGGACTGAGGAGTACAGTAGAACGGGTTCAATAGATACAAGAAGCTGTCAAACTCTTAGTTACAGGAAGAAAGCGCACAGTGAGAAGATGACGCTACTGGTCGAGTGTACGTAGACGAACAGTGGTCGCCATGGTTACGATGGTGTGGGGAAACATCACACTAATTCCAGATAGACCTCTAGCCCAAAAAGACATCCACGTTAAAATGAAGTTACGACTAATACCAAGCCAACGCCCAGAAAGCTCGAGGGGGACAGGGGCATATTAAGCTGACGGAAACGTTAAAATATGCTCTATACGGTTAGCGGACAATTCCGGTCACGGACATTTGCGGTCGCTGCAGCAGGGGGTGGTCCTCATCAGATTAATCTCGGGATATCCCCGCTAACCTGCCTGAGCAACTGCTCGCTCCTTGCAGACCAACCTTTTCTCTCGCGGGCATTATTTAGACACAAACACAATTCTATATCGAACATTTCTGGTGTAAGTATTTACTGTCCGGTGCTGTAATGGATTTGAGATTCACTAATAAGGCACAGAAAGTATAAGGAAGGTCAACATGAAATCTTCACCTGGGTGTGTCTGAAGGAGAAGAACAAGCCATGTCATGTTTGTGGTAACATACAATTCTGTAGATGATAAATAAATATATTCTATTCGATTTCCTATCCGGCTTCTCTTGGTCAACTCTTGTTCTCTTCCGACCCCTACGGCACGATGTTTGCCAAGCCCAGGAAGTCTTACATTTTCACGTCCTTCGTGGCTTTTCCCTTCATTTTTCATAAATCCGTGATTTTGTGATGACCGCAAATGTCCGGACACCCTCTATACGGCTGTTGATCACGTTGACCGTATGTCACTTTTGATCAAGTAAACCCCCAACAAAACGTATTATAGTAAAAAGTAAATCGATTCAACTATATTGATGTGAGACTAGAAAAGAGTCGATGATGAGAGTTGGAAAGCAGCCTAATATGGGGAAAATAACGAAGGCCCTGACACCAATGTTGTAGTTGTTACAGGTACCGTCATACTGGGCCACGTGTGCGCCTGATTGAGCAGACCGTATTTTGGGTCACGGGTGTCAAACCTTGCCCGCCGCAAGCGCAGTTCCCGTGCTATAGCTCATTCCATGTTAAGAGAATAATATTGCTCAACACCATCACGGGAAAACTGCGGCACATTAATTTGTGAAATTCAGTGTTTAAGTTCAAGACAAAAAGCGGAAGAAAGTAAGCTACAAATTATTTTCATGAACTAAAGGGGACGAGGGGTTTACAGGGGCTATTTTTGGTTTGTACAGAATCAGAGATGAACTTACTTTCTTTCTTTCTTTCTTTCTTTCTTTCTTTCTTTCTTTCTTTCTTTAACAGCTTACCTTCCAGGGTTGGTTTTTTCCTCGGACTCAGCGAGGGATCCCACCTCTACCGCCTCAAGGGCAGTGTCCTGGAGCGTGAGACATTGGGTCGGGGGATACAAGTGGGTAGAATGACCAGTACCTCGCCCAGGCGGCCTCACCTGCTATGCTGGACAGGGGCCTTGGTGGGAGAAGGGAAGATTGGAAGGGATAGACAAGGAAGAGGGAAGGAAGCGGCCATGACCTTAAGTTAGGTACCATCCCGGCATTTGCCTGAGGAGAAGTGGGAAAACACGGAAAACCACTTCGAGGATAGCTGAGGAGGGTATCGAGCAATCCTCTACTCAGTTGACCTCCCGTCTGGTACGAGGCTGAGTGGACCCCGTTCGAGCCCTCGTACCACTTTTCAAATTTCGTAGTAGAGCCGGGAATCGAACCCGGGCCTCCTGCGGAGGCAGCTAATCCCAGTAACCATTACACCACAGAGACGGACATCAGAGGTAAACTACAGCACATCAAAAAAACTCAGCAATGAAGTGTGAAGCAAAGAGGGAGAGAAAATAGTCAAATAATTTGTATGGGCTCGAGGGGTGAGCGATGCATTTAATTGCATTTAATAAATTTCTCCAGGCAAAAAAGGCTAGAAAACAGACGCAACAAATAAATGCTGTACATGACTCGACAAAAGGTAACAACGTTAATGTTATTTATTTATTTTTATTTATTTATTGGTGATAAAAGGTCCCATGAGCCTCTAGCTCGTGATAGGGACAATACAGTACATACTTTTTTAAGGCAACACAATAATTACATTTCATATACAATGGCTTTTCTGTAAAGTGACAAGTACTTTTTTTTTCTTTCTTTTTACATGTTAGGATCATAATTTTTCAGAAGTATATTCAGATATTGCATGGCTGTAATATACTAAATATGGACAATATATATATTATTGTATTAATTAAAGCAAGTTATATAGAGATTATATTAAGATATCTGTAAAAGAGTAATATTCCTTCAGTTTTTTCTTAAAACATATAATCGATTTAGAGTTCTTTATAACAGGAGGCAACACATTATATTCCCTAAACATTGATGATTCTATGCCTTTCACTCCGTACTTTACTGAATTAGAATGAGAGGGATATATCCTTAATGATCCTCTAGTTTCATATCCATGAATTTCACTAAAGTGGGAGAAGTTAACAGTAGAATGGGTTAATTTCCTGTCTAGCTTATACATAAAGACTGCTGATGAAAATGCAATTTGTTTATGGAATGGCAGAATATTTGACTCTGAAAAAACTTCATGTGATGGTTTGAGGAAGGGGAATCCATACATGATTTTGATGGCTCTTTTTTGTAGGATTTCCAAATTATTAATGTAATCTTTCCTACATCTTCCCCAAATAAAGCTTGCGTATGTTAGATGTGGGTGGATTATTGCATAATATGTTAAAGAAAGAAATCACACACGTAGGCTTATCGCATAACTCTCACTGAACACAAGACAATTATGCACTGATCTAAAGACTAAAAACACACACGCAACAAATAAATACTGCAGATGACTTCATTACAGAAGTGAGCTGCCGGCGGTTCACAGAGTGAGGGACTACACGAGGCTTGTACCAGAGCAACACAGAAGAAGGAAAATGAAGGGAGGCAACGAAGCGACGGCTGTTCCTGCCATTGTTCTTCCTCCCTACAAATTTATATATGAAATAATGTTATGTAGTTATTTTAATAACTCACGGACAAAAATGCCTCATCCTTTTTTATTTATATTTCTTAATATATTACAAATTACGGTATATTATCAGTTAATCACGAGGAATTATGGGTGTCTCAGAGAGAATGTGTTTGGTCTAGAAGAGCAATACTGTTTTCTTAACGTGGAATGAGCTATAGTAATACTTGTGCACGCGGGCGCAAAGTCGCTTCCCCACAGTCAGCTTGTACTTCTCCTCGCTGCTGACTCAGGGCTGTGCACGCCAGTCTACAAGTAATGGTTCAAACCTTAGCTGTGGCATAAGGATTGACACAGTAATTTGTTGGATGGTGTCTACATTTGTGAACTGCTGGGGCCGTACCTTATTATTATTATTATTATTATTATTATTATTATTATTATTATTATTATTATTATTATTATTATTATTATTATTATTATTATTATTATTATTATTATTATTATGTTCGCCATACTGGGGGACTATGGAATTAAAGGTAGATTATTAAAAGCATTCGAAGGCATTTATGTTGACAATTGGGCTTCAGTGAGAATTGATGGTAGAATGAGTTCTTGGTTCAGGGTACTTACAGGAGTTAGACAAGGCTGTAATCTTTCACCTTTACTGTTCGTAATTTACATGGATTATCTGCTGAAAGGTATAAAATTGCAGCGAGGGGTTCAGTTAGGTGGAAATGTAGTAAGCAGTCTGGCCTGTGCTGACGACTTGGTCTTAATGGCAGATTGTGCCGAAAGCCTGCAGTCTAATATCTTGGAACTTGAAAATAGGTGCAATGTGTATGGTATGAAATTTACTCTCTCGAAGACTAAATTGGTGCCATTGGCTGCGATGGATCCAGTCGACCGTGACACAGGTCAGGACACGCACAAGTAGCCGCCATATTGGGACTAAGTCTGAGCGTTCCCCACAGTATTTCCGTGTTGGATACAGGCGAGTTTCGGATTAAAAAATGGATTTAAGAACAAAAAAGCTGTTAAAATTAGGTGTTTGCCTTTGATTGCATGCAATTAATAGTTTTACCATAACCTGTGAATTATGAAATAATGCTCATTTATCCTATTGACGTCAGAAAAGTTGGATGGCGCAGCCATGCGGTAGAATGTTGAAGCTGCAACATAGTGATTGGTGAAGCTTATTTACATGGCGAAGCATTGACGTCGTGATGGAAACAGAAAGAAAATTGTCAAATTTGAGGAGGCACTGCTCTGCATACGGTTGCAAATCGTATAAAACGGATGCGAAATCTCTTCACTACTTTCCTGTACAAAAAGTTCAGAGAAAAAGATGAGTTTCCGAGCTGTCAATTGGAAAACGCGTTACGCGATACATGACAGTGTGCAGTCTGCATTATCGTGAAGACGACTTCCTCCCACAGCGTAGGTACCGGTACTGTTTATTGTACTCATTGATAGTTATTGACCCTAATTTGTATTCACAAAGATTTAGCTACATCAAAAATACTGATAAACTTGTAGCCTAATACTTCTGTGCCGCACATAGAATGTAATCCGCTCTTTATAAACTTCTTCATATGTGTAACAGCAAACAGTAAATTAACTATCTACACGTGAATAATATCTTTAATTGGTAGTAATTAAGCACTGCATTTAAATTGCTTATAAAATACTTCTATCAATGAAAGAAAATATGTAGTATTTTGCCATTATAAATTAGCCCTTTTTTGCTATTTGTTTTACGTCATACCGACACAGACAGGTCTTATGGCGACGATGGGACAGGAAAGGTCTAGGAATGGGAAGGAAGCGGCCGTGGCCTTAATTAAGGTACAGTCCCACCATTTGCCTGGTGTGAAAATGAGAAACCACGGAAAACCATCTTCAGGGCTGCCAACAGTGGGGTTCGAACCCACTATCTCCCGGATGCGAGCTCACAACTGCACGCTCCTAACCGCACGGCCAACTCGCCCGGTCATCATAAATTAGAAGCCATAACCTAATTATTTGGTAGAATTGGACAAACCAAGTATTCTTCAACGCCAAACAGCTGTGACTGTAGAGGTTATAGTACTCTTAAATTATAATTTTCAAACTTTGCTCTGCATATTCTGTAGGTAGTTATAATTTTTATACTTATTATGGTCGGTTCTAAGTTCTAACTTTTGTGCTGATGGTAAAAATGGAAGAACATTAAGATTATGTGGGCTGTTCCAACACAAGCCTGTATAAAGCCTAGGATTTATTTGCTTTACAACATTTACTTAGTATAATTATTATTTTATTTCTTCCCCAAGATTATAGTTTACAAAACAGGTAACTCCCCCGTCACCTGGCTAAGGCTTTGGCATGCACCAAATCAACAAGAAATTACTCCATAACCTCTAATAGTGGAAAATTACAGTAGCTTAGCTGTTAAGGTGAATTAGCGTAACAACGGTAACATTTCTCTGAAAACCCGCTTTACATGTACAGTTGCACTTCACATTTTCACCCCCTTTGTTCAAGACAACATTAACTTTGTGGGGTTTTGAATCGATGTGGGATGATTGTAAATACAACGCTACAACACCAGCTTCATCTTCTTTTTCAAACTTTTTACCTACACATATCAAGTAATTACGCTTGAATATTTATTCCCCTTCCAATAATGGACGCGTGAAATTCCGACAACTCTCAACAGTTGCGCATACGACATCAAAGACATTTTGAACACTTAATAATAATTTCGTGTGGCTATTTCTAGCCGAGTGCAGCCCTTGTAAGGCAGACCCTCCGATGAGGGTGGGCGGCATCTGCCATGTGTAGGTAACTGCGTGTTATTGTGGTGGAGGATAGTGTTAAGTGTGGTGTGTAAGTTGCAGGAATGTTGGGGACAGCACAAACACCCAGCCCCCGGGCCATTGGAATTAACCAATTAAGGTTAAAATCCCCGACCCGGCCGGGAATCGAACCCGGAACCCTCTGAACCGAAGGCCAGTACGCTGACCATTTAGCCAACGAGTCGGACATTTTGAACACTTAATAAATCCTACTGACGCACACCCGATCACTGTCGTGTTTACTTCCCGTCACTATCTCGCCGCCATATTGGAAATAGCTGACCGTAAGCTCCTCCCCCATTTCGGACGTCAATATTTTGTCATCTACACCTGGCCACTTTATTAGACTCAACATAAAAATCTTCATTTTTCTAACAAAATGTTTTATTAACAGACTTTTAATGGAATATTACACATTCGCTAATGGATAGCATTACAGTATGTTTAAGTTACGATGCCATACGCCGTTTTAAGACTGCAATTCTAATATTTAGTCAGTCCACTCTTAGCTTTTATGACTGCTTGCACCCTGCGAGGCATACTTGCAATGCAAGACGAAGCTGCTGCTGACAACTTTTCATTATGGTTCCAATGAAATATGATCTTTTCAAGTAGTTGAAGCTTGGTAGTGATACACTCTTTACCAATTTAACGTTTCAGACATTACCGCACATTCTCAATCGGGTTCAAATCGGGTGTATTACCAGGCCAATCCAAAAGAGGAATTTCTTTCTCTTTCAGAAAAGCTTTAATAGATTTTGCTGTGTGGCATGGAGCCCCATCTTGCATGAAAATCTTGTTTTCACCTTCACTAAATTGTGGGATCAGTCTCTTTTCAAGTATTTGTCTGTACTGATCCTGACGCACTATACCCTCCACAATCTGAAGACGTCCCATTCCCTTTCCGCTTACCACTGACCAAATCATGACCTTGGTAGGATGTTTTACTGTTTGCTGGACGCAATTCTTCTCATACTTTTCACTAGACAATCTTCTTACAAACCGGGATTTCTCACTTGACACCTCAAAAGTTGATTCATCACTGAAGCAAACCTAGAAATTAAGATGATGTGTATGTAATTTAAAGTTGTAAATACTCGTTGGAATTTTCCTGGCTAAAACATCATTTGTTAAGGAATTTATGTAAGGAACTTACCCTTTTCCAGTCTTCTGCTGTGAAATGTTGGTGTTTTCTTGCCCACTGTATCCTCCGTTTCATCATTCGCTCAGTATGTTTGGCTTTCTTAGCTGGTCGACGACATCGGTACCCCAAGCTGCAATACGTCGACGCACTGTTCTCTCAGAAACCTTGATACCACTGTTGTTCAGTTCTTGGGTTATAGTAGCATAAGATGTCCTTCTGTTTCCTTTCACAATTTTGACGAGCAAACGTTCTGCTCTTGGAGTCAGAATTTTCTTCCTACCACATTTCCCTCTTCTGTTCTTCGGGTAATCTCTCCCAGTTTTATTTGTATTGCTTATACGATGCACAGAAGTCTGCGA
This sequence comes from Anabrus simplex, assembly GCF_040414725.1. Lineage (NCBI taxonomy): Eukaryota > Metazoa > Arthropoda > Insecta > Orthoptera > Tettigoniidae > Anabrus > Anabrus simplex. Next base: position 181,147,772 of record NC_090279.1, on the reverse strand, counting down.
TATTCCTGAACGGGCAGCAATTTCTCGTTGTCAGATTTCCATGCTGCAAAAGTCCCTTCACAAACTCAATTTTGCGAGGAGAATGATATTGAGACTTCCCCATAACTCTGTTATCAAGAAATTGTTTGATTTCCCAAGTAACAAATTTAAAACCACTGCTACCTCATAAAGTTCCTGTTATCAACACAGATTGAGCGTAAATATCTAAAATACAGCATGACAAACTGTTCAAGTTAATTATCAGTAAACCAAACACACATCTGGCACAAAAACCGCGGGAATTATTACCTCATATGTTTATGGCAAGGTAGGTACTAAGTTAATAAAGTAAAAAAGGCGGGAATTTGTAAAGATAATAAGTTCCAAAACTCACATTATTATCAAGAATACCATGTCATACAATGCAAGTATCATCAATGGGTTTGCTGTCACATAAATCCAAGAATTAGGGTGTCAAGTGAAAAGAATTGCTAAAAAGGTCCTTGAGTCTAATAATGTGGCCAGGTACTGTATATGCACTCAGTTTTCATATATTGTGAGCAGTTGCAATGGCATTAAGAACAGACTATGGTACAAAATAATCATCAATTTTTTAGCCAGTAGGCCTAATTTAGTGTACCTAAGCATGAACAGAGTAATATAATGATCAAAGAAGTGTGATGACGATGTTTGTTGTTTAAAGGGCCTAACAGGTAGGACATCGGCCCCTCGTAATGGTAATAATCACTGGTAAAGCAGAACCATGGTGTTCCTCCTATAGTGGTATTACTCACAGGCAACACAGACATAGACTAATTATAGGCGCCGGTATTCCCGTGGTGTTCCTCACTTAGTAGAACTAATCACAGGCCACGTATACCCATTGGTGTCGCTCACATAGGGGTACTAATCATAGGCTATGTAGACCCACGGTGCATCACACATTGTGGTAACACCCACAGGCAATACGAACCCGCGGTGTTCCTCACACAATGGAACTACTCTCAGGCAACGCATACCAACATATTAGTACCAATCACAAGTAACCGGAGGCGGGAAAATATCGATAATGCTATCGATAGTTATCGATAATGCTATCGATAGTTATCGATAGCGACCACTATCGTCTGATGTCGATAGTCAGTTCCCTATTATCGATAGTCAACGATTTCTTTTTCCTCCTCATTGACTTATTTTATCCCCTAACAGAAATTGTACAGCTGTTTGCAGTTAACTGGTGAGGAGTTTGTCCCAATTCAAAGGCGTGCATTTAAGTATCTCCGTGTACCTACGACATCAGTGCTGGAAGAAAGACTATTTAGCATTTTGGAAGGCGGGATTCTCCATTTAGCCTAACCTTAATTGAGTTGGTGCAAATACGCGACAAAAAATGAGATTTATAAGTTGTCAGAGATTGTATGTAGGCGATGAAAGATAAGGCACATTGTAGTTCAAAGACTTTATGAAAACAACTGAAAAGTTTCCTGCCAGCTGTTGAGATTCCTGTAAAAGCATTTTTCCAAAAATGTTACAGTACCCGAGAAAATGTCGGGCGATCGCAAAATGAACACTACAGTGGAACGAGAATGTCTCGGACGTGCCTCTGAAGAGATTTATAAGTGATTCCGATTTGAATTTCAGAAATTACATAGCATGAAGTAGTTGTGCTTTCTAATGATTTTTTGTAGATTGTGTTCAATAAATTTTCGATTTCCAGGCAGAGCAGTATGATTCGTTCCACATTTTGAAAACTATCGATTACTAACGATAGTAGAACTCATAATATCGAAAAATATCGGTGGCGATTACTATCGATAGTTTACCGCCTCTACAGGTAACGTAGACCCATGGTGTTTCTTATAAAGGGGTACTGTTCACAGGTAACGCAATCCTATTCTGAACAAAGTGGAACCGACTAGTGGAATACACATGATGACCCTTATCACAAACAGCACTCAGAACCGTAGTGTTCCTCAAAGAATAGTACTGCTATCAATTTGAAGAAGACCAAACTCATGATCATTGATCGTGGAAATCAAGTGCACCTCACAGGTCGATTAAAGGGACTGGAGTTGGTTAATGACCTTGTATACCTTGGATCGTGTATAAGTGACAGGAAATTGCAAGGAAGATAAAGAGGCGTATTGTCCTGGGACGTGCAGCCATGAGTAAACTAACTAAGATCTAGCAGAACAGGGAAATACCAAAATCACAAAGATTCGATTGGTTGAAGCACTAGCATTTTCCGTGTTTTATTACTGTTGTGAGAGATGGACCGTCAAGGCTAACTACAAAGGCCACATCGATGCCTTTGAAATGTGGTGTTGGCGTAGAATGCTACGTGAAGCTTGGACCGAAAGGAGAACAAATGAGTCCCTCATTAAAGAGCCGAAGAAAGTGAAACGTCAGTGAAAGAATAATTCAGTTCCTTGGACATGTCTTAAGGAGGGATGGAAACAACCTGGAAAAGGCAACGAAACTGCTGATCAATTGGCGAAACAAGCAGCCAGCAGGACAGACCTAGAAGTGACTTTCGATCAAATTCCTGATGGTGCAGTAAAAAAGTTATTGCGTGAGAGAAGTTTACAATTGTGGGAGGAAGAGTGGAGAGAAACTTCCAATGGATCAATAACGAAAGCATATTTTCCGAGTGTTAAAGCGAGACTTGACTCAAGAATTCTCTTAAGCCACAATATGATGGTTATGTTGACAGGCCATGAAAAAATAGGGACCTATCTGCATAGATTTAAAATCCAAGAGCATGCAACGTGTCGATGTGGCGAAGAAACACAAAGTGAACCACATCCTATATGAGTGCGAATTATTAAAACACGAAAGGATAAACATAAAGACAAATGTAATCAACTCAGGAGGCCACTGGCCTACAAACAAGAATGAACTTATAGGTAAATACTTAAAGTTCTTTAAACTGTTCGTGAAGTGTATCAATTTTGATAACCTGATTTGGGGCATAGTTATGCCAAGAAAGAACAGTTTGATTGAAAAAGAAAAACTGTAACATGTTTCTAGACTAGACACAATAAAATCAAACTTGTAGGTATAGGTAACATAATGAATAGAAAACATAATCGCGACTACAAAAGAATACTAATGCATGTAAATACTATTACTTAAATTGCAATGGAGGATGCAGTTGATGAATATGTTCTTTTTTTTAAAGGCAAAATAGAAGGCAGAAGACCACATGGAAGGACAGCAAGCAGGTGGCTAGTTCAGGCTAGGAAGATAACTGGCATTCCTCTTCAGAACGTCCTAAGAAAAGCTTAAGAACGAGATGGATGTCGACACTTTGTGAAGCATGTAACTCTCTAGAGACAAAACAATGGGGTCACGGCACTCAGTAATGAGTAATACGACTGATGATGATGACTATTATAACGTAGACCCATTGATTTCCTCGCAATGTGGCACTAGTCGCAATTAACGTCCACCCATGATGTTCCGCACGCAGTGGTACTTATCACAAGTAGTCTCATGGTTCTAATTCAATCATCCCTTGGACGCCCCTTTTAGTTGCCTTTTACGACCCGCAGGGGGTCATATTGTTGCACGTAGAACATGATGCTAAATACTATTATTTCGATTTATCGGAACTCTTTATTTCCCCTCTGGGTGGAGTCAAAGAATGCATTATCTTTATCCCCTGAATGTCGTAAGAGGCTACTAAGAGGGGAAAAACCAAAGAATCCGTCTTCACCCTCTCGTCTTCTACGCCCTAAATCATAACCATGATTCTATGCATTTCCGCGTAGCGGAAACATTTACGTATCGCACATTCTTTATTATTATTAAATATCATACAAATAAATACTGAGTGGATTATGGCAGAAGATTCGATTTAGTGAATTTTTAGCGACTTTTAATTTAGAATTTGGCGATATTTTGGCGAACACTAGTTGTCAACACTGCTACTAACGTAATATACCAGATAAAATTTCTCTGTTTAACTGTTTCGCATGAATACGCAACATAAAGATATTACTAAATAAATTTAAAAAAATAAAAAAAAACAGCTAATGATAAGAGATGTATTCCACGTACTGGAGTTTTAGTAAATCTTAGTCGGATGATGTTTACTATTTGTTTATCGAAGTTTGTTATCGAAAACTAGTGTCTTCATGCAATCAATACGTCATAAAGTCAATGTATTTCCGCGCTATTGATTACATACAATCGGATTGCTCGTACTCGCCTTTTATCTCGGCAAGATAACCGTAATCGACTCGATAACGTATTTCACTGAACACTTGACTTCCCCCTATCCTTCACAATAACATGAGGTCACTTAGCAGAACACGCTGTTAAAAAATATGCTTCCTCGAGTATACTGAGTGTGTACAAGTTACGGGAAGGGGTATCCCATTAGAAGATGTACCGTGTATGACCCCTGAGCTGCGGCGTAGCTGAGCAGTCTATCACAGACACTAGTGTCGTGAAGATGGCAGCACGTCGCGAGTTAACCGACTTTGAACGTGGGATGATCACCGGCGCACGACGCATGGGTCATAACATTGCGGAGATTACACGCGAATTCAGGTTTCCGAGGTCAACAGTGTCGAGGGTGGATCTTGAATATCGCAGAGAGAATGTTATCACCCGCGTAAACCGCCGCACGGGAAGACCACAGGTGTTTAATGTCACTTCCGCTGAACCATACTGGACGCTCGACGGGCTACTGTGAGGCAGATCACTGCCCAGTTGAATGTTGGGAGTCAGGAACCAGTTTCTACCTGGACTGTAAGGAGGCAACTGCGCCGCATAGGCTTCACCAGTCGACGACCAACTCGTGTCCCTTTGCTGACACCTCGACATAGAGCTCAACGACGTGCATGGGCCCGCGAACATCAGCAATGGACCATGGAACAGAGGTAGCGTGTGGTATGGTCCGATAAATCCCGGTTCCAGTTGTATCGAGCTGATGGGCGCGTGAGAGTGTGGCGTATGCCCCATGAAGCTATGGATCCTGAGTGTCAGCAAGATTGTATCCAGGCGGGAGGTGGCTCAGTTCTGGTCTGGGCGGCGTTCTCATGGTCGAAATTAGGTCCCATTGTCCGGCTGCAGGGAGCGCTGACAGGTGCACGCGCTATGGACATTCTTTCAGACTATTTGCATCCCTTTCTGGCCCTAGAGTACCCTGATGAAGATGCCATGTTTCAACAGGACAATGCGCCATATCACCGTTTTGTGGTGGCATGCAGGTGGTTGGAGGAGCACTCCAGTGAAGTTATGACCATGGATTGGCTCTCCAGATCCCCCGATCTTAATCCAATCGAGCATTTGCTGGTGTACGCTCCATGAAGTCCGCGCCAACTGCACAAGATCAATTCCAACACCTTGTAAAGTAGATGCCTCGCCGTATTGCTGCCGTGTTGAGGGCTCGCGGAGGAGCAACTCGTTATTAACGTCACATTCAGTGTCTTTCCATAACTTTTGGTCACTCATTCGATATACCGAACACCTCCTGACAGTTGGCTGAATGGTCAGCGTATTTGCCTTCTTTTCAAAGGGCCCTGGGTCCGAATTCCGGTGCTGGTCCGGGAATTTTAACTGCATATAGATAATACCTCTAGTTTAGGAGTTTCCAACTGGTGGCCGGGGGGTCGGATGGGACTCGTGAAAGCTTTCTGAAAAAATAAATAAAGACATAGGAAGAAAATTTACGATCAAGAAATGTAATCATTTTCATTAATTATTTAATATTATTTCCTACCTTTTCTGTATCACTTGATCTAAACCGAGTATATTCGATTGATTTTTTTTTAAGTTAAAACCGTAAGTTGCGTGAAAATGAGCCCTCACAAATGACAGTGTTAGGTCTTAAGCATTATAAAATTGGATATGGGATCCTTTCCTAATCTTGAACTTCATACCGACCTGAACCGTGGAAATGTTATACAACCGTGCATATAATGAGTACTAAAAAATACTTTCATTTCCATTGGTGAAGGAGACTGTTTCTGTCCTTCATTCTTGTCTTGTTGGTAGTACTGGCTGGTACACAGTGCTGTAAATTTTCAGAGAAGTATTCTTAGAAGTACATTGCTGGGATTTTAGGCTCTTGGAACTGAATATCAAAGTTCTCGCCATAAGGGAAGGTTTTGTATTTGGACCAGACAAGAAAGGAGATCACAATATTTTTAAAAGTGCTATCCAGCGTAAAACATCTCATCTTAAGACAACTTAGGCTAAAAATCACTTCAATACTTGGGAGCAAGTACATGTGTGAAAGTGTTTTCTCTTTCTTTGAAATTCATTACAAATCTGTACAGCAGTACATTTTTAGATTTTTCCTTGCTCTACCGTAAGAGATTAACAGCAACAGAATTGGAGGTGGACATTCGTTCATTGGTACATGCAACAACTGATCGAATACAGTACTATCACCAAATTCTCCTTTTTGAAGTTATATTTTGGCTGCCTTATTCATTTCAGTTTGTCATTAGGTTATTTGCATTCCCTTGTCACTTTTCAAGTATTAATTTAAATGAACTGACATTGTTTAGCTCTATTCTTTAAAATGCAGAGGTGTAGAGCCACGGGGAGAGCCATGCCCATCCCTCCTCTGCTCGGTTCGTCGGTCGGAGTGCAGAGTTGGCTGTCCACGGACCAAACGTATCCACCTTAGTTTGAAGCCTACTGTGCAACAAAACGTTACAATCCTTCGCCTTTTCGGGAAGAATGGCACTAATTAGATCTGTGACGAAGCTCATTCCTCAAACATCTGCCAGATGTTGAAAGATAATTCCTATTTAGGGGGAAATCTAGCTTTTGAAGAGCATTTTGCATTATCTCTACAGCGGAAAAGATGCTATCATTTGTCAACAAAACGTTGACTTATGTTGACATTCTAAATGCAAGCCTCCCGTTCCACTTTCATTATACAGTATAAGGGGCGATGACAAACTTTCCGTTCGACGCCGTACAGTCCTAAATCGGGATGCCAGTGAAGAAGTCCGTGATGCCTGTTGCACATCTTCGTCCGGCAGGAAGCGTCGATCTTTCACTGCCTTTTTGAGGCGTGATAATCGCATAGGGAGAGATCAGGACTATATGGCGTGTCCTCGATATCTCCCACTTGAGTTAGCGTAATGGATGAGGCTGGCCTCCCAGCGTCGAAACGCGACCTGCACGGAACTTGGTACATCTTTCCACAACGGTGGTTTTCAACAGATATTCTGCCCCATTCACAGTCTTCATTCTCCGATGGATGTCCACCAGTGTTTGTCCTTCGGCAGCCAAGAACAGAATAACAGCACTTTGGTCTTGTTCGGACGCATTTGGGGCATAACTATAGAAAGAGACACGCAAGGATTAGTAACACGAGCCACCACCAGGTGGCGCAAGCGAGTTTACTGTCGCACTAGAAGCGCTTAGAGGGAGCGCCGCGAGGAACGACAATGCTGCCAACTGTTGCTTGTACAGCTGTATTGTGAAGTATTTCTTGCATTTCAGAACCCCTAAATGACTTTTTTCTTGCCGTGCGGACAGTATGCGCCGCGGCCATAGTGTTCTCATGACAGAGCTTGGCCTGGATTTAAAATGATAGGTTACAGCTACTAAATTACGTTATTTCTTGCCGTGCGGACAGTATGCGCCGCGGCCATAGTTAAGAGCCTTTGTTCTCATGACAGAGATTGGCCTCGAGGTGCAAAAATACCTTAAATCTAATAAATGATCTTTATATCTCGCGCCGAGGCCATTTCAAACTTCCCTGGCCGCTTCATAATTTTTTTCTCCTGTAATGGTTGGTAACACAAGCTCGGCCTCATCCTAGGTGTCAATGACGTCATCCTCTTCCATACGTGAACCAATCACCGTTAAAAGCAATGGAGTATGGCGTTTAAAACAGTATTTTTGGTTATAAAAGCAAATGTACTTCTAGGGGCGGGTGGGTTGGTCCCTGGCTAGCGTTTTGAACACATCCCTCTTCCACAATCATTTTCAGGTGAGAATAGCAGCATTTAAAATAAAATTTTATGTTTTAATTCTTGCGTGTCTCTTTCTATATTTCTACCCGCATTTGGTAATCACGTCGCCATAGTTCACGTGGCAACATTTAACCCCTTGTTGCATGGTGTAGCATATATTATGCAACGTAGATTAACAAATTGATTTGCAATGCTTCTGGTGGGCATTTCATGAACCATGAACATGTCTTCCAAGATGTTTATAGAATATCTTTGACCTTAGTTAGCCATAGGTTGGCTCTATTGTGGGCTTGGAGTAGCATATGTTAGGAGATGGGAGAGCTACACACTAGGCGGTGTGGACAGGACGGCTGCGATCATGCTACATCTTGCGGTGAACATTTTTCGCCTTCAGCTGAGTAATGGCGTAGAGGGACGTGTCTTAGAACCATGTGAACAAGTAAGTTTCCAATATGGCTAAGGTTTATGTTTTCTGTCCTGTCCACACCGCCTCGTTTGTATGTCTTGAAAGCCACTTTGCATTGTGATTCTTTACGATTACGATTTTAGATAACTGCTTTTCGTTGTGATTATTCGGTGCGACAAGTAGTTCACGGTCAAGGGTTGTGTGTCTTGAAAACTATTTTGCATTGTGATTCTTTACAATTTTAGATAACTGTTTTTCATTGTGATAATGGAAAGAACATGTGAATAATGCGACAAGCAGTTCATAGCAGGAAAGAATTTACAGTATTTGCTCATCTGCGAAACATTCATAAAGTAGAACCTAATGTTTCAGATAAATTGAGTTGTTCATTGTGTGATTCGTATCACAAAACATACGAAGGCTTACGAGACCATTATGTTGAGACACATATTAAAAACATTTTCAAGGAAACAAAAGTATTCAGTTCCTTAGCCGTAAGTACACAGTACAATAACAGAATAATTAAAAAGCCTGTTTTTCCCCACTAATGTAGGCTATTTTTTTTCTTACAGATTTTCTTTCACCCCTTTGTTGCGTGGTGTAACTTAATTATACGCAACATAGATTAACAAATTGATTTGCACGCCTCTGTTGGGCATTTTATGAACCAATGCGTGTTTCGCATTATTGTTCTGAGGTGTTTAAAGAATACCTTTGACCTTAGTTACCAATTTGTTTATATTTTATGTAGTAACTAGTTGAATGGCAACCGTATGTTTACTCATGTACCACGTTTCCATGGCGAGTTCAAATCGATTTGAATACGCTTTCCGTATCGAATACCTCATGGAAACTGAGATAGTTTGTATTCGGTCTCAAAGACGATCCTACTAGAAAGTGGGATCGAATCGTACTCAATACGGATATAGTATCATAGAAACGCGGAACGGAACGCATTGAAATCGATTTGAAAATACTACGAATGCTCCATTGTAGTTTGTTTCAATGTGCTTCCTGTGATATCTTTCGTGTTCAGTTGATTTCAGCTTACTGCTCTTTATATATTTTACCGTGTGTACATAAAACAAGTTTGTATAACGGACTTTACATTCCTGCGGTAATAATGCACGAGGACTTCTTTACGAGTGTCGAGACTATCGTACCGTATTGAAATCGATCTGATTACTGATTGAATCTTACATGGAAACAGGATGACGTATTGAATACGGAAAGCATATTCAAATCGATTTCAATCCCCATGGAAATATGATAATGATATAGCATATATGCAACATTATATAACGCTTCTTTATTCGAAAACTTACTGACATATTTTTTCAATATTTGTATGCATGTAAGTAAGTAATTTATTGAACATTGCAGGCATTTAGCCCAGATACATGTTCACAATTCCATTACATAAAACAAGAACCATTAAACACAGTGAAGCTGAACAATTATAGACAGAACCAAAAACACACCAATTAAATTACTAAGCGGCCCCTTACACGGGCGGATGACCAGTCCACATGTAAGGGCCAACCCTACAACCCTCTAATCTTACAACTAACTTGGTGGTCCCACACATGGGCGGAATATCAGACACCATGCAAGGCGCTACCCCTAACTAAATCTACTAAGCTGCCTCCAACATGGGTGGATGACCAGTCCACATGTTAAGGCACCCCTACATCTAAATTAACCCTATAATTAACTACTTAACTACATTATATCTATACTAATTCTATCCTAAATCTGTCTGGCCGCGACATCCCCCTGGTAGGGAACTGCAACCACCCTTATGTTTTATCAATATTTTTCCGTTCTATAAACCATACGGAAAGTTTTAAAATAATGTTTAAACATTAAAATAAAAAGTCATGCATTTTAGGGCTAAAAGATGCACCTCGGCACGACACGACTCTCACACTAATCCCTTTGCCTACATGTCTCTGCTTATATACTCGCATCGGAGTTGCGCTACGTTGCATGCCCGCTGCAGCAACACCCTCAAACAGAAACTTTTGTTGTTGTTGTTGTTGTTGGAGAGGTTATGGGCTCTATTATTCCACCCAGCCACTACACTTATTATCGTGATATTACACTTAATATGCGAAATCACACGCAATTATTCACACTACGAAGGTCACACGCAATGAGTCTCACTACGCAGGTCACAAGAACAAAGATGAGCATCATGTCTATGTACACATCTTAAATAGCGCGTAACATAAAAAAAGGAAGTGCATAGAAGTACCTAGTCGTATTCCTCGAATGTCAAAGAGAATGGGTGGGTAAGACACATACGTGCGCGTCACCAGCCCGAAACAAATATACACCAAGGCCCGGTTTCACAGTTTGAGTTTAAGCCGAAGCTTTAGTAAGCCACGCACGCCGCTTAAGCAAGGCTTACTCTTTGGCATAAACACTACGAGTTTCACAGTAGGGGGACCATGTGCAGCTTTACTAAGCTGAACATCTCCGAAGTTGGTAATGCTTGCGCATGCGCAATGATTCAATTCTCATCTTTGTTTACATCCGTAGCCTATGATTGATTGACTTGTAGGTTATACATCGTTTATCAGCCAAGATAATTTAGAAAAATGAACGGAAAATGTTATTCCAATAATAGTAAGAAAAATAAAGTTTAAAAAAGGTCACTCGCCCGCCCCGCTGACACGTATTACCACGGCAGTCTAAAATGGCCATAACTTCTGAACCATTCATGCAAATAATGTCCTGACAAGGTTATTGTAATCCTTATAAAATACTGGAGGAGGTCAAATAATTTACTTCGATGAGGAATTCGAGGATAATATCGAAATATTTATTTAATGTTAAGGAGTTATATTTTTTACCGTTGAGTATAGCATAAAATCGCTTCTAGAGGGCAAACGGTTGGAAATACGTATATACCATCACGGACATTTTTGTAGAGGTTTCTATGCTCTACAATTCGTACACTTACACTTGGGGTCTATCGTTGATGGTTCACGCAGCGTAAGCCAAGAAAGCAAGTGACCGACCGACATTTTTGTCTCTTTTTACTGTATATCGGAACACGGAAACTGTATTATTTCACGAGCGTCGAAATATATTCAGAAATATAAGTTATTTAATGTTAATGTTATTGGTTTTACGTCCCACTAACTATGAATGTGAGCACCTTCACCACAGGACTGAGACAGGATCGAACCTGCCAAGTTGGGCTATAAGAAGACCAGCGTTCTACCTTCTGAACTGAATCCTTAGCTTAAACCTCAGTTTCATACAGCTTAAGCCAGCCACAGATAAGCTCGGCTTACCACTTGCGCTCCCCACTGTGAAACTCGTCCAGAGTTTAAGCTCCCGCTTAAGCCCGATCCAAGGCTTAAGCGTATACTGTGAAACCGGGCCTTAATGATTTCTATCACGGCCGACTTGATGCGTCGCTCTAGCTAGCTCGAGAGCTCCAGTCGGCCGTGGTTCTATCTCGGAAACCGTTCAGAATAGAGCATAGGTCCATATGAAGTATTTTGCTTCAAACGATCGCTTCTGTCTTATCCCTGAATATTGACCACTCCTTCTGGGACACCCTGTATAGCCAGTGGCGGACATGAACCTCTGTTTGCCCTCTCGTGCGTTCGCAGTTCCATCTCTTCAACCGTTAAAGCACACAACCTTGATTGTGACAGAGGTAATGGTCGCGAATTAACTAACGCCTGTTTGCTAGGGATTTCCTGTCTTTGTTGGACAACTGTCGTCATATCCGCGGCTCTGACTTGGCAACCTTCTCTCAACAAGAATGTTCTGTCGGAGAAGAAGAAGAGGAGGAGGAGGAGAAGACTCTGCAATTAATAACCGTTTTGATGTTAAAAACAAACTCTTAAAACGAAAACAAAAAATGTGGAAGAAGGTAATGCATAGGCCAGGGATGGCAAACCATTTCCGACTTGGATGTCAAGTAAGGTCTTGTCCGTCGGATGGAGACGTTAAGCCTTGTGAAGACCCCATGGTGCTATTCGACAAGAGTACGTAGGGCATGTGCCGGCACTGGTTTTCGCTTTCTCCATTCCTGCTATAACATACCACGTCATTCATTCCATCACATTATGTCTTCTGGTGAGGTTGACGTCAGGAAGGGCATCCAGTCGTAAAACTCGCTACGAAGAGTCATCTCACTTCATACACAACCTCGCAGAGAAACAGGACAAGGGTTTGACACACTAGAGATCCAAGATTTTTCCGCATACATTTAATTTACGATTATAACATATGGTGACATATTGTCGTCTAGTAGACCTTTAATTTATTCAGATCAAAATTCCATTACTTTTTACAATAATGCTCCTATCTTTCCCAACGAATTTTTAACAATTCATATTATAATTCGTTTCTTTTTGTGCTTTTTCTTTCCAGGCGAACACGACAGTTTTTTGCACCTCAGCGGAACAATAGCCAGGTATGACTCTGTGAAATTCATCTTACTTTAAATATCTACAGTCGAAAGAGGTTATAACGATCTCGAAGGGACCTCCAATCAACGGTCGTTATAGCCGATAGTCGCACAACCGGTTATAACGACTCCAAATAGACTGCCAATAAACGGTCGTTATAGCCGATAGTAGCACAAACCGGTTATAACGACTCTGAATTAACCGCCAATCAACGGTCGTAATAGTAATTGTCGCACAAACCGGTTGTAACGACCCCGAAGGGACCGCCAATCAACGGTCGTTATAGTACCTAGTCGCACAAATCCGTTATAACGACACCGAAGGGACTGCCAATCAATGGTCGTTATAGCCGATAGTTGCACAACCGGCTATAACGACTCCGAATGGACCGCCAATCAACGGTCGTTATAGCCGATAGTCGCACAAATCGGTTATAACCACACCGAAGGGACCGCCAAACATCGGTTGTTATAACCGATAACCGTACAAAGAAGTCATGGTTACATGGTTAATTAACAAAATTAAGTCAAAACTTCAAAAAAGTGAAATAAGAATATTTACAGTAAAGTATTTATGTTGTGGGACTGTGAGGAATTTCATTGGTCAGGACATTATGTGTTGTTTGTTACTTAAACCATTTAAGTAAAGATTCTTCATTATCTTTGTATTCAGATAAGTTTGCCCGCTTGATTCTTAAAGAATTCTGTTCGAAACGAGACTGTATTTTCCCTCTTTCCTTCCAAATTGTAGAAATATTTTGGTGTGATACATCCAAGTCCTTCACGATGCTGATGTTTGTTTTCCCATTTACCGAGCTCGATAGCTGCAGTCGCGTAAGTGCGCCCAGTATCCAGTATTCGGGAGATAGTAGGTTCGAACTCCACTATCGGCAGCCCTGAAAATGGTTTTACGTGGTTTCCCATTTTCACACCAGGATAAGGCCACGGCCACTTCCTTCCCACTCCTATCCCTTTCCTGTCCTATCGTCGCCATAAGACGTATCTGTGTCGGTGCGACGTAAAGCCACTAGCAAAAAAAAAAAAGAGTTTCCCCATTTTCTAATCGTTATGTTACGTGTGACTTTTCTTCAATATTAAACACGTTTCTTTTCTTCTACGATATCTCCACAGTCTTGATCGGTCTTGATTATTTAACAGACTGATTTGAAATTAATAATAAGCGTTACATTCTTGTCAACAATCCCCAGCTACGTAAGAACTGAAAATTGACACTGGACGTTATAGCCGATACATTTCTCCGAAAATATGATGAAAATATGTCGTTTTATACGATACGATGTTATAAGCGATGCCGCTATAAACGGTTTCGACTGTACGTGTTTAATAAAGAAAATTCTGCCATCTGCACCGACTGATGACATCATGATTTTGCTAACAAATAATCATTTTGAGCACTGGTATTGGCATATATCAATTACACGTGACTTTAAACCACAATATTCTAAGCCATTAAAAGTAGCAACATTTAAAATTTCATTTAGATCATCTTAACGGTTCGAAATGTGTTTTTATGCCGTGGTCTTGGTAGAAGCCTGGTGCCGTATCGGCGACATGCGCTTCTATGAAAGTGTTTCCCTGCGTGTGGCGAATTCTGATGATGTAGACGGCACACACCCCCATGCCCCGAACCATCGGAATTTACCAACGAAGGTTCAAATCCCCGACACGGCCGGGAATCGAAACCGGGGCATCTGACCGTAGAAGAATCTCCTGGCTGAAGAACCTGAGGGACTGGTTACAGATGAGCACAATATCGTTTTTTTTTTTATGTGCCATACTCAAAGACTAGAATATCCATGATGATCGTCAAACTTCGATAGTAGACGGCACGGCAAGAAGGAGAAGAAGAAGAACATATACCTACAAATAGATCGATACGTACATAAACAAGAAATATGAATCTTATGGCATCATATCTAATTTGAATGTTCAGTTCCTTGATCCGCCGTTAACTTTACATTTTAGTTCCAGAAAGTCACTCGAACTACTGTACATGGAGAGCACCGCAAGTTGCACTCACTCATAGTATGGAGAACTGTTTGCCGTGAGGCTCCACAGTCACATTCTGGTGTTCAAGTTTCTTCTTCTGCTTCTTTTCTTCATGGGGCCTCTAAATACTAGTTCGTAATTAGCGTAGACCTCTAAGATCTTTTGCTACCATGTTTTTCCTTCATTCCCACCTAGATATTGCTGCTCCCTTCACAAAGCTGCAGGTTGTTCTTATTGGGTCTTCTTGGATTTTTCCTCTCTCTTCACCTGGTAATCCTAGAGTGGAGAGTCTGATTCTACCCAGCGCCTCACATTCGAAAGTATGTGTTCAGCTGATTCCTCCGCTTCATTGCATTTCCTACGTATGTTGTCTCTTATTACTCCAATTCTATGTAGGTGTTTTCTCAGATGGCAGTGTCCTGTCAACAGCCCTACTACCCATCTTATATTTTCTCTGCTGAGTTTCAACAGTTCTTAATGCTCTTCTTCACGCCACTAAAGGAATGTCGCCGTACGGTTTTTTTGCCGTACGGTCGAAACCGTGTAGTGTGAAAGGAGCCTTATGGCATCATCACGTAAGGGTGGGTGAGATTGGGAAGGTCTTCTGAAACATTGTTGAGAGTTCGTGTAGATCTTCGAGGATGGCTGGTGTCGGAATCGAACCACCCCCCCCCCCCCCTCTAGTCAGTTGACCTCTCGAGGCTGAGTGTACACCGGTCCGCTCTTTAAATTTCGTGGCAGAGCCGGAAATCGCACCTGGGCTTCCGGGGATGGCAGGTAATCACACTCACCACTACACTACCAGACTCGGCCTCATCCTAAATGTAAATAACTTGTTTTTTGAACATCCATCTATCCATTGTTAATACTCCAACAGAGAAAAAATTAAACTGAACCCTACATAGGCCGGTATTGGTCTTATAAAACCAAACGAAACCCCCATGGCACAACAGCCGCGAAGGGACATGGCCTACCAAGCGACCGCTGTTCAGCCCGAAGGCCTGCAGATTACGAGGTGCCATGTGGTCAGCGCGACGAATTCTCTCGGCCATTTTTCTTGGTTTTCTAGAACGGAACCGCTATCTAACTGTCAGGCAGCTCCTCAATTGTAATCACGTAGGCTGAGTGGACCTCGAACCAGCCCTCAGATCCAGGTAAACATCCCTGGACTGGCCGGGAATCGAAACCAGAGCCGTTTAATATAAATAAATAAATAAATAAATAAATAAATAAATAAATAAATAAATAAATAAATAAATAAATAAATAAATAAATATTGTACTGAGTCGTAACACAAACATCTCCCACAACACGAGCAGCACATACTCCTATATAAAACGCTGTGAAGAAATTCACCTTGTCAACCTCTGTAGCTTACTACAAAACGCCGGGCTGAGGGGCTCAGACGGTTGAGACGCTAGCCTTCTGATCCCAACTGGGCAGGTTCGATCCTGGCTGTGTCTGGTGGTATTTGAAAGTGCTCAAATACGTCAGCCTCATGTCGGTACACTTACCGGCAGGCAAAAGAACTCCTGTGGGACTAAATTCAGGTACCACGGCATCTCCGAAAACCGTAAAAATAGTAGCTACAGTGGCGTAAAACTAGTTTTTATTATTATTATTATTATTATTATTATTATTATTATTATTATTATTATTATTGTTATTCGCTTTACGTCCCACTAACAGCTAGCTATAGTTGCACGTCGCATGGTCTAGTTCCATAGTTTCATTAGACTTTGATGTGAGTACAGTGAAATTTTAAAAATATAAAAGCCAAAAATAGAAGCATGTACTCTCTGTGGTGTAGTGGTTAGTGTGATTAGCTGCTACCCCCGGAGGCCCGCGTTCGATTTCCGGCTTTGCCACGAAATTTGAAAAGTGGTACGAGGACTGGAACGGGGTCCACTCAGCCTCGTGAGGTCAGCTGAGTACAGGGGTTTCGATTCCCACTTCAGCCATCCTCAAAATGGTTTTCCGTTGTTTCCCACTTATCCTCCAGACAAATGCCGGGATGGCACCTAAGGCCACGGCCACCTCCTTCCCTCTTCCTTGTCTATCCCTTCCAATCTTCCCATCTCCCCACAAGGCCCCTGTTCAGCATAGCAGGTGAGGTCACCTGGGTGAGGTACTGGTCCTCCTACCAAATGTCTTACGTTCCGTGACACTGCCCTTGAGGTGTTAGAGGTGGGATACATCGCTGAGTCCGAGGGAAAAACCAACCCTAGAGGGTAAACGGATTAAGAAAGAAAGAAAGAAAGAAAGAAAGAAGCATATACTTATTAATGCCGTATTTCAATCTTTACAAGATATTTAAGTTTTAAAAACAAAATCTGTTAATTCGTTTTTTATCTTATAGTATTTTTTTAAAATCTATATTAAAGAGATGTAGATTGCATTTATATTTTGCTTATATGTGCTGTAGTAGAGCCTCCGTGGCTCAGACGGCAGCGCGTCGGCCTCTCACCGCTGGATACCGTGGTTCAAATCCCGATCACTCCATGTGAGATTTGTGCTGGACAAAGCGGAGGCGGGACAGGTTTTTCTCCGGGTACTCCGGTTTTCCCTGTCATCTTTCATTCCAGCAACACTCTCCATTCTCATTTCATAGCATCTATCATTCATTAATAAATCACTTTGGGAGTGGCGACCCCATCGTACAAACAGCCTATATCTGCTTCGTTCATTACATCCCTGACCCGGTCAATGACTGGAAAACAGGTTGTAGGTTATCATTTTTGTTTTTCATGTGCTGTAGTAAAATTGTGTGTTTTACAGATTTTCTTTGAGGAGGCCCAGTTTTGTTTTCTGCAGGCGGCCCCGTATCGTATTGGGTACCCCTCTGATAGTCTAGCATTAAGTGCTGTATTGCCTACCTTTGATAATGGACATTCGCCGCTATTAACACCTCAGTGATTAATGTGTGAAAGGGAACTTGAGGCTACAAGGAACCTTCAGACACTCGAGAAGGTGTGTGTCTGTGTGGAAAGTGGATCCCAATAATCGCGGGAAGTACCAGATTCTATGCTTCAATTATGTGGAACAGTGCGGGAAGCAGATCCGCTCGACATTGAGTAACATGTGAAGCAACACAGGGACAGATGTGTGTCAAACATATATACCGATACTCCCTAGTGAATACCATTCTGAGTTCCTGGAAACAGTAACACGTGTCGACGAGATAATGACCTTTGAAGGTTTCCTCGACTCGTTACGACACTTCCACCGATATTGTTCGGGGTTAGCCAGCTTAAAGGATTTATCTCAAATAATTTCTAAATCAGTTTAAAGCCTCTTGTAGACCATGAAAACCTTGTCATCTTCACAAGAATTGTCAATACTTCACAAATCTACTTGTCAGATCACTTGCAATACTTCAGAAGTCTTGAGTATGTAAATTGAAAAAAAAATTAGTATAATGGTTCCACCTAGTCAATACTTAAAAGTTTATTTACTGTTTCAAAGTTGTAAAAGCATCTTATTAAAATATTACAGGACATGTTTCGGCCGCATTAGGTCATCTTCATCTGTCTAGAATTGACGTAAAATCAATATACTAATTGTTACAAAACATGGATAAAATTCACACTCATATGATGGTTCAAATCCCTGTCACTCCATGTGAGATTTATGCTGGACAAAGCGGAGGCGGGACAGGTTTTTCTCCGGGTACTCCGGTTTTTCCTGTCATCTTTCATTCCAGCAACACTCTCCAATATCATTTCATTCCATCTGTCATTCATTAATCATCGCCCCAGAGGAGTGCGAGAGGCCAAGACCGACTCCAATCCTCAGAACGTAATGTTAAAAAAAAAACATGGCGGCTGAAGTAGCCGGATTGCTGGTATTTGGCTAACACGAAAATATCACGTACATATTACATGAACGGCGGTAATTTAATATGATAAATGAAATATCGTAGGAAAAGTCACTTTTACGCGTATGAAAACGCTTCGCCAACAACTACGCACCACATATAATCAACTAGAATCACATATATTCTACTAGAAAAAGAGACCAACAAGCTGATTAGACATTTCAATTCGTCAAATGTTTTCTCTTAGAATTCACTTCGCTGTATAGATGAAAATACATGATAAAACTGTTAAAATGATATTTCTAATATAATTTTGAATTTTTAAAATAAATTAAGGTGTGTGAAATTCCTCGATTTGTTCGCTCTCGTGAGAACTGTGAAACATAACTTATTGCCTTAGTTTTGAAGTGGTGGACAATTTCTTAAATTCACCAATCAATGAATGGGAAGTACACCCGAGATAATAATGTCATCGGCTTTACGTCCCACTAACTACATTTTTTACGGGTTTCGGAAACGTCGAAATGCCGAAATTTAGTCCTGCAGTAGTTCCTTTACGTGCCAGTAAATCTACCGACACGAGGCTGACGTTTTTGAGCACCTTCAAATACCACCGAACTGAGCCAGGATCGAATCTACCAACTTGGGATCAGAAGGCCAGCGCCTTAACCGTCTGAGAGACTCAGATCAAGTACACCAGAAATGATTATGTTAACCCAATGAACGGACCTGGTAATGTTAATATAATGTTGACATATGGCATAACAGCGCTTTACACAATGATAGTGACTTTAGTAATGAAACGTTCAGACACTAAAGGTATAATAGGTTTTTACCCATTAATGAGTAAAAAAACTGTGTTGACTAAACATTGATATTTAACCACATGGACGAGCTTCAGTTCGGCGCAGTCTGCTTGATAACAGATAGCCACAGCATGAATCGGAAGGTGTTTGTAGTGTAAAACCCTACGTTACAAACCCAGCTAATCCTTCAGTCACTATTTATTTTGTGTAACAGTATACAGATTGCTCCATCTGTCACACTTATAAGTTTTGTTATACAACAAGATCCAGCCAAACATTTCCGCAGGCAAAACACAGATTATTGTAAAATACACTTGCATCTAAATCACTAGACACTTTGAAGCACACAGACACTGGCGCAATAACACAATATCAATTATATTCTATCTAAGTTAATATTTTTCGATGACACGAATAGTTTGGAAGTAGAGAACTGGCTTCCCTAACCTCATACTTATTCTCAAAATGATGTATGCACGCTACGGTTTTGCTATGGACTTCAAAATATTCGCGATGTATATCCCTAATCGATTTCTCTTCTAATGTTATATTCCGTAGGAAACTTAAGAATAGTTGTATGAGAGTCATTGCCATAGTTAGACTAAAAACTGGTCCACCTAAATGAATGAATACTGATCTGCATTTAGGGCAGTCGCCCAGGTGGCAAATTCCCTACCTGTTGCTTTCCTAGCCTTTTCCTAAATGATTTCAAAGAAATTGGAAATTTATTGAACGTCTCCCTTGGTAAGTTATTCCAATCCCTAACTCCCCTTCCTATAAATGAATATTTGCCCCAGTTTGTCCTTTTGAATTCCAACTTTATCTTCATATTGTGATCTTTCCTACTTTATAAACGCCACTCAAACGTATTCGTCTACTAATGTCATTCCTCGCCATCTCTCCGCTGACAGCTCGGAACATACCACTTAGTTGAGCAGCTCTTCTTCTTTCTCTCAATTCTTCCCAACCCAAACTTTGCAACACTTTTGTAACTCTACTCTTTTGTCGGAAATCACCCAGAACAAATCGAGCTACTTTTCTTTTGATTTTTTCCAGTTCTTGAATCAGGTAATCGTGGTGAGGGTCCCATACACTGGAACCATACTCTAGTTGGGGTCTTACCAGAGACTTATATGCCCTCTCCTTTACATCCTTACTACAACCCCTAAACACCCTCATAACCATGTGCAGAGATCTGAACCCTGTGCACTCATGTTCTTTAATGGGTAAAACACGATCAAAACAAGCACATTCTCACATTACTGCGTATAATTACAGATCCTGTGTATCCACTGATTCATATAAATACTCACACACTTATATTCTACAAAGAAACTAACATTTATCGCTAACTTTCATAAAATTACATCGACTACATACGATAACAACAAACCAAAACAAACCCACATTTCCAACAATTCCGGCTACTCGATTCGCCATCTTTGAACGATCGAGAGTAGCATTAAGGTCTGAGCAAGACCAACTACAATTGCATCAGACCGTAATCCAGGAAAAACATGGCGGACATCGGTGGGCGATATGAGAGGTTGAGGGTAAGGTTATGCATGTTTATTCCGAGTCACCTAAAGAAAAGATCACATGTCGAACGTCATAAAATGCAACTCATTAACTCGAAATATGAATAATTAAACACCAAAAGTAGCGTTATCGCGTATTGTAAGTCTAAATGTAATTTCAGAGGGGAAAATAACGAAGGGAGAATTATTGTATCAACGTCAGGTTGAAACAGACACAGAGTACTGTATAAAATTATTTCACATATGAATCTCCGGTCAGCAAATACGATATATAGATGTCAACAAAGCATTATTATCCTTACATGAAATACTATGACACCACCATTAACCACATCCCATTATGTAAAACACGCAAACAAATTTCTCCAACAATATTTCAACCCTCCAAAATCCACCTGTATTGTTGAGTAGGTACAAGCGGTATTTGTATGATACATTTGACCATCTAAAGCACTCGTCACCTTAAAACTCACCAGAATTGATGGCATAATTGTATATTATATAAAAAAGAATATAATCCTCATGTTCACTCACGGGAAATTGTAATTGTTCATTGTAAAACGTTGAAAATTAATTACATCATTCTTGCACCACCGTTTACGATTAATTTCGTCTCTAAGTCATAAATCTTGATCATGATTTTCCGGATCTTTCTGGGACTGATTTAATTTTCTTTGTAGTAAGGTACGTTGACTGATAGGGCATCATTAGTTTAAACTTCGGAAGTTTGCGCGGCACTCGAATTAGATCATCACCTTCTATGGGTATATAATGTCTTCCCTAACAATACATCTGATTTCAAAAATGATAAAATGATTAATGCACAGAACATTATTAGGCCTATGACCCGGTTCGAAGTTTTCCTTACGAATGATCTTAACCCAACTTTGCCTTAATACTAGGTCTTTTGGAAACGGGAACACTGAAACTCTTATACTTACGTCCAGGCACACAGCACATTAAACTATACACATATTGCATAGGTAACTAAAAATGAAGAAAATACTTTCAGAGAGCAACACGAGAATGAACATTAACCTAATCACTACCGATATTGTTGGAATAAATAACCTCTTTGAGAACAAACAACTTCTTACGGCACTGCAAGAGGATCTATAACCTTCTTAAGACTATAAATAAATATAATGTACGATTAATAATATTCAAATTTCCGTAAATATTTGGTAACAACACGACTTTCACAAATCAAAACAAACGCATGCTAGCACTCCAGCTGCCGCCATTATGGACAGTTTCGATAGGTCGATAAGGTCTGAGATATTGTAGTTGGTCTTGGTCTGAGATATTGTAGTTGGTCTTGGTCTGGACAGGCGTCGGCAGCCGGCACAATTTCCATTCTCGCTGCTAGATGGGGGCTTCATTCATTCCATTTCTGACCCGGTCGAATGACTGGAAACCGGCTGTGGATTTTCATTTTCATGATACATGGAATTTACAAATGAAAAAGTACATGTTGAATCATCATCAGATGAACTGTGATGAAGTTAGAAAAGTTCTATGTAAAATTAAGAAGGTGTAATTAAAAAAGATTTTTCTTTTTTTAAATTCGTTTCAGTCATTTGATTCAGTAAAATTGTTGTCCCACTTAATATAAAGAAACCTTTAAAATATTGCGATTTTTAAAATGTTGATCAAAATGATTCAATACCAGCCATACTATTGATGATGATATGACGTAAACACAGAGCCGTTATTTCATATCACACAACATGACCGGACAGCAGTTGATTCCTACTCAATAATTTAACAGAGCATCGAGAGCAGGAGGCTGAATGCAGGAGTAGTGTGTCCCTCATGATGTTGAACAGAATAAGACAAGTGATTAATATGAAGATAGATAATGTCAATTGAACATAAACAAGAGGATTCATATGGTGGTTGATGGGAATTTATGTGAATACGGTATGTCTCTTGCGTGGCGAAAAACGAGATGATTTTCATCTGTTAAAAGTGTGTAAGGAAAATCTAGATACAATAATACAATTAATGAGTGAGAATCAGTTAATCGTATTAAATCAGGAAAATAACGAGCATAAAATTATAGGTTGGATGATAAAAGAATGGAAAAACACTAGTAATATAAGTAGATTATTAGATCAAGGGCGTCCATAGGATAGTTTTTAGGGAGGGGGGAAATACCTGGGGGTACGTAGTATTTTTAATATTTTGGAAGATGAATGGCGACTTGTATTCCACGGTAGAATACCACATACTGTATCCCCTACCACTTCTACGTAAAACCGATTTAAAAATCAATTTTCTCGAAAGAAAAGCACCTGACTATATTAGATTTTTTGTTTTCCCTGAAAGTTAGAGGAGGCGGGGGGTCATCCCCACCTTGCCTCCGGGCATGGGCGCCCTTGTTTTAGATGTAGTTAGAAAGATGTGTTTAAGGATGTTAAAGGGGAAGCAGAGGTAGAAGCTAGAAAAATATGAAGCGAAAATAGTATGTAAAAACAGATAGGAGTACTTTAGTTGTGTGGTAAAAAACGAGAAGATT
Source organism: Anabrus simplex (assembly GCF_040414725.1). Taxonomy (NCBI): domain Eukaryota; kingdom Metazoa; phylum Arthropoda; class Insecta; order Orthoptera; family Tettigoniidae; genus Anabrus; species Anabrus simplex. Next base: position 181,124,311 of record NC_090279.1, on the reverse strand, counting down.
TTCACTGTTAAAAGTGCGTAAGGAAACTCTAGATACAAGAATAAAATTAATGAGTAATATTCAGTTAGCCGCATTAAATCAGAAAAAAAAAAAACATAAAATGATAGGTTGGATAATGTAAGTAGATTTTACGATGTAGTTAGAAAGATGTGTGTATGAAAGAAGTACTCTGTAAAAACAGACAGGGGTACTTTAAATCTGCACAAAATACATTTCTCCACAGTATAACCTGACCACTGACCGAACAAAAATATATCTTAACAAATCACTTCCTGAGCTCTAGGCTGAAAGCACTGTTGGTCACCACTTTATGGTAAAAATGAAATTGCACATGGATGTTAGTGCCGGAAGTGTCCGAGGACAAGTTCGGCTCGCCAGGTGCAGGTCTTTTGATTTGACTCCCGTAGGCGAGCTGAGCGTCGTGATGAGGATGAAATGATGATGAAGACGACACATACACCCAGCCCCCATGTAAGCGGAATTAACTAATTACAGTTGAAATTCCCGATCCTGCCGGGAATCGAAGCCGGGACCCTTGTGACCACAGGAGAGCACGCTAACCATTTAGCCGTGGAGCCGGCCAGCATTTTATGGTATTTGTAGAATACTGCTCTTGCTATTCCAAATCGCACCTTGACATTTTGATGACAGTAGCCATCCTCAAGATATTGTATTTCCCGGGTATTTAATAATAATGTTATTTGCTTTACGTCCCAATAACTACATCCACAACCGAGCTCGATAGCTGCAGTCGCTTAAGTGCGGCCAGTATCCAGTAATAGGGAGATAGTGGGTTCGAGCCCCGCTGTCGGCAGCCCTGAAGATGGTTTTCCGTGGTTTCCCATGTTCACCCCAGGCAAATGCCGGGGATGTACCTTAATTAAGGCCACGGCCGCTTCCTTCTACTTCCTAGGCCTTTCCTATCCCATCGTCGCCATAAGACCTATCTGTGTCGGTGCGACGTAAAGCAAATAGCAAAATTTAAAAAAATAATAAAACCTACATCCACGGTTTCTGGAGACGCCGAGGTGCCGGATTTTTTCCCGCAGGACTTCTTTTACGTGTCAGTACCTCTACCGACACGAAGCTGACGTATTTGAGCACCTTCAGTTAGCACCGGACTGAGCCAGGATTGAACCTGCCAAGTTGGGGTCAGAAGGCCAGAGCCACAACCGTCTGAGCCACTCAGACCGGCCCCAAGTATTTAAAGGAAAATACGTGTTCGAATGGTCAACCTCCGTGGCTCAGGCGGCAGCACGTCGGCCTCTCACCGCTCGGTTCCGTGGTTCAAATCCCGGTCACTCCATGTGAGATTTGTGCTGGACAAAACGGAGGCGGGACAGTTTTTTCTCCGGGTAGTCCGGTTTCCCCTGTCATCTTTCATTCCAGCAACATTCTGCAGTATCATTTCATTTCATCTGTCATTCAATAATCATTGCCCCAGAGGAGTGCGACAGGATTCGGCAGCCGGCACAATTCCTATCCTCGCCGCAAGTTGGGGGCTTCATTCATTCCATTCCTGACCCGGTCAAATGATTGGAAACAGGTTGTAGGATTTCATTCCACTTGTTCGAATGCCACAACATGAATGCCGAAAATGCCACATTTCCTTAATTTACTTACCGATGTAACTTTGGTCTTTGTTATGTTGATTTTTATCCCATATTTTTTCTGACAATTCACATATGCGTTGAGGGTTCTAGGGCTACCTGCTAGTATTACGTGGTCATCTGTAAATTTCAGTGTGCGTACAACTCGACCTGCAACCTTTAGGTCCAAGTTTATCCCTCCTAAGGCTTCACTGAGGATTGCGTCAGCAAAAACATTGAAGAGACCTGGTGACAGTAAGCATCCTCGGAGAGCTACATTACATATTTTTGCCGGTTCTGAACAAGTAACACCAATTCTGACTACTGCTTTTCGTCGCCACTTACGACAGGTAGGGGATAGCGTGGATGTTATTCTACCATCCACACCCACAGGGGATTGTTTGACGTTCTTCCAGTTGTTACCGATTCTTAGATACGCAGATTAGGGCAGTTGCCCAGGTGGCAGATTCCCTACCTGTTTTTCCCCTAGCCTTTTCTTAAATGATTTTTTAAAAAAATGGAAATTTATTGAACATCTCCCTTGGTAAGTTATTCCAATCCCTAACTCTCCTTCGTATAAACGAATATTTGTCCCAATTTGTCCTCTTGAATTCCAACTTTATCTTCATATTGTGATCTTTCCTACTTTTAAAGACACCACTCAAACTTATTCGTCTACTGATGTCCTCCCACGCCATCTCTCCACTGACAGCTCGGAACATACCACTTAATCGAGCAGTTCGTCTCCTTTCTCCCTAGTCTTCCCAGCCCAAACTTTGCAATATTTTTGTAACGCTACTCTTTTGCCGGAAATCACCCAGAACAAACCGAGCTGCTTTTCTTTGGATTTTATCCAGTTCTTGAATCAAGTAATCCTGGTGAGGGTCCTATACACTGGAACCATACTCTAGATGGGGTCTTACCAGAGACAAATATGCCCTCTCCTTTACATCCTTACTACAACCTCTAAACACCCTCATAACCATGTGCAGAGACATGTACCCTTTATTTACAATCCCATTTATGTGATTACTCCAATGAAGATCTTTCCTTATATTAACACCTAGATACTTACAATGATCCCCAAAAGGAACTTTCACCCCATCAACGCAGTAATTAAAACTGAGAGGACTTTTCCTATTTGTGAAACTCACAACCTGACTTTTAACCCCGTTTATCAACATGCCATTGCCTGCTGTCCATCTCACAACATTATCGAGGTCATATTGCAATTGCTCGCAATCTTGTAACTTATTTAGGCCTATTACTCTATACAGAATAATATCATCCGCAAAAAGCCTGACCTCTGATTCCACTTCTTTACTCATATCATTTATAAGGTAACGCACGAGACAAGAGGCATATTCTACGTCGAATGTAATCGTATCCGTGTGTGCTAAATTTAGTACCAAGAATGTCTTCCTGTAATTGAACCGTGATAATACACACAACATAATTACCATGACCTTGGTCGAAAACTAGAGGTATATCCCCTGTCCATTTGTGTGGGAAAAGTGATGATATGCCCTTGTCTGGAGGCATAATGAACCGTGAGGTGTTCTGAGCTGACGAAAGAGAATGAGTCTTGCTAAATACGGTAAATACCACGGCCTGGATTTTGTTTACTTGTCATTGTTGTTTGAGTTTGTTGGTTTGATGCAGCTTCCAATCCACCCTATCCTGTGCTAAACTTTTCATTTGTTCGTAACTACGACATCCTACACTTGCTCTAATCAGCTTATCATATTCATGTCGGGCTCCATGGCTAAATGGTTAGCGTGCTGGCCTTTGGTCACAGGGGTTCCGGGTTCGATTCCCGCCAGGATCAGGAATTTTAACCATAATTGGTTAATTTCGCTGGCACGGGGTTTGGATGTATGTGTCGTCTTCATCATCATTTCATCCTCATCACGACGCGCAGGTCGCTTACGGGAGTCAAATCAAAAAACCTCTTCCTGGCGAGCCGAACTTGTCCTCGGACGCTCCCGGCACTAAAAGCCATACGCCATTTTATTTCATCATATTCATAATTTGATCTACCCTTACCGTTGTTACAGCCTACACTTCCCTCAAAAACAACTGAACAAGACCTGGGTGTCATAAGATGTACCCTATCATTCTGTCCCTTCTTCTGGTCAAATTTACACAAATCGATCTCCTCTCACCAGTTCGATTCAGTATCTCTTCATTCGTGATTTGATCTACGATATTACCGTGAGCATTCTTCTTTAACAGCACATTTCAAAAGCTTTTGTTCTCTTTCCTTCTGAGCTTTCATGTTTCACATCCATACAATGCCACGCTCCAGATGGAAGTCTTCAAAAACATTTTTCTAATTCCTATATCAATGTTCAAGTGAGAGCTTTTTTTTTTTTTTAAAGAAAGGCCTTCGTTGCTTGTGCTGGTCTGCATTTGATATCGTCCTTAATTCTGCCATCATTAGTTATTTTACTACCAAAGTAACAATATTCAAACCCCCTGTGGGTGGGGGTCGCAGATGAAGAATACATCCACGGTATCCCTGCCTATTGTAAGAGGCGACTAAAACGGGCCCCAGCGACTCTCAACTTGGGAGCGTGGGTTGACGATTACTGGGTCCTTAGCTGAGTCCTGGCATTGCTTCCACTTACTAGTGCCAGACTCCTAACTTTCATCTACCCTGTCCGACCTCCCTTGCTGAACTCTTGTCCTTTTCCGCCCCGTCGGTATTACAGTATTCGAGGCCTAGGGAGTCTTTCATTTTCACGGCCTTCGGGGCCCTTCTCTTTGATTGTCCGGTTCTTCATATTTCGGGTCCCTTCTTTTCCTTCCTTCTCTCTCTCTCTCTCTATATATATATATATACTGTACCATTAGAGGCCTATGACCTATGTATATATATCCCCTGTGCGTGGGGGACACAGACATAGAATACACCAACGGCTATCCCCTGCCTGTCGTAAGGGGCGACCATGAAATGATGACATTAGAACCATGAGAATAATTGTGATTAGTATCCTTACGTGCGGAACACCGGGTGTCGTCCTGATTGCAAACTGTCCAGATTGCGAACAAGTGGGTACCTAAAGGGGATGATTTGGTTTTGACACACATTAATGAGTCGAGATTGCGGCCAGGCATAAAGTAGAGGCACTTAAGCGAGAATATAATGAGCAAGAATATATAATTTTATATATGTCACGCTGCTTATCTAAGTGGATTGTAGCAGCAGTACACATCACTAGATGCACCTACGGTCTTTTGAAGTTCTTTAGAAAGCCACTTTAATTATTACTCGAAATACCAAGTTGCCCAACCAGCTTGACTAGAAATGTTGACTTGGATATGAATAAAATTCTAATCTGACGGGCTGAAGAAAAATTAACCCTCATTTGGTACACCAAGTTGGAATACTGGGTTACACACACACACACACACGCACACACACACACACACACACACACAGAGAGAGAGAGAGAGAGAGAGAGAGAGAGAGAGAGAGAGAGAGAGAGAGAGAGAGAGAGAGTTAAAAGCATGTAAGAAAAAACCCACTTGTTTCCAAATAAACTGACTATTTCTCTTCTTATGTATTATTTTGAATAATAATAATACCGGGCGAGTTGGACGTGCGGTTAGGGGCGCTCGGCTGTGAGCTTGCATCCGGGAGATAGTGGGTCGAATCCCACTGTCGGCAGCCCTGAAGATGGTTTTCCGTGGTTTCCTATTTTTACACCAGGCAAATGGTGGGGATGTACCTTAATTAAGGCCACGGCCGCTTCCTTAGAACTCCTAAGCCTTTCCTATCCCATCGTCGCCATAAGATCTACCTGTGTCATCGAAAATATTAATATTTATTATTATTATTATTATTATTATTATTATTATTATTATTATTATTATTACTATAACCTATTAATAATACAACTCTCGCTAATCCACCATAAACAACTACCCCTCTAGTTATGTTATACAATAAAAAAGACAATCTTCTAAATGGTAAGATTACCTCAAACTAAATTATTAAACATTTTCAATAAGAAAAATATTTTTAAAAGTATGGTTAGGTTATCTAAAACATCCCAATGTACCAGTTAATGTTAATACTACTATAACAAAAGTTACGTATGAGGCTGTTTTGAAAATAGTATCTGTTTTAAAGTATCTCACGTCAACACTAATCTCTTGTTCGCAATCTGGACAGTGTATATTTAGTTGTTGGACTCTTCGCAATCAAGACACAACCGAACACTGTCGGTCGAAGTTACTTGCGACTAGTACCACCTTGCGAGGAAAACAATGGGTTTACGTTACAGGAGCAGTACCATTACGGGACTGGGCGTTGTATGTGATAATGGTCATCGTGCGTCGGTTCCACTTTGTTCAGAATGGGTCTGCGTTACCTTACTCTATGAGAAACACCATGGGTCTGTGTTGCCTGTGGGTGGTGCCATAATGTGTGATATACCATGTGTCTACATTGCCTGTGATTAGTCCCACTATATGAGGAACACCATGGGTCTGTGTTGCCTGTGGGTGGTGCCCATAATGTGTGATATACCATGTGTCTACATTGCCTGTGATTAGTCCCACTATATGAGGAACACCATGGGTCTGTGTTGCCTGTGGGTGGTGCCATAATGTGTGATATACCATGTGTCTACATTGCCTGTGATTAGTCCCACTATATGAGGAACACCGTGGGTCTGTGTTGCCTGTGGGTGGTGCCATTGTGTTGCATACCATGGGTCTACATTACCTGTGATTAGTACCACTGTAGGAGGAACACAATGGTTCTGTTTTAGCAGTGATTAGTACCATTATGAGGGGCCGATGACCTAGCTGTTTGGCCCCTTTGGAAAACAAACATCATCATCAACAATATTCATCTACTTCCTTTAAGACTTCATTTCCTACCTTAATATTTCCTGCATCACCTGACTTCGTTCGACTGCTCTCCATTACTTTTGTTTTGGACTTATTTATTTTCATCTTGTAATCCTTCCCCAAGACTGTCTACACCATTCAGTAATTTCTCCAGATCTTTTGCAAACTCAGATAAAATAACAATATCATCGGCAAATCTCAGGGTTTTGACTTCCTACTCTTGGATTTTGACTCCCTTTCCGAATTCCTCTTTGACCACCTGTTCTATATAAACATTGAAAAGGAGGAGGGACAAATTACTGCCTTGTCTTTCTGCATTGTTGCTTCTTTTTCAAAGCCCTCGATTCTTATCACTACAAACTGATTTTTGTACAGATTGTAGATAATTATTCTTCTGATCCGTATCACCTCCTGCATATCAAATCAACATCATCAGTGGTAATTGATTAGATTGATCGAATGCCTTTTCTAGATCTACGAACGCCATGTTCTTCAGCTTGTCCTTCTTAATTCAATCCTCTAAGATCAGACGTAAAGTTAGCATTGTTTCATGTGTTCCTACATTTCTTCTGAAGGCAACTCTGATGTTCCGATTTTTTGGCTTGTTCGTATGTCCCTGTAAGACAATTCTCCTTAGCAGCTGATCGTGATGTTGGCCTCTCGTAGTGGCGCTGCACAGTGGGCAATTTCTAGCATCCAGCCGGCCAAAAATAATATTTTCAACCCTTGTCTTTCGTGCGCATTTTCTGTGAGTCGTGTTTATAAGACTCTTGGGTACAGTAAATTAAGTATTGAAAAGTCGCGCTGTCTGATTATCTAATCTCACCGAAGGCCTAAAGTGTCTCTCCTCCGTTAGGGTATCATATTCTGGCGAGACGAGCGCGCAGTTATTATTATGTGAGGGCTCAGTAAAGACGTCAGAACTAAATATTTATTTAGCTTGCAATGTGGTTATATTAGATGAAGGTATGTATTTTATATAGTATGTAACATTTTCTGAAAAGTACTATGTTGTTGTCCGAAACATGCACTTAAAATTTAGGTTACACGGTGTCCAAGCGCTATCTAATTTTACAAATTTGAGCTGACTTTCAAAATGGATTGCCTTTGATTTCCGCAATGAAAGTCTTTTGGAGGAGTTATCCATACTTTAGTGAATAGAAAACTGTGACTTTTTGCTGCGACCAGGCGCGACCATGAGAGTAATTGACTTTTTTCAGAAGCAAAGTACTCTCTAACCCGGAGGTCGGTTTTCGAGCTGTTGAGGAACAGCAGGGAATATAAGCGGAACGATGATATTGCGAATGTTGTAATTGAACATTTAAGCTTTGAGGATTGTTCCGAGGATATATCCAAGTCAATAAGGAAATCTGTCAGTATTTTGTATGCTAAAATCCCATCACGCTGGACAAAATATAGTAGATAAAGGGACAAATTGCTGAAGTACGATGAAAGTTGGTTCGAGCAGAGAATGAGCCTTGCAAAAGGACGTGCATTACAACAATGTCAGGATGAGTCTGCCATGACCCTACTATAGCTCATACCATGGTAAGAAAACAGTACTGCTCTTATGACAACAGGGTTGCCATATCGAACGGCTCCGCTCAACGCCATCACGGGAAAACGGCAGCACATAAATTTGTGAAATTTAGTATGTAAGTTCAAGACAAAAGGCTGAAAAACTAAGCTACAAATTATTTTTATGAACTGAAGGGGACATGGGGTGTACAGGGGCCACTTTTGGTTTGTACAGAATCAGAGGTAAACTACGGCACATACGAAACCTCAGCACTGAAATATAAGACAAACTGCGAGAGAAAATAGACAAATAATTTTATGGACTTCAGGGGCGGGTGATGTATTTAATTGCATTTAATAAATTTATCCAGACAATAAAAGCTAAAAAACAGACGCAGTAAAATAAATACTGCAGATGACTACAAAAGATCACAGTATTAATGTTAAAGAAATAAATCACACACGTAGGCTTATCATATAACCCTCATTCAACACAATACATTGACGCACTGATTTAAAGCCTAAAATACAAACGCAATAAATAAATACTGTAGATGACTTCACTACAGAAGTTCAGGGAGGAAACGCATCTATTGGTTGATATCCGAAGCAAAGTGCTGGCAATACCAGTGATGGAAACCACTAGAAGATTCTTCAGAGAGGGTTCCACTTCTGCAGATATTACTGGAGTAGATATAAATTTAATAAACCATCTACTTGCCATCGTAGAAAATTTTTCGTGTGGGTATGCCATTGATAAAGTGACATTTGGCATGTACGCAAAGGCAACTATACAATTGTACTTACAAAAATACAAATCGTACTACATGCCTGTAAATTTGCACAAACTCTTGGGTCATGGCACTGTATTATACCTATTGGACACCTCTCTGTGGAAGCCCAGGAGACCAGGAATAAAGAGGAAACCTTCCAGAAAGACACAAATACTGACCTTTTCCATAGGCTGCTTATATCATCGACCCTTATATTACCAGCTTAGGGAAATAAAGGAGCAGGAAGTTGATTCCGCTTTCACGAGAAGTGCTTAACTTACTGTCTGGGCCTCCTGTATCTGGTTCTGCCGAAAGAGATAATGAAAGTGACGATAGTGATTCTGATATAACTGCATCTAATGAATAAATTGTTTGGCAAGTACATGTATTCCTGTATCTGTTTTTAAATATTCTAAACAGAATGTCCAACTATTAATATCTATTTAATTTCTTAAAGCTATAACGAAAAATTATTAAAATTACAAAGACTACCAATTCTATTCCTGGCGTAGTAATTTGTTCTTTGTACTTGATTGACCACACACTTAATTATCTCCAATAATAGCAGTTGCATACTAAGTTTTATGTAAATCGGTCCATTAGTTTCCGAGATACGATTTTTGGCCGGCTAGATTCCTGAAATTGCGCACTGTGCGCTGTGCGCACTCTATGAGTATTAATAATAAACTCTTTATTGATCATCATTAATAAAGATACAGGACACAAATTGTGCATGGTATAAACAAAGTTTGTGTTATGTACTGTTCTTACAGAAGTTCACAATGGATAATCCCCGGTTTCTGCATATAATTATATTATATCGACTGCACAGCTTGCAAACACAGGTTTCGTCAGGGTCATGGAAGTACTCAGTGCTGCACAGTTTATGGTGATACCCATGGACCGCAATCGAGTTAACTAAATGTCGCATGTCTTGATTAGTCTTTGTCCATGTTCTAGTCATCATGAGCCAGATTTCTTCACTCTGTCCTGCAGTAATTTTTCCCAAGCGTCTGTGGATGGAAACCCTCGCTTCATTCGGAGGTCCTCGATGAAGAAGGTCTCCTTTGCAAGCTCATATGCAAGCCTTGATTTTGTGTATTTTGATATTCCGAGCGTAGTTTTCAGGAAGCGCGACTTGACTGCTTCAATCGTCTTCAGCTCAGCCAGACCCAGTTTTTCCCATATAATGTCCAGTCCATATGTGGCAATTGGCGCAATTTTCGCATAGAACAGTTTCATAGCAGTTTCTAGTGAAAGCTTGGTAATTGTTTTAATATCATATATGGCTTTGGTGGCCGCCGTTGCTCTAGACTTTATGTGAATTCTATAGGTTGTATTAATACTCTAAGGAGTAAATCATGGAGATGTTATAAAATATTACGTTTTACTACCGTCGTATGTTTTATAATATCCAAACATAGGCGAAACAATTTCTTGTGTTTCGTTGATTCCTTGGATATGTATGAAGACTTAAAACATTTTGACAGAGAAGATGAATATCGTGTTGGTCCTCTTGGTGTACCTTCAGTCAATGAAGGCTCCAGCTGTGAATGGTGTACCAAGCTACCGTACCAGGACAGCAGCGCAAATCAGTATAGCAATTAGCAATACAACAGCGATACAGAAAACTGCAGTAAGTTCTATGACAATATTCCCAACAAGAAGAAGACTAAGAACAAGAGAAAGTCCTGAAATAAACCCGTACCTCTTCACTACAAAAATCTTCGCTTCAAAAAAAGAAAAACATCAGCCCGTAAAGTGTGTTCTTTGTGATGGCTTCTCAGAGGAGCATTGTAACGTACAGTATACGGAAGAACATCCAGGTCGTCATACTGTGCTGTGTCTTAAACCTCCTTTCTGTGGAATATCTGTTTTCTATGAATATTCTTACGGAAAACGTGACACCTACCACTTCAAGGAAGTAAGAGGGTGTTTTAGACGTTTGCGTTCAATAAAACCTCCACCAGAGTACGAATTACTGGCGAGCGTCCCTTGCGACCTGGACTACTGCAATAAGGATGATCTCATCTGGATGAAGAGCAACTTTTCTATGGAATCAGCAACCTCGCAAAGGTTTCGAACTTGCATTCCTCTGTATTATATACATTTTATTTATCACTTTATATTCAAAATTATACTTTAAGAAAGGCGCGCTCTTAGCCCTATATATACTTTAGTTTGTAAAAGCTGGTACAAGCCTGTCTGTGACCTTGAATCCCCTGTGGGTGGGGGTGGTAGAATAACACCCACGGTAACCCCTGCCTGTCGTAAGAGGCGACTAAAAGGGGCCCCAGGGGCTCTGAACCTTGGAGCGTGGGTTGGCGACCACGGGGCCCTTAGCTGAGTCCTGCCATTGCTTCCACTTACTTTTGTCAGGCTCCTCACTTTCCTCTATTCTATCTGACCTCTGTTGGTCAACTCTTGTTCTTTTCTGACCCCGACGGTATTACGTATGGAGGCCTAGGGAGTCTTTCATTTTCATGCCCTTCATGTCCCCTGTCTTCCTTTGGCCGAAACCTTCATTTTTCGAAGTGTCAGTCCCCTTCCATTTTTTTCCTCTCTGATTAGTGTTATATAGAGGATGGTTGCCTTGTTGTACTTCCTATTAAAACAATAATCACCATCAACTGTGACCTACCGGGCGAGTTGGCCGTGCGCGTAGAGGCGCGCGGCTGTGAGCTTGCATCCGGGAAATAGTAGGTTCGAATCCCACTATCGGCAGCCCTGAAGATGGTTTTCCGTGGTTTCCCATTTTCACACCAGGCAAATGCTGGGGCTGTACCTTAATTAAGGCCGCTTCCTTCCAACTCCTAGGCCTTTCCTATACCATCGTCGCCATAAGACCTATCTGTGTCGGTGCGACGTAAAGCCAGTAGTCAATTCAATCAATCAGTCACCAAAGATCTGAATTTAGGCCTCTCGTCCAAGTGACAGATTACCTATCAGATGTTTAGACAGTCTTTTCTTTAATGATTTAAAAGAAGTTGGAAATAGAAATTGGTGTAGATAAAGTAGGAGGCACCATTTGTAAATTATTCCAGTCCGTAATTCTTCTTCGTATAAATCAATACTTGTTCTAGAAATCCATTTATCTGAATGACCTTTCTATTTACCATACGCTTTTACAGTAAATATAATAGTCCACCTGGTTCAAGAAATGTATTACCCCTAGGTAGAAACATAACCCTGTTACGAATTTCAATTTTCTCATAACAATAATTCTAATAATGGTTCACCTAACTGTTATACTCCATCCATTACACTTCATATAATCTTTGTCTCTCAATAAGAGAATCGATTTGAAGTTCTCCGGTGGCATATGCATTTTCGTACAAAGCACATTAACACGCAAATGTCCGACTCGTTGGCTGAACGGTCAGCGTACTGGCCTTCGGTTCAGAGGGTCCCGGGTTCGATTCCCGGCCGGGACGGGGATTTTAACTTTCATTGGTTAATTCAAATGGCCCGGGGGCTGGGTGTTTGTGTTGTCCCCAACATCCCTGCAACTCACACACCACACATAACACTATCCTCCACCACAATAACACGCAGTTACCTACATATGGCAGATGCCGCCCACCCTCATCGGAAGGTCTGCCTTACAAGGGCTGCACTCGGCTAGAAATAGCCACACGAAATTATTATTATAACACGCAGATAGCTGGCCACATAAATACACTCATGTTCATAAAACCAGAACACCTTGAAGGAGTAGAGATAGGAAGTTCATATTCACGGGACATGTGCGTTAGTATGCTCTGAAGAAATAATTAACATTTGAACCATGCCGGCCCTCAGATTCAAGGTCCACATTGATATCGCGGCGCACCACCACCGACTTGTAAATATGAACTTCCCTTCAAGGTGGTGGATTTTTTATGAACTTGAGTGTAAATACCACCCCTGGAGGACCGGGTTCGATTCCCGGCTCTGCCACGAAATTTGAAAAGTGGTACGAGGGCTGGAACGGGGTCCACTCAGCCTCGGGAGGTCAACTGAGTAGAGGTGGGTTCGATTCCCACCTCAGCCATCCCGGAAGTGGTTTTCCGTGGTTTCCCACTTCTCCTCCAGGCAAATGTCAGGATGGTACCTAACTTAAGGCCACGGTCACTTCCTTCCCTCTTCCTTGCCTCCCCCTTCCAATCCCCCCATCCCATCCGCAAGGCCCCTGTTTAGCATAGCAGGTGAGGCCACCTGGGCGAGGTACTGGTCATCCTCCACAGTTGTATCCCCGACCGAGAGTCTGAAGCTCCAGGACACTGCCCTTGAGGAGGTAGAGGTGGGATCCCTCACTGAGTCCGGGTGAAAAACCGACCCTGGAGGGCGAACAGATAAACAAGAAGAAGAAGAAGAGTGTAAATACTTCCATTAAACAATTACAGTGTTTCTCACGGGGATGCAATACTTGTAAAAGCTACGTTCAGAATGAGTCTGTAGTAGCTTACCCTGGACCCCTTTCCGTTTTAAGAATCTCAGTCATTTTTGTCCTCGGATTTTATCGTAATTTACGCATAACCACAACAGCCAAGCAGGGTAACTCTCATGTTACACTCTCCGATTTTGTGGCCTGTTCGTATGTCACTGACCGGCTGACCGATAAGATCGACACCCTACTAAGTAAGTAAGTAAGTAATATGTTTTATTTATCCTGGCAAAGTTAGGGATGTGCTCCCTTTCTTACACTTAACCAGTCTTAACCTAGAACACTTAATAATAACTACTGATGACAATAATATGATAATATATGGACAATAGTAACAGTAATACCATATAGAAAAGTAACCACACTTAAAAAAAAAAAAAAGATCATATCATCTATATAATATAAATCGTACGTAAAGTGCAGAATATAATTATGAATAATGGGTACTAAGAATATAACTATAAATAATGAGTACTAAGAATATAATTATGAATAATGAGTACTAAGAATATCATTATGAATAATGAGTACTATAACAACTACTTAACAAAAAGTTTAGAAAATATATACCTTTCTACAGTACACCGAAATATCGCCTTCAGTTGAGAGGTGAAGAGAAGGATTAGTAAGAAGTAGAAGAAGAGGAAGAAGAATATCTGTGAAAGGAATAGGGAAATGATGATGAAGAGGCGGTAGGTGTAGATGTTTTCAGGTCATAATTTGATGATTCATGCATGTTTACCTAGTATTTCGACACAGGCATGTTTAAAAGCTAAGCTGCTGGACATGCTTCTGACGTCCACTGGTAAGAGATTCCATTGTCGGGCTGCGGTAACGGTGAATGATTTCGTGTAGATTGCTGTTCTGTGTACAGGAAGGGATAAACACATGATGCTGCAGGATCGGGTATTTTTGTTATGGTCTGTGGAGAGGAGCTTCATTCGATCACGGAGATAGGCTGGTTGAGAACTTTTAAGAATAGTATGCAAGAAGCAAAGAGTATGAAGTGTGCGTCGTTCTTGCAGGCGAAGCCACCCGAGCCGCGTGTAAGACGGTGTGACATGGTCAGCGTAACGAAGTCCACAGATAAATCTTACACAGGCATTCTGAGCGCACTGTAATTTCCTTCCCCAGTCTACTCCTAGGTTGTTGTAAACTATGTCGCAATAATCAAAATGAGGTAATGCGAGTGGACTCTCCGGATCAGAGTGGAAAGACGCGCTGTGGTTCCTGTACGGGCCTTCCCTGGACGTAGCCGGGACGGAGTCCACTGCAGTCACTGCAATGAGCCTGAAACCCTAGCTCATATTCCTGGTACATGTTCACGGGGGCGAATTGCTTAGGAATGTTAGGCACAACAGAATAAGATCTAGAATTGCAGCAGCATTCTCCCAGAAAGGTTACGAGCTACATGAAATGGTGATATGTGTTGCTGACGTTCAAAGCAACCGGAGAATAGATATAATCGCAGTTCGACTTTTCATATATTCTGGATTAGATGTGAGGTCGACCAAGTCAGCCAGCACAAGTGGAGGCGGAGAAGTGAGCCATCTATGAACCAACCATCAGCTACTTCAAAGAATCATACAATATCTCCTGTATAAAATGGGTGCTCGTCCATTGGAAGTGACTACACGCGACTTTGATTCATGCGACTACAGGCGACTTTGATTCGTGCGACTACAGGTGACTGGCTGTCAGTTGGCATCTATACTCCGTACAGGTCTGCGTGTGATTCGGTAGTAGACGTTGTCAAGTTATAAAACCTATTAATTATTCTGTGAGATGGATGATGAGGATTTAGTTTACATTCTGGAGAGTCCCTACCTGACGAGGCGTCGGAGGAAAAATCGCTAAAGATGACATCGGTGCTGGGTAAACCCAATACTAGCTAAAAAGAAGCCAATGGGAGAATTCCTTCATCTGTACAATGATCTGGACAAAGACCCCCAGAAGTTCTTTGATTATTATCGGATGCATCCAGAAATGTTTCACTATATTTTGAATGCAAAAATAGCCGAAACGTCAAACTTCAGGGAGACAGTAACACCTCTGGAACGTTTAACTGTGACTCTAAGGTAAGTGATATGAATAGTTGTTAAAAAGTGTTGATATGTATTTTTTATTAATTTTATTTTTATTTTTAAAAGAATCGAAGATCGAATTAAGTATGCAATTTAATTTATCAGTGTAACAAAAAAAAAAAAACGAGAGAAAGGCACACAATCTAAAAAGTAAAAAGGGTTAAACAGAAATATAAAACCTTTAAATCTAATTTGAAAAGTCTCTAAATGTTGTTTCCAGTCATACTCTCTTAGGTACTGTTTCCACTTAAATTTTGCTTTTCTCATTTCTTTCCGAGTTTATATTACAACAGGAACTGCGTATGTTCCTGTATTGAAATTATAAAAATAAGATAAATAATAATAAAGTATTTTGTGTTATGTACCGCTAATTCCATTTTTATGGTTTTGGAGACGCCGAGGCACGGGAATTTTGTCCTGTACGAGATTTTTACGTGCCAGTAAATCTACCAACAGGAGGCTGACGTATTTGAGCACCTTCAAATACTACAGGACTGAACAGGGATCGAACCTGTCAAATTGGGCTCAGAAGGCCAGCGCCCTACCGTCTGAGCTACTCATTCCGGCATATTATATAAATAAATAAATAATTTAATAAGAGTACTTACCATTATCAACACCCACTTCCACTGCAACTTTCGACCATAGTTTGCGTTGTATATCTCGAGAATGATAGCGTTCACCTTTCGTATTTCAATAGTGGTGTTCTTTCCAAACCGCACTTATCAACTTTTCACTATCTATATCCATGACAATAGTCGTAATTATAAAAATAATGTTGCATATGACGACGACAGACAACCGGATGCTTGCAGGAACCGTGGAGTACAGGCGACTACCCGCGGCAAATCCCATTCGAGTGGGTTCTGTCGCTTGTCGCCTGCTGTCTATAGTCGCGTGAAGTCGACTGCTCAAGGTCGCTTGCAGTGGACGCGGTTCCGTTACAATCTTCGCTTTGGGATCAGTCACGCTAATACGCATGTAGTGGCCTGACGAGCAGTTTTCATCGGAGCAAGAGGAACCATACCCAAATTCTTAGTTCTTCTTCATCATCATCATCATCATCTTAGTGAAAAGTTTTCTGGGCTCCCTTTAAATTTTGCCCAGATTTCTAAAAAAATCACCTCTGCATACTCCAGAAAACTCTTCGTGGTTACACATACATTCAATATTCATATGTTATGGTATACTCTTTCAGATTTAGGCAGCCGATCATTGTACGAAGTACAAGTAAATGACGATTCTCCTTATCAGCTGATCGTGATATTGACCTCACACCGCAACTTGGGCCTGGTGGTGCTTTGCACACTCTGAGTATTAATACTCCAAGGAGCAAATCATCGAGATTTATAAAATATTACGTTTCCCTACCGTCGTATGTTTTATAATATCGAAAGTAATTGCACAAGGGAAATATTTCCATGTGCTTAATTGGTACGTTTGGTGTGTAAGAAGACTTGCAGTTTGATAGAAAAAATGAATATGCTGCTAGTCCTCTTTCTCCACCTTCAGTCAATGAAGACTTCAGTTGTGATTGGTGCAGAAAGCTACCGTATCAAGGAATCAGCGCAAACTAGGATAGCAACCTACCCTACAACGGCGACAAGTTCTGTGCAAGACAACTTATAATTTGACAGAAAAAATGAATATGCTGCCAGTCCTCTTTCTGTACCTTCAGTCAATGAAGACTTCAGTTGTGATTGGTGTAGAAATCTACCATATCAGGGAATCAGCGCGAACTAGTATAACAAGCCATCCTACAACGGCGACAAGTTCTGTGACAACACTGTCCTTCCCGAAAACAACAGCAGCAAAAACAAAAAGAAACATTTCTGGGATAAGGCGCTTATACTTCAGTACAGAAGAAGCTAAAGGACCTAAATCCATATTTTGTATTGAATGCAATGGCTTCCATGACGAAGATTGTAACTTACCGTATAAGCAAAACCTGAACCATAATGTGACGTGCAGGGATGATAGTGCTATTTGTGGAATATCTGTATTCTTCAACGATGAATACGGAGAACGTGACACTTACCACTTCAAAATCGTAAGAGGGTGTTATAAATATGTGGATTTAACAGATCCTCCAGGAGGATACACATTATTGACGGTCATTGCATGCCACGAGGATTATTGCAACCTCAACGATCAGCTCATCTGGACGGAGAGCGAAATTGCTGTAAAAACATTATCTTCCCAAAGGCTTAGAGTCTGGATTCCACTGTATTGTCTATTTTTCATTTACCACTCAATATTTAAAATTATACTTTATTAAACGTACCAATATTCATCTTCTTCTTTCTTACGTTTTTCCGCGGATGTAGAGTCCGCTGTTCTAAACTTGGCTCGCCATTTTGCGCACAGTCTTGGGCATCATGTGGTCTTAAGCCCAGAATCTTCATATCGGCTATGAAACGTATCATTAGCCGTAGATATAATAATTTAGTTTGTAATAGCACGAACAAGCCTCTCCCTGTCCTTCAAATACCAAATAATACATTAGTTATTTCCAAGAAGAACTACGTTTCATGCTTGATTTACCAAACTGCGTTATTTAAAAGACGTACGGTAACCATCATCCTGAACTAAAAGAATGAAAGGATCATAGGCACCAGACAGAATTATTCCCTCAGGGACAATAATTTTTATGAAGTTATTGTTGTAAACAAGATAAGGTTTACAAGAACACAACTCTTGGTCAACTCTTGTTCTTTTCCGACCCCGACGCTATTAGGTTTGCGAGGGCTAGGGAGTCTTTCATTTTCACGCCCTTCGTGGCCCTTGTCTTCCTTTGGCCGATATCTTCATTTTTCGAAGTGTCGGACCCCTTCCATATTTTCCCTCTGATTAGTGTTATATAGAGGATGGTTGCCTAGTTGTACTTCCTCTTAAAACAATAATCACCACCACCACCACCACCCTTACAAGAACACAACTTATTTATTTGCTTCACACAGAATTCTACAGTATGTACAGGAATAAAACATAAAATTGTCTTGAAGCAAAGTAGATGATTAATCTTGAGAGAGTTTCTGTTTCTATACACTATGTACACTCTGAATGTATTTACACTCACTGCTATCTTGAAAAGATTGTTCTTGGGAAAGATATAGTTCGTGATAGTTGAAAACTATCATTCGCACTAGCATAGATTAGCTAAGAGAGTTCCTTCTAACGAAGTGTCTGAGTTCATAAGCTTGTACTAAATGAAAGCTATGTTCACAATTAGAGAATCGAATGTGTGTGTCGGAGCTTGAGTGAGCTTGGGGATGTATGGCATACAACATCGGAGCTCGACATGGATGAAGGAACGGGAAAGTGGAGTAGTGACCTGAGGTGAAACCTCATACTACCAGAATTCCGTCCACCTGGTCGAGACACAATTTTAAGAGGAGTAGCCTCCGTGTTCGACGTTCAGTGTGTTCTGGAGCAGGACACTGGGGAGAATCCTCTTGAGTGACAGACAGGGAGCTCCTTATATACCGTACTGCACACGACGTAACAGACACGCGCACTGAAGACTGCGCGTCGAGTCTCGAATGATCCACGCTTGCGTGCGTGCGGCTGGCTGGCTGGCGCTGAACGAAGAGAGCGGAGGCCATACAACAGTTATTATGAAATTTATTGTTATGAAATTCATGAGGTTTGGGAGAAAGGAGACGAGTTGTTCGAAGAGTGGTATGTTCCGAGCTGCCAGTGGAAAGATGGCATGGAATGACATTAGTAGACGAATAAGTTTGAGTGCTGTTTTTAAAAAGTAGGAAAGATCACAATACGAAGATAAAGCTGGAATTCAAGAGGACAAACTGGGGCAAATATTCGTTTATAGGAAGAAGACTTAGGGATTGGACTAATTTACAAAGGGAGATGTTCAATAAACTTCCAAATTCTTTGCAATTGTTTAAGAAAAGACTAGGAAAAAGACAGATAGGGAATCTCCCACATGGGCTCCCCCTGTGGGTGGGGGCGGTAGAATAACACCCACGGTATCCCCTGCCTGTCGTAAGAGGCGACTAAAAGTGGTCCCAGGGGCTCTGAACTTTGGAGCGTGGGTTGGCGACCACGGGGCCCTTAGCTGAGTCCTGGCATTGCTTCCACTTACTTGTGCCAGACTCCTCACTTTCATCTATCCTATCCGACCTCTCTTGGTCAACTCTTGTTCTTTTCCGACCCCGACGCTATTAGGTTTGCGAGGGCTAGGGAGTCTTTCATTTTCACGCCCTTCGTGGTCCTTGTCTTCCTTTGGCCGATACCTTCATTTTTCGAAGTGTCGGACCCCTTCCATTGTTTCTCTCTGATTAGTGTTATATAGAGGATGGTTGCCTAGTTGTACTTCCTCTTAAAACAATAATCACCACCACCACGACTGCTCGAAATGCAGATCAGTGGTTGTTGATTGGTCATCAGTTCTTCCCATTGGTTATGCAATGTACACTATAATTTTGTTTTCGAAAGTATGGGAAGTATTCATGCTCTTTAGTATTTCATCAGTCATGAAGTTAAAAGTGTTACGCCCCAGTGTGACAGCGAATAGTCTACTTCCAGTAGATGCCGATATTATATCTACAATCGGTGCAATTAATTTTGGTTCCCGATAGATACACTACCGGCCAAAAGTTTCCGGACAAGCATTGAACTGTTAAAGAATGGACTGAGTTTAAAAGAAAACAACTTAGTCTACCTATGCAATAAATTGACAAATACATATTCTAAAACCAATATTTTACAATAAAATTACTTTTTACATTACGTCTGAGCAAGAAATAGATAATATGTACACATTTACTCTCACAGATCACCAGAACACATCAAACTCTTTTCACATCAAAGAAACCCCGCTTCGCTGCAAGTACACTTTTAACTTTTCTCGGCATTCTCAAAATAAGTTTTCCTAGCACTCATGCAGGTATACTTTGCCAGGCATTCTGCAAGATGTCCCACAGCATTTCCGATGAAGAAGGACTCTCTTTTCGGACTTGCCGATCCAACTCCTTCCACAGCAGCTCAATTGGATTTAAGTCCGGAGATTGGGACGGCCATTCCTCTAAAAAAAACAATTCCTCAGAGTTTTGTTTGTTTTGAAGATAATTCATGGAATAGCGTGACGTATGTCTGGGGTCATTGTCTTGTCGGAGGACAAACCCACGTCCAATAAGTTGCTGTCTAGACGGAAGAGCATAAAGAGACAGGATGGAATGGTAATCGTTTTTGTCCAGTGTTCCTTGAATTCGGTGCAGTCTCCCAACTCCAGCTCCAGGGGCTCTGAACTTTGGAGCGTGGGTTGGCGACCACGGGGCCCTCAGCTGAGTCCTGGCATTCCTTCCACTTACTTGTGCCAGGCTCCTCACTTTCATCTATCCTATCCGACCTCCCTTGGTCAACTCTTGTTCTTTTCCGACCCCGACGCTATTAGGTTTGCGAGGGCTAGGGAGTCTTTCATTTTGACGCCCTTCGTGGCCCTTGTCTTCCTTTGACCGATATCTTCATTTTTCGAAGTGTCGGCCCCCTTCTTTTTTTTCCTTCTGATTAGTGTTATATAGAGGATGGTTGCCTAGTTGTACTTCCTCTTAAAACAATCATCACCACCACCACCACCATCTTCCAACTCCACTGAATGTGAAACAAGCTCAAATCATCACCGACGAGCCCTCTCCATATTTCCCTGTAGGTGTTATACAAGAGGATTCATGTTTTCCGATGCTGAACGTCGCCGCTGCCCAAAAACCTTCGAAACTTGGTTACTGTAATATATTCTGTCATTAAACAATCGTGTTGGTACATAAATATGTTTTGTCTGGAAACCTTTGGCGCCAGTGTAAGTGATAGAATGATAAACTCCCCAGCCCATGATCGTGGCTTTAAACCCTGCAGACCGAGCGAGTTGGCCGTGCCGTTAGGGGCGCGCGGCTGTGAACTTGCATCCGGGAGATAGTGGGCTCGAATCCCAATGTCGGCAGTCCTGAAGATAGTTTTGCGTGGTTTCCCATTTACACACCAGGCAAATGTTGGGGCTGTACCTCAATTAAGACCACGGCCGCTTCCTTCCAACTCTTAGGCCTATCTTTGTCGGTGCGACGTAAAGCAACTCGCAAAAAAAAAAAAAAAAAAAAAAAAAAAAAAAAAAAAAAAAAAAAAACCTGCAGAAGTACTCAGATTACTGAAGGTAGAAAATAATAGGGCCACTCAACACTCAAGTTTGTGCAATGTCGGCATGTAAGAGATCTATGGATCTATGGTTATACATTTGGCATTAACCCGACAAAACTCATTCGAAGTCAGGCATATTCGTCGAAGAGAGATTCGACTTTTTTCACCATGTAATAAGAATAAAATGGAACGCCGAAACTGAGGAGCAGGCAGCCACTTGGCGTCAAAGTAACGTATATCTCAAATATTATTATAATATTTATAGATCCACCTGTTCAATACACTATAATCCACTATTTCATGTGGTTAAAATTTATACAAAATACATAAAAGTCAGAGGTACGTGTTTTACCCCTTTTTTACGGGCATCATCAGCCTATATCAATCTTAAAAATTAATGGATATGGAATCTTTCTAATCTTATAAACTATAGAGTAAAATGTTGGACAATGATTTCATAAAATGTTATACTATAACATCTAAAATAACGATATTGCACACGGTAGCCGAACCCTTATAATAATAATAATAATAATAATAATAATAATAATAATAATAATAATAATAATAATAAATCATTAATAATAATAATAATTCCCCTGTGGGTGGGGGTGGTACAATAACATACACGGTATCCCCTGACTGACGTAAGAGACGACTAAAAGGGGCCCCAGGGGCTTGAAAATTGTATCGTGGGTTGCGACCGTGGGGTCCTTAGCTGAGTCCCTGTATTGCTTCCATTTCCTTGTGCCAGGCTCCTTTCATCTAATCTATCCGACCTCCCTTGGTCAACTCTTGTTCTTTTCCGACCCCGACGCTGAAATGAAATGAAAATGAAATGGCGTATGGCTTTTAGTGCAGGGAGTGTCCGAGGACAAGTTCGGCTCGCCAGGTGTAGGTCTTTCGATTTGACGCCCATAGGCTACCTGTGTGTTGGGTTGAGGATGAAATGATGTTGAAGACGACACATACATCCTGTCCCCGTGCCAGCGGAATGAACCAATTATGGTTAAAATTCCCGCCCCTCCGGGAATCGTACTCGGGACCCCTGTGAGCAAAGGCCAGCACGCTAACCATTTAGCCATGGAGCTGGACACCCCGACGCTATTTAGGTAATGAGGGCTAGGGTGTCTCATTTTCACGCCTTTCGTGGCCCTTGTCTTTCGTCCCCCTGTGGGTGAGGACAGTAGAATAACACACACGGTATCTCCTGCGAGGCGACTAAATGGGGCCACAGGGGCTCTAAACTTTGGAGCATTGGATGGCGGCCATGGGGCCCTTAGCTGAGCCCTGGCATTGCTTCCACTTACTTGCGCCAGGCTCCTCACTTTCATCTATCCTATCCGACCTCCCTTGGTCCGACCCCGACGGTATTACGTATGGAGGCGTAGGGAGTATTTTATTTTCATGCCCTTCGCGGCCCTTGTCTTCCTTTGGCCGATACTTTCATTTTTCGAAGTGTCAGACCCCTTCCATTTTTTCTCTCTGATTAGTGTTATATAGAGGATAGTTGCCTAGTTGTACTTCCTCTTAAAACAATAATCACCACCACCACCTTGTCTTTCATTGGCCGATACCTTCCTATTTTTAAGTGCTGGATACTTTGCATTTTTCTCTCTGAATAGTGTTAATAAATGATGGTATCCTAGTTGTACTTCCTCTTTAAACTAGAATTACCACCACTACCGCCATTATTATTATTATTATTATTATTATTATTATTATTATTATTATTATTCGTTTCACCCTCTTTGGGGTACGTTGAATCAATCATTTCCCTGTGTGTGTTTTTAGTGGCCCGTATTTCTTCATTCTTTCTGATCTTCGTTCCCTCTCATCTCCCCAGATAATAGGTTTGGCTTTTAATGTAGATTTTGTCTTGGAACCTTATATTTTACTTTAGCTGTCCAATCGAATAGTGATTTTTTTTGTAATTTTTAATTCTACTAGGTCTTTTTCAGTTTCTTTAAACCAGTTGGTTGTTGTTTTGCGGTTATCGAAGAAGTAAAAAAAATTTGTTTGCTTAATCTATTAGAGTTTATTCTGAGAAGAAGATCGTAAAAACATTATCCTTCTTTTTCGCACAGTATCTGAGAGTTTTTCAATTTTCTTGTAGAATGTTCCATTCTTGATGTGTATTATCCTGAAATGTTGGTCCTATGATCTTTCTTAAAATTTTCCTTTCTTTTAGCTTGAGTTTCTCCATCTGCCTTGAAATTCGTGTTTAGTGTTTCTGCTGCGTATAGTACTTCTCTTTTATGATGTTTAATTTTGGATCCCTTGAAAGGGATTTCTTGTTGTATGTATCTTTTGTTAGTTGGAAAGCCTGTTCAAGTTTATTTTCCTGGAGTCCATTGCTTTGCATTTCACAGCATTTTAACTAATCTATTCTCCGAGATATTTGAATTATTTTACAGTATGACAATCTTCCTTATCAGGTGATAGTAACGTTGGCCAAATACAGTTAGAGACAATACGCGACACTCAGCGAGATATCGAGCGACAGCTATTAGAGTTATCTCTAGCGGATTGACCTGAGAACTACTGATTCTGTCATAAGAGCACATGTACTTGTGTGTGAAGTTTTTGGTGTTATTTATGCGTTTTCAGTGAGTTGACATTGTTACGGAGTTTTCCGTGGTAGTTAGAGGTGAAAGAAGGTGCGGGGGGGTGAACAGGTCTCAGGCTACGAAATTAAAGTGAATTTAAAATTTAACAAGGTTATATTTTCTTTCCAAAATTCAGAAATAACACGAAAGACAGGTACAGAGTAGCAAGGCAATAAAAGTACAATTACAATATTTACAGGATTTGGGCTTCGAGCCCCGACCTCACAATTCTTGAGCAATTAGCCCAGTTTTACCCCAACACAAGTTTCAACAGAGGGGCGGAAAACCCCATTCATGCCCAGGCGCACTTGCTCCAAATTACACAGTAAAGCCTCCTTGAGGCGCGCAGAAAACAAAATTTTCAAGAAAGAGCAACCCGCTCTCAAATTTTAAGCCTGTCAAAGGCCACACCAAATTCCACCTTCGAGCTGCCCTCTAAGGACATAAACACAGGGGTAAAATACCCAACCTACTGAGGCCTATTAAGTGAGAAAAGGTTAATTACATGGCCTCTAAAATACCAACTTGAGAGGAGGCGATCTGCACTCCTAATGCATTTGTTTTAAAACCTAATCTGGCTCTAGGCCACTAATGCAAGGGCTAATCCCATACTACAGAGGTGACTTTAGAAAAGAACAATTTACATTACATTAAGGAAGAATCGGTTGTGAGAAATAAGTTCACCTCAAAACAATATGAGTGGGAGCTCGAGAGGGTTAAGCACTCTCTATCCCAATATGTAGCTTAAAAGATAGAATAAATACAAAGTGTCTTTACATTTTAGGGAAAGTTACATGGTGGAAACGCTTCGGACCCGCCCCGAGAGTTAAACTGCTGAGCTAGCAAGAAAAGATGTTATTAAATGGACATTACCTGGTTGTTGAACTGCTGCCCGAAGAAAGAGGCGCTTCCCGCCCCCTGCTATGTACTTTACACACTGAAAGATGGTACTGAAGTGGCACAGAGGCCCGAAAATCAGCAGTTTATATACTCTCGCGGAAAGTTCGAGGCGTTTTTGGAATGAGAACACCCTCCCACAAGGATTTTATTGGTTCACCAAGAAACCCCCTACACAATACGAAGAAGAAACATATTATTGGTGGAAAATTAATTCGAGAAATTCAGGATTGGCTAAATTCAAAACAAGGGGAAAGAAAGGGTTATACAGCCAACTTAAACAATAACAGAAAGAAATTTAACAAGAAACAAACTTTTGAAATAACAATTTCTCCAAAAAACAGTTCTTTCACTTCGCACTAGGGTGCACCATTGTAGTTTTTCAGTAGTGTCCTCTAGAAGAGAAAGTTCACACTTCTTACTACAGGTAAAACAAAAATACATCAAAAATGACCCAGTTCAAAAACTCCAAAATTTCCAAGTAGTGACATCTTCTGAGAAACTTGAAAATTAATACCGTAGATAAAGTTCAGACTTCCTCCAGCTGAGGAGTTTCAATTGGCGCACATTTTAAATAAGCGGCGTGGAGATGTACCGCCCGGTACAGACATAATTAAATAGTAGCGTGTGTCATTCCTTGATATCTCCTCTCAACATGAGGGGAAAGGTATGTGCTGTGTTTGGAAGCAGTAATACGACGTAGAGAAGAATGCGCGGTCTTTCTTCCGTTCCCTCGTGCCAAGAAAATGTAAGTAATATTGTGTTTGCATGTATATTCTTCCAGTGACAAAGAGACTTTTATAGTACTCATAATCTTCTGACCTACTCAACCCACATTTTAACTGGCTTAAAATATAATAGGCATATTTTTATTGTATAGTGCAGCAGTTAACCTTCAATACCGATGTGTTGTTGTAGGTGTGATCTGTGGTTTTGATTTTATTCAGGAAAATACATATGCATATGAGTGTGGCTGGTTGTGTTCCAAGTTACCCCATTTGGAATGCCGTAATGCGTTGTCAAGCACTGAAGAAAATATGGGTGATTTAAGAAATGTACATATTTTGTTGAAACAATATAATGATGCAAATTTGCTTTACCCTAATGTATTGGCATTATGGCAAGTATTGCTTATAAGGAACGTTTGAATGTTTTTGAGGCTAAATTTATAGATTTTCTTTCTATTAGTAGGCTTCAAGTTAAAAAAGAAATTGTCCAGCTCTTAAATGTAAATTCATTGAATCATGTGTGTAAGGAATGTGCCGATATTTTTGTTGACAAGTGTATTAATATGATGATACAATACTTTTAAAAGAGAAAAATGAAAAATCTAGCCTGAACGTTCAGGCAGGAATTCTAAAGCTAAAAAAAAAAAAAAAAATGCATAAATGAAAGATCAAGCCCTTTCACAGCAGTCTATTTCACATATTGATTATATGTCTAATTTCATTCTTTAAATAATAACCTGTTAAATAATTCTTCATTCATTTATCCAGAATTGCTTTACCAACTGTGAAGTTAATATCTTAGTAACACTTTCTTTCTAAACGTAATTTATTTATCCGTTTCCTTATATACATTTCCACTGATATTTGAATTTAGCGCGAATTTTCAGGTCAAGCCACTAGGAGCGCCACTTGCGACTTGTCTCCCATTTTAACAAGGCTAAATACGGAAGTGTCGCGTATTGTCTCTACTGTATTTGCGTTGGCCTCTCGCCGCAACATGGACGACGTGGCGCTATGTGCACTCCACAACGACATCGAAGATATAAACGGCTAAACATATTCGTTACAGCGCCCCTGGTTGACGCACAGCGAACTAACTTTTGCCTGCAACTGTCATGGCGGCTGCCACTTCTTGGCCTTGATAGTTAGCCCTATTATCAGTTCAATGAGTTGATAATAATAATAATCGTATGGCCTCAGCTACCGTTTGCAGACATTTCGATTTGACGCCATCTGGCTGTCTGCTCGTCAATTTCGACGTTCCGGTTTACTCTGTCTGCCATCTAGCGGACCTAGAGTAAACCGGATCTCTCTTGGGCGTCTATGGCTGAGATTTAATTAATTTTGTCGGGTAAATACCAAATGTATCACCAGAGTTCTTTTACATGCCGACATCGTACGACATGGAGTGTCGAATGGACTTTTTTCCGCCCTTCAAAAATCCGACTACCTCTGCCGGGTTTGAACCCGCTATCTTGGAATGAGTTGATGAGATTATGTGTTATTGCAAATTACAGTTTCATTTTAAAATAATCACGACATTTTCAAACACTCTTAATATTGCATTAATGTTATAATGAAATAAGCGCAGTGAATGTGGCAGGTATTTGCTTGGTTATAAGAAGAATGCCTATGTAGAAGGATGGATAATTCGGCATCATACACTAACAATAAAGCCATTCACTACATAAAGACATGTTAAACGTACAGCAGTTCATTGAGGATTTCACACACGTAAAGAAAGATACCACTGCCTTTTCATGACATACCCTCAGTGTCTGTCTGGTATAATTTTTGAATTTTATTTCTTGGTCTGGTTTATTAGGTTTTATGTTTTTTATAATCTGCTTATGGCTATCTTCTAAGAACTGCTGTACAACAAGCAGCATATACGTCCGTTGGTTGCGGCGTAGAATTTCTCTACGGCATCCTCTACCTGTCGTAAGGAGCCACTAAACGGCGTAATCCCAGATTCTAAACTTGAGACCACCGGAGTGTAGGATTCCTTCCACATACGGTATCCTACCAGCTTCCCCACTTTAATACTGTATTTCTATCGGACCTCTCTCGGTCAACCCTCGCCTGACTTCATTCTACTGAATTCATAACCTACACTCATTCATTCGTTTAGTCTAACTTTGCACGTCTTTCTGAAAGACTGTACTCCATCACACAACAACTTCTCCAGATCCTCTCTTTGTCAGATTCAGAGGAAAAAAGCATATGTTTTGCCTTCAAGTGTCATGGCTGCCAGTGGTTCAAGTAGATTCAAAGATGGCCATCAGATTAGCAGTCTATATTTTCCATATCGTTGATCTTCCTTATCAGGTGACCGTAACGTTGGCCTCACGCCGCAACATGGACGACGTGGCGCTATGCACACTCCATGAGTATTTATGCTCTACGGAGTAAATAAATATTACGTTTTACTACCGTCGTATGTTTTCTAATATCAACAGAAATTGCACAGGCGAAATATTTTCATGTGCTTAATTGATGTGTATGAAGACTTGCAGTTTGACAGAGATGATGAATATGCTGCTGGTCCTCTTCCTGTACCTTCATTCAATGAAGACTTCAGTTGTGATGGGTGTAACAAACATCCGTATCAAGGATACATTGCGAAGTAGTACAACAAGCTACTCCACAACGGCGATAGTGAATACTACAACAAGTTCTGAGACAACACCCACAACAACAACAACAGAGGCAGCAACAACGTCAGTAGCAGAAAGTTTTAGGTCAGGGCCCATCAACATCAGTGCAGAAAAAAGCCTACGATCTCCACTATCTGTATATTGTATGCAGTGTAATGGGTTCGACGAATCAGATTGTAACGCACCGTATAATAAAAAACCGCAGCATACTGTGCTGTGTACTGATACTGCTACATGTGGAGTAAAAGTCTTCTTCAACACTCATTACGGTGAAGGTGGCACCAGCCGCTTCAGAATCATGAGAGGGTGTTATAAAACTGTGAGTTCATCAAATCCTCCTCCAGATTACGAAGTATTCAAGCTTCACTATTGCTGGTTGGACTACTGCAACGGGAACGACATCTGGATGATCGGTGACACTTCTGTAAGAGCAGCAGCCTCCCAGACGCATCGAACTTGGACTCCTCTACTTTGTCTACTCTTTATTTATCATTCAATATTTAAACTTATACTTTAAGAAACGCGCCACTAGCCGTATATATAGTAATTTAGATTGTAATAGCATGAAATACGCACCAATACACGAGTTATTTATTTCCAGAAAGAACTACGTTTCATACGTGACTTAGCAAATTCCATTATTTAATCCTTACTCGCAGACCCCCGAGTGAATGTTCTTTTATTAATTCTCAGTGATACATGGTATTATAAAATATCGCCAGCACTATGTAATTTCATTTGCTGTTGAGTTATTTGTCATTTTGCAGTAGGGGTCATTGTTGACAATAATTTCTTGCCCATCTCCTATTGTTATGAGATTTGATCCGAAGAGAGTGTGTGTTCTACTAGTACGTAGAAATAACTAGAAAATTAGTGAGCGGCTAAACATATTTTTTAAATTTAATGTGTAAATGTTACGTTATGGTGCGGCTGTATGGTTTCACTGGTTAGCCGTTATTCCGAGGATTCCTGGGTTCGATTCCCGGCTGGGTCAGTGATTTTGACCTTCATTGGATATTTCCTCTAGCTCGTGACTGGATGTTTGTGCCACATTCGACATTGGATTTCATTGTAGGCATTGCCCCATTCTCACACGTGGACAGCTCGCCCACTCTGTACTTGCAGCAGGCCATCATGATAATGTTCTGTAATAGTCGGTAGTGTGGCGTATAACGTGTGTACTGTATAAACATAGACACAAACATCCAGTCCCCAATCGAGAGGAATCTATCATACGTTAACATCCTAGACCCAGCCAATAATCGAACCCAGAACACTTTGAACCGAAGGTCACTGGGCTGATCATTTAGCCAAGGAACAGGACTTCATACTTCGTATAAGAGTGAATAATATCACTCATATTACGCCATGAATGCACTTATACTTTTTTTATTTTCAACTGTTGGTCAAAAAGATCCGACGCGAGTGTTGACGTACCTTTCAGTTACGCGAGTACTTAAAGGTCAATAGACGTAAACAAGATAATGAGAAGTTCAGAGGCACTGGCCGCAAATATTTTCTCAGAAATAATTTTTATAAAGTATATGTCATCAGTTTTTCCCATTGCTAATTTTATCTACACTATGATTTGTTTGATGATGATGATGATGATGATGATGCTTGTAGTTTAAAGGGGCCTAACATCTAGGTCATTGGCCCATGATTTGTTTCAAAAGTATTGCAAGTATTCAAAATCTTCAGGATTTCATCAGTCCTGAAATTACAAGCGTTTCGCCCCAATATGGCAGTGAATAGGGCTACTTCTAATTCTTGTCGATATTTTATTTACAGTTGGTGCAAATAAATTTGGTTCAAGAAAGACCCCTCTCTGGACCAGTGGTAGAGTGATAACTAAGTTTAGAATGTAAAACAAAAGTCATATTTCTTTACTGGGGTCATTTTACCCTAAATCTGAAAAATAAGCGAGAATGATGGATCCCTGGCCTCGTTTAAAGCCATTTTATGTTGTATATAAATTCATATTTCGGCCATTTGTATTGTTGATCATCATCATCTGTAGCAGTTTTCAACCACATAACATGGAACCTAAGCCCCTCATCACTTTCTGTCCATCAACTTCTCTCACTGTCATCCAGTTCCCTCCTCTTGCCTCGATATTCTTCTTTACACCTTTCAGCCGTATGTCCCTCGGTCTTCCTCTATGTCTCTTTGCCTTCAACTCCATTTCTAACATATTTCTTGGTATCCTCTTTTCCCCCCTGTGGGTGGGGGCGGTAGAATAACACCCACGGTATCCCCTGCCTGTCGTAAGAGGCGACTAAAAGGGGCCCCAGGGGCTCTGAATTTTGGAGCGTGGGTTGACGACCACGGGGCACTTAGCTGAGTCTTGGCATTGCTTCCACTTACTTGTGCCAGGCTCCTCACTTTCATCTATTCTATCCGACCTTCCTTGGTCAATCAATCAATCAGTCAATCAATCAATCAATCAATCAATACTGATCTGAATTTAGGGCAGTCGCCCAGGTGGCAGATTCCCTATCTGTTGCTTTCCTAGCCTTTTCCTAAATGATTTCGAAGAAATTGGAAATTTATTGAACGTCACCCTTCGTAAGTTATTCCAATCCCTAACTCCCCTTCCTATAAACGAATATTTGCCCCAGTTTGTCCTCTTGAATTCCAACTTTATCTTCATATTGTGATCTTTCCTACTTTTATAAACGCCATTCAAACTTATTCGTCTACTAATGTCATTCCACGCCATCTCTCCGCTGACAGCTCGGAACATACCACTTAGTCGAGCAGCTCTTCTTCTTTCTCTCAGTTCTTACCAAACCCAAACTTTGCAACATTTTTGTAACGCTACTCTTTTGTCGGAAATCACCCAGAACAAATCGAACTGCTTTTCTTTGGATTTTTTCCAGTTCTTGAATCAGGTAATCCTGGTGAGGGTCCCATACACTGGAACCATACTCTAGTTGGGGTCTTACCAGAGACGTATATGCCCTCTCCTTTACATCCTTACTACAACCCCTAAACACCCTCATAACCATGTGCAGAGATCTGTACCCTTTATTTACAATCATATTTATGTGATTGCCCCAACGAAGATCTTTCCTTATATTAACACCTAGATACTTACAATGATCCTCAAATTGTTCGTTTCCGACCCCGACGCTATTAGGTTTGCGAGGGCTAGAGAGTCTTTCATTTTCACGCCCTTCGAGGCCCTTGTCTTTCTTTGGCCGCTACCATCACTTTTCGAAGTGTCGGACCCCTTCCATTTTTTCTCTCTGATTAGTGTCATATAGAGGATGGTTGCCTAGTTGTACTTCCTCTTAAAACAATAATCACCACCACCTATCCTCTCTTCTCCCATTCTCTTAACATGTCCATACCACTGCAGCCTTGATTTTTCTATCTCTTCCCGTAAGAGTACCTCATTTACAATTTCCCGAACTCTCTCATTTCTTACTCTGACCATTCTTGTTAAATCTACTCGACACCTCTGAAACTTCATTTCCACTGCTTGTTTTCTACTTTTATCCATCTCCTTCATAGCCCACGTTTCTGATCCATATGTTAAAATTGGTACCAAAAAAAAAGTCTTGTAGATAATTCCTTTACATCTCTGTGGTACACGCGAGCACAGAAATAGTGTCCCGATATAAACAAAAGCATGGTATTCCCCACCTCCTCGCTTAACGCATTTCTACAGAGAGACAGCCCGCTACAAGGCTGTTGTGATTGAAATGGGCACTGTGGAGGATATACAGCAATACACACACTGTGCCTTCAGGACTACCCGTTCACTCCCTTCCCCTTCTTTTCGGTACTGAAGTGGCCTTCAACACTACCCCTTCACTCACTCCCCTCCTTTCCAGTGCTGGAGTGGGGCAATGTTGATTGTTTACGTCGGGACACCATTTCTGTGCTTGCATGTACATCCCTGTTCCGTATCAATCCTCCCACACTCTTAAAGAATACATTTGCACGCCTTCCTCGTTCATTGATTTCCATCCTGTTTCCTCCATTCTTTTTTTTTTTTTCAATTACACTTCCCAGTTATTTAAAGCTTTCAGCTATTTTCAACTTACTTCCCTCCTAATGTCATGCCATTATAGGCTCGGTTCTTGTTTCGTGTCGTTACCAAAACTTCACTCGTTTGTGCTGAGCACTTCATACCATAAAATAACAACAGCTTCCTCCCATACATTTAGCTGTTCCTGGATTTCACCCTCACTCTTTCCTCATATTAGTCAATCATCTGCAAACAACACTGCTTTCATTCTTCTCTCCCCAATTGTCTGTGTTATATTCTGTATTATATCATCCAATACCTCTATTAATAGTAGGGGTGAGAGGGCACTTCCTTGCTTTACACCATTTGTTAACTTAAACTAAATGCTCTGGTCACATTGTGCTATAAGGCCATATATTTGAGCATTTTTGTTTAAGTTGAAGCGCCGTTTTCAACAAGGTACATGTTATTTACGTCAATTTTCAAAATTTATTATTATTTATCAATACGGCCACCTGTGGGTCACGTCTACACAATCTTCCTTCTGTCACGCAGACTGATACCCTTCTCTTTACACTCTCGCCAAAGATTCTGGAGTCTTTGATTTCTTCTTGCTCGCTCTTCCACCGATGTGTTCCGTGGCTTCACATGTTGCTCTTCAGACGCATCCCTCATTCCCGCAACCTTCTTCCTGTCCTTTCTTTTATATCCTCCTCCTTGATACCTATTTCTGCCAAGTCATTGTGCACCTGTGTAAGCCATCCCGGTTGTTTCTTCCACTTTTCCCGCAGAAGAAGTACCCTGTTGGCCAATCTCTCAGGGTTCATTCTTTTGATATGCCCATAAAACGTCAGTCTCCTTTTCCTCATCACAGTCGTGGTTCTTTCTACCGTCTTCTAGAGGTCCAAATTCGATCTTAACCGAAATGTGTTTGGGTCACTAAGATTTTTCGTAAGAATCTTCTTTCTCCTTTTTCAAGGACTGGGTCAACAGGATACTTCTTCTCCATAAAGGCACTCTGTTCTGATGATGATGATGATGATGATGATGAAGATGATTATGATGATGATGATACTTATTGTTTAAAGGGGCCTAACATCGAAGGTCATCGGCCCACACTGTGTTCTAACCACTGTGCAGTAATGTTTTAACTTGGCCTGAATTGAGAGGGACTTGGACTTACAGGTGTCATGACATAGTCTGAATATCAACTCCATCCTTCTCACCCTCTCCTTTAATCCCTCCTTTTCATCTCCATTGGGGGTGAGTATTTCTTCCAGGTATTTAAATTTTTGCACACGTTGGATATCCCCATACAGTGTAACAAGTCTGTCCGTGCCAAAATACTGTATTAGATGTATTTTTTCTTTTTCCGAAAATGATAGGTAGCAGGTTCAGAAGACATGATTCTTAGAACACCGACAGATACCAAAAAGCATGCTAATACTGAATTTTTGGTTCCTATTTTTTTTAGGAAAATAGAGCGGGAACTGCGTCTTGGCGTTATGATACCGAATGAAATATAAAGTTTTAATTTATCTACTGTAGCTCTGTGAGTTTGCATGAGAAGATGGTTGGCCGTGGTTTCCCATTTTCACACAAGGCAGATGATGGGACTGTACCTCAACCAAGGCCACGGCCGCTTCCTCCTCGCTACTACCCCATTCTTGTCCTATCGTTGCCATAAGATCTATATGTGTCGGTGCGACGTAAAGCAAGTGTAAACACTTCAGTTTGCATGGTTAAATGTGTCTTCTGTATTATCAGTTATCACTTTATGAAACGTTAATGTTAGAAATACTCTAGTACAGGGCCTCTCAAACGCCCAAAATCTCACGCGTGCAAACTGAGGCGCAGAGTTCCTGTGCACAGTGCATGGGTCCCACTCGGCTCGGCTCGACTCGGACCAACACTTCGTCTCGGAGCTACTCGGCCAAGCTTGCCTCAACTCGGCTCGGATGTGGAGTGCTACGGAGCAAGTGAGGAAGAGGGAGATAGAGGCGGAGCGAGCGAGACAGGTGTGAGGAAACAGGGAGACAGCGCTATTGCTCCAAATCGAGGGGTGGGGGGTCGGCACTCTGGTCAACCAAGCGAAGTCGTCTTTTGCACCGTGCACAGTGAATGCACCCTGAGCTGCCCTGCTTTAGTACCTGCAAACTATCCCTAAAATGTTTAAGTCGTATTTGACCTTTTTAGGGCATATTTGTTGGCATATTTTGTACTTCTTTAGGTCATAAACTTCCAAACCCTAGTGATAACCTCCCCATCACAAGATCGCGGGTTGAATCCCAGCAGAAGTAGTAGCTTCTCAACGTTGTACGATATCGGCATGTAAGAGATCTCTGGTGATATATTTGGCGTTTACCTGACAAAACTGATTTTAAAATTTCAGCCATAGACGTCCAAGATAGATTCGTTTTTACTTCGCTATATGATAGAGTAAAATAGAACGTTGATATTGGCTCCAGGGACTCTTAACTTGGGAGCGTAGGTTGGCGACCACGGAGCCCTTAGGTGAGTCCTGGCATTGCTTCCACTTACTTGTGCCAGGCTTCATCTGTCCTATCCGACCTCCCTTAGTCAACTCTTGTTCTTTTCCGACTCCGACGGTATTAGAGCATTCGAGGCCTAGGGTATCTTTGATTTTGACGCCCTTCGTGGCCCTTATATTTCTCTGGCCGATACCTTCATTTCCTTTTCCATTTTTTCTCTCTGATTTGTGTGAACTAGAGGATGGTTGCCCAGTTGTACTTCCTCTTAAAACAATAATCACCACCAACAACAACGCCGAAATTGATGAGCGGGCTGCCACATCGCGTCCAATCAAAGTACCTGCTCAGTCTTAACTGTTGTGTCTATTCTTTGTAAGGTGGAATGTAAGCTTCATTTGTCTCGTTCTCACATGGTTTGCATTATTATCGTGTCCGTTGTGTTGTATGATCTCAACAAGGTACTTGAATTTAACAATTTTATTTCTTCTTCTTCTTCTTCTTCTTCTTCTTCCTCTTCTTCACCGTTAGGGCCACTAAGGAACGCGAGATCTCGACTGTTTATTTTCTTGCGGGCCCACTAGGCTTTCATCCTTTTGGAGTGTTAAACTGCATGCGGCCGCCTGAGGACCGAAGGATTGGTTACCACCTGAGGTAGATTTTCCGTTTGGGTTCTCTTCATGCTTGAAGGTGAGCAGTTGAGAAACATGCTCATGTTTTGTGAAAAGAGTAATTCTTCCCGATAGTACAACTGTGGTTGTTAGCCTCAGAGGGCCTTGATAGTCTTGGAAATTGTTTTACGACGGCATATTCTTCCTTATTCCAACCCTCCTCCTTTACCCGGGCTTGGGTCGGGCAACAGTAACATTAGGCTACTCAATCCACCCAATGGTACTGCGGACGGAATATCTATTTTTTGTATTATCTTAATGTGTTTCCGGGCTTCTTTCATGTTGGTCATGAATTTCTATTTTTTTTTTTCAAACGATATAAATGCAGGCCGGATTTCTCTGCTTCATCTTCCAAGATTTTTTTTTGGTGTGGCTATTTCTAGCCGAGTGCAGCCCTTGTAAGGCAGACCCTCCTATGAGGGTGGGCGGCATCTCCCATGTGTAGGTAACTGCTTGTTATTTTGGTGGAGGATAGTGTTGTATGTGGTGTGTGAGTTGTAGGGATGTTTGGGACAGCACAAATACGCAGTCCCCGAGCCAAGGGAATTAACCAATGAAGGTAAAATCCCCGATCCGGCCGGGAATCGAACCCGGGGCCCCTGTGACCAAAGGCCAGCACGCTAACCATTTAGCCATGGAGCCGGACATCTTCCAAGATGATAATTTGCATGAAGTCAAGATGTTCTTTGATAACAGCACGGGATCGTCAGCAAATGCTAAGCAGTCAATCACCACTGATCTGCATTTAGGGCAGTCATCCAGGTGGCAGATCCCCTGTCTGCTATTTACCTAGCTTTTTCTTAAATAATTTCAAAGAAATAGGAAATTTATCAATTATTTGACCCATTTTGTCCTCTTGAATCTTCACATTGTGATCTTTCTTTCTGTTAATGCGACCACTCAACATTATTCGCCTACTAATGGCATTCCACGCTATATCTCCAATGACAGCTCGGAACATACCGTACTCTAACTGGGGCTTTATTAGAGACGTGGCCGGGCTGAGTGGCTCAGACGGTTAAGGCGCTGGCCTTCTGACCCCAACTTGGTAGGTTCGATCCTGGCTCAGTCCGGTGGTATTTGAAGGTGCTCAAATACGTTAGCCTCGTGTCGGTAGATTTACTGGCACGTAAAAGAACTCCTGCGCGACTAAATTCCGGCACCTCGGCGTCTCCGAAAACCGTAAAAAAGTAGTTAGTGGGACGTAAAACAAATAGCATTATTATTATTATTATTATTATTATTATTATTATTATTATTATTATTATTAATAATATTATTATTATTATTATTATTATTAGAGACGTATATGGCCTCTCCTTTACATCCTTTCTACAACCCATAAATACCTTCACAGACACGTTTATGTGATTACTCCAATGAAGATCTTTCCCTATAAGAGGATGGTTTGAAAAGTTCTCGGAATCACCGCTAGATGTCAGTGCTAGAGCAACGAGGTTCCCACGCAATAATCACACATCCTTTGTGAGTGAACACGTGGCGCGTCAGTGCTCTTGCTGCAGGAGTGTAGTAGTGATGACTCTTTGTTGTTGTTCCCGCGTAGTGATTTATGACAATGGAAAAACTGAGATTCGAGCAGGGATTAAATACTTTGTAAAGAAAGGTATGAAAGCAAAGGAAATTCATGCCGACTTTCAGAACACACTGGGGGACTCTGCTCCTTCATTTTCAACTGTTGCCAAGTAGACCAGCGAGTTTAAATTTGGTCGGGAGAGCTTGGATGATGATCCGCGTAGTGGACGGCCAAAAAGTGTTACGACCCCAGAATTCATCGCAAAAGTGCATAAAATGGTCATGGAGGATCGTCGACTGAAAGTGCGGGAGATTGCTGAAGCTGTAGGGATGTCTTCTGAACGGGTATATTATATTTTAACCGAAGAATTGGGTATGAAAAAATTATCGCAAGATGGGTGCCGCGGCTCTTGACATTGGACAATAAACGCACCAGATTGGAAATGTCCGAACAAGGTCTGGCCCGTTTTCAGTGCAACCAACAAGATTTTTTGCTCCGGTTTGTGACTACAGATGAAACTTGGGTCCACTACTATACCCCAGAGATAAAACAGCAGTCAAAGCAGTGGAAACATGCTGATTCACCACCACCAAAGAAAGCAAAGGCAGTGCGTTCGGCCGGAAAGGTCATGGCCTCAGTTTTCTGGGATGCAAAAGGCATTCTGCTGATAGATTATCTTCCTACTGGCCAAACAATTACGGGGCAATACTACGCAAACTTCCTAGATCAACTACAGGAAATGATACGCGAAACATGGCCTGGTTTGTCAAGGAAAAATGTCACCTTTCATCAGGACAACGCTCCGCCGCACACAAGTGTTATTGCCATGGGAAAACTTCATGAACTGGGGTACGAATTGTTGCCACATCCACCTTATTCACCTGATTTGGCACCATCAGACTTTCATCTATTCCCCAAGCTGAAAATTTTCCTCAGCGGACGGAGATTTTCTACACGGGAAGAACGACAGTCGAATTGGAGACGTATTTTGCAGGCCTGGAGGCATCTCATTTTCGAGATGGGATCAAGGCATTGGAACATCGCTGGACCAAATGCATTAGTCTACAGGGAGACTATGTTGAAAAATAAAAGCAGTTCCACCGAGGTAAGATACTTAATTCTAGTACATTCCGAGAACTTTTCAAAGCACGTACGTATTAACACCACCCCTCCCAACGTTTGAACTCCTTCGTCTTGTCATCGCTTCCCTCAATCATATGACAGCTACCCTCAATCTCCTTATCTTGCACCTTTACCTCGGCACTTCCTTCTGAACTTCATCTCTCCCACTTGCACTCCACCTTTTCCCTCACACCCTTCCGTAACTCATCTATTGGCTCGCATGTACTTCTGAATTAAATAAAGCGTTCGTTCAATCCTTAGGCATAGGCATAATTCCTC
This sequence comes from Anabrus simplex, assembly GCF_040414725.1. Lineage (NCBI taxonomy): Eukaryota > Metazoa > Arthropoda > Insecta > Orthoptera > Tettigoniidae > Anabrus > Anabrus simplex. The sequence continues at coordinate 181,085,943 of NC_090279.1, read as the reverse complement.
TGCCATCTCCTACTTCTTCACATCCTTTACCCACCTCCTTCTTCTATCACATCTCCCCAACCCGCCCGCATCTCCTGGCCAGAGAGAGGGCGTTGCCCTCTAGGAGGTCCGCTCCACCCCTTCAGGGAGGGGAATGAAAACATTTGTAGATAGATATTAACACCTAGGCACTTTCGGTGACCTGCATATGGAACTTTCACCCCATCGAGTCAGAAACGAAAACTGAGAGAACCTTTCCTACTTGGGAAACTCACAATGTGACCTCTAATTCTGTTTATCATAATATCATTGCCTGATATTCACCTCACAACATTGTCGAGATCTTTCTACAGTCGTTCACAATCTTGTAAATTATTTATCTATCATCCGCAAAAAGTCTTATCTCTGATCCCAGTTCTTTACTCGTATCATTTAGAGTGTGGTTCCAGTGTATTGGACCCTCACCAGGATTACTTGATTCGATAAATGGAGCAAATCCAAAGAAACGCAGCTTGATTTGTCCTGAGTGATTTCCGACGAAAGAGTAGCGTTACGAAAATACTGCAAAGTTTGGGCTTGGAAGACTTTGGGGAAAGGAGACGACCTGTTCGACTAAGCAGTATGTTCCGAGCTGTCAGTGGAGAGATAGCGTGGAGTGTTTTCTTATATATATATATAAACATTAGTTCTTGAGGAATTCTCCTCGTAATGATTACATGATTAGATAATGCATCACCTAATCTAATTCTCTGATTTCTATTTTCTAGAAGTATAGCTGCCCATTCAGTCATTATTTTGTCTAGACCATCCGCCCTCATTTTTGCCGGTAGTCTCGCATGATCTTACCCTATCAGATGAATTGCGATCTTTACTTTCTTGTAGCCTATTCTTACTTGGTCATTAATGACTTCTTATGCATGTATGTTTTCGCATTCTTTGATAACCCTGTCCAGGACGCAGTTGAACAGCGATGGGGATAGGTGATTCCTTTATTTACTCATGTCATTACTCCGATATCTCAGCCATGAAGTTAATTTTTGAGATTGTGTTTGTTTAAGTTTCCTTCATTAATTGAAATGTCTTGTTGTCTGTATCCATTTCTTTAAGGATTTCATGAAGTGTGGTCCTGTAAATCGAGTCATATGCTTTCCGGGAGTCAACAAACACTGCTACGCATTTCTTGCATCTGGCAGCTTTGTCCTTCAGCATTGTTTGAGGTTCGAGATTTGTTCCGTGCCCGATCGCCCTGTCCAAAAGCCACGCTGGTGCCCTCAGCTCAGCTTGGTGCTCGTTTCGACAACAGTGCCATGTACAGAATTGTGTATGTATCCGGTAGCAGTGAGATGCCTCTGTAGTCGTCAACATCTATTCTAATTACTTTTTCTTTCTTTTTTTGTTCTATTTGCTCTACGTCGCACCGACACAGATAGGTCTTACGGCGACGATGGGATAGGAAAGGCCTAGGAAGTGGAAGGAAGCGGCCGTGGCCTTAATTAAGGTACAGCCCCGGCATTTGCCTGGTGTGAAAATGGGAAACCACAGAAAACTATCTTCAGGGCTGCCGACAGTGGGGCTCGAACCCACTATCTCCCGATTACTAGATACTGGCCGCACTTAAGCGACTGCAGCTATCGAGCTCGGTATTTACTTTATATATGCATCGGATGTATCAACGCACCCTTCCAATCACTGTCCCGGCTTTCTTGCATTACCTGTTGTAGGCTCTTGACTATTTGTGGACTGCATGTTTCCATAGTTCAGCTGTTATCGAATCTCCACCTGATGCTTCTGTATTCTTGAACTTCTTAGTTGGGTTCGTGATGTCTGCTTCGTCGGATGGTACTGATTCAAGGTTATTTTGTGCATGTTCTGTGGCCAGCTTCTCTCTTGTTTGCAGGCAGTAAAATAGCCGTTTAAAGTATTCAGCCACCAGTTGGTACTCCCTGTGAGTGGGGGACGCAGATGAAGAACAAACCCACGGTATCTCCCGCCTGTCCTAAAAGGCGACTGAAAGGGGCGACGAAAGGATTATGGACTTAGAACCATAAGACTACTTGTGATTAGTCCCTTTTCGTGAGGAACACAATGGGCCGACGTTACCTAGGAGTAGTACCGTTATGTGAGAACACCACGGTCTGGGCGTTGCCTGTGATTACAACCATCATGTACACCCAACGGAGGCGCGAGAAGTTGTTGGTTCCACTGTGTTCAGAATGGTTCTGCGTTTCCAATGACTAGTACCACCATATGAATAATACAGTTGGTCTAGGTTGCCTGTGATAAGTACCACTGTGACCATGGGTTTGAGCGTTGGCCGTAGTTAATACCACTTTGTGTGGAACACCACGGGTCTGTGTTGCCTGAGAGTAGTACCATTATGTAAGGAAAGCCATGGATCGGTGTTGCTTGAGAGTAGTACCATTATGAAAGGAACACCATGGGTCTGTGTTGCCTGAGAGTAGTACCATTATGTAAGGAAAGCCATGGATCGGTGTTGCTTGAGTGTAGTACCATTATGTAAGGAACGCCATGGGTATGCGTTGCTTGAGAGTAGTACCATTATGTAAGGAACACCATGGATCTGTGTTTCCTGAGAGTGGTACCATTATGTAAGGAACACCATGGGTCTGTGTTGTTTGAGTGTAGTACCATTATGTAAGGAACGCCATGGGTATGCGTTGCTTGAGAGTAGTACCATTATGTAAGGAAGGCCATGGGTCTGTGTTGCCTGAGAGTAGTACCATTATGTAAGGAACACCATAGGTCTGTGTTGCTTGAGAGTAGTATCATTATATAAGGAACGCCATGGGTCTGTGTTGCTTGAGAGTGGTACCATTATGTAAGGAATACCATGTGTCTGTATTGCCTGTAGGTTTGCCTTAGTCACAGTCATCGTTTCCAGACCGTAAGTAGTAACTGGCAGCACGCACGTATTATAAACCTTGGTCTTTAGGTTAACTGGAACATCCTTGTTGGTCAGGATGAATTTTAGTTTTCGGAATGCTACCCAACTCATACCTATTCTGCGAGGAATTTCTGCACGTTTTTTCAAGTTTTATATGGTGTCCAAGACAGCTTCTATATATTGGTTTCCCATTTTAATTGGTTGAGTGTCGGTAATGCCTTGGGTAACGTCTCCTGTCATTAACTAAACACCTGACCCCATAGAGAAACGGGGTAAAAATTGGAATTCGGAACAATCCTTGGCCTAAGTTCTCGCAACATTGAGTATTTCACGTCAAGATCTAATGTTGATTGTGGAGAGCATCATCGCTGACTCCATGTCCCTCTCTCTGATCCTATTAATGAATACTAGGTAACAAAAGTTAAAGAGAATACAATTTCCGATCATTTATGTCTTCTACTGATTTATCGCAGCGGCTATGATAAAATATACACAGTTCAAAAATTAGGGAATTATTTTTGAACGTATGCCGTGCTCACAAAACAGTACCTCAAACCCAGATATATTACCAACTAAACCTTTATTCTTTACCGTTGAAGTATACAAAAGAACATCGATGGATTCGCGTTCATTTTCAGAACACAAACGGAAATGTTCAGATAGGGGCGCAAATGAAGTGATAACAGTCCTCCAGGGTGGATTTTTATCACAGTTGGTGAGCTTCAGTATGGTGTATGTCCTCCACGAGCATTTATCACAGCTTTGCACCTACGTGGCATACTCCGTATAAGTCGACGGAGGTCACGTTGCGGTATCAGGTCCCATTCTTCAATGAGAACCTGTTCGAGGCCTTAGAGAGTCTGTGGTGGAACAGGACGCCCACAAACACTTCTATGAAGCCTATCCCACACATACTCGATGGGATTAAGGTCGGGACTCACTGCTGGCTATTCCATCTCTTGAATGTCCAGTTCTCGCAAGACAGCTCTGGTGATGAGCGCTACATGTACCCTGGCATTGTCGTGCATGAGTGCGAATTCAGCGCCGTATGCAGCAACCAACACATGCTGCAGCAGTATCTGCTCGATGTCCTTCGTAGAGGTAAGATTATCACGGACGACGAGAAAATCCGTACAGCCATCAATACTGATACCACCCCACACCATCACATCCGTCGCCTTCCTAGACATTTAGCATGTTCTGCTTATCACGGCGTCTCCGTACATGTTGACGTCCATCACGCTGTGTCAGGGGAAATATGGACTCGTCTGTGAACAACACAGGTCTCCATTGGCGAAGTTGCTAGTTGACGTGGGTACAGGCAAACAGAAGGCGAGCTGCACAATGGTGCTGCGTTAAACGGGGCACTCGAACAGGATGTCTGAGTCGTAAGAACACTTCTCTTAATCTGCTCCTTACTGTCTGGTCAGATACCGTGACTCCAGTGACCCTCCTGAGGTCTTGTTGCAGTTCTCTGGCAGTTGCTGAACGACGCCACAAGGCACAGATGCTCAGATATCTGTCATTTTGTGGGGTTGTAATGGGTCCACGACCTTGTCCAACCCTCGTTGTGAACTGGCCTGTCTCATTGTAGCGATTCTACAAGCGGTGAATAATTGACGGAGAGACATTGAGATCCACAGCAACACGACGAAAAGTCCATCCTTCCTGGATCAAAGTGACGGCCCTTGCGACTTGAATCTCGTTAAGATGTAGCATGAGTTGAGGCGCTGGCCTTCTGACCCCAACTTGGCAGGTTCGATCTTGGCTCAGTCCGGTGGTATTTGAAGGTGCTCAAATACCTCAGCCTCGTGTCGGTAGATTTACTGGCACGTAAAAAGAACTCCTGCGGGACTAAATTCCGGCACCTCGGCGTCTCCGAAAACCGTAAAAGAGTAGTTAGTGGGACGTAAAGCAAATAACGTTATTATTTTTAAGATGTCGCATGTGATGTGCTGGTTTACGTACAACGTGCTCAAATGACCGCAGTAGTCTGTGTACTTCAAAACAACACACGGACGCACCGCTGTTCACTTTGTTTTCAGGGGTCACCTGGCAGTTTAATGCATGTCTACGCTTACAGATGTAGTATAACCTCGATATGACATACCCTGAGTAGCTAAGGTCTCAAGGTATGCTGAACGACCATTAGAACCACATCTACCAAATTAACGTTCACATACCGGACGTTACAAAACATGTTCCCTTAATTTTTATGAACTGTGTATATATGAAGAGATAAGTACAAAAAATAATTTATCACGTCTTCTCAAATATAAATGAAAACGCGTTCAAAACAGGTTTTTAATGTTGATTGATTTTAGTATACTGTGTCCTGTCGCAACTAGGTGAAAATCTAACGGTACATTTGTAAGTAAATATTTTCTCCCTGTCCCTGTCTCTGATCCTATCAATGAATACTACGTAACAAAAGTTAAAAACAATAGAATTTCCGATCATTTAAGTCTTCTATTGTTTTATCGTACCGGCTATGATAACATAGATAGGTATTAAGAATTTACCGAGCAAGTTGGCCGTGCGGTTAGGGTCTCCTTGCTATGAGCTTGAATTCAGAAGATAGTGGGTTCGAACCCCAATGTCGGCAACCCTGAAGATGGTTTTCCGTGGTGTCCCACTTTCACACTAGGCAAATGCTGTGGCTGTACCTTAATTAAGGCCATGGCCACTTCCTTCCCACTCCTAGCACTTTCCTATCCCATCGTCAGCATAAGACCTATGTGTCGGTGCGATGTAAAACAAATTTAAAACATAATGATGAATTTAAACTTTTGTTGCTTAGTCTATATGAACGTCAAACATCGATAACATGGAAATATTATTCAGTCTTGCAAACTGGCGATGGTGGTGGTTTTTATCGGGACTGTCTTAAGGTGAACAACCGCGTCGTCATCAGCACAAGGAAAATTGTGAAGATGACTATCGAAGTGAGAAAAAATCACGAATGCTTGAAGAATAAGGAAAGGAGCCCCTTTACACTCGATGCCCCAATTTCACAGTCTGAAGAAAACATGTTCTTGCCTTCTGAAAACCGACCAGAACCCTGCGTGGCAATGTGCGCTCACATGCACTTCGCAGTTTCGTAAGCTCCACGCTGTCCTGCTCTGCGGCCAACTGCTTCTTATGTATTCCCGGCAAAAAGGTTGTTCAGAAAACAGTCACTCGCGAAGATGTAACATAAAGCTTATCTTAAAGTTACAGACTGAAATTCTCTCGTCACCCCCCTGTGGGTGGGGGCGCTAAAATAACACCCACGGTGTCCCCTGCCTGTCGTAAGAGGCGACTAAAAGGGGCTCCAGGGGCTCTGACCTTTGGAGCGTGGATTGGTGACCACGGGGCCATTAGCTGAGTGCTGGCATTACTTCCACTTACTTTTGTTAGGCTCCTCACTTTCATCTATCCTATCCGACCTCTCTTGGTCAACTCTTGTTTTTTTCCGACCCCGACGCTATTAGGTTTATGAGGGCTAGGGAGTCTTTCATTTTCACGCCCTTCGTGGCCCTTGTCTTCCTTTGGCCGATATCTCCATTTTTCGAAGTGTCGGATCCCTTCCATATTTTCTGTCTGAATAGTGTTATATAGAGGATGGTTGCCTAGTTGTACTTCCTCTTAAAACAGTAATCACCACCACCTCTCTCGTCAGTTGCAGGGTAGTTGTTTTACAGTAACGATAATTGATTTACTCCTCCCGAGTTCAGTGAGGAAATCCATTACGCCAGCATTACAGAACTTCTCTTAAAGCAGTATTTTAAATTAGACTGCACCATAGATACAGAGTTATTATGCAAGAACTGAAATGGAGTAACCATGAGGCAGATAGACACAAAATTAATACTTTTCATGAGGAAATGAATCAGAGCTACTTAGAAAATACGTATGGTTCATGTGAATGCGAGCGCTGTTTTGAATCGAGAAATAATGTGACTGTTAATAAATCGACACAAAATTAAATTTGTTCATTGTAATTTTTTTATTTCTAGTCAATATTATAAAAATGTTACGTATAAAGGTTACCTTTGAAATGTATGATAATTCATTCAAGCTGTTTAGATACGTATTATAATCCATAATCTTGCACCGTAGGCCTACACTGTTCTGCATGTTGATAAATTGGAGATGCGTCATCTTTGTGATAAAATAATTATTGACTTAATCATTTTCAACAGTATATCGCTTAAAGAAAAAACAAACTATTATGTACTGTATTTTGTTTCTTCTATTTTAACTTACAGTACATTAACGATTCTGTAGGGAACCTTTGCTTAACGAAAACTTACACGCATCAAATAGTTTCCATCCGATATTTTCATCATCAACTGATATAATGTCTAATTATTGTACATAATAAATAAGATTTGTGTGAAAACGTCTCATTTTCCCGCTTTGTTCCGCACTCGCTTACACATCGCTCCGCGTACTGAATGAGGTACATTTAAGTCATGGCGGTCGCCATTTCAACTTCTTCAGAGATGGCAGCGTTGAGAACTTCCTAACTGTCTGACTAAATTTACAAACATATTAAACTGCATTTAAAATAGGAAATCTGAATATCTGCATTTAAAATGGAAATTATGAAAATTAACATTTATTAAATAAAATACACACTCGTCGAACCTTGTACTCACACTTACTAGTTACCTGCTTACTTACACATACGTTATTTGAAGGGCGCCAGCTGTCACTCAGTACAGCAATAATAGAATGAGACTCTTGACCATCTCTAGGGTGTGGGGTAATAAGCTTACTTTTGACAACATACCATATAAGTTCTGGGAAAAGGAGATTGGCGTTCGGTTTCCCCATTAATTTTGAGGTTAAGATATTTTACTGTCAATGAAATGAAACTCTGAATTCGTTTGATAGAACAATATATATTCTTTAAATAATATATCAAAAAATAGTGAGTCTTGTTGCGATAAAACAGATGAGAATATGAAATTATGACATTGCAACTAAAAGAAACTAGGCATGAATTTGAATTCTTCTTGACCGGACATTTAACAATTTATACGAAATATTTCCCTCACTGATTCACTTGACTGTACCTTCAACACTTTTGAGTGTAATTACGACGTAATCCATTGCTCTGGTGTTTACTGTAGATGTGTCACGCCTAACTTGGTGATACATCCTTGCGACTGCTTCTTCTCCATATCATCTGACTTCTTTGTAAGTCAATATGGTATGACCTCTTGGCAGGTCCAGGGTTGCCCTCTCTGACTCCTTGGTAAGCCTTGCGTCCGCGTCTTCACTAAGTGACGGACCAACCATTTGGTCTCACTCTCTCAATGACCAATAATGGCTCACTGAGTCTTCACCATCTCTCGTTCACACTGGTTGGCTGACCACTTAAGGCCTCTTGATCTAGTAGACTACTTCACTGTACTGCATCCGTATAAGTAATGACTGACGCTACAATGTGCATCCACCTTATATAGACGTTAGTTGACACAGCTACGTAATCTCCAGAAATAACAATGACATACTCCCACCTACGCGACAGATATTACACGCAGTGGTGAAATAGCCCCGCGGCGACGAGTCCGTGCGCGCATATTCTAAATAAATACAATGACGTAGCCATGGCTTGGCGATGACTTGGCAGAATCGCCATATCTTGCACAAGGTACCAACGTCACATCCCATCTCTGATATATACAACAATTCTCACTGTACAGGTCTTGAGTGTTATACTACACATACGTATATATGTATACATCTAAGTGCAATCTTGCAAGCAACAGGCAATTGCAAAATTGAATAAAACGGATAATTACAATAATAGTACAATATCACAGATAACATAATAATAATACTGACATAATAATAATAATAATAATAATAATAATAATAATAATAATAATAATAATAATAATAATAATAATAAAATACAGATAAAATAATAAAAATACAGATATCATCTTGTAACGGGATTTGAACCGTTACAGCGTGATAGCTGAAGAGGACCACTAAGTGGTCGAAACATGTCCTGTAAGTTTTAATTTTATTCAATTTTGCCTCAGGCAATAATAAAGTATCGATTAGGTGGTTATTTATACTTACTTCTTGATTAAACATCGATACGGTCATGAAATGGACAACTTGTAAATACAGTTTAGACAATACAGGACACTTCGGCATTTAACCTTGTTAAAATGGGAGACAATTTCTAAGTGGCGCTCGTAGTGGCGTGATCTGGAAATTCGCGCCAAATACCACGGCCGACTTGATGCGTCGCTCTAGCTAGCTCCTTACCGGCCTTGACAATCGGGTCCACACACTGTAATCGGAGTAATTACACAGCTCGACACGTGGCGCTGGCGGCCGACCTATTTGCGGTAAAAATGCATACTTCTTTATGGAAAATATATTGATTTTGATTGCCAATTTATCGTGATTTAGAGTTATGGAGAATGTTACATAAGTTAATACTGTTAAAATGATTAATCCTAAAGGTTACTTTCGTTGATATTTGCCAAAATGATGTCGTGAAATGAAACTGCGGGGAGATGCTAGGGGCTTTACGTCGCACCGACACAGATAGGTCTTATGGCGACGATGGGATAGGGAAGGCCTAGGAGTTGGAAGGAAGCGGCCGTGGCCTTAATTAAGGTACAGCCCCAGCATTTGCCTGGTGTGAAAATGGGAAACCACGGAAAACCATCTTCAGGGCTGCCGATAGTGGAATTCGAACCTACTATCTCCCGGATGCAAGCTCACAGCCGCGTGCCTCTACGCGCACGGCCAACTCGCCCGGTGCAGGGGAGATGACCTAATCCAGCTGACGTTCTGATATTGACTCTGATTGCCGATGTATCTTAATTTAGGGAATAAAATAGTATTTTACATTGACTAATATTGTTAAAATGATTAATCCTAAAGGCTACTTTCATTTATATGTGCCAAAATAACGTCGTGAAATGAAACTGCGAAGGATGGAGTAGTCCAACTGACGTTCCTTAATTGTGAGGAATAATAGTAATCGTTTTTATATCATGGCAGTCAGATAGGGCCTACATAGCAGAACTTACCACAATACTTTTGTCTTCTGATGTTAATATTAAGAGTCATTGTTCAATTAGAGTTTTAAAATTCTTCAAGCGCTGTGAGCTTGCATCCGGGAGATAGTGGGTTCGATCCCTGCCGTGGCCTTAAGTTAGTTACCATTTACTTGGAGGAGAAGTGGGAAACTGTGGAAAACCACTTCGAGGATGTCTGAGGTGCGAATCGATACCCCCCCTACACAGTTAACCTCCCAAGGCTGAGTGGAATCCGTTCCAGCCTTCGTACCACTTTTGAAATTTCGGCAGGGCCAGGAATCGAGCCCGGGCCTCCGGTAGTGGCAGCTAATCACGCTAATCGGCAGCCCTGGAGATGGTTTTCCGTGGTTTCCCATTTTCACATCAGGCTATACCTTAATTAAGGCCACGGCCGGTTCCTCCCCACTGCTAGCCATTTCCTATTCCACCGGCGTCATAAGACCTATCTGTGTCGGTGCGACGTAAAACAAATAGTGAAAAAGAAGAAGAATTTAAATAAAAATTCAGTGAGAGAAAAGTATTTTGAGTAAATAAATTGTAAACTGTTCTCTGCTCGATGATGATGATGCTTGTTGTGTATAGGGGCCTAACATCTAGATCATCGACCCCATTGCTCAGGTAACAACTCTTCATACGTTGGCCTTACCGTCATAGCAGTAGTGATTCTTACTTGTCAATGTTTAAATGTTAAAGTTCAGATTATCTTGGATAAAAATGTGTTGTGTTGCTGTCACATGGCAAATACGACACCGCCTAAAGGATTATTCTATGAAAGAAAAATCATGGGTAAAAATACCTGGTTAGCGTGATTAGGTGCCACTACCGGAGGCCCGGGCTCGATTCCTGGCCCTGCCGAAATTTCAAAAATGGTACGAAGGCTGGAACGGATTCCACTCAGCCTTGGGAGGTTAACTGTGTAGGGGGGGGGTATCGATTCGCACCTCAGACATCCTCGAAGTGGTTTTCCACAGTTTCCCACTTCTCCTCCAAGTAAATGGTAACTAACTTAAGGCCACGGCTGCTTCCTTCCCTCTTCCTTGTCTATGCCTTCCAATCTCTCCATCCTCAACACAAGGCCCCTGTTCAGCATAGAAGTTGCGGCGCCTGGGCGAGGTACTGGTCATCCTTCCCAGTTGTATCCCCGATCCGCAGTCTCACGCTCCAGGACACTACCCTTGAGGTGGTAGAGCTGAGATCCCTCACTGAGTCCGAGAGAAAAGCCAAACCTGGAGGGGTAAACAGAGTTAGAAAGAAAGAAAGAAAGAAAGAAAGAAAGAAAGAAAGAAAGAAAGAAAGAAGGTAAATACCCGAAATAGAAACGGGAAAACTAAGATGAGAGTGCTACCGCCTTTTAGCCACTCCGTAGTTTTGTCCTGGTCTACAGAGAATTCGTGAAATGATAGTGTCCCTTTGCTCTTCTTTTCCTGTTCAGAATACAAAAAAGGCACACAGCAATATGTATTCCAATATTTCCTAACACAGTTAAAGAAAAGCAAATCATCACACCATTAAAAAACGAATTAGCACATAAATTAAAATCCTTGTTCAGGACTAAGTTACAGCGAGAAATCACTTTGTTCTTGTTTCCATAAAATTTCTGCTCGAAGTACGAAAAGGTGCACAAGAATGTCACAAATTCCAAGATTTGTAAACACAATTTAAAAAATATAATCACCACACTACACAATAAAATATAAACTCACTAGCGCATAACTATCAGATCTCAAATATCAAGCCAACAAGCACCTTATTGCGAGCACATTGCCAACATTTACGACAGCAAAACCATATAAATAAAACTGGAAATGCGGCAATTTGCGGTATACAGCTTCCTGTCAGTGGGTAGTAGGCCAGCGCTCCAGCGGCATTACGGCGAAACTTTCCAATTACAGCTTTATGCTGGGCTTCACAAGCGATTGTCAAGGCCGGTATAAGGAGCGCAGCGAGAGATCCATTCGGCCGTGCAAATTCAAATGTCAATGGAAATTTATATACGGAAATGGATAAATAAATTACGTCTAGAATGAAAGTGTTGCTAAGATATTAACTTCAATGTTACCGAAGCAATTCTGGATAAATGAAAGAAGAATTACTTAGCAGGTTATTATTTAAAGACTGAAATTAAACATAGAATCAATATATGAAATGCACTGTATTACTCTTGCTTCGGCATTCCTGTCTGAACATTTACGGTTAGATTTGTCTATTCACTCATTTAGAAAACATTTTTAAACATTGTATCATCACACTAGTCAATAAACAGATCGGCATCCCGTCTTATTTTCTTGGAAGTACTACCCCTTTTATATGGGGCGGGAACATTTGATGCACTTTTTTAGATATTCTTTGTTGGTACAGTCCGACTCATTGGCTAAATGGTCATCGTTGAGGCCTTCGGTTCAGAGGGTCCAGGGTTCCATTCCCGGCTGGGTCAGGGATTTTAATCGCCTCTGATTAATTCTTCTGGCCCGGGGACTAGGTGTTTGTGTTTGTCCCAGCACTTTCATCTTCATATTCACACAACATACTCCACTATCAACCACCACAGAAACACGCAATTGTGATTACATCCCTCCATATAGGATTGGCGTCAGGAAGGGCATCCAGCCGTAAAATAGAGCCAAATGCACATGTGCGACGCAGTTCGCACCCTCGACCCCACATGTGTGGGAAAATTTGTGGAGAGTAATACAGAGGCACTGGACTGGATACAGGCCTTGGACATTGAGACATAACTCTGTACAAAGTTTTCTAGTCTGTGTTTTTATGTTTCTTTTATGATGTAGCTGCCATACAATAAATAATTACCCGGAACTAGAATTGGGCCTTCCTTCAATAAAGCTTTGGACAATATTAAACTTCTAGATGTTATCAGACCCCAAAATAATAAAATGCGCCTGCGTCTGCAATTGATTGTTGATACAACACATAAGACAAGAACAAAAACAACAGAACAGAACAGAACAGTATCCAAAGGAAAGCTGCCTCTATGGATCAGTTGTAGTGTCGACCTCCGGATCCCAATCCAGGCAGAGATAGCTGGATTTTTGAAGGGCGGTAAAATGTCCACTCTACACTCCATGTCGTACGATGTTGGCACATAAAAGTTCTCGGTTTTCTCTGCCATCTAGAAGGCGCAGAGAAAGAAGAAGAAGAAGATCCTTTGTTGGTACAGGCACTGCCTTCGTGAAGTACAGGCCGTACTGCAGCAAGCGCGGGAAAGCAATCAGCTGATCGTTAGGGGGGAAGTTGAGCACGTGAGTTACTTGAGTAGCATGTGAATTCTTCACTGTTTTATTGAAATTTTTAACGTTGGCCGCATGTTTACTCAGATATATATCAGTCTGAGTCGTTATCGACTGCGTTATTAAGTGAGATGTCTTCAATTAGTGAAGAGAACTTAGTGTGAGCGTGTATTCATGTGAGGCTACAGGTTAAGAATATCGCTCTGCGGTGTTTTAATTTTGTACTTTATTTGTGTAATGTTATATCCCTAGTGTAAAATGTATTGAGCTAATGCATTCAGCGCTTTATTATTAACCACGGTGTGTATATAATTGAATTAACTTTATAAGTGAGAGAAATCACCATGCCAAGAGTTGCTGTGTGCCTGGCTGCAAAGCAAATTTTACAGGAGGAGAGTACACTGCAGTATTTGTGTTTCCTTCTGATGAAGAAAGAGTTAGTTTGTGGAAGAAGGTTAATCCTAGGGAGAAATTAATAGTTAATCACCACACAGTTGTATCAACCAATTTCCTGAATACTAAATCCTGAGGCAAACAAGAGTGTCTCGTCCAGATGGTGAGGTAAAATTTCTTATTATGTCAAAAATATGGGTAACATTAGATATATTTTTATGTAATCAGTCTTACGGCTTATTTGAGTTCGGTGTATCTGAAAATTCAAGTCCAATCTATGAATTTTACCATTTTAGATAGAAATGTATTCTGAAAGAACACTGCTGAGATTTTTCCTATCAAATTTCATATCATAGGCAATGAAACATGGTTATTCCATAAAAATTTAATACGAAAATAATTGTATAGGCATTATTTTCTGTTTAAAAATCTAGATTTTTAAACAATAACTGAATTTTGTGACAGTGACAGTAAATGTTTTGTTATTCTTGGAGGTTAGCTTACTTGTAATCTTTCTTGTAGGTACTGAATTAGTGGTACAGCAATAATTTACATTTGTAGTATATTGTATTGGTAATTGGTTATTTGTTTTCTATCAGCGTGTTTGATATGAATGCTTCAGTTGACTAGAAAATGGATAAAAATCGCAAGAATGTCTCAAAGTGTTAGCCTGTACTCACAGAAACGAAGGGATATACGCGAGGAAAAGGACATTAAGGGCAAAGATATGCATTGTATGTCAGAACTAACACATATTTATGATTAGTGTTTGGTTTTATAAGGTGTTAACAGTTTCTTAAGTAATTTAAACGAGTGTGTTATTCAAGCGGAGCGGATGCGTACTGCCTCCGAGTCCCACCCAAAGCGTGACGTCATCAGAGCTACAGTACGGCCTGTATATCACGACTGCAGTGGTACAGGTCACGGCCTTAATATGAGGAGAGGGATAAAAGAAAGACAAATATGAAAATGCTATTGATAGTTATGTTTTGAGGATTATTTACGTACAGTATAATGAGAATAAGAATATCACATACCCTTCGCTATATAATCGGGGATTTGTAAAGTCGCTGACCTGGAAAAGGTGTGAACAGATCGTATAGTCTAATTCTTATTCAGGCCTAACGTCCATCTTTCTTAACTCTCTTATCCAAATAACTTCTCTGACATTTCAAAACCCACAGTTCACCCTTACAACACCACATCAGTATGCGCAGTCTTTTCAAGCATTAAATTGACAGTGGAGCAGCAGTTCAAATAGTGTCACTAAATCAGCATGATTGCAATGACATTACGAGAATAAATTGCACATAAAAGCACATTTTCATCGTCTTTATAGCATTATCATCATCATCATCATCATCATTATCATTATGTGCATCATTTCAATGGATTCTTCAAAGATGCAAACGACTCCGAATGACTGCATTGTCGTAGAGACAAAGTCTTGGACTCCTCATAAAAGCACATTCGAAAGAAAAAAAACTGCATTTTGAGAGATAAGTGATATTTATATAACGTTTGCTGAAGAAAAAATGAATGTATCACTCAGTAATTCAAGAAGAGCTCCTACGAGTCAGGGCGTTGCGACTGGAAAGTTCACGTCCTAGTAGAAATGAAAATACTCCATAGGGTGTGTATATACTCACATTTAGCTGTACGTCACACGGACACAGATGGGTCTTATGGTGACGATGGAACAGGAAAGGGCTAAAAGAAGCGCCGTGGCCTTAATTAAGGTGCAGCCCCATGTGAAAATGGGATACCACGGAAAACCATCTTCAGGGCTGCCGACAGTGTGGTTCGAACTCGTGTAGTTTTTTTGTAGAATCATTTATTATATTGTACAATAGTTCGTTTTTAAGTATTTGTGTACAGGCAATAGACGTTTAAAAATAATATTATTTTTTGTAAGACATTTTGTTATTTGTTGGATAACCCTCGTAAGTTAAAAATTGTTGATTTCGTAGAAATTACCGATTTTTCCCCTCGAAGAATCAAATTTACCTTCCTACTGCACTACGCGGCGGCAAACTGATCGAAGTTTCCCGAAGTCCTCCGATTATTTTCTTACAGCGCTATGCGGCGAAATACGAAACTATTGCTCCCTTAGGAGCTAGACTCTTGTGTAAATCATGGAGATGTTATTAAA
This sequence comes from Anabrus simplex, assembly GCF_040414725.1. Classification (NCBI taxonomy): domain Eukaryota; kingdom Metazoa; phylum Arthropoda; class Insecta; order Orthoptera; family Tettigoniidae; genus Anabrus; species Anabrus simplex. Next base: position 181,070,211 of record NC_090279.1, on the reverse strand, counting down.
TAATGAACGTATGTTTTCGTGGCTCATTGTATTAAATTCAATAAATATGTGAGCTGGATTAAAGCTACTTATATATATTTAAGAAAGCCGAGCTTTCTGCCAAATTGCATTGGCCTTCATTGGCCTTTACTGCTGTCTTATGTTTTACGATACCAAAAGTAATTTCATTGGCGATATTCCATGTGCTTCGTTGGTTCTTTGAATGTGTATCAAAATTAGGAATTTGACAGAGAAGATGATTATGCTGCTTGTCCTCTTGGTGCACCTTCAGTCCATCAAGGGTTCAATTGTGATAGGTGTACAAAATTACCGTATCGGAGAAACAAGGTACTCTCCAACCGAGGTAAAGAAAACTGTGTCAACCGCCCTAACAACAAAAAGTTCTGCTACAACGGCGTTCAACATCAGTACATCCGTATATTGTATTCAATGTAATGGCTTCGAAAAGCAGGAATGTAACATACCGTATAAGGAAATCGCGAACCAAAGCGAGCTATGTGGAGATTCTCCATGCGGATTCGCTGTTTTCTCCAGCCTTATTGACCCACAAGATGATATCTACAACTACAGGATCAGAAGAGGGTGCTACAAAGAACTGAACAAAACTTCTCCATTAGGTTTCAAGTTACTGAAGTCTCTCACGTGCAAAGAGAACTTCTGCAACGAGCCCGATGATTTGGTGTGGAAGAGTTTAATTAAGTCAGCGGCCTCCAGAAAGCATCGAATCTGGATTTCTCTGTACTGTTTACTCTTCATGTATCACTCAATATTTACAACAATACTACAAGTATCTCACTACATTTACTTAGGTTTATAATCGCAGCAAAAAGTCTGTCTGTGTTCTTTAAATATCAACTAATACAATATTTATTCATGGAAGAACTAAGTGCCATTCGTACCTTTGCAAATTAGAGGGTATTTCAAAGATGTAACTTTGAACCTGCACCAAGATAATGAAAAGTTCATGTCACTGGCCACAACTATTCTCTCAGTAATAAATTTTATGAAGTGTATGTCGTCAGTTCTTCACGTTGCTTATGTTTTGTTGTTGTTGTTGTTGTTGCTGCTGTTCGAATCATCAGTCCACAGATTGGTTTGCTGCAGGTGTCCATGTCACCATATCCTGTGCTAACATTTTCACTACCGGGCGAGTTGGCCGTGCGCGTAGAGGCGCGCGGCTGTGAGCTTGCATCCGGGAGATAGTAGGTTCGAATCCCACTATCGGCAGCCCTGAAAATGGTTTTCCGTGGTTTCCCATTTTCACACCAGGCAAATGCTGGGGCTGTACCTTAATTAAGGCCACGGCCGCTTCCTTCCAACTCCTAGGCCTTTCCCATCCCATCGTCGCCATAAGACCTATCTGTGTCGGTGCGACGTAAAGCCCCTAGCAAAACATTTTCACTTCTACGTAACTTCTGCATGTTACATCTACTCTAATCTTCTTGTCATATTCATATATTGGTCTCCCCCTGTGGGTGGAGGCGGTAGAATAACACCCACGGTATCCCCTGCCTGTCGTAAGAGGCGACTAAAAGGGACCCCAGGGGCTCTGAACTTTGGAGCGTGTGTTGGCGACCACGGGGCCCTTAGCTGAGTCCTGGCATTGCTTCCACTTACTTGTGCCAGGCTCCTCACTTTCATCTATCCTATCCGACCTCCCTTGGTCAACTATTGTTCTTTTCCGACCCCGATTGTGATCCCCTTCCCAAATTCCTCTTTGATTGCCTTTACTGCCTGTTCTATATAAACATTGAAAAGGAAAAAAGGGGGGGGGGACCAACTGCAACCCAACCTCACTCCTTTCGGGATTGCTGCCTCTTTTTCAAAGCCCTCGATTCTTATCACTCCAGACTGATTTTTGTAGAGATTGTAGATCATTCTTCGTTCTCGGTATCTGATCGCGATCACCTTCAGAATCTCAAATAGCTTGGTCCTTTCAACACTATAAAATGCCATTGCTTACGTTATGTACACTAGGGGAACCCTGGGTAATTAGAACATTATCATATACATACCATACGTAGGAAAATAAAATACAAAATTGTTAGAGTGATTAGAGAAAAAAACTCTTACACAAATTGAGTAACACTCTATACTGTGTGGGAATACAGAAATATCATTACCGAGCTCGATAGATGCAGTTGCTTAAGTTTCCCCCTGTGGGTGGGGGCGGTAGAATAACACCCACGGTATTCCCTGCCTGTCGTAAGAGGCGACTAAAAGGGGCCTCAGGGGCTCTAAACCTTGGAGCGTGGGTTGGCGACCACGGGGCCCTCAGCTGAGTCCTGGCCCCAGGGGCTCTGAACTATGGAGCGTGGGTTGGCGACCACGGGGCCCTCAGCTGAGTCCTGGCATTGCTTCCACTTACTTGTGCCAGGCTCCTCACTTTCGTCTATCCTATCCGACCTCTCTTGGTCAACTCTTGTTCTCTTCCGACCCCTACGCTATTAGGTTTGCGAGGGCTAGGGAGTCTTTCATTTTCACGCCCTTCGTGGCCCTTGTCTTCCTTCGGCCGATATCTTCATTTTTCGAAGTGTCGGATCCCTTCCCTTTCTTCCCTCTGATTAGTGTTATATAGAGGATGGTTGCCTAGTTGTACTTCCTCTTAAAACAATAATCACCACCATCACCACCACCTCATTTGTAAACAATTTCTCCTCGCTAAACAGACTACTAAGGACAGTCAGTTATTGTTTCAGATTCATCTCCAAATGCAAAAAGGGACGCAATGAACGAGGCACTTCACTGCTGCGGCCCCAGGGTCTCAGGAAATGTCTTGGAATTGTGCAATCTACCTGCTACCATAAAGAAATAGAATATCTCAAGTCACAGAAGGAAATATGTACGACTAGCGAATTAAAGAGCTTGGGCCCTGTGCTAGATCGCAATGGCTACCTTCGAGTTGGTGGACGACTGCAAAATGCACCCATACCATATGAAGCTAAACGTCAAGTCATATTGCCTCTTGGACATCATCCTAAATGAGCACTTCAGATTATTCCATGCAGGACCTCAATTGCTTATATCCTCCCTTAAACAAAGGTACTGGATCCCAAGAATTCGCAATATTATGAAGAAACATATCAATTCATGTTTAACTTGCTTAAAACTGAAGGCAATATTTAATGAACGGAAAATGGGAAATCTCCCACACTACATAATAACACCCGCCAGGCCATTTTTGAACGTAGGGGTAGACTATGATGGACCGTTCTTAATAAAATTTGGAACTCAAAGGAATAAGCAAACAAATAAAGCCTACGTAGCGGGCTTCACTTGCCTCGTAATCAGAGCTGTCCATATTGAAGTCGTATCCAGTTTATCAACATTCAAGGCAGCACTTCACCGTTTTGCAGCCTGCCGAGGTTGTCCTTCTAACGTATACAACGGCAACGGGACGAACTTTATTGGCGCTGTCAGGGAGCTGAGGGAAGCTTCAGAACATCCTGAAGGAACCGAGCAACAAAGAAGTATTATAGAGTCTGCATCAACACAAGAAATCTACTGGCACTTCATTCCCCCTTCGGCACCACACTGCGGAGAACCATGTGAAACACAGTCCTCACGTTTGAGGAATTAACAACCCTATCAGCTCAAATAGAAGCTTGTCTAAATTCTCGTCCTCTTTCAAGACTCAATGAAGATCCTTATGATTCATCCTATCTAACTCGTTCTCATTTTCTTGTTGGGGAACCTCTCATAACAGTTCCTAATTACGAATTTGCCCATTCCAACCTCAACCGGCTGTCGCGATGGCAACATATTCAAAAGACGACTCAGGACTTCTGGCAGAGATGACAGCATGTTATTATTAACCTTCTACAACTAATTATATTGTCACCAATTCATTGATTCAGAACATTGATTATGTATGCAGAACCAGAACTATTTACTCTTGAATTTTTCTGGTTTAAGTTTCTTATGGAAAATGCAATGCCATTTGGTGGAGTGGCATGTCAGAAAAAACTGGTTTTATTCGAGAAATTTTCTTACTTCAGTGCTGATATGTTGGGCATATACCTATCAAGATTCTCATTCTCAAAACAAAATTAATCCTTTTTCTTTCAATTACAAACACTAAAACAGGGCTTCTCAGGGTGCATGCACTGTGCACGGTGCAAAAGACGACTTCGCTTGGTTGAACAGATTGCAGAACCCCCACCAATAGCGCTTACTCTCTCTTTCCTCACGCCTGTCTCGCTCGCTCTCCTCTCTCCCTCTTCCTCACTTGCTCCGTAGCGCTCCAAATCCGAGACGAGTTAAGCCGAGCTTAGCCGAGTTGCCCGGAGACGAAGCGTTGGTCCGAGCCGAGCCGAGCGGGACCGATGCAGAGTGCTCGGAGCTCTTGCGCCTCGATTTGCACGCATGAGATTTTGGGCGTTTGAGAGGCCCTGCACTAAAACATACAGTGCTGCCACCTTTTGGCTGTCAGTCAGTCACTACTGATCTGCATTTAGGACAGTCACCCAGGTGGCAGATTCCCTATCTGTTCTTTTCCTAGCCTTTTCTTAAATGATTGCAAAGGAATTGGAAATTCATTGAACATCTCCCTTGGTAAGTTACTCCAATCCCTAACTGACCTTCGTATAAACTAATATTTGCCCCAATTTGTCCTCTTGTATTCCAACTTTATCTTTATATTGTGATCTTTCCTACTTTTAAAGACACCACTCAAACTTATTCGTCTACTGATGACCTCCCACGCCATCTCTCCACTGACAGCTCGGAACATACCACTTAGTCGAGGAGCTCGTCTCCTTGCTCCCAAATCTTCCCAGCCCAAGCTTTGCAACATTTTTGTAACGCTACTCTTTTGTAGGAAATCGCCCAGAACAAATCGAGCTGCATTTCTTTGTATTTTTTCCAGTTCTTGAATTAGGTAATCCTGGTGAGGGTCCCATACACTGGAACCATACTCTAGTTGGGGTATCACCAGAGACAAATATGCTCTCTCCTTTACCTCCTTACTACAGCCCTTAAATACCCTCATAACCATGTGCAGCAGTGGCGTATCCTGGAATCTCCACTGAGGCATGCAACTAGTAACCATGCAGTTAACACAATGTATTAAGTACATTTCAATTCTACTCACCCTAATTACATGTAGGTGAACTCGAGCCAAACAGTTTTACTGTAAGTTCCTGGATTGAACGTGCGTACACAATTCTTGTTTTCTATTTTTAAATTTACGAGAGTCCGCCTCTGTGGTGTAGTGGTTAGTGTGATTAGCTGCCACCCTCGGAGGTCCGGGTTCGATTCCCGGCTCTGCCACGAAATTTGAAAAGTGGTACGAGGGCTGGAACGGGGTTCACTCAGCCTCGGGAGGTCAACTGAGTAGAGGTGGGTTCGATTCCCACCTCAGCCATTCTGGAAGTGGTTTTCCGTGGTTTCCCACTTCTCCAGGCAAATGCCGGGATAGTACCTAACTTCAGGCCACGGCCGCTTCCTTCCCTCTTCCTTGTCTATCCCTTCCAATATTCCCATCCCCCGCAAGGCCCCTGTTCAGCATAGCAGGTGAGGCCGCCTGGGCGAGGTACTGGTCATCCTCCCCAGTTTTGTCCCCGACGCAGAGTCTGAAGCTCCAGGACACTGCCCTTGAGGCGATACAGGTGTAATCCCTCGCTGAGTCCGAAAATCCGAGGGAAAAGCCAACCCTGGAGGGTAAGCAGATTAAGAAGAAGGAGAAGAAGAAGAAGAATTTTTTTGCTACGGGCTTTACGTCGCACCGACACAGATAGGTCTTATGGCGACGATGGGATAGGAAAGGCCTAGGAGTTGGAAGGAAGCGGCCGTGGCGTTAATTAAGGTACAGCACCAGCATTTGCCTGGTGTGAAAATGGGAAACCACGGAAAACCATCTTCAGGGCTGCCGATAGTGGGATTCGAACCTACTATCTCCCAGATGCAAGCTCACAGCCGCGCGCCTCTACACGCACGGCCAACTCGCCCGGTAAAGAAGAAATATACGAGGGAAGGTAGAGGTCTCCCGGCTTGAACTATTTGAATCTTTTCATCAAACGAACGGCCAGAAAACTGATTTACAATTATATCCGTTTTAGACTCATCCATCGTTAATACCACAATAAGCGCAAAATATAATAAAAGACCGAAAACGACGAATAGCACAGGAACAGCACACACAGAATGAACTCACTAATCAGCAAAACACACAATGAATTAACTCACTAGTTAGCCACAACTGAAGCACTGGAGGAAAGTCACCTCAGTGGCATTGGTCAGTTTCGTCACGTTGGGTTCTCGCTGGGGGATAATCTGTGGGTCCCGTTCGCTGTAAACATGTCGTCTTTCTCCAAGTTGCTAACAGATGGCAGAGGGTAGCACGGGTATAGGTTGACAAATTCTGACCAAGTTTCAATTGCAGCGACATCGTTCGGAGGGTTTCAGAACTACGTCTGTCACCGACACCGCCGTCTCGATCTTCTTATACTGCCTGCTCTATGCCACTAGTTTAACACAGGAAGGCGCGACTACCAATATTTCTCCAAGTCGCCGTAAGAGTGCAGCAGTAGACGCACAATCTTCGCTGTCAGTTTGGGTGTAGCACTGTGTTATTGGAGCATTAATGTGTATTTCGTACAATTAGTAAACGTGTCTGGTCACTTCCGTTCGTACAAGAGATATTTTGTATAGAACTGTGAAATGACTTAATCATCTTATGCTTATAGATATTTCGAAAGTGATTTTAAGGTGTTAGTACTTGTTTCTTTCCGTTCGTGCAAGGTATATTTTTCGTAGAACTGAAACTTCAGATTCTTTCCCCGAAATATTCATCTGTTGTGTACCATTTTGCCAATCTCGGCAAGGTGGTTCGCAGCCAGAAAGGATACGACTCCATGAAATACCGTCTAGTAAAGCGGCTGTCGGCTTTGTCTAGTCAAGGACCTAATAAAGGAAGTAATTGGATATCCTCAAATTACTCTCGCATCTGTGCATTTACACCTTATTTCAGAAGGTGATGGAGTCTCCACGGCTCAGGTGGCAGCGCGCCGGCCTCTTTCCGCTGGGTTCTGTGGTTCAAATCCCGGTCAATCCATGTGAGATTTGTCCAGCGGAGGCGGGACAGGTTTTTCTTCGGATACTCCGATTTTCCCTGTCATATTTCATTCCAGCAACACTCTCAAATATCATTTCATTTCATCTGTCATTCATTAATCACTCCCCCGGAGGAGTGCGACAGCCTTCGGCGGCCGGCACAATTCCTATCTTCGCTGCTAGATGGGGGCTTCATTCGCTCCATTCCTGACCCGGTCGAATGACTGCAAACAGGCTGCGGATTTTTTTTCACAATGTGATTAAAGCCGTGGAGGATAGTGGATTTCTTGTGATAAGAATTGTGACGGACAATCACAAAACAAACGGGTTCATGTTTAGACAGTTTGGACAACCTCAGATATCCAGACGATAACATTCCAATCAAACTAGAAACGGTAAATCAAATCCTAATTTGCGGGTACTAGGTTCGTGTTGTTGAAGAGAGGATGGAGTGTGACATTTGTGTCAGTAACATCTCACTGCCTAGAGCTTCGACACCGCTAAATGGAACTGATTATGCATCAGGACAGAGGAGGAGTTCGATACCCAAAACCTTGTTTTGTTGCTCTGGTGAAGCATCTGCAGGAGTTCGTTTAAGCTGCTGTGCCCTATTGTCGAAGTCCTCAAACGTACGCGCGTAATACGAGGACTTGCGACGTCTTCCCTTTCAGAATTCCGGGCGAGTTGGCCGTGCGGTTAGGAGCGCTGTGAGCACGCATCCGGGAGATAGTGGGTTCGAACCCCACTGTCGGCAGCCCTGAAGATGGTTTTGCTTGGTTTCCCATTTTCACACCAAGCTGTACCTTAATTAAGGCCACGGCCGCTTCCTTCCCATTCCTATCCCATCTTCGCCACAAGACCTATCTGTGTCGGTGAGACGTAAAACAAATAGCCAAACAAAAACAAAAAAAACTTTCAGAATGTGTCTTGTTACAGTTTGAGGTCAAAGAACATCAGCAAACTGTTAGTGATATTATTCTAAGTTCGTAAAGACCTCTATTATTTGATATTGCGTTGGCAAGAGTACAAAAAGTACGGTACCACTCCAAGCCTTCGTCCAGGAAAATCTTTAAATTGTGCATTAAGAGGCCAACTGCGACTTCATACAGGTAATATTGCCGATATTTAATATTACTGATGTAATTTACGAGCTTCAGTGAACATATGACCATACTGCATAGTATTTTGTAGGCTGTCGTCATTAGAATAAGTTTAGAACATTGTGCGTCTATGTCTGCCATCTAGCGGAGAAATTTTGTCGCAGCGTAGTCGCAAAAATGCTCGCATAGAGCAGGCAGTATAGGAGGATCGAGACGGCGGTGGTCACCGAATGCAATTTTAAGATTGAATGCCTTGCATCCTTAACTCCTCCATTTGCTGTCTGCTAGAGTGGAGTAGACGGCGAGACTACACCAGCACCACACGTAGTCAAGCAACGGAACTAGTACAGTTGCGCGGACCTTTTGAACTTCTGAGGGATGAAATCGTTAATATTTGACTTAAAACAACCTAAAATCGTACATCAGACAGTTCTTTGTGTTATCATAACGCATGCAGTGAATGCCTTGCATTCAAGGAGAATACGCCCCTGATGTGCAGAGATCTGTACCCTTTATTTACAATCATATTTATGTGATTACCCCAATGAAGATCTTTCCTTATAGAGTATTAACGCCTAGATACTTACAATGATCGCCAAAAGGAACTTTCACCCCATCAACGCAGTAATTAAAACTGAGAGGACTTTTCCTATTTGTGAAACTCACAACCTGACTTTTATCCCCGTTTATCATCATACCGTTGCCTACTGTCCATCTCACAACATTACCCAGGTCATTTTGCAGTTGCTCACAATCTTGTAACTTATTTATTACTCTGTACAGAATAACATCATCTGCGCAAAGCCTTATCTCTGATTCCACTTCTTTACACATATCATTGATATAAAAGAAAACATAAAGGTCCAATAATACTGCGTTGAGGAACTCCCCTCTTAATAATTACAGGGACAGATAAAGCTTCACCTACTCTAATTCTCTGAGTTATATTTTCTAGGAACAGAGCCACCCATTCAGTCAATCTTTTGTCAAGTCCAATTGCACTCATTTTTGCCAGTTATCTCCCATAATAATAATAACAATAATAATAATAATAATAATAATAATAATAATAATAATAATAATAATAATAATAATAATCGCATGGCCTCAGCTACCGTGTGCAGACATTTCAATTTGACGCCATCTGGCTGTCTGCTCGTCAATTTCGACGTTCCGTTTTACTCTAGGCCCCCACTAGATGGCAGACCGAGTAAACCGAAACTCTCTTGGGCGTCTATGGCTGAGATTTAATGAATTTTTTCGGGTAAACACCAAATGTGTCACCAGAGATCTTTTACATGCCGACATCGTACGACATGGAGTGTCGAATGGACTTTTTTCCGCCCTTCAAAAATCCGACTACCTCTGCCGGGTTTGAACCCGCTATCTTGGGATCCGGAGGCCGACACTCTATCGCTGATCCCTATCAAATGCCTTAGACAGGCCATTCGTGATACGGTCCAATTGACCTCCTGAATCCAGGATATCTGCTATATCTTGCTGGAATCCTACAAGCTGGGCTTCAGTGGAATAACCTTTCCTAAACCCAAACTGCCTTCTATCAAACCAGCTATTAATTTTGCAAACACGTCTTATATAATCAGAAAGAATGCTTTCCAAAAGCTTACATACAATGCATGTCAAACTGACTGGCCTGTAATGTTCAGCTTTATGTTTACCACACTTTCCTTTATATCCCGGGGCTACTCTCCATTCTCCCTTCATTTGGTGAAGTTCCTTCATGCAATCAATAAACAAACACGTACTTCAGATATGGTACTATATCCCAACCCATTTTCTTTAGTATATCCCCCGAAACGTTATCAATTCCAGCTGCTTTACTACTTTCCAACTTTTGTATCTTACTGTAAATGTCATTGCTGCCATAGGTAAATTTTAATACTTATTTAGTATTACTCACCTCCCCTATCTGGACATTATCCTTGTAACCAACAATCTTTACATACTGCTGACTGAATACTTCTGCTTTTTTAAGATCCTCACATACACACTCTCCTTGTTCATTAATGATTCCTGGAATGTCCTTCTTGGAACCTGTTTCTGCCTTAAAATACCTGTACATACTCTTCCATTTTTCACTAAAATTTGTATGCATGTATGTATTGTATGTTATTTGTTATTAGAAGCTATGCGCCCTCTGTGTTTCTGTTGAACAAAAATTGTGCTTCCCAAGAGCAACTTTCAGCCGCTCTTGAACTATCAATGCTTTTCTTTAACTAACAACCTTGTATCGGTTTATCGTCTAATCTGTCACGGAAGTGTGTCTGAATTTTGTTCCGCAAGAGTTCATTAACGAGCTAAGATCGAACCACTCTCTTGGGAACAAAAAGCCATCTACTAACCAACTACACCACTAGGGTGACAGAACACAACATGAACTCTCTCTACCTTTGAGGTATTTTGGTATTAGGAATTTGTTTCTAGAACGACGTGAACTCTACATTTGACAAGTTACAACATGGAATTTGTTGTATTCACGTCATTTTTTACTAGTCAAGCCGCGTGTACCAAATACCCAGACGCACGCCGAGCGGTTTGGCGAACGGAACGGCGAACCAAGGATGGAAGTTGGGGAGAAGTGTGGTGCGGGGGTCATTTGTTTTCCATTTGGTTCAAACGAGCCATTGTATCCAGTAGACAAGTCCTTCGAAGCCGCGGCATATATTTATATTTATGTAACCTTGAAGAAGACATAAGGTAGGGAGGCCAAATCCGTCCCGGCATCTAATTTTGTCCGCCTAGGGATGTCTAGTAAGCACGGTTGGTACCTAATGTTTAGTCCCGCGCAAACGCGTAGCCGCATCTTGTTGTGACAGTTGTGTGCACCACGTTCAGTTTCCGTGTACAAGGAGGATTCATTTCTCATGCTGAGCTTAATTAGTGCAGCATTCCTGTTATTCCTAAAGTGAGCACTGATATGTGTATGAAATACTAGATTGCACTTCACTCCTGTCGCGTAGTTTCTGGCGTGTAATCGCTACGCTGAGTACTGCAGCGGCCATCATAATAAATCAGACAATGTTCGTAATTTCGTCCCCCTTCATTTTATTTGTTATTTATGAAATTTATTATTATATTCAGGTGGGAAAACGCAAGCAGTGAGTTAAGGAGGCTATGAAAAAGGCTATTAAGGAGTGAGGGACAAGATAATGGGTTACAGGCGTGCAAGTAAAGCTTATAACAGCCCACGAACAACTATGTTAAAAAGAATACCAAGAAACATTTTTCATAAATGGCCTTCAGGTAATTCATTATAGGGAAAGTGGTTGGTAAAGTTAGAAAGGAAAACTATATTCATATTAATTGTACTTTTTCATAAATTTGGCGAGGGACGAAATTACGAACACATTTTTGGTAGTTTAGATTTTTTAGTGTTTATGTCAAATATATATATACCAATTTCTACCCTTGTCCATAATATTCCTGAATTTCTACAAGTCCAAATCTGCTAAGGGGATGAAATATGGACCTCCTGCCTTATTGTTAAGAACGAAAAAGATGAAGGTGACAAACTCTATTGTATGCAAGTAGGTCAATGTTAGGAAGAAGTTCTTTGTTATATCGCTTGAGAGCAGAATTACTGAGTCGACAGTATCATAATTTTGTGAGAATAGAGTCCTGTGAATTCGTATACCTGTTAAATGCAAATCGACCAAAAATTCCAGGACAAATTCAGTCACAAGAGAAGCTGTACCCATAGCCGATACTCTCCGTTTCCTTTTACGGGTGATTCATTCAAAAGGCTTCAATACATATTTTAAGATTTCAAAACAAGCAATTAGCAGAATTGTGCCAGAATTTTGTAGAGCTATAATTAAAATACTGAAGGTCAACATAATGGTTGTGTGTTTGAGTTATCAGTCCATAGACTGGACCCCCTGTGGGTGGGGGCGGTAGAATAACACCCACGGTATCCCCTGCCTGTCGCAAGAGGCGACTAAAAGGGGCCTCAGGGGCTCTGAACTTTGGAGCGTGGGTTGGCGACCATGGGGGCCCTCAGCTGAGTTCTGGCATTTCTTCCACTTACTTGTGCCAGGCTCCTCACTTTCATCTATCCTGTCTGACCTCTCTTGGTCAACTCTTGTTCTTTTCCGACCCCGACGCTATTAGCTTTGCGAGGGCTAGGGAGTCTTTCATATTCACGCCCTTCGTGGCCCTTGTCTTCCTTTGGCCGATATCTTCATTTTTCGAAGTGTCGGACCCCTTCCATAATTTCCCTTTGATTAGTGTTATATAGAGGATGGTTGCCTAATTATACTTCCTCTTAAAACAATCATCATCACCACCACCACCACCACCACCATAGACTGGTTTGATGCAGCTCTCCATGCCACCCTGTCCTGTGCTAACCGTTTCATTTCAACGTAACCACTGCATCCTACATCTATTCTAATCTGTTTGTCATATTCATACTTTGGTCTACCTCTACCGTTCCTACCGCCTACACTTCTCTCAAACACCAACTGAACAAGTCCTGGGTGTTTTATGATGTGTCCTATCATTCTACCCCTTCTTCTCTTCAAATTTAGCCAAATCAATTTCCTCTCACCAGATCGATTCGATATCTCTTCATTCGTGATACGATCCATCCATCTCACCTTCAGCGTTCTTCTGTAGCACCACACTTCAGATGCTTCTATTCTATTTCTTTCTGAGCCACTTGTCTTCCATATTTCACTTCCATACAATGCCACGCTCTAGACGGAAGTCTTCAAATTCGTGTTTCTAATTCCTATATTGATGTTCGAAGTGAGCAAATTCTTAAGGAAGGCCTTCCTTGCTTGTGCTAGTCCGCACTTTATGTCGTTCTTATTTCTGCCAATGTTATTTATTTTAGTACCCAAGTAACACTATTCATCTACTTCTTTCATGTCTTTATTTCCTTATCTAATATTTCTTGCATCACCAGACTTTGTTCGAACTGCACTCCATTACCTATGTATTGTACTTATTTATTTTCAGCTTGTTCTCCTACTCCAAGAGTCTGTCCGTACCATTCAGCAATTTCTCCAGATCTTCTGCAGTCTCAGATGAACATAATGTATGAATGTGTTTTTCTTTTTGTTATGGTATGAAGGCACTTACCGTTTGTTATCTCACAAGATGGGTTGTCCGATATTTCCGTCGCTATTTCATTTCACGAACCATTCTTTTTAATTTTATAAAAATGGTCCTTATGTTTCCGTTTGACGACCGTGCAGTCCTCAATCGGGATGCCAATCAGGCAAAGCCCCAGGGGCTCTGAACTTTGGAACGTGGGTTGGCGACCACGGGGCCCTCAGCTGAGTCTTGGCATTGCTTCCACTTACTTGTGCCAGGCTCCTCACTTTCATCTATCCTATCCGACCTCTCTTAGTCAACTCTTGTTCTTTTCCGACCCCGACGCTATTAGGTTTGCGAGGGCTAGGGAGTCTTTCATTTTCACGCCCTTCGTGGCCCTTGTCTTCCTTTGACCGATATCTTCATTTTTCGAAGTGTTGGATCCCTTCCATTTTTCCCTCTGATTAGTGTTATATAGAGCATGGTTGCCTAGTTGTACTTCCTCTTAAAACAATCATCACCACCACCACCACCACCAATCAGGCAAAATCGCAGTGAGCACTGAGGCACTCATGACAATCAGGGTTGAAACATCGTGTCCTACTGCGTGAAGAAGTCCGTAACTGCCTACTGCACTTCTTTGTCAGAAAGGAAGCGTCGACCCTTCAGGGCCTTTTTGAGGGGACTCAAGGTTAAGCATCGGACCATCCTAATCGCTTTATTCACCGCCCACTTTTTGTTGTCCATAATGGATGAGACTGGCCGGTATCTTGTGTCGAAACGCGACCCGCACGGAACTTGGTGCACCATTCCACAACGGTGGTTTTCGACAGACATGCTGCCCCATGCACAGTCTTTATTCTCCGATGGATGTCCACCGATATTTGTCCCTCGGGAGCCAAGAACAAAATAAGAGCACATTGGTCCTGTTTGGACGCATTTGGTAATAACGTCGCCATAGTTCACGTGGCCGCATTTAGCGCACGCACCTGGGTGCGGCACGATTGTCACACTAACCCCTTTGCCTACATGTCCGTGCTTATATAACCACATCGGAGTCGCGCTACGTTGCATTTTCTGCTGCAGCAACGCCCTCAAACGGAAACTTTTTGATCACGCCTTATACTTTCCGTGCACCTATAAAGTTCCATAAATTTAACCCTTAATACTTTTGACCACTATGAACGGAAGAATTGGGATCAAATAAAACATTCCACTCCCAGATAAAGATAACGATTGTAATTACGTATGACTGCCCTGTTCGACACTCAGAAGCAAACTGACAGCGCGAGTCGCTTTCAGGTTTCTTTGATTGTTCGGTGAAAACTATGCATGGAAAATATTTTTTCTTTTCCTCTGATAAAAGTTTCCACTTAGCTCAGGTTTTAAACATAAGACAGTTATACGCATAAGTGATGATGATGATGATGATGATGATGATGATGATGATATTTGGTGTTTAAAGGCCCTAACAGCTAGATCATCGGCCCCTAATAGTACGATGTGAAACGACATGAAACGTTAATTAAAAGTTCAAAATGTGTCCACTGAGTAAAATCTAAAGCGAAAGATGATGAAAAAATGACATGTATCCAAAACAATCAGTGGATACGATTGACAATGCCCCATATTTTGTGATGATGTTTGTTGTCTAAAGGGGTCCAAAATCCAGGTCACCGGCGCCTCATAATTTTACTAATCACTAATCACGCCTGCCTGGTGGCCATGATTGTTAAGGCGCTCAAGTCTAAACGGTCGGACACCGAGGTCAGCCGGTTCGAGTCCCGTTGGTCGAAAAAGAATTTCATCATCAGAATGTTGGCTGGCAGGGTAGGGGAGGTGGTGGTATACAATTTATAATCACTACATTGCGTGGCGAAAGCCTGGATTAATTTCAAAACCTCTCCACAGTGCTCAAATGGAGTGAGGGCATATGACGCTGTTGATGGTGATTCGTCCGTCGGATGGGGACGTTAAGCCTTGAGCAGACCCCTTGGTGCTATTCGACAGGAGTAGGCAATGTGCCGGCACCGGGTTTCACCCTCTCCCTACTATCATATATCACGTCATTCATTTCATCTCATTAACTCCTCTGATGAGGTTAACGTCAGGAAGGGCCTCCGGTCATAAAAACCCGCCGCGACAGATTCATCTTACCTCATACCCGACCCCGTAGGGAAACGGGACAAGGGTTGGACAAAAAAAAACTGGTAAAGCAGAACCATGGGGTTTCTCCTATAGTGGTACAAATCACCTATAACGCAGAATCACAGACAATGTAGACTCATGCTATGTCATGCACAGTGGCACAACTCACAGGTAACAATCCATGATTTTCCTCACTTAAGGGTACAACTCACAAGCAACGCAGACTTCCTAATTTAGCGGGATTAATCACGGGCGCGGGTATTCCCGTGACGTTCCGCACATAGTGGAGCTAATCACTAGCCACGTATACTCAAGGTGTTGCTCACATAGTGGTACTAAACATAGGCAATGTAGACTCATGGTGTTCCTCATATACTGGTACTACTCACAGTTAACACAGACACATGGTGTTCTTCATATACTGGTGCTACTCACAGGTAACACAGACACATGGTGTTCTTCATATACTGGTGCTACTCACAGGTAACACAGACTCATGGTGTTCCTCATATACTGGTACTACTCACAGGTAACACAGACTCATGGTGTTCCTCATATACTGGTACTACTCACAGGTAACACAGACACATGGTGTTCTTCATATACTGGTGCTACTCATAGGTAACACAGACGCATGGTGTTCCTCATATACTGGTGCTACTCACAGGTAACATAGACTCATGGTGTTCCTCATATACTGGTACTACTCACAGGTAACACAGACACATGGTGTTCCTCATATACTGGTGCTACTCACAGGTAACACAGACGCATGGTGTTCCTCATATACTGGTGCTACTCACAGGTAACATAGACTCATGGTGTTCCTCATATACTGGTACTACTCACAGGTAACACAGACACATGGTGTTCCTCATATACTGGTACTACTCACAGGTAACACAGACACATGGTGTTCCTCAAATACTGGTACTACTCACAGGTAACACAGACGCATGGTGTTCCTCATATACTGGTACTACTCACAGGTAACACAGACACATGGTGCTCCTCATATATTGGTGCTACTCATAGGTAACACAGACGCATGGTGTTCCTCATATACTGGTACTGCTCACAGGTAACACAGACGCATGGTGTTCCTCATATACTGGTACTACTCACAGGTAACACAGACACATGGTGTTCCTCATATATTGGTGCTACTCATAGGTAACACAGACACATGGTGTTCCTCATATATTGGTGCTACTCATAGGTAACACAGACGCATGGTGTTCTTCATATACTGGCACTGCTCACAGGTAACACAGACACATTGTGTTTCTCATTGGTGCAACTCATAGGTAACACAGACACATCGTGTTCCTCATATACTGGTACTACTCACAGGTAACACAGACACATGGTGTTCCTCATATACTGGTACTACTCACAGGTAACACAGACGCATGGTGTTCCTCATATACTGGTACTACTCACAGGTAACACAGACGCATGGTGTTCCTCATATACTGGTACTACTCACAGGTAACACAGACGCATGGTGTTCCTCATATACTGGTACTACTCACAAGTAACACAGACACATGGTGTTCCTCATATACTGGTACTACTCACAAGTAACACAGACACATGGTGTTCCTCATATACTGGTTCTACTCACAGGTAACACAGACACATGGTGTTCCTCATATACTGGTACTACTCACAGGTAACACAGACACATGGTGCTCCTCATATATTGGTGCTACTCATAGGTAACACAGACGCATGGTGTTCCTCATATACTGGTACTGCTCACAGGTAACACAGACGCATGGTGTTCCTCATATACTGGTACTACTCACAGGTAACACAGACACATGGTGTTCCTCATATATTGGTGCTACTCATAGGTAACACAGACACATGGTGTTCCTCATATATTGGTGCTACTCATAGGTAACACAGACGCATGGTGTTCTTCATATACTGGCACTGCTCACAGGTAACACAGACACATTGTGTTTCTCATTGGTGCAACTCATAGGTAACACAGACACATCGTGTTCCTCATATACTGGTACTACTCACAGGTAACACAGACACATGGTGTTCCTCATATACTGGTACTACTCACAGGTAACACAGACGCATGGTGTTCCTCATATACTGGTACTACTCACAGGTAACACAGACGCATGGTGTTCCTCATATACTGGTACTACTCACAGGTAACACAGACGCATGGTGTTCCTCATATACTGGTACTACTCACAAGTAACACAGACACATGGTGTTCCTCATATACTGGTACTACTCACAAGTAACACAGACACATGGTGTTCCTCATATACTGGTTCTACTCACAGGTAACACAGACACATGGTGTTCCTCATATACTGGTACTACTCACAGGTAACACAGACGCATGGTGTTACTCATATAGAACGCAGACACGTTCTGAACATAGGGGAACCAACGCAATGTAGTGCGGCGCACGGCAGATCCTCCCTCCTTCCGCATGTATGGCTGTACCGAGAGCCCGCTCGACCGCCTCGGTGGGATACACATGATGGTACTAATCGCAGGCAACACCCAGACCCATGGTGCTCCTCACATAATGGCACTAATCACAAGTAATCGCATGGGGCCAATTCCATCATCCCTTGGTCGCCCCTTTTAGGCACCTCTTACGACAGGTAGGAGATACCGCAGGTGTACCCACAGGGGGTATACACGTCAGTTGTAACAACACACATCGTAAAGAACTATCAAAGGTTCCAGGAGCAGAAACGTACATGCCGTGGCACTAGACTTCAACAAAGATCTGCATTACCAATCCCAAGTCGAGACACACACATTTCTTGAACAGAGACGTGTAACATATCTAGGACCACGTGTTTTCGATGCTCTATCCCCAGAAATATTGAAGATGAGGAAAGGGCCAAAGCTAAAATTATGCCCTAAACACTTGGCTTTATCAAACAGATATGAATCATATAATAAATTTTCACCTACTCTAACTTCTTCCAAAACACTACTATTAAAAGTACTATCATTACTATTTGTATATCTCCACGTACAATAATTAATTACCACCGCAATGTCCGACTCGTTGGCTGAATGATCAGCGTACTGGCCTTCAGTTCATAGGGTCCCGGGTTCGATTCCCGGCCGGGTCGGGGATTTTAACCTTAATTGGTTAATTCCAATGGCCCGGGGGCTGGGTGTTTGTGCTGTCCCCAACATCCCTGCATCTTACACACCACACACAAAACTATCCTCCACCACAATAACACGCAGTTACCTACAAATGGCAGATGCCGCCCACCCTCATCGGAGGGTCTGCCTCACAAGGGCTGCACTCGGCTAGAAATAGCCACACGAAATTATTATTATTACCACCGCAATAACTTTAGTATGTATTACTCTACAGTAAGTATTACTCTTTTGTTATAATATTTTATCATGGAAATATAGGACTTAAGAAAAAGGGGGAGGACATTGTAAACATATCTAAATTTGCTGGATACATCTTGATTGTTTAAAATGTATTTTTAATATTTCATTTAAGAAAAATTTGTACATAGATATATAAAATTATAATTATGTTTTGTCCAAAAATATTCGAATGGTGAAAGAAAAATAGATAAATATATCAAGGCTGAACGGGTGCCGTATTTTTCCTTCCCAATAAACAACTTTTTAGCTACTTGTCTTTGAATATACTTCATGATGCAATGTATACAGGCGCACACACAAGGTTCTTTATGTGGCATTCACTATCATGATGACTGAACTATTGTGCCGTAAATATTGTAAATAAATAAAAATAACACTCAACGCGTCGGGGTTTTGTTGCAGGATCGCTATACCGCTCGGCATTTTGTACGCGAGTCTGTTCGCGGCTTTACATTCTACATATCAATTGTATCGGAATCAGCCAGGTTTTCCTCGTCATCTATGTCAGACGAAGTGGAACTTTCTGTGGACTCTTCTCTGGGTACAATGTCGATCATGGGGTCCCAATGAGGCCAGGTCTGGATGAGGTTGTAGAGAGCATCTCCAGGACATTCCGTCGGCCGCACTTGCCTGTGACCCAGCAGCTTGTAGTCAGACTTAATAGATCCTCGGTCGACCCCACATTCGATTAGGGATTTCGAGAGATCGAGCATCGTCTCACTCGGAAGAACAGCTGTAAGTAAAGAATAACAGCTATAGTGAAAGCAATGGGTTTGAAAATAAAGGGTACAACTAGAATATGGTTCCAGTGTATAGGACGCTCACCAGGATTACTTGATTCAAGAACTGGAAAAAATCCATAGAAAACCAGCTCGGTTTTTTTGGGGGGGTGATTTCCGAGAAAAGAGTAGCGTTATGAAAATGCTGCAACGTTTGGGCTGGGAGTACTTGGGAGAAAGGAGGCGAGCTACTCGACTAAGTGGTATGTTCCGAGCTGTCAGTGGAGAGATAGCGTGGAATGACGTTAGTAGGCGAATAAGTTTGAGTGGTGTTTTTGAAAGTAGGAAAGATCACAATATGAAGATAATGTTGAAATTCAAGAGAACAAATTGGAGTAAACATTCGTTAATAGGTAGGGGAGTTGGGGATTGGAATAATTTACCAACGGAGATGTTCAATATTTTTCCAAATTATTTGCAATCATTTCAGAAAAGACTAGGAATACACCAGATAGGGAATCTGCCACCTGGACTACTGCCCTAAATGCAGATCAGTAGTGATTCATTTATTGATTGATTGATTGATTGATTGATTGATTGATTGATTGATTGATTGATTGATTGATTGATTGATTGATTGATTGATTGATTGATTGATTGATTGATTGATTGATTGATTGATTGATTGATTGATTGTAGTGTGAAATGATGGTAGAATTAGTTCTTGGTTCAAGGTACTTACAAGGGTTAGACAAGGCTGTAATCTTTCACCTTTGTTGTTTATAGTTTACATGGATCAACTGTTGAAAGGTATAAAGTGGCAGGGAGGGATTAAGTTAGGTGGAAATGTTTTTTTTTTTAGTTTTTTTTTTTTACGTCGCACCGACACAGATAGGTCTTATGGCGACGATGGGACAGGAAAGGGCTTCGAGTGGGAAGGAAGCGGCCGTGGCCTTGGTTAAGGTACAGCCCCAGCATTTGCCTGGTGTGAAAATGGGAAACCACGGAAAACCATTTTCAGGGCTGCCGACATTGGGGTTCGAACCTACTATCTCCCGAATACTGGATACTGGCCGCACTTAAGCGACTGGAGCTATCGAGCTCGGTAGGTGGAAATGTAGTACGCAGTCTGACCTATGCTGATGACTTGGTCTTAATGACAGATTGTGCCGAAAGTCTGTAGTCTAATATCTTGGAACTTTAAAATAAGTGCAATTTTTTTAACACTGCTCTTTTGTCGTAAATCACCCACAACAAATCGTCCTGCTTTCCTTTGAATCTGTTTTTCAGTCCCGGTAACGAACATGTTCGTTACAAGATAAGTACAGAAAAAAAGTCTGGAATATACTTAAGTGTTAATAAGCGACTTGTACGTTGATATAGTTTGTCTCATTTGTTCATATCATCACCAATTAATAATCACTGACAGGTGTACGCAACTTAGGCCTCAGGGGCTCTGAACTTTGGAGCGTGGGTTGGCGACCACGGGGCCCTCAGCTAAGTCCTGGCATTGCTTCCACTTACTTGTGCAAGGCTCCTCACTTTCATCTATCCTATCCGACCTCCCTTGGTCAACTCTTGTTTTTTCCGACCCCGACGCTATTAGGTTTGCGAGGGCTAGGGAGTCTTTCATTTTCACGCCCTTCGTGGCCCTTGCCTTCCTTTGGCCGATATCTTCATTTTTCGAAGTGTCGGATCCCTTCCATTTATTTCCGTCTGATTAGTGTTATATAGAGGATGGTTGCCCAGTTGTACTTCCTCTTAAAACAATAATCACCACCACCACCACTGTACGCAACTTAACAGTGTTTGTCTCTTGTACGTAAATGAACTCCTGCGGGACTAAATTCCGGCGCCTCGGCGTCTTCGAAAACCTAAAAGTAATTAGGGGTTCGCAAAGTTATTATTATTATTATTATTATTATTATTATTATTATTATTATTATTATTATTATTATTATTATTATTATTATTATTATTATTATTATTAACTCGGAATGCCTAAAGCCAACGCCAGTGCAGAAACTGTACCCGATTGTTGGTATAGCCCCACCCAACATCCGGAGGCCACTGCTGCAGACGCCAGAGAACAAAGCAGAAGAATGACCATGGACATCCACTCCATGGTCACCAAGCTGCAAGGTCTCGCCTCAGATCCTGCAAGAGCTTCCTTGCTAGAACTCTGCTGCTGGAGGGAACACCAGAGACAACTCGTCTTAACAGATGGGAGGAGCTCACTGCCCACAGATATGTCACCAAAAGAAGAACTAGCTCCAGGCGCCGACCTACCTTACCCAAGTATGGAGGTCCCACAATCGCTTAAAAGTGGGCGTCCCTCAGTGCAAGACTAACCTGAAGAAATGAGGGATATTTCCAGCAAATATAGACATCTCGTGTGAATGTGGTGCTGAACAATACCCAAGCCATCTACTTATCTATCCCCTCCTGGACAACCCATGCTCATCACAAGATGTTTTAGAGGAAACAACAAATCCATCGCAGCTGAAATTTTTGGAAATGCTGACCGGACGTGGAAATCAATGATCATTATCTTTTTTGTTTCTGTCTGAGATGTGCTATACTTACCGCGATAGTCTCCGATGAAACAAATTCCGATGCTCATGAAGTTGTATTTAGGTGAATGTGCTCCCACGATGTCCCATCCTCGTCCTTCGTACACCTTGTTGTCTCCACCGATACAGAAACTGGAAAAGTAACGTAGTGCAATTGTCTTAATTCCTCAACCTACAACCAGTTCGTTCCTCTAAATTGATAGATAACAGGGCATACATTTCAGTTGATCAGTTCTAAATACGACGATTGGGGCATACGTCATTTGCAAATTACAGTATTTTATTGGCACGAATATGGGATCTACCAGATAAGTGGAAATATACAGATGAGAGTGTGGAGCGTAAGGAACAGGGGAGTGTATGAAAAATGCCGATCAGGTTTAGGAGATGTAGGAGGAAACTGTCAGTTAGGAAATCCTTGTGTTATATAAAGTTCATTCTCAGAGTCCCCTAGATTGTCCAAAACTCGTTGCCAGTGATGCGGGAGGCGGCGGTTACCAGTCGCATCGCCATATATGAATTTTCCACTCTCTTGTTTCACAGCGTTTTACAGGGTCTTCTCGTCTCCCACGCAATGGTTCCTTCACTTTGAAGATGAGATCAAAATCATACGGAGACAAGTCCGATAAGTATGGCGGGTGTTCCAATACTTCCCACGCCGTTCTTGCCTCGTCAAAATCCATTCTACACGGATCTTGAGTCACTACTGCTGTCTCATCACCCTGTGCGTGCTATCTGTCCATACACCAACTTCTCGTGTTGTGTCATGGTTTCCATTGTATGGTAGCACAGTGCAAATGTGAGGAAAATATAGTTGCTATGACGTATGCCCCAACCCTCATATTAGGTATGCATTACCTTTGGTCAAATTTTCTTCTTCTTAAGACGCCGTCTCCGAGCGGAGGTTGGCGATCCACGTAACTAGCTCTGATCTTGACAGCGCAGAATGGAATGCCATTTCTGAAGTACAGCAGTGCCATCTCCGAAGGTCTTTCAGCCATGAATTTCTTCTTCTCCCAACAGATCTCTTCCCCCTGTGTCTTCCCTTCGATAATAAACTGTAATTACTGATACCTCTCATGATATGACCTAGGTATTGCGTTTTCCTCTGTTTTATGGTGAGCAGTAGTTCTTTTTGCTTTTTCATACGACGAAGGACCTCGGCATTTGAGGTTTTCATTACCCAGGATATCCGCAAGAGACGGCAATACAGGAACATTTCGAAGGCATCAATACGTTTTTCTATGATTGGATCCATAGTCCAGCTTTCACATCCATATAGGAGAACAGAAAATATATAGCAGCGGATCATACGAATTCGTAGTTGGAGACTGAGATCTGACCTCACAAAGAATTTCTTCATGGTAACGAATTGTTTCCTGGCCTGTTCAATTCTAGATATTATCTCCCGTTTGGAGTTACATTGGTCATCCAAGATGGTACGCAGATATTTGAGAGAAGACACTTGCTCAACTATTTTATCTTTTATTGTGAGATTTGTCCGAATTGTCTTCTTAGAGAACACCATCAGTTTCGTTTTTGAGGGGTTTACATATAATCCAAACTCTTCACTGTGCTGAACTAAGGAGTTTATCATGCACTGAAGGGCAGGCATGTCATCAGCTATGACAACAGTATCATCTGCATATCTGATGTTGTTGATTATTTTCCCGTTAATTTTGATCCCACCATAGTCTTCCAATTCTTTAAATATTGCCTCTGAATAAATGTTAAACAACAGAGGTGACAGTACACAATCCTGGCGGACGCCCTTCCTGATCGAAGCAGTTTCTGAAGTTCCTTGATCAGTTTTGACATTTGCAAACTGATTCCAGTACAGGTTACTGATTATACGTAAGTCACCGGAGTCAATACTTGTTGGTCTCAGAATCTCTATCAGCTTATTGTGCCTGACACAATCAAAAGCTTTTCTATAGTCTATAAAACAGGCATAGACATTAACATTCTTATCTCTGCACCTCTGTAACAACACATTTAACGAGAAGAGTACCTCCCGTGTACCAACGCCATTTCGGAAACCGAACTGATGCTGATCCATGCGGGATTCACATTTTTTTGTATATTCTAGTGTGAATGATGGTCAAATGTTACATCTATGAAAACCTTTATTGTTTCGAGAAGCGCTATTCGCATTTGCGAAATAAGCACATACCTCAACTTGCCGCTCATATCTCTGTTGTGCTATTGTGCGGGTTCAAATCCGACTCAGGTCAGTCGCCTTTAAGGGACTTCATAAAGGTTACAACTCCGTGTATTTGGATACCGGCACGTTGAAAATCTCCTGCGGAACAACAATTATGGCACATCGGCGTCTGTCAAGAACTGGCATTTAGGACGGACATAAAACAAATAACATTATTATTATTAATATTAATATTATTATTATCATCATATATGTTATTTCAGTAGTATACATCCCTTTTGCGGCGCTCACAAGTAATCGATCGTGACAAATGAGCATTGAAAAGAAAGAGAATAGACATTGGCAGTGACAAATTGAACTCTCATTTCATAAATATCGATAATTTCTTTTAAAAGGGAGTTTAAACAATTGTACGAAGTGTGCGATTTGCAAATACTGTTGTTGTATGATTGCATCATTTCAGTCCACTTCACATTTTGTCCGCTGGGAGACCTGTTTTATGTCATTATAATATGTTGTAATTATTATCCGTTAAGAAAAGAATGATAGTAAAACCAAAAATCAATTCCGGAACATTCGTCAGTATAATATAATGCACTTGCTTTTGCTTCCGTTCAAGTGGATAACATAAATGTTAAAAAAATCAAAGATTACTTAAGTGGTAAGTAAGATTGTCTAATATTGTTCTGATTTGTGTATTCCTTAGTTCACCAGTAGTTCACCAGGGGGCTACTCCACCGCATACTTTATAAACATGAGAGATATTTCACACGGGTCCCCTACTTATTATTCTTGTTTCGTATAGGCCAACTAAGGACCACGATATTAAACTATTGCGTCTTGGGGGGGGGGGGGATTTTGATTTTTTGCCTAGTAATTACGCATCATCTGTCTGTGTTTTTCTTTCCTCTCCCTTCTCTAGGAGGTACCTGTCTTCCTTCTTGGTGTTTTGTCCTGGAATCTGTTTTGTTTAAGCATCCTTCAGAAAGATGTCCGGTCTTTTAAGTCTCTTTCGGTTCCTCCCCGTTCCTGCAGATCTTTGTTTACTTCCGTCAGCCATGGTGACTTGGTTGGTCAATCTGGCATGGTGCATCCTGTAGACGTGTTCATAAAATGGTAGGCGTCTCTTCCTGGTCACGTCCGCAATTTTTTCACATTATTTGTAGAGCTCTTGGTTGGGTTGCCTTTTATATTAATTCGCTTCCTTGAGTGGTCCTAATATCTTCCTCAATATTTTTCTCTCCTGGATTTCGAGCTTGTCCGTGAGTGCCTTCCTGTTCAGTATTAGACATTCTGAAGCACATAAGGCTTCAGGGTGGCAGGGTGGATGTCTGGTAGTGCTTCATTTTAGTGTTTCGGGAGAGACATTTTTTATTGTAAGTGTTCTTGGTCAGTTGGTATGCCAGTTGTAGCTTATTAACTCGAGTTGATAATGGTACTCCTTTGGAGAGACTGCGTTCTAGCCATTCTCCCAGGTACTTAAACCTGTTGGTTTCCTTCATCGTTCCTTGCTCCAGATGCAGTGAGCAAGTAGATTCACTGATGTTAGTCATGAATTACTTTTTCTCAAGTGAAATGTGTAGCCCTACCTTTTCTGCTTGTTGTCTGAGAACACTGAGTTGTTTCACTGTTGTTCCTATTGAATTAGATAGAAGTGCCAGGTCGTTGGCGAATGACAGGCAATACAGATACAAAGGTAAATGGGGCAACAAACGAAAGAATATGCAATTACTACGTACCGGGCCACCGGATTTCTTATAACAGTGCTAGATCATGTAACGTGCTTCGCTACGGAATTCTACATTGTATACAGAATTCTATGTAACGTAGTGTAGGCCTACGCGTTGTGAGGAAGACTGTATTAAATTGCATAACTCTTAACGTTACCCTAGAAACATCTTTTCTCATGCGTGCCTACCATCAGTCACAATCAGGTTGGGGAGTTTTCATTATAATGGCAGATACTCACACTCCATCTGCATTTTTACATCCTCAGAAAGACTGTCTTAGTGGTTTTCCCAACTGAAATGAACATAGGTCATTACAACGACGTATGGCGCGATCAAAAGCAATGCTCTCAAGTGAAAAACCACACAGTTTCTCACTTTTGACGAACAATACTACGCTGCCGATCTAACAGTCCAAAGTTCCAGAGCCGTCATGACCAAGCCGCAGACAGCCGTGATCCGTGAGCTCTCCTCGTCATTTTTCGGCGCGAAGAGAGGGGGGTTCGAATAGTGGAGAGTCCCAGGGCAAAAACTATGTCCTTTTACTAATCTGTTTCCTAGGAGTACCGGATGGAACTCCAGACTTTCTTGATTTCACTCTTAAATTAAGAGAGTGGTTTCTAATAAGGATGCCCCTCAGGCAGTTGAGTTAAGGTCTCCAAAGCCAGTATCTCTCATCATCGTGATTATTTTCTTTTTTAATGGACAAGAATGAGTTCATTGTTTAGGGATGATAATAATGTCACAAGTTACTTCGACCACATCGTAAATAATGAATAAATATCAATTTCTTTTGACTCGACTCCTCTCATTTAGTAGATAGTTTAAATTACTGAAGCCCGGCTCTTACCTAAGCAAGTGAAAAAGAGAAAGATCTCATGCCGATTTGGTAGTAGGTAAGGAAGGTAGGTATCCTACGAAGGACCTTAAAGAGTTCAATACAGGCAGACAGACAGATAGACAGAAATTACGGAAAAGTAAAAAATACATTTACTCTGGACATGACCGGTGCAGAAATACCATTCTTTTTAAATTCTGATCAATGTACAGACAAAACCCTTATTTTATAGATATAGGTATTCAAAAGATACCCCTGAACAACCTCTGAAAGTCTGTCGATGGAATTCGTGTTCACCCTGTATACGTATATATTTGAAGCGTGTCGTTGTATGGATGTGAAATATGGACTATAAGTAGCCCATAAAGGAGGAGAATAAAATATTATGGGTTCATCGAATCAAGAATGAAGAGAAACTGAACCGAACTGGTGAGAGAAGAACTATTTGGCGAACTTAGACAAGAAGAAGAGAGAGAATGACTGGTTACATCTTAAGACAACCAGGACTTGTTCAGTTGGCTTTAGAGGGAAGTGTAGAAGGTAAGAATGGCAAGGGTGGCCGAAGGTATGAATATGGCAAACAAATTAAGGTAGAGTTGGGACGTAGTAGTTAGGTGGCATTGAAAGCTGCGAGGAAATTAAGGGCTAATACCGGTCCCTGCGGTACTCCAACTACAAGCAAAATAGAGTAGCGTTCATTATTCAGATAATAGATGTAAACGTATGGTAAATACACAATGTTTCGCTCATGTTTGAATAGTACAAAGCAGTTTATTCGAGTACTTACTGATAACCAATATCGTACCACCCCTTTCCTTGGTGGTACCGCTGCATGGATCTCATACTCCTACTGCATTCTGCGGAGGTGTTACATGGACCAGGAATGTAGGTGTGATGAATGAGCACGTATGGCACAGGAATAGTTAAGTTTTGTCTGTGTGTAACGGGCGCCGCTCTCCAGTCTGCTTTGCTGACGATGTCTGGACACTCGCCTGGAAATATAAGAGAAGTAATAATTGAAAGTTGCTTTAATATGTTTTCCTGTAGATTACGAAATAATTTTAACTTAATCTTTAATTTGAAATTGATAGAATATAATACTCCCATCCCCTAGTTCGGATAGCCAGAAACTAGGCAGAGAGAATAATCATTTATTGCAATACAAATTATTTTAACAGGGCGAGTTGGCCGTGCGGTGAGGGGCGCGCGGCTGTGAGCTTGCATCCGGAAGATAGTTGGTTCGAATCCCACTGTCGGTAGCCCTGAAGATGGTTTTCCGTGGCTTCCCAATTTCACACCAGGCAAATGCTGGGGTTGTACCTTAATTAAGGCCACGGGCGCTTCCTTCCAACTCCTAGACCTTTCTTGTCCCATCGTCGCCATAAGACCTACCTGTGTCGGTGAGGCGTAAAGCCACTAGCAAAAAAAATGTAATACATGTATAATCTTTTTGCAATTAATTTATTTGTTACTAACTTAAATATTGCAATTACACCTACTCACTAATTACACCCGATCTCTAAATTGTAATTTGTAAAATTTTTATTTTTGTCCTAGACATTAACATTGTTATATAGTCTTGGATCACATGTATCTTACCCCAATTAATTCGGGTTAGTGCAAGTATTTATTTGTGTCACTAGTCTGAACAGTGTTATCGTTAGCTTATAATAGACATTATGAATTAATTAATTAATTAATTAATACACTGACTGACAGAGCAAATGCAACACCAAGAAGGAGTGGTCAGAACTTTATGCCAATTGCAGGGTAGACTGACGTCACTGAGGTATGCTCATGATGTGAAATGCGCCGCTGTGCTGCGCACGTAGCGAACGATAAATGGGACACGGCGTTGGCGAATGGCCCACTTCGTACCGTGATTTCTCAGCCGACAGTCATTGTAGAACGTGTTGTCGTGTGCCACAGGACACGTGTATAGCTAAGAATGCCAGGCCGCCGTCAACGGAGGCATTTCCAGCAGACAGACGACTTTACGAGGGGTATGGTGATCGGGCTGAGAAGGGCAGGTTGGTCGCTTCGTCAAATCGCAGCCGATACCCATAGGGATGTGTCCACGGTGCAGCGCCTGTGGCGAAGGTGGTTGGCGCAGGGACATGTGGCACGTGCGAGGGGTCCAGGCGCAGCCCGAGTGACGTCAGCACGCGAGGATCGGCGCATCTGCCGCCAAGCGGTGGCAGCCCCGCACGCCACGTCAACCGCCATTCTTCAGCATGTGCAAGACACCCTGGCTGTTCCAATATCGACCAGAACAATTTCCCGTCGATTGGTTGAAGGAGGCCTGCACTCCCGGCGTCCGCTCAGAAGACTACCATTGACTCCACAGCATAGACGTGCACGCCTGGCATGGTGCCGGGCTAGAGCGACTTGGATGAGGGAATGGTGGAACGTCGTGTTCTCCGATGAGTCACGCTTCTGTTCTGTCAGTGATAGTCACCGCAGACGAGTGTGGCGTCGGCGTGGAGAAAGGTCAAATCCGGCAGTAACTGTGGAGCGCCCTACCGCTAGACAACGCGGCATCATGGTTTGGGGCGCTATTGCGTATGATTCCACGTCACCTCTAGTGCGTATTCAAGGCACGTTAAATGCCCACCGCTACGTGCAGCATGTGCTGCGGCCGGTGGCACTCCCGTACCTTCAGGGGCTGCCCAATGCTCTGTTTCAGCAGGATAATGCCCGCCCACACACTGCTCGCATCTCCCAACAGGCTCTACGAGGTGTACAGATGCTTCCGTGGCCAGCGTACTCTCCGGATCTCTCACCAATCGAACACGTGTGGGATCTCATTGGACGCCGTTTGCAAACTCTGCCCCAGCCTCGTACGGACGACCAACTGTGGCAAATGGTTGACAGAGAATGGAGAACCGTCCCTCAGGACACCATCCGCACTCTTATTGACTCTGTACCTCGACGTGTTTCTGCATGCATCGCCGCTCGCTGTGGTCCTACATCCTACTGAGTCGATGCCGTGCGCATTGTGTAACCTGCATATCGGTTTGAAATAAACATCAATTATTCGTCCGTGCCGTCTCTGTTTTTTCCCCAACTTTCATCCCTTTCGAACCACTTCTTCTTGGTGTTGCATTTGCTCTGTCAGTCAGTGTAATTAAATGGATGATTTGCCTGCTTGGGTTATACTGTATGACTGAATGCATGATGAATGTATGGATGAATAATGCACGAATGAATGAACAACCTTTATTTTCTCCAGATCTGTACAGTAAGAAAGCTAATGGATCTATTCGGAGAAAATAAAAATAACAAATATCAAGAACGCTCCAAAATTTTTGGCAACAGATACGGTATTGGTCCAGTGGAAAGACTAACGAAATTCAAATAACTTGTAGAAAGAATTCAAGAAAATGGTTTAGACAAATCTGCAATAAAAGAAACACAGGATGGAAAGAGCATATGGTATCACAAAGAATTGTATAACAAAAAGAATTTTATAACTACAGTGGTGAAACCGCAATGCCTATATGCAATTGAATGCCTGGTACTAAACTATAGATTAGATAAACTTGAGGTACTAGAAAGGAGAATCATGAGGAAAAATCTTTGGCCCTGTGAAAACAACAGAACTATGGAAATTAAGATCTAATGATGAAATATACAGGAACATAGAAAACATATCAGAAACCACAAGAAAAACGAGATTGCAACTTTTTGGACATATTTACAGAATGGATGATTCCAGATTAACAAAAAGGATTTTCAAATACCTTTGGGACAAAAAGGCAACAACTAGCTGGATTCAAGAAGTAAGGAAAGATTTAGAAAGAAATAATATAAGAGAAGAAGCAAGTATGGACAGGGAAGTTTTTAGAAAGTGGGTAGTAAGTATGGAAGGGTTCCAAGAAAGATTGAACAAGAAGCCTGGTGCGAAGTGGTCCGAGGACAGAAGGAAACAGCATAATGAAAGAATGAAATGAAAGAATTTTGGAAGGTACGCTGTATTCGGAAATATTACCTTTCATTAAAGAAAAGACCGTTCATGAGAGGAGACATTTTTGGTATAATGGTGTCAAATTTCCCTTGGGGCCAATCAAATGATCATAAATATGTCTTTCAAAAAATGAAACTCAAACTGATATCGATTTATTTATTTGCGTCTAACGAATTGTTTCCGAGAGATATCTATATGGAATGGGGAGTGGACAAGCGTAGGATTCATTGCATTGAAAGGAGGAAAATGACTCGGAGCCTATGAAACTGTCGCGAATGAATAACAGTGCAACCTCGATATATCGAATCACCTCGGGAGATAAATTTTATTTCGAGTTATCGAAATTACGAGAATTAGAGAATACCGTTTTCGATCATATATAGCACATAATTGAATCATATGTATCAACGGGCTTATACTGAATATATTATTTTTAACAGTATTTAAATATGTCTAAACAAACTTTATTTTACAGCATCACTTTAATTATAATCCTCATTATAATAACGTTTTAGAAGTCAGGAAGCCGGCCCCGTGGTGTAGGGGTAGCGCGCCTGCCTCTTACCCGGAGGCCCCGGGTTCGATTCCCGGCCAGGTCAGGGATTTTTACCAGGACCTGAGGGCTGGTTCGAGGTCCACTCAGCCTACGTGATTAGAACTGAGGAGCTATCTGACGGTGAGATAGCGGCCCCGGTCTAGAAAGCCAAGAATAACAGCCGAGAGGATTCGTCGTGCTGACCACACGACATCTCGTAATCTGCAGGCCTTCGAGCTGAGCAGCGGTCGCTCTGTAGGCCAAGACCCTCCAAGGGCTTTAGTGCCATGGAGTTTGGTACAGTACGTACAGTAGTGAAACAAGGAACATACCTCGGTTAAGACATTTAGAACAAATCCGTTAGTTTCTTCATTTTGTTACGGTTAACCTTTTCTCCCTTCACGTTGAAACTTCTCGTCAATACCACGCAGCCGAGATTCGTAAATGGAGCTTGTCATCCGCTTTCGTATGTGGCCGCTAATTAATTCACACCCGAGAAACAGAGAGGCTTCGCCGATTTTCCTATCACTAGAAGTTTTAGGTTTTCGGTTCTCGTCATGTTAGCTCCCAGCATCACTGTAACCCTTTCTTTATTTGTTAACTGTTCCTCACAAACCACAAATGCCGTATTGCACAGTTAATTTTGCACAAAATTCGAGTTACAGAATATCTTTTGCTTCGAGGGAGGAAATGTTTGCTTCGAGATATTGAGAAATTCGTGTAACCGAATTTCGAGTATTAGAAAAATAAATGCACGTGAAGAATAGGACAAACGGGCGGGAAATTTAAGTTACTTCAAGATAATGAAAATTCGAGTACTGTAATGGAGGTTCCAGTTATCGAGGTTCGACTGTAATCAGTTTATGATGACATGAGTCCTCTATGATAATATCTTGCCGGGCTGAGTGGCTCAGACGGTTGAAGCGCTGGCCTTCTGACCCCAACTTGGCAAGTTCGATACTGGCTCAGTCGGGAGGTATTTGAAGCTGCTCAAACCGAGCGAGTTGGCCGTGCGCTTAAGGGTGCACAGCTGTGAGCTTGCATTCGGGAGATAGTGGGTTCGAACTCTACTGTCGGCAGCCCTGACTATAGTTTTCCGTGGTTTCCCGTTTTCACGCCAGGCAAATACCGGGCTGTACTATTAAGGCTACGACCTCTTCCTTTCCACTCCTAGCCCTTTCCTGTCCCATCGTCGCCATAAGACCTATATGTGTCGGTGTGACGTAAAGCAACTTGTAGAGAGAGATAGAGAAGAAAAGGAAGGTCCTTAGACGTCAGCCTCGTGTCGGTACATTTACATGTTCGTGAAAAAACTCCTGCGGGACTAAATACCTGCACCTTGGCATGTACGTAAACCGCAAAAGTGGTTAGTGGGATGCAAAGCAAATGCCATTATTATTATTATTATTATTATTATTATTATTATTATTATTATTATTATTATTATTATTATTATTATTATTATTATTATTATGTGCGTATGGACCCAATGGATCACGCAAAGCTCTAACGATTCTGTTTTCTGAGTTGCCAAACAGCTCTCATCCTTTCTCCGTGGATCCTTTTTCGTTCTTCTGTCCACTTTGCTCCAGTCTTCTTTTTCACTTCGTTCTCTGGTTGCACTTTCCATCCATTAACTTTTTTTCTGTAGAGGTTTCTGTCCGTGGTGTCAGTTGAGTCCATATGGGCTTTTTCCAGATCCTTCTTCACTTCCAGTACCCATGGAAAATTTTTTAGATGTTCTATGTAGGTGAGAATATTGTGTGTCAGTCTACTTGCCGGCAGTCTGCGAACGTGCCCATAAAATTTCAGACGTCTTTTGCGGACGTCTGCTGCAATGTTGGAATGCTCTTCTGTCTCTTTGCGTGACCTCAGTCTATATCCATCTCCTGTTTTTCGGGGGCCGAGAATTTTCCTCAGGATTCTTCTTTTTTCTTTTAAAATGTTTTCTAGGTCACTTTTCCCGTTTAGTGTAAGGGTCTCGCTGGCATATAAGACTTCGGGCTTTATTACTGTATTATAGTGTCTGATCTTTGCATGGCGGGACAAGCACTTTTTATTGTATATGTTGTGAACCCTACCGTAGGCTTTCCGAAATTTTTGTAGGCGAATTTTCTGGGCAGACTTCTCGCCTCCCGTATTATTATTATTATTATTATTACTACTATTATTGATAATATATTTCTCAGGCATGGTCATCCATCAATATTTCACATCACAGCCTGCACGATTGCTAGGTAACATTGCGTCACGCCTTTAGTATCGCGACTTTTGTGACCTCCCCTCGCCGCCCCCCCCCCCCCAGCCAGAATACATATTTATGTCCAAAACAGGGTGATGTTAAAATTTTGTTGGTAACTGTACTGTATATTTCAGCAGCAAACAAACCTCCGTCCCTCCCCCTTGGATTCTCTTTCTCACTTAATCATGTCTAAATCTCATCGGGATACAGATTAGATGGACGTATTCTAAGTAGCCTGTATGCGGCTGTCAACCAGGTGTCCAAAACTCTTTACATGGAACACTTACAAGAAAATTATGCCAAATCACTAATACTCATTATTTCCACAATCACTTCTCTCGTATTTCAATCAGCGTGTCTTACATTCAACATTCTTCTGTAACAGTACCTATCGTCCATGTGCCACTCAAGTATACTTTCAGAAAATAACATGCTTTTTCTTAGTAGAATAGCGTGGAATGCCGTGTAGATTGTCGAAGGAAGTGGGTCATTCACCAGGAGAAACCTGCCATTTTTTCAGGTAGATGTAGAATAGTAATGGCCCTATCTCTTGCCCTTGTAGTACTTATATGAATAAATTTCCTTGCGAAAGTTTTATCATCATTTGTCACTTAAGTTAATTATGTGCCGGACTAAGTGGTACATATGTTTGCTTACGTTCGTTCCCGGCCGAATAGTTGGTAGATAACTCAGAGTCTTCCAAAACCGTAAAAGTACTGTAATTAGTGGAAAATACCAAGAATTCGTTATTAGTTAATCCGTGGGGTAATAACCTAGATCTGAACTCGAGCTCTATGAACTTCCTCTTAGAGGAACTGCATCAGATTTTACTTACTCTGTTCACTAAGGGATTTTGAATATTTTAGTGCTCAATACGATCGATGAAGGTCTCGCCTTTATTAGAAGCACGCTAGCTTTCTTAGTAGAACAGTGTGGAATGCCGTGTATATTGTCGAAGGAAGTGGGTGCTTCACCAGAAGAAACCTGCAGTTTTTCAGGTAACTCTAGAATAGTAATGGCCCTATCTCTTGCCCTTGTAGTACTTATTGCGTCAGTAACTTGTGTTGTAACTTCCAGAAGGATTTGACTGTTAATGCGGTTTGAACAGCACAATAGCTTGTAAAGTGACTTTTGATATAATTTGTCTCTAAAGCTCTGTCTTTATTGTCATAACATGCCGACCGACGTGGCGTATTTGATTGATCAATGGACCTCTCTTCCAAAGACTCCCTGTGGGTGGGGCCGGTAAAATATTGCTTCCACTTAATTGTATCAGTCTTCTCGCTTTCATATCTTCTATCCGACCTGCTGTGGTCAACTCTTGTCTTTTTTCGACACCGACGGTATTAGTTTGGCTAGGCGTAGGGACTCTTCCATTTTCACGCCCTTCTTGTCCCTTTCCTTCCTCTTGCCGATACCTTTATTTTTCGAAGTGTCAGACCTCCTTTTTACTGCAGGTACCTTGAGCACGCTTTCCTGATACCAATAATGACTGAAGAGAATTTGATGAAATTCGGCATTTAAAGACGGTGAATTACGGACTACAATTTAGGCTATAAATAATTTTATTCACGCTGAGTGAAATGGTAGTAACTTTTGGGAAGACCTAAAATGTAATTATCAAATATTTATATTATTAGTGCTGCTATCGATAAATACTACATAACTTTCTAAATTTCCAATTATTTATGTCTTATACATTTTAACCGTATCGGCTATAACAAAAGAGATATTAATGCAATTTGATTTTTGTTGTTAAGTCCACTTCAACACTGACCCACGAGAAAATGGGTGAACAGAATTTTATGAAAATCGGTATATAGTCTGGGAATAAGTTACTACAGTCTAAGCTATAAATATTGTTTATTCAGGCTGGATGAAATGGTAGTTTAGGGATAGGTGCCTACATTTTAATTTTTTTAATACGTATGTTACTGGTCCTATCGAAAAGTATTACATAAGAAAAGTTGTAGAGAATAAATGTTCCAATCATTTTTGTCTCACACTTTTTTTTTACTATTTGCTTTACGTCGCACCAACACAGATAGGTCTTATGGCGACGATGGGATAGGAAAGGTCTAGGAGTGGAAAGGAAGCGGTCGTGGCCTTAATTAAGGTATCTGGTGCGAAAATGGGAAACCACGGAAAACTATATTCAGGGCTGCCGACAGTGGGGTTCGAACCCACTATTTCCCGGATGCAAGCTCACAGCTGCGCGACCCTAACCGCACGGCCAACTCTCCCGGTTTATACAGTTTTACCATACGGACTATGATAATAGAACTGACGAATTTAGTCTATTGCTGCTTAGTCTATTTTCCCCCTGTGGGTGGGGGCAGTAGAATAACACCCACGGTATCCCCTGCCTGTCGTAAGAGGTGACTAATAGGGGGCCCATGGGCTCTGAACTTTGGAGCGTGGGTTGGCGACCACGGGGCCCTTAGCTGAGTCCTGGCATTGTTTCCACTTACTTGTGCCAGGCTCCTCACTTTCATCTATCCTATCCGACCTCCCTTAGTCAACTCTTGTTCTTTCCCGACCCCGACGCTTTTAGGTTTGCGAGGGCTAGGGAGTCTTTCATTTTCACGCCCTTCGTGGCCCTTGTCTTCCTTTGGCCGATATCTTCATTTTTCAAAGTGTCGGACCCCTTCCATATTTTTCCTCTGATTAGTGTTATATAGAGGATGGTTGCCTAGTTGTACTTCCTCTTAAAACAATAATCACCACCACCACCACCACCGGCTTAGTCTATATCAATGCCGAGCATTGCTAACGTGGAAATGTTGTAACGTGGTAACTGGCGAAGGTTTTTGTCATGATTGTCTTAAGGTGTAAAACCGCGTGGTTATCGGTCCGTATTGACAAAGAAAATTGTGAAGATTATTATAAAAAGTGAGAAAAGTCATAAAAAAAATCGCTTGGAATCGTGAAAGAAGGAAGGGCTGCTCTACATTAGATCTTCTAATAACCCAGAATCGGAAGAAAACTAATTGTGAATGCCTACAATATGGAAATCTCATAAAACTGATCAACAGTAACATTACATTGACCATTGTTGTGATATGATGTTTCTCTTCAGCTGCCACTCCAGTGTTGCCAACCCATAAATATTTTCTCCGCTAAATTTTAGTTGAATATCCGCTAAATTCCGCTAAATTTCGAAATGAAGCAAAAGAGCGTATACCAGCTGTTGTAATAAAAGAGATTAACTCAACACTCACCAGTTTCAGAACAGGAGTTCAGCATCTTCTCCTCCGCGCACTACATGCTCTGAAGCAGATGTGCTGAGTTGAAGTCCTATGGTTTCATATGAAGCCACATGGTACTATTCTTTTTCAAAGAATATGCTGGCAGTTCACAGCAGCAAAGACCATACGGAAATTTTCAAATCTATTTCGAAAGTCATTTTCACATTCATCAGTGTTTTCATTGTTTTTGATAAGTGCGGAAAGAATTCGTGTCAAACAATTTCGTCTCCCTGTGGGTGGGGGTGGTAGAATAACACCCACGGTATCCCCTGCCTGTCGTAAGAGGCGACTAAAAGGGGCCCCAGGGGCTCTGAACTTTGGAGCGTGGGTTGGCGGCCACGGGGCCCTTAGCTGAGTCCTGACATTGCTTCCACTTACTTGTGCCAGGCTCCTCACTTTCATCTATCCTATCCGACCTCTCTTGGTCAACTCTTGTTCTTTTCCGACCCCGACGCTATTAGGTTTGAGAGGGCTAGGGAGTCTTTCATTTTCATGCCCTTCGTGGCCCTTATCTTCCGTTGGCCGATACCTTCATTTTTCGAAGTGTCGGATCCCTTCCATTTTTTTTCTCTCTGATTAGTGTTATATAGAGGATGGTTGCCCCGTTGTACTTCCTCTTAAAACAATAATCACCACCACCACCACCACCTCAAACAATTTCGCATTTATGTTGCACTGCCAATAGACGCACCGACCATATTTGGGATCAATGGGAAGCTCAACCAACTAGTCTTTTAACGTTTAATTATTTTACCACTATTTACGAAATATCTGTCTACTTATTAACCTTTTCTTTCGACATATTGACGTACCAAAAAGAACCTGATGTCAAAAGAAACACGACACTACCCGGCTCATCAAGAGTTGAGTAACAATTGCAACAATTTCTGACTGAGGCTGTGGGCCAGAACTGGTCTAGAAAACGACTGGTAGTATGCAGCACAAGTTCGATACAACGGGAATAAGTAGACTATTATGCCGTACTAAGTTCTATATTAATTTTTCTCCTGGTGATGAAAGGTGATATTGTTAGCGCTGAAAATCGCTAAAAGAAGTTTCAAAATCCGTCAAAAAATCCACTGTCTGCTAAATGGAAATTTTATCCACTGTTCCATTTAAAAATCCTCCAAATTTGGCGGAAAATCCGCTGAGTTGGCAACACTGTGCCATTCATCTCCGATAGATGGGATACTGCTGCGTCCCGAGTAAAGCAGCCTGTCTGAATATTGGCGGAAAATAGCTGGGAGT
This sequence comes from Anabrus simplex, assembly GCF_040414725.1. Classification (NCBI taxonomy): domain Eukaryota; kingdom Metazoa; phylum Arthropoda; class Insecta; order Orthoptera; family Tettigoniidae; genus Anabrus; species Anabrus simplex. The sequence goes on along the minus strand of NC_090279.1, from coordinate 181,032,180 downwards.
TAGATAACTGATTGCCCCGCCAACGACCGGTACTACAGCTGGTAATCGTATAAATCTACTGCTGGATTATCTAAAGGAGGTATGCCCTTGCGATTTTTATTTTTTTAAACCACCTTTATGAACCGGAATCCTGCATACAGCGGAACAAACTTTTGGCCCCTTCGTTTTCCATTGAGGTCGGTTTTTACTGTACGTTACATTCAGTGGCGTATTCTGGATTTCCCACGGAGGTATACAAACCATGCAGTAACACAATGTATTTAGTAAATTCCAATTCTGCTCACCCTAATTACATGTAGGTGAACTGGACCTTGCGATTCTTTTTTCAGAATTCCTTGTTGACGTCACTGTAGAACTCCTCACGTGCTTTCAACTCAACAAGAAGATTCTACTCCATAGATATCATTCCTAACGCAGGGAGACGACTCTGACTTTGAAGATTGCGTACGAAAGATTTTATTCGCTTATGTATTCTATTATGTATAACAGCTCTCCCTAACACTTATAAGAGCGTTTTTGGCGTGAAGCGTGAAGCAGTTTGTTACGCATCTTTATTTTCACCAAGTTCAGCTGACCAAGAGGACGTTCTACCTCTACAATAGAACAAGATAGAGAAATATTGGCAACTCTTTGAATGGATTGACAGCAACAGAATCTAAATAAAAAATAAAGAACTCTACACAGCTTTGGGCTGGTTATCGTCGTAAGGCCAGTCCTGGAAACTGGAGCAGCTGAATGGGGTCCGTACCGAAGAGACCTCATCTCGCCAGGGGGTAATCCGTGTTTCTTGCTCGACGTTACCTTGGGCATTTCAATTTTCTCCATGCAGTTAACAGTTAGTAGAAGGTAGCTCTTGAATGGTGAGAGATTCAAGTGCAGTGACATCATGCGGAGGATTTCAGAACTATGTCTGCCACCGGATGAAATTTTAAGATTGAATGCGTTTTGTTCGTAACTTCTCCATTATTTTGCTCTCCCTCTTCTTTCTGTCTACAGTGGCACTGCCTTCGTAATGTCCAGGCCGTACTGTACCTCTGATGACGTCACGCTTTGGGGGGAACTTGAAGGCGATACGCATACGCTCCGCTTGAATAACACACTCGTTTAAATTACTTAAAGAACTGTTAACACCTTATAAAACCAAAACCTACCGTCAAATATTTGTTAATTCTGACATACAATGCATATTCTTCTCCGTAACGTTCTATTTCTCGCGTATATACGTTCGTTTGCGTGAGTACAGCCTAACATTTTGAGACATATTCTTGCGATTTTATCCATTTTCTGGTCAACTGGAACATTCACATCATACACACTGACAGAAAACATGCAGCCAATTACCATACTATTTATTACAAATATAAATTATTTCTGTACCTCACTGTTTCCACTTCATGAACACTGCAGCTTTCCTGGACCTCTTACAGGAAGTTACACCAGTAAGGAGTAGGTCTGCTCTCTTTGAAGCACTTTGTTGAATACACAAGTCGGTGTGAATTTTGGAAAAGTTATTTAAAGCTATATTCACCCAAATATATATATACACTGTCCGGCCAGGTCTTCCAATTTCTTCCCGCAGTCACAAATGACTAGGGAATCTGCCAACTGCATTGACTCCAAAGCCAAGGATATTGTGACACACTAAGGATTGTCTGAATTTAGAAATACCATCTTATATGTATCTGACACTAACACACAAAATACTTTGTACACCTCAATTCTAAGTTCTATTGACATGTCTGATGGATACTTTAAGCCCCCTCGATTTAGGAAATTCAGATATCTTACTTCTGGAGATAATTCATATATAAGATCTGAATCTGTCAGAAGATAACATTTACATAAATCACACTGCTGTTTGATACTCTTTTTTTTTTTTGTTGCTATTTGCTTCTCGTCGCGCCGACACAGATAGGTCTTACGGCGACGATAGGACAGGAAAGGTCTAGGAATGGGAAGGAAGTGGCCGTGGCCTTAATTAAGGTACAGCCCCAGCATTCGCCTGGCGTGAAAATGGGGAACCACGGAAAACCATCTTCAGGGCTGCCGACAGTGGGGTTCGAACCCACTGTCTCCCGAATACTGGATACTGGCCGCACTTAAGCGACTGCAGCTATCGAGCTCGGTGATACTCATAAATAAGACTTGCATTTTCAAATACACTGAATTCAGATAAGCCATAGGTCTGATTACATAAAAATACAGGACCTACCTAACGGGACCCATGTTTATGACATAATAAAAAAAAATTACCTCACCATCTGGACGTGACACTCTTATTTCTCTCAGGATGTGATTTTCAGGAAAGTGCTTGATACACAAAACTGTGTTTTGATTAACTATTAAATTCTCCCTGGGAATAGCCTTCTTCCATAACCAAACTAGTTCTTCATCAAAAGGAAACACAAATGCCGGAGTGTACTCTCCTTGTTTATAATTGGCTTTGCAGCCAGGCACACAGCAACTCTAAGGCATGGTGATTTCCCTCACTGATCATCTTAATTCAAGTATATACAATTCGTGGTTAATAATAAAACACAGAATGCAGAAACTCAATTAATTTTACACTATAAATATAACTTTACACAAATAAACCACAAAATTAAAACACCGAAGAACGATCTTCTTAACCTATAGCTTCACATAAATACACGCTCACACTAAGTTTTCTTCACTAATTAACGACTTCCCACTTAATAATGCAGTCGATGACGTCTCATTCTCACATATATCTGAGTGAACATGCAGCCATCGTTAAAAGTTTCAATAAAACTGCGAAAAACTGTGTTTAACTCTACTAACTCATGTGCTAAACTTCCCCCCTAACGATCAGCTGATTGCTTTCCCGCGCTAGTTACAATACGGCCTGGACATCACGAAGGCAGTGACAGTGGATTAGATGGCGAGACTACACCAGCGCCACACATAGTCAAGCAACGGAACTAGTGCAGTTGTACGGAACTTTTGAACTTCTGAGTGATGAATTTAATAATACTTCACTTGTAACAACCTAAACTCGTACTACAGACAGTTTTTTGCGCTATCATAGGAGAACGTGGTACGCCTACCTCAGCACTCACCACCATCTATCTACAGCTGCGTCATCCGAGGGATCGATCCCAGCATAGTGCCTGCCGTTCTTGCCCACGACCTCCGCCAGGCAAACATCGCTGTACAGCGCGCCTTCCGCATCTATAACTCAGATGGACCTACTTTCCTGGTGCGGATTCAACTACCCACTTCAGACGCCGTCCAGCGCCTCATCGCTTCCGGAATTCACATCTATGGTCGCCTTCATCGTGTGGAACCTTCGCATTCTCCCCCACAACCCCTGCACCGTCTTAACACACCACGCCGTCGTCCCCGGCCTGACCCACCTCCTATCTCACCTCGTCCACATCTTCGATCACCTACTATCCCACCCCTGCCACCCTATTCCTCCCCCACTCCACCAACCCCTGATCTACTCCGCCTTCTTCTTACTTCCCTCACCAACTTCTCCTCATTCTACAATACCTTCGCCTTACACCTTTTTCCTAGCCCACTCTCCTAAATCATTAGGCTATATCTCTGCTCTGTATCATTCATATTGCATCTCTGTATTTTAATTGAATGGAAACAATAAAAACTCATCATAATACTGAAGCCCCCTTAACCACGAGGCCTTTCCTTTTCCATCCAGCATTCTTCACATAGTCTTTTCCCAGCTCCCAATTTCCACATCCCCCTGTGGGTGGGGGCGGTAGAATAACACCCACGGTATCCCCTGCCTGTCGTAAGAGGCGACTAAAAGGGGCCTTAAGGGCTCTGAACTTTGGAGCGTGGGTTGGCGACCACGGGGCCCTTAGCTGAGTCCTGGCATTGCTTCCACTTACTTGTGCCAGGCTCCTCACTTTCATCTATCCTATCCGACCTCTCTTGGTCAACTCTTGTTCTTTTCAGACCCCGACGCTATTAGGTTTGGGAGGGCTAGGGAGTCTTTCATTTTCATGCCCTTCGTGGCCCTTGTCTTCCTTTGACCGATATCTTCATTTTTCGAAGTGTCGGACCCCTTCCATATTTTCACTCTGATTAGTGTTATATAGAGGATGGTTGCCTAGTTGTACTTCCTCTTAAAACAATAATCACCACCACCACCACCACCAATTTCCACACATCTCCTCCTCCCCGCCCAAGCTCTCGGCCAGAGGGAGGGCGTAACACTTCAGGTGGCCCGCCCCACCACTTCAGGGTGGGGAATGAAAACTTTTCGCACGCACGCACGCACGCTATCATAACGCATGCAATGAATGCCTTGCATGCAAGGAAAATACGCCCCTGGTTACATTAGTATTCAGAGAGAAAGTCAAAATTTTGGCAAGATCATTTATTAACTCTGCAGAGTAAATACGCCTGTATAAACCGGTACTTCCCACTGGCTAAACACTCATGATTGTAGCAGCAATTACCACAGGTTGGTGATTTCCGGAATACTAAATGCGAATGACATAACGCTAAGCCTGCTTTCATTTGTTGTGTACACAAAGTCGTGGTCTTGAGATTTAGTTTAGCAAATCCTGTTCTTGAATGGAATTGTATTCTTAAAGGATTCAAGGTTCATTAAAAGAAAGTAAAGGATATCTAACACTCCTCTTTAGAAGCAGTCTTGCGTAACCGTGCGTTTTGTTTGCTGGATGCCTTGAAGAGGCCACGGTGTTTCCCCGCGGCTGTTTGGAAGGGGCGTGATGGCCCGCTGTTATCCTCAAAGTGTCCACGGTTCGTGTCCCAGACAATGCCTTGATAACCGTATTAGCAGTCACGTTAAAATACACCCTGTACCCAGCAAGTGGCCGTGCGGTTAGTGCCGCGCAGCAGTGAGTTTGCATTTGGGAGAAAGTGGGTTCGAACCCCACCGTCGGCAGCCCTGAAGATGGTTTTCTGTGGTTTCCCATTTTCACACCGGGTGAATGCTGGGGCTGTACCTTGATTAAGGCCACGGCCACTTTCTTCCCACTCCTCATCCTTTCCTATCCTGTCGTCGCCACAAAACCTATCTGTGTTGGTGCGACGTAAATAAAATAATAATAATAATAATAATAATAATAATAATAATATAATAATAATAATAATAATAATAATAATAATAATAATAATAATGTCCGCCTCTGTGGTGTAGTGGTTAGCGTGATTAGCTGCCACCCCCGGAGGTCTGGGTTCGATTCCCGGCTCTGCCACGGCATTTGAAAAGTGGTGTGAGGGCTGGAACGGGGCCACTCAGCCTCGGGAGGTCAACTGAGTAGAGGTGGGTTCGATTCCCACCTCAGCCATCATCGAAGTGGTTTTCCGTGGTTTCCCACTTCTCCTCCAGGCAAATGCCGGGATGGTACCTAAGTTAAGGCCACGGCCGCTTCATTCCCTCTTCCTTGCCTGTCCCATCCAATCTTCCCATCCCTACACAAGGCCCCTGTTCAGCATAGCAGGTGAGGCCGCCTGGGCGAGGTACTGGTCATTCTCCCCAGTTGTATCCCCCGACCCAAAGTCTGAAGCTCCAGGACACTGCCCTTGAGGCGGTAGAGGTGGGATCTCTCGCTGAGTCCGAGGGAAAAAACCGACCCTGGAGGGTAAACGGATTAATAATAATAATAATAATAATAATAATAATAATAATAATAATAGGGTGGTAGGCTGTAATTATTGTAACGGCCACGGAGTTTTGAGGGTTTCCTAGACTTACTAATTGGAAATATATAAAATTTTGTCTGTACATTGCTCAGAATTACGTTTCTTTCTTTCTCTCTTTCTTTCTTAATCCATTTACTCTCCAGGGTTGGTTTTTCCCTCGGACTCAAACGAGGGATCCCACATCTACCGCTTCAAGGAGGGTGTCCTGAGCGTGAGACTTTGGGTCGGGGATATAACTGGGAAGGAGGACCAGTATCTCGCCCAGGCAGCTCACAGGGGCCTTGTAGGGGGCGTGAATTTTAGTGGGGATAGACAAGGAAGAGGGAAGGAAGCGGCCGTGGCCTTAAGTTTAGGTACCATCCCGGCACTTGCCTGGAGGAGAAGTGGGAAACTATGGAAAACCACTTCGAGAATGGCTGAGGTTGGAATCTGACCCCCTCTACTATCTCCCGAGGCTGAGTTGACCCCGTTCCAGCCCTCGTACCACTTTTCAAATTTCGTAGCAGAGCCGGGAATCGAAACCGGGCCTCAGGGGGTGCCAGCTAATCACACTAACCACTACACCACAGAAGCGGACAGGCAAAAACTTAAGGGCTGGTTTACACGGGTAGAGTAGCGAGGCGAGTAGAGTAGTTAGTAGAGTAGCCACGTTACTCTACTCTACCGCTGTCTGGTAGAGTTGACACTCGTATCGTTCATACGGGGTAGAGTCATACAGTAGAGTAGAGTACAGTAGTAGCACCATGTCAAGACGTAAGCACATCGTAAGGAAGTGTTTAAAGACATTTACAAACATATTACTGCTAGAGGTTAGTGAAGCGTTAGAAGAAGAAGTAAATGAGGAAAAAAGGGAATGGGTAAGAGGCTGGCTTAGTAGGAGAGATACACTCGGGGCAAATTCTGAGAGAACTTGGCAATTTGGAGAAATATGGGGGGACAAACTCGATACAGTTGGCCAAGAACATGAGGGATCGTCTCAGGAATCATTTTGTTAATGAAGGAGCAGTTCCCTGGCAGTACAAGCATGTATTTTAATCCAGGAACACAAACGATTGAATTTTTATGACTTTATTAATTATTGTACAAAAAGTAACGACAGTGTAATCATCCCCTCAGGATTTTACTAGTCTTCGTCTGTGAATACTGTAGTGGTGATTTCTAAGATAAAACTATATGAACGAGCTCCAGTCTAATTATAGATCACAATTCTGGCGAAGGTTTTTGTTCCACGGTGAAGGGGTGAGGTACTCCTTTCCCCAGTTAGACTGTAGTGATGTTTCTATTTCCATTTTTTTGTATTTCAGCCAACCTAAATCTTATCCGAATGAAACTTTACAGAATTCATTTCAAAAGTTATAGAAAGAATACCCATTGGCCATCAGTGTGTCGTCTCAGAACCCACGAGTCTCAAAACTCACGAGTAGAATAATCGGTTGCATCATGAATAAATTTTTCGGTGTAAGTGTGTCGGATGGATAATCAATTGAATTATGTGAATAGATGAAAAATAGAAATATGCCTCTTTTTTGCAATCCATGAAGTCCAATGCTGAAGACGGCACAAACACTCAGTTCCCGAGCCATAGGAATTAACAAATGAAAGTGAAAATCCCGGCCAGGAGTCGAACCTGGGACTCCCTGGACCCATTGGACCACAGGCCAGCATGCTAACCATGTATCCATGCAGCCGGACGACATAAAATTAAAGTAGGTATATTGCCTGCTGCTAGTTAAAATAAATTTTCAGGTGGTAGTAATTACCGGAGCTTAGTTCTATTATGAGGCCAGAAGACGGCATTTACTTATATAAGAAACTTTATTTTACCGATATTAAATATTACGACTGTTAATTCACTCATTTAGTTTCATTAGAGATGAATTTGGTCATGAGTCTCATCGCAGGGAGATTAATTTACTTATCTCCGTTCCCTTCAGAAGGTGGGCGAGTATGATGAACGGTCTCTGATACGCTTTCCGAAAATAATATGAACTCATGCTCCACACGTATGACTGAGTCATGTACTCCCAGATGCCTTACTTAGCATAGATTAATATATTACATCACGCCCCCACACGATTACACGAAACGCAATGTTATATACTCGTAGTATTGAATACTTGGGTCACCAAATTTATAAAATCAGAAATTAAAATGTGTCAGAATTCTATCTAAAATATAGCGAAGTAGCCAATCGCTATCTTTGACGTTCTGTTGCTATATGACTTAAAGAAGACTCCACAGCGCTGATGTTGATAATATTTTATGATGGTGGTTCTTTCCCCAGCCAAGAAAATGTGGAAAGTTTCATTAAAAATCAATAAGTGTTGAAAACAATGAAGGAAAAGGTGGTGGTGGTGATTACTGTTTTAAGAGGGAGTGCAACTGGGCAGCCATCCTTTATTAATACTAATCAGAGGGAAAAAATGGAAGGTGGCCCATACTTCGAGAAAATGAAGGTTTCGGGCAAAGAAAGACAAGGGCCTTTTCTAAAAAATATAAGTACCCCTGGGACCCCTTTTAGTCACCTCTGACGATAGGCAGAGGATACTGTGGATGTTACTCTGCCACCCCAACACACAGGGGTAAATAATGGTCGGTGAATGACACAGAGGTGTATTATTATTATTCGCTAGGGGCTTTACGTCGCACCGACACAGATACGTCTTATGGCGACGATGGAATAGGAAAGGTCTAGGAGTTGGAAGGAAGCGTCCGTGGCCTTAATTAAGGTACAGCCCCAGCATTTGCCTGGTGTGAAAATGGGAAACTACGGAAAACCATCTTCAGGGCTGCCGACAGTGGGATTCGAACCTACTATCTCCCGGATGCAACATTATTATTATTATTATTATTATTATTATTATTATTATTATTATTATTATCATCATCAAAACATTTTTCTGTGGTCTTAAAGGTAATATAACGTATTTTTCCTTTTGATATAAATTTAATGTTAATGGTATCGAGGCCTCAGGAGAGGCCTGGTGAGTGAGTCACCGCGCACCTCACCCCTCCTGCCGTCATCGCAGGCACCTGCTATCCGGAGTCGTGAATTTTGAGACTCATTGGAATATTAATTTAGCTATTAGTTTGTAGTCGTGAGTTTTGATACCATTTGCTACTAATTTTCGCACGTGAGTTTTGAGACGTAACCGGCCATAAGTACACTGTAAATTACGCTGGCGTAGGCCTAATTTGCAGTAACTTCTTCGCCATAAATATCCCAATTATTGATCTATTTATTTTTTTTTTTGTTTGTTGCTTGTACGGCCCAGGCGTAGAGCTTAAGCTTCTAGATCTGACACTGTACTGTAAACAATAATTATTTTGGATATTCCAAACAACATATGGAAACTATTCAATTTGTTGGGGAAATTACTGTTATTGCTGAAAATTAACGGCAGTGACAAGTGATATGTAAAAGATCCCTATGTATGTTATTAATATGATTAATGTACACAGTCCTGCACCATTGTATTGCCTAACTTAAACATGTCGAGACACATGATGAACACGCTGTGTAACATTGAAACTTGAGAAATCTTCATATTAAGTGAAAATCCAGCTGACACTTGTTTATATTTTATGTTGCATTTTCGAGTGTAGATGTCTGCGGCACCACCTCCAGACTTCTTGGATCTTCGTATTTTCATGAGTTCTTGATTGTACGTACATCGTAAATATTTTATTTTCTGTTTCAGTTCCGTTAACCCAAAACCCTCTTTACCCATTTTCTCAATCAAGTCCTCTTCCGCCGCCCGTCTCATATTCTTATTTATATAAGTAACGCTGTTTATGTTCCATAAACATTCTTTTTCGCTGTAGAGCTCCACAAATTTGCAAGTTTCTTCTTCCGTCCACTTCATTTTGCCGCCAAATAAACGCTCAACGTAATACCACCGTCTGCACACACATGCAAATACAGCAGTCGAATGACGCGGCAGCTGAAAAATCGAGCGTCCTCGGACTTCTCCGCCAGCTCTCGGAGCTCGGTTCCGGTGGAGGGGGAAGGATAGTGGTAGAGTAAGGGCTGGTTTACACGGGTAGAGTAGCGAGGCGAGTAGAGTAGTTAGTAGAGTAGCCACGTTACTCTACTCTACCGCTGTCTGGTAGGGCTGGTTTACACGGGTAGAGTAGCGAGGCGAGTAGAGTGGATAGTAGAGCTACTAGCATCGTGTAAACGACCGGGATAGTAGCAAGTAGAGTAGAGTAGTTAGTAGGCAGTAGAGTAGAGTGGGTTTCCGCTGCGGTAAAGTAACTCTACCACTATCCTTCCCCCTCCACCGGAACCGAGCTCCGAGAGCTGGCGGAGAAGTCCGAGGACGCTCGATATTTCAGCTGCCGCGTCATTCGACTGCTGTATTTGCATGTGTGCAGACGGTGGTATTACGTTGAGCGTTTATTTGGCGGCAAAATGAAGTGGACGGAAGAAGAAACTTGCAAATTTGTGGAGCTCTACAGCGAAAAAGAATGTTTATGGAACATAAACAGCGTTACTTATAGAAATAAGAATATGAGACGGGCGGTGGAAGAGGACTTGATTGCGAAAATGGGTAAAGAGGGTTTTGTGTTAACGGAACTGAAACAGAAAATAAAAAAATTACGATGTACATACAATCAAGAACTTATGAAAATACGAAGATCCAAGAAGTCTGGAGGTGGTGCCGCAGACATCTACACTCGAAAATGCAACATAAAATATAAACAGGTGTCAGCTGGATTTTCACTTAATATGAATATTTCTCGTTTCAATGTTACACAGCGTGTTCATCATGTGTCTCGACATGTTTAAGTTAGGCAATACAATGGTGCAGGACTGTGTACATTAATCATATTAATAACATACATAGGGATCTGCTACATATCACTTGCCACTGCCGTTAATTTTCAGCAATAACAGTAATTTCCCCAACAAATTGAATAGTTTCCATATGTTGCTTGGAATATCCAAAATAATTATTGTTTACAGTACAGTGTCAGATCTAGAAGCTTAAGCTCTACACCTGGGCCGTACAAGGAACAAACAAAAAAAAGAATTAAATAGATCAATAATTGGGATATTTATGGCGAAGAAGCTACTGCAAATTAGGCCTACGCCAGCGTAATTTACAGTGTACATATGGCCGGTTACGTCTCAAAACTCACGTGCGAAAATTAGTAGCAAATGGTATCAAAACTCACGACTGCAAAACTAATAGCTAAATTAATATTCCAATGAGTCTCAAAATTCACGACTCCGGATAGCAGGTGCCTGCGATGACGGCAGGAGGGGTTAGGTGCGCGGTGACTCACTCACCAGGCCTCTCCTGAGGCCACGATACCATTAACATTAAATTTATATCAAAAGGAAAAATACGTTATATTACCTTTAAGACCACAGAAAAATGTTTTGATGATGATGATAATAATAATAATAATAATAATAATAATAATAATAATAATAATAATAATAATGTTGCATCCGGGAGATAGTAGGTTCGAATCCCACTGTCGGCAGCCCTGAAGATGGTTTTCCGTAGTTTCCCATTTTCATACCAGGCAAATGCTGGGGCTGTACCTTAATTAAGGCCACGGCCGCTTCCTTCCAACTCCTAGACCTTTCCTATTCCATCGTCGCCATAAGACCTATCTTTGTCGGTGCGACGTAAAGCCCCTAGCGAATAATAATAATACACCTCTGTGTCATTCACCGACCATTATTTCCCCCTGTGTGTTGGGGTGCCAGAGTAACATCCACAGTATCCTCTGCCTATCGTAAGAGGTGACTAAAAGGGGCCCCTGGGGTACTTATATTTTTTAGAAAAGGCCCTTGTCTTTCTTTGCCCGAAACCTTCATTTTCACGAAGTATGGGCCACCTTCCATTTTTTCCCTCTGATTAGTATTAATAGAGGATGGCTGCCCAGTTGCACTCCCTCTTAAAACAGTAATCACCACCACCACCTTTTCCTTCATTGTTTTCAACACTTATTGATTTTTAATGAACCTTTCCACATTTTCTTGGCTGGGGAAAGAACCACCATCATAAAATATCATCAACATCAGCGCTGTGGAGTCTTTTTTAAGTCATATAGCAACAGAACTTCAAAGATAGCGATTGGCTACTTCGCTATATTTAAGATAAAATTCTGACACATTTTAATTTCTGATTTTATAAATTTGGTGACCCAAGTAGTCAATACTACGAGTATATAACATTGCGTTTCGTGTAATCGCGTGGGGGCGTGATGTAATATATTAATCTATGCTAAGTAAGGCATCTGGGAGTGCGTGACTCAGTCATACGTGTGGAGCATGAGTTCATATTATTTTCGGAAAGCGTATCAGAGACCGTTCATCATACTCGCCCACCTTCTGAAGGGAACGGAGATAAGTAATTTAATCTCCCTGCGATGAGATTCATGACCAAATTCATCTCTAATGAAACTAAATGAGTGAATTAACAGTCGTAATATTTAATATCGGTAAAATAAAGTTTCTTATATAAGTAAATGCCGTCTTCTGGCTTCATAATAGAACTAAGCTCCGGTAATTACTACGAACTGAAAATTTATTTTAACTAGCAGCAGGCAATATACCTACTTTAATTTTATGTCGTCCGGCTGCATGGATGGATACATGGCCTGTGGTCCAATGGGTCCAGGGAGTCCCAGGTTCGACTCCTGGCCGGGATTTTCACTTTCATTTGTTAATTCCTATGGCTCGGGAACTGAGTGTTTGTGCCGTCTTGAGCATTGGACTTCTTGGATTGCAAAAAAAAAAGAGGCGTATTTCTATTTTTCATCTATTCACATAATTCAATTGATTATCCATCCGACAGACTTACACCGAAAAATTTATTCATGACGCAACCGATTATTCTACTCGTGAGTTTTGAGACTCGTGGGTTCTGAGACGACACACTGATGGCCAATGGGTATTCTTTCTATAACTTTTGAAATGAATTCTGTAAAATTTCATTCGGATAAGGTTTAGGTTGGCTGAAATACAAAAAAATGGAAATAGAAACATCACTACAGTCTAACTGGGGAAAGGAGTACCTCACCCCTTCACCGTGGAACAAAAACCTTCGCCAGAATTATGATCTATAATTAGACTGGAGCTCGTTCATATAGTTTTATATTAGAAATCACCACTACAGTATTCACAGACGAAGACTAGTAAAATCCTGAGGGGGTGATTACACTGTCGTTACTTTTTGTACAATAATGAATAAAGTCATAAAAATTCAATCGTTTGTGTTCCTGGATTAAAATACATGCTTGTACTGCCAGGGAACTGCTCCTTCATTAACAAAATGATTCCTGAGACGATCCCTCATGTTCTTGGCCAACTGCGTCGAGTTTGTCCCCCCATATTTCTCCAAATTGCCAAGTTCTCTCAGAATTAATGCCGATGCCCCGAGTGTATCTCTCCTACTAAGCAAGCCTCTTACCCATTCCCTTTTTTCCTCATTTACGTCTTCTTCTAACGCTTCACTAACCTCTAGCAGTAATATGTTTGTAAATGTCTTTAAACACTTCCTTACGATGTGCTTACGTCTTGACATGGTGCTACTATCGTACTCTACTCTACTGTATGACTCTACTCCCGTATGAACGATACGAGTGTCAACTCTACGGGCTGGTTTACACGGGTAGAGTAGCGAGGCGAGTAGAGTAGTTAGTAGAGTAGCCACGTTACTCTACTCTACCGCTGTCTGGTAGAGTTGACACTCGTATCGTTCATACGGGAGTAGAGTCATACAGTAGAGTAGAGTACGATAGTAGCACCATGTCAAGACGTAAGCACATCGTAAGGAAGTGTTTAAAGACATTTACAAACATATTACTGCTAGAGGTTAGTGAAGCGTTAGAAGAAGACGTAAATGAGGAAAAAAGGGAATGGGTAAGAGGCTTGCTTAGTAGGAGAGATACACTCGGGGCATCGGCATTAATTCTGAGAGAACTTGGCAATTTGGAGAAATATGGGGGGACAAACTCGACGCAGTTGGCCAAGAACATGAGGGATCGTCTCAGGAATCATTTTGTTAATGAAGGAGCAGTTCCCTGGCAGTACAAGCATGTATTTTAATCCAGGAACACAAACGATTGAATTTTTATGACTTTATTCATTATTGTACAAAAAGTAACGACAGTGTAATCACCCCCTCAGGATTTTACTAGTCTTCGTCTGTGAATACTGTAGTGGTGATTTCTAATATAAAACTATATGAACGAGCTCCAGTCTAATTATAGATCATAATTCTGGCGAAGGTTTTTGTTCCACGGTGAAGGGGTGAGGTACTCCTTTCCCCAGTTAGACTGTAGTGATGTTTCTATTTCCATTTTTTTGTATTTCAGCCAACCTAAACCTTATCCGAATGAAATTTTACAGAATTCATTTCAAAAGTTATAGAAAGAATACCCATTGGCCATCAGTGTGTCGTCTCAGAACCCACGAGTCTCAAAACTCACGAGTAGAATAATCGGTTGCGTCATGAATAAATTTTTCGGTGTAAGTCTGTCGGATGGATAATCAATTGAATTATGTGAATAGATGAAAAATAGAAATACGCCTCTTTTTTTTTGCAATCCATGAAGTCCAATGCTCAAGACGGCACAAACACTCAGTTCCCGAGCCATAGGAATTAACAAATGAAAGTGAAAATCCCGGCCAGGAGTCGAACCTGGGACTCCCTGGACCCATTGGACCACAGGCCATGTATCCATCCATGCAGCCGGACGACATAAAATTAAAGTAGGTATATTGCCTGCTGCTAGTTAAAATAAATTTTCAGTTCGTAGTAATTACCGGAGCTTAGTTCTATTATGAAGCCAGAAGACGGCATTTACTTATATAAGAAACTTTATTTTACCGATATTAAATATTACGACTGTTAATTCACTCATTTAGTTTCATTAGAGATGAATTTGGTCATGAATCTCATCGCAGGGAGATTAAATTACTTATCTCCGTTCCCTTCAGAAGGTGGGCGAGTATGATGAACGGTCTCTGATACGCTTTCCGAAAATAATATGAACTCATGCTCCACACGTATGACTGAGTCACGCACTCCCAGATGCCTTACTTAGCATAGATTAATATATTACATCACGCCCCCACGCGATTACACGAAACGCAATGTTATATACTCGTAGTATTGACTACTTGGGTCACCAAATTTATAAAATCAGAAATTAAAATGTGTCAGAATTTTATCTTAAATATAGCGAAGTAGCCAATCGCTATCTTTGAAGTTCTGTTGCTATATGACTTAAAAAAGACTCCACAGCGCTGATGTTGATGATATTTTATGATGGTGGTTCTTTCCCCAGCCAAGAAAATGTGGAAAGGTTCATTAAAAATCAATAAGTGTTGAAAACAATGAAGGAAAAGGTGGTGGTGGTGATTACTGTTTTAAGAGGGAGTGCAACTGGGCAGCCATCCTCTATTAATACTAATCAGAGGGAAAAAATGGAAGGTGGCCCATACTTCGTGAAAATGAAGGTTTCGGGCAAAGAAAGACAAGGGCCTTTTCTAAAAAATGTAAGTACCCCAGGGGCCCCTTTTAGTCACCTCTTACGATAGGCAGAGGATACTGTGGATGTTACTCTGGCACCCCAACACACAGGGGGAAATAATGGTCGGTGAATGACACAGAGGTGTATTATTATTATTCGCTAGGGGCTTTACGTCGCACCGACAAAGATAGGTCTTATGGCGACGATGGAATAGGAAAGGTCTAGGAGTTGGAAGGAAGCGGCCGTGGCCTTAATTAAGGTACAGCCCCAGCATTTGCCTGGTATGAAAATGGGAAACTACGGAAAACCATCTTCAGGGCTGCCGACAGTGGGATTCGAACCTACTATCTCCCGGATGCAACATTATTATTATTATTATTATTATTATTATTATTATTATTATTATTATTATTATTATCATCATCATCATCATCAAAACATTTTTCTGTGGTCTTAAAGGTAATATAACGTATTTTTCCTTTTGATATAAATTTAATGTTAATGGTATCGTGGCCTCAGGAGAGGCCTGGTGAGTGAGTCACCGCGCACCTAACCCCTCCTGCCGTCATCGCAGGCACCTGCTATCCGGAGTCGTGAATTTTGAGACTCATTGGAATATTAATTTAGCTATTAGTTTTGCAGTCGTGAGTTTTGATACCATTTGCTACTAATTTTCGCACGTGAGTTTTGAGACGTAACCGGCCATATGTACACTGTAAATTACGCTGGCGTAGGCCTAATTTGCAGTAGCTTCTTCGCCATAAATATCCCAATTATTGATCTATTTAATTCTTTTTTTTGTTTGTTCCTTGTACGGCCCAGGTGTAGAGCTTAAGCTTCTAGATCTGACACTGTACTGTAAACAATAATTATTTTGGATATTCCAAGCAACATATGGAAACTATTCAATTTGTTGGGGAAATTACTGTTATTGCTGAAAATTAACGGCAGTGGCAAGTGATATGTAGCAGATCCCTATGTATGTTATTAATATGATTAATGTACACAGTCCTGCACCATTGTATTGCCTAACTTAAACATGTCGAGACACATGATGAACACGCTGTGTAACATTGAAACGAGAAATATTCATATTAAGTGAAAATCCAGCTGACACCTGTTTATATTTTATGTTGCATTTTCGAGTGTAGATGTCTGCGGCACCACCTCCAGACTTCTTGGATCTTCGTATTTTCATAAGTTCTTGATTGTATGTACATCGTAATTTTTTTATTTTCTGTTTCAGTTCCGTTAACACAAAACCCTCTTTACCCATTTTCGCAATCAAGTCCTCTTCCACCGCCCGTCTCATATTCTTATTTCTATAAGTAACGCTGTTTATGTTCCATAAACATTCTTTTTCGCTGTAGAGCTCCACAAATTTGCAAGTTTCTTCTTCCGTCCACTTCATTTTGCCGCCAAATAAACGCTCAACGTAATACCACCGTCTGCACACATGCAAATACAGCAGTCGAATGACGCGGCAGCTGAAATATCGAGCGTCCTCGGACTTCTCCGCCAGCTCTCGGAGCTCGGTTCCGGTGGAGGGGGAAGGATAGTGGTAGAGTTACTTTACCGCAGCGGAAACCCACTCTACTCTACTGCCTACTAACTACTCTACTCTACTTGCTACTATCCCGGTCGTTTACACGATGCTAGTAGCTCTAGTATCCACTCTACTCTACTGTCATTAGCGGTCTTATCGATAAACACTGCATAACAAAAGTTATAGAAAATGAAATTTCCGATCATTTATGTCTTACACAGTTTTACCGTACCGGAACCCGCCTGGTGGCCATGATCTTTAGACGTTGAAGTCTGGTTAGCCGGTTCGAGTCCCGTTGATCGAAAAAGTTCTCACCATCAGAATGTTGGCCGGCAGAGTAGGGGAGGTGGTGGTATACAATTTTAATCACTAGATTGCGTGCCAAAAGCCTCGGTTAAATTCCAAACCTTTCCGCAGTGCTCATATGGAGTGAGGGCGTATGAGGCTGTTGAGGGTGATTCGTCCGTCGGATGGGGACGTTAAGCCTTGAGTAGACCTCTTGGTGCTATTCGACAGGAGTAGGCTACGTGCCGGCACCGGGTTTCACCCACTCCCTTCTTACTATCATACATCACGTCATTCATTTCATCTCATTAACTCCTCTGATGAGGTTGACGTCAGGCAGGGCATCCGGTCATAAAAACACGCCAGAATAGATTCATCTCACCTCATACCTGACCCCGTAGAGAAGGGTTGCACAAACAATAAACAACAAACAGTTTTGCCTGGTCAGTATCAGGGCCGAGCCATCAGAAAATGGTAGGACAGAACTGAATGAAAGTCGAATTCAGTCTTTATTTATTTATTTTTTTTTTTTTTTTTGCTAGTTGCTTTACGTCGCACCGACAGAGATAGGTCTTATGGCGACGATGGGACAGGAAAGGGCTAGGAGTGGGAAGGAAGCAGCCGTGGCCCTAATTAAGGTACAGCCCCAGCATTCGCCTGGTGTGAAAATGGGAAACCACGGAAAACCATCTTCAGGGCTGCCGATAGTGGGGTTCGAACCTACTATCTCCCGAATACTGGATACTGGCCGCACTTAAGCGACTGCAGCTATCGAGCTCGATGAATTCAGTCTAATGATTGTCTGTGTCTGTTACAGCATCACGGGAAATGAGATGTGCGGATTTAAATGATACTTGGTATTCGGTTTAGAATAAGGTTGAGTATAATATTAGTCACGGAAGCCTCCTTGGCTCAGGTCCGCCTGTGGGTGGGGGTGGTAGAATAACACCCACGGTATCCCCTGCCTGTCGTAAGAGGCGACTAAAAGGGGCCTCAGGGGCTCTGAACTTTGGAGCGTGGGTTGGCGACCGCGGGGCCCTCAACTGAGTCCTGGCATTGCTTCCGCTTACTTGTGTCGGGCTCCTCACTTTCATCTATCCTATCCGACCTCTCTTGGTCAACACTTGTTCTTTTCCGACCCCGACGCTATTAGGTTTTCGAGGGCTAGGGAGTCTTTCATTGTCACGCCCTTCGTGGCCTTGTCTTCCTTTGGCCGATATCTTCATTTTTCGAAGAGTCGGATCCCTTCCTTTTTTTCTCTCTGATTAGTGTTATATAGAGGATGGTTGCCTAGTTGTACTTCCTCTTAAAACAATAATTACCACCATCACCACCACTTTGGCTCAGGCGGCAGCGCGTCGGCCTCTCACCGCTGGATTCCGTGGTTCAACTCCCGGTCACTCCATGTGATATTTGTGCTGGACAAAGCGGAGGGGGAACGGGTTTTTCTCCGGGTACTCTGGTTTTCCCTGTCATCTTTCAGTCCAGCAACACTCTCCACTATCATTTCATCTGTCAGTCATTAATCTTTGCCCCAGAGGAGTGCGACAGGCTTCGGCAGCCGGCACAATTCCTATCCTCGTCGCAAGATGGGGGCTTCATTCATTCCATCCCTGACCCGGTCACTGACTGGAAAACAGGTTGTAGGTAGGTTTTTTATAATCTTAGCTATAAGTTGTTCAGAAAATTACACCACGAGGGGGTACTTCAGAAGGGGCCTAAATTATAAAATTCGATATATATTTCTTACGGTTAGTTTTGCACTAAAAGAGCTCATGGGGATTTTTTGTCCTATAACTTTCACCGATATAGCCAAAAATAAGGAAAATATCGGTGGCAGTCGTGTGAAAAGTTTAATTCCAAGAGCAGGTAACTAATTCCACAGACTGTGAAGGAGATCGTTCCGGCAACATTTTAAAGGCTTCTGCATCTGTCAGTAGTTTTTAATATTAACCCGGTACCTGATTTTCTTTCATACGGGAAGGAAGAGCTCAAATCAAGATCAATAATGCAAAAGAATATGAAAGTGCAAAGGGCCACAGAGCGCAAGGAAGGGAGTACGTTACAACAAGCCGCTGACAGGTAGAGAGGCATGGCCGCTAATGTTTCTCGTGACCTGGGGACCGATATGAGGAGTGCATATGTCAAGTGCAGCTAGTTAGAAATAAAAGATAAATATTAGGCGGGTAATACAAATTATTGAGTGGAACGTGGTATACAGACCATGATGTATTCACAACGACAGCTAACCTCCGACTGAGCGCGAGCAGGGTTGCCACCGGGAAAAATATTTTCGTACTAAATTTTCCCGTAAAAAGGTACTAGATTATGGAAAAAAGTACTAAATCATTTATTTACAATGGAATAGGGTTATTCATAAAGGAATTAAGTTATAGAAAGCGAAGTTTACTTATAAAAATACACATTTATTAAATTAGAACAGAACTTACCGGTTTTGATCTTCATATTTTGCTCTTCTCTTAATCCTTGGAAAACATTGCCAAAACAATAAACTGTTTCGAAATGTGAAAATTATGGGCAGACGAATGTTTCAGTTTCTCCTTTGTCAGGAGGAGCCCATTCAACATACAGGATTGGAGTTTGTTTCTCAATTTGTTCTTATTGGTAGTAACAGCAGAAGAATGTAGTAAACAGAACGCTGCCTTCACAAAATTCGTCAAATTTGGAAGGATGTAGTCGCCTACAGGATTTTTAATTTCAAAAACACCGGGCGAGTTGGCCCTGTAGAGGCGCGCAGCTGTGAGCTTGCAACCGGGAGATAGTGGGTTCGAACCCCATTGTCGGCAGCCCTCTAGATGGTTTTCCGTGGTTTCCCATTTTCACACTATACTGAAAAGCTTTTAAGTTTCTGTGGACTTAGCTAACCACTATTTCCTATCTAATTTCATTAACACTTTCTGTAATTACAATAGGGAAATATATTTGCTAATGGGATTATACTGATAAAACTGCCATCTCATTAGTAATTTTCCAGGTTCGCCATGGAGAGATTTCTTAAAATAGCATCACGGAAATCCACCGTCTTAAAAATCTGTTCGCAAACTTCAACATGGCTCTGAAACACCTTACCAATTTCTTTATTGTTCTTTTGCTGCAGTAGAAGAGTTTATACTCTACCCCCGTAAAAGGTACTAGATTTCCATAAAAAGAACTAACGTACTAAAAATGATCATGAAGTACTAGATCTAGTACTAAAGTACTAAAGGTGGCAACCCTGAGCGCGAGTAAACACAGCGCCATCTTATAACAGAGTATGCATGTGGTGTCTCATTATTTAGCACACATTTTTCCTTACTTTGAAGCGCTACGTTTCAGATTTTAACCGTCAATCGGGATATTAAATATAATCGTAAATTACTCTCGTTCGTTGCCGTAAGAGTTATCTGTGTCGGTGCGACATAAAGCCAATTGTAAATAATAATAATAATAATAATAATAATAATAATAATAATAATAATAATAATAATGAAAAAACCTCTTGCTAGTATTGCCCGGGAGGGAGTATTCCTAATTGACAGGCCTTTCACTTACACTCACAAGTCCAGTCACCCCTCCGTGCAGACAGCTAGGTTTGAACACAGGACTCCTAGCCATCGTTGGTTCGATATCAAAAACAATCCAGTAATTCACAGAGTCAAACACAGTGAACGACTAAACAGCAATAGCTCAACAGTGTTACACAGCGGGACATACAAGTTTAGCTGATCGCGACCTCTAGGCTATGTCGAAACTTGTCCTATATAGCTTTTTAAACAGACTATTTATTAAATGGCAAACGTGTATTGAACAGGTGGACTTTACACAATTAAATTCTTTTAGAATTTCATCTTAGATAGGTTCTAACATCAATTTAGGCATTTTTAAGCTCTATAGGGCCACCGTTTTAAACCTTATAAATACCGGTACATGAAACGTATAAATACAATTTCATTTTAAGTTCTCTCTTCAGGAACAGTATAGGTTTTTGCCCAAAATCCGAGATCTACTATTCAACGGCCTTAATTGTGGTTTCCTCCTTTCCTTCTATTCGAACATCGCTTTCAGCGTCCGGCTCCGTGGCCCCCTGTGGGTGGGGGCGGTAGAATAACACCCACGGTATCCCCTGCCTATCGTAAGAGGCGACTAAAAGGGGCCTCAAGGGCTCTGAACTTTGGAGCGTGGGTTGGCGACCACGGGGTACTTAGCTGAGTCCTGGCAATGCTTCCACTTACTTGTACCAGGCTCCTCACTTTCATCTATCCTATCCGACCTCACTTGGTCAACTCTTGTTCTTTTCCGACCCCGACGCTATTAGGTTTGCGAAGGCTAGGGAGTCTTTCATTTTCACGCCCTTCGTGGCCCTTGTCTCCTTTGGCCGATATCTTCATTTTTTGAAGTGTCGGACCCCTTCCATTTTTTCTCTCTGATTAGTGTTATATAGTTGGGGACAAATCATGACGACCTCGCCTCACACCACTACTTTCCTGCAGGAGCTCGGTGTCTATTAGTGACTTACAGGATTTACTACCTCTACTACAGCCAGAGTTGCCAAATCGGCTACTGCACTCTACACGAAGAAACGGTAAATGCTACAGATGGTGAGGAAGAAAGTGGTTTGGCAGCCTCTCCAAAGCGAACAAGGATCACTTAGAACTCGTTAACTCAGCAGGGTGCAGGGTGTGATTGACTACTGGCTTCCAGCTCGCTTCTAGGAACTGAGGCCGTCATGTTTTGTCCCCAACTATATAGAGGATGGTTGCCTAGTTGTACTTCCTCTTAAAACAATAATCACCACCACCGTCCGGCTCCGTGGCTAAATGGTTAGTGTGCTGGCCTTTAGTCACAGGGGTCCCGGGTTCGATTCCCGGCGGGGTCGAGAATTTTAACCATCATTGGTTAATTTCCCTGGCACGGGAGCTTGGTGTATGTGTTGTCTTCATCATCATTTCATCCTCGTCACGACGCGCAAATCGCCTACGGGTATCAAATCAAAAGACCTGCACCTGGCGAACCGAACCCGTCCTGGGATCTCCCGGCACTAACAGCCATATGCAATTTCATTTTCATCGCTTTTAACCGCTCGTAACCTAATCAATAAGAATCAAGTTGCAGCTGACTTCCGGGTGAGATTAGATGAAGGTCACCCTTCCTCCCACATTACAGTATGCCATCTATTAGTTCAAGGGCAGGCTATTGATTTACCTGTCTGCTATGTAAACCCGCATGAAGCTCTCTATGTAAAACTTTCGGGCAACAAATAACGTACATGGAAATGAAAAATTAGGAAGGGGATTAAAACGTGCAGGTGGTACAGTGTCCTTAATGCCGCTGTATTCCAGCTAACAAAGCCAAATAACGTTTTCAGAACTGGGGTAGTTGTGCTAGTGAGTAGAAGCTTACCACCCCTCTCCCAAAAAGTACAACTGTATTAGCATACCATGATAACCACATGTATTTATTTATTTATTTATTTATTTATTTATTTATTTATTTATTTATTTATTTATTTATTTATTTATTTATTTATTTATTTTCTTTTGAATTTGCTTTATATCGCACTGACGCAGATAGGTCTTACGGCGACGATGGGAGAGAAAATGGCTTGGAATGGGAAGGAAGTGACCGTGGCTTTAATTAAGGTACAGCCCCAGCGTTTGCCTAGTGTAAAAACCATTTTCAGTGTTGCCGACACTGGGGTTCGAACCCACAATCTCCCGAATTCAAGCTCACAGCTCGGTACTTTCCTTATATGGCGGGGCTCAGGCTATGAAACCTGCTATTATGCCAAAACACCGTTATACAATTTATAGAACATTATAAATAGAATACATTTATAATTAGTTAAACACACACATATATCATTTTACTATTTGCCTTACATCGCACCGACAGAGGTAGGTCATATAGCGACGATGGGATAGGAAAGCGAACGACCGTGGGCTTTATTAAGATACAATCCCGGCATTTGCCTGGTGGTAAAATCGGAAACCGCGGAAAACCATCTTCAGGACTACCGACAATGGGGCTCGAACCCACTATCTCCCAAATGCAAGCTGATAGCTAAATGACCCATACCCTGCAGTCACTTGCTCGGTCTAGTTAACCGTCACATTTCTAAATATCACTAAAATTAATTACTCAACCTCCACAATGTTGTATCCCTATTGGTAGTTAAGAACTTAATATTAGTTTTGTTTCACCTGCCAGATCTACTTTCCACAGTTTTAAGTACCGTGCCACATTAAACTTTTCCTTTTAATAGCCTCGGATTGCGCATGTTTCTAATTTCACCTGGGACTGAGTTCCAAGAACGTATGGTGGCAGGTATAAATGGCGAGAATCCCACAACCACGTGCATAACTGTCAGACCGAGTACCACAAAATCGATATAATATTAATAAGAAGCTGGTGTATTATCCGCACACTTTATCTTGGTGCATTTACACCATTTATCATACTTGGTGTACGTTTGAACGAAATAAGTGATTGTTTGTGGTTACGTTTTCTTGGTGGTGGGCGTTCCATTTCCTTTATTTGTAAATGTGAATGAATATTAAATAGGGCTGGAAATATACAGAGCATAAGCAACTGAATTGAGTGGGATACAATTTATCTCTTTTCGCCCTCACAACGCATTGTTCAGTTAATTCCTTGTTCTTTAAACGAAATCTGAAACAAAATTCGACAAATAATTACCGTGGCTATCCGTACTTTCGCTAAGTAAACAATAAAATTGATTTAATTACAAACAGGAATTACAAAAAGGAATCTCGGCTATCATTCAGTAATACTTACTTAAAGTACGATATATCCTTGGTTTTATTACTCCGATTAGTACAACCATACGCTGAGCTTACGGCTGGCATTCTTGAAAGCGAGAATCTATCTTTTCACTTCTTAAAACTTAGGGAATTAAATTGGCAAGCACGATCTCCCTGTCACCTCAACATACGCTCTCGCGCCAATTCGCTTTGTTTTGACAACCGTTAACATGGCTGCTCCTTATCAACTTGCTTCAAGCAGGGAGCGCTGATGTCAGGTATACAGCCCCTCTATGTTATTCTAGCTCGTTGATTTACACCCTAGTGCTGAATCGGTCGACCTCGGCGATCATCGAGATACGTACTGGCAACCTTTGAAACACAAACTATGAATCACTTAAGCATCGTTGTGCGACATCTGGCGTACACTTTACGTACTAGTACTGTTGTTGTTTACACAACAAAGCCAAAGTATAGAATTCATGCTGGGAACAAGATTCGCATCGAGAAATGTTTTATAATGTTATATAATGTGTATGTGACATAGTTGTTGGCTTAAGATGATAACGGTTTAGAAATTTCATATCGATCGATCATATTCTCGATTCAATTCAGATTTCATTTTCATTCAGTTGGCAGCACCAGGCAGCACTATCGATACCGGGACAGCTCCCTCCTTACTCCTCACCCCCGTACACAAATGCACCGAGATAAAGTGTGCGGATAATAGGTGTTTTCTCGACATAATCGCATGAAGCGCCTTGCCAACTCCAACTTGTTGTTTAAAGGGGCCTAACATCGAGGTCATCGGCCCAACTCCAACTTCAAAAGAAAGTAAACGACTGCCTACTAAACGACTGCTATGACATCATAAATTCTCATTGGCGTACATTTTGCGACTGGATGTCTGCATTACCAAAGAGGATCCTGTGAATTTTCAAGTGGATCGAGCTAGTCCTGCCCGATATTAGCATAGAGAGGCATGGTGTGCCTTATGAGCGAGCATCTAATATGATGGCCATTAGAGGATTCCTCGACTAATAATAATAATAATAATAATAATAATAATAATAATAATAATAATAATAATAATAATAATAATAATCTTTCTTTCTTAATCCGTTTTCCGTCCAGAGTTGTTTTTTCCCTCGGACTCAGCGACGGATCCCACTTCTACAGTCTCAAGGGCAGTGCCCTGGAGCGTGAGACTTTTGAGTCGGGGATACAACTGGGGAGGACGACCAGTACCTCGCCCAGACGGCCTCACTTACTAAGCTGAACAGGGATCTTGTTGGGGCTGAGAAGATTGGAAGGGATAGACAAGGAAGAGGAAGGCGTTGGCTGAATGGTCAGCGTACTGGCCTTCAGTTCAGAGGGTCCCGGGTTCGAGTCCCGACCGGGTCGGGGTTTTTAATCGCTTCTGATTAATTCTTCTGGCTGGGGGACTGGTTGTTTGTGTCGTCCCATATTCGTCTTCATATTCAGACATCACACTACACTACCAACCACCACAGAAACACGCAATAGTGATTACATCCCTCCATATAGGGTTGCGTCAGGAAGGGCATCCGGCCGAAAAACAAGGCCAAATCCACATGTGCGACGCAGTTCGCACCCGCGATCCCACAGCTGTGGGAAAAGCGGTGATAAAAGAAGACGACGAAGAAGAAGAAGAAGAAGACAAGGAAGATGAAGGAAGCGGCCGTGGCCTTAACTTAGGTACTATTCCGACATTTGCCTACAGGAGAAGTGAGAAACCACGAAAAACCATTTCGAGGGTGACTGAAGTGGGAATCGAACCCCAACCCCCCCTTCTACTTAGTTGACTTTCCAGGGCTGAGTTGAACCCCGTTCCACTTTTCAAACCCTTGGGTGGCAGGGCTGGGAATCGAACCCGGGCCTTTGGAATAATGATGATGATAATAATAATAATAATAATAATAATAATAATAATAATAATAATAATAATAATAATAATAATAATAATTGTGTGACCGCAGCTATCGTGCGCAGGCATTTTGATCTGACGAGCTCTTGGCTGCCAGTGTACTAATTTTGACGTTAAAACTTGCGGCCCCATTCGATCTCTTGAAAATACAGTGTGTCCCACGATTATTAGACTAGACGGGAAGAGTCATCAGTTGGGTGCGCAGTAGCAAGCCACGCCTCACGGTCCCCATGTTCGCTAAACGAAGCAGAGCGCCATTAGTCTAGTGATGGTGTTTACCTTGTCAACAGTGTAAGCGTTTAATTTTTCTGTGCTGTGCCATGGTGTTGTCCTGTCGCCGGTTGCTCTAACCACGATAGACACCAGAAGGATTTAGACATTAAATTTCATCGTTTTCCAAAGAACACTGGTAAAGTGGACTAATGCCTGTAAACGGGCTGACTCGTTTATAATTGAGAATGCTCATGTGTGTTCTGTACACTTCGACAACTCGGACTACATAAGGGACTTGAAGGGCGAGTTGTTAAACCTTCCAATTAGACGTGATTTAAGGCCTGACGCAGTACCACATTTAAATTTGCCACTGAGTAGTAATGATTTAGCGAGTCAGTCCTGTAAAGATCGTTAAATAAGGGCACAAAAGCGAAATAATCGTAAGGAGATGCGGCAAATTTTACAACCGCAGGGGCCAGTTGAAGCAGAAAATATTAATAATGCAATCTTAAGGAAGGAGTTAGATGACAACAGTAAACATCAGTGTTTCTGTAATGAGAAAATTGCTGAAGTGACTGCAGAATTGGAGTTAATTAGACTAGAAAATTGTTACTTAAAACAGCAAAATAAGGATCTTCAGGACCGTCTTAGTGCAGCTAATATCGAGATAATAAAATTTAAAAAATAATCCAAGTTTTTAGGGTACTTTTTCTAAAAGTCAACATAGAGGCGGTTTTTGATGATAGGGTAATATCGAAGAGTCTATAGCCTCCCCGCTCCCCCGATCTTACTCTGTGCTACTTTTATTTGTGGGAAACCCTAAAAAATACAATTTACAGAAATAATCTTCACACCATACATGAACTTCAAGCAGCATAACAAGAGTAATTAGGACAATTACACAGCAGGAACTTATGCGTGTGAACAGCAATTTCATTAGAAGATGCTAGAAATGTTTAACAGCTGAAGGACACCACTTTCAGTACTCATGGTAAAGGCTATTGGGTGCATAAATAAGCAAAAATGTTATCATATCGGTAATAGAATACGTGGGAGGTTATGAATATACCGCTGGGAACATGCGTGGTGTCTCGCGGCCCCGCTGGGAGTGGGACTAGGGTTGCCATAAGGTTCAGGATGAATTTCAGGACACTAACGTCGACAAGTTCGAACCGCAGGCACCGACTCCACAGGAACACTTGCCCTCGTGCATATATTCAACGCCTGTGATTCCAACGAGTGTATTTGGGTAATTTCATGTGAACTGCCCCATCCATTACCAAACGACAGCTTTGTGATATGATGTTAATGTTAAGAATCAAATAGAGAAGTAATAAGAAATGGTACTTTAAGTAAAATACCTACTTTACAGATCACTCGAAAATGATATAATATTCAATGTTATTTGCATAGATTTTGAAGTAACAGATGAGACATTCCCTTTTAAAAACATTTGAGAAAATTTTAAAATTATTTGTTCTGATTTTTTAAAATTCAGGACATTTAGGGATTTTTAAAAAATCAGTCAGAACATCGGGACACATACTCAAATTTAGGACAATCCCGCTTTTTCAGGACGTATGGTAACCCTAAGTGGGACACACAGTATCTAGCGTAATCCGATGCAGCCTTACCTTGTACTGTCATGGTGACTGCTGCTATGGTAAAGACTGCAGCTGTAACTAGCGCGGTGCTGTCCATATCCGCGGTATTGTGTTAAGGGTCACACTCAACTATCTACCACCTTGACACTGCCTTCAGAAATGGCACTACTCCTTAGTTTTATCCTCTGGTTCGTCACACTACGTCACTTAACGAGTGTCTATCTCCCTCGTTCACATTATCAGCTGTTAGTTATGTGACATGCAGAAAGGACATCGTTCCCGAGAGATATAAAGGCGGGGGAATTTCTCACCAATACGATGTTCTACTGATATCTTCGGCACCTGTCTGATTGTACTACCTAAGGATACCGGTGGCTAGATAATGTGTTGCTGAGTGGAAGATTTTAGTGCAGTGTTCATAGTCTACATATTTTTAAAAAGTCCCTTTTATATCTGTCTTTCACAGCGATATTGACAAAAAGAGAAGGTTTCAGCTATAGAAATTGCTGCCAGATATGGATCATCATCATCATCATCATCAACAACAACATCAACATTATTATTATTATTATTATTATTATTATTATTATTATTATTATTATTATTATTTTGATGTTGATGACCTATAAAATCCTAAACAAATAACTTGAAATGAGCGAGAAAATGATCCAAATATATGAAAGAAAATATATATTCACCGGTACCCAAAATAATGAATTTGTGCATTGCCCACTTTATCTTTAATTCAGAATGGAGTGAATACAAAATTAATGCGTGTCATCAAATAATAATAATAATAATAATAATAATAATAATAATAATAAATAATAATAATAATAATAATAGATTGAACTCTTGAAAGAAACTGCGGGAAAAGCCGGCCTTCAGAAATCTCTTTAAAAGACAGTACACATGACCTGCAACAATCAAGCACCTAAATGAATGGAGACAAAGATGGCAAAATTAAACGAGTATCAAAATTTAAATATTTTGGTGAAACAATTCAGGAAAATGGAATCGAAACAAAAGCCAGTGAAATTATGTGCCAAAAGATGGAAACTGCATATCGACTAACCCAAAATATCTACAATAAAAAACTTAGACATTACAATACCGTCCTTAAACCAGAATGCCTTTACAGATCAGAAACGCTATTTTGAACAGGAAAGTAGACATTGAAAACATTGAGAATAGCGTATTCACAAAGGCGCATACGAGATGCTGTCAGTTGGTACAATTATTTTATTCACATCTATTTACAAATTAAACACACACATAACCTTAATCACTGCTGTCACAAACAAAACACTAACATCACAAGCCGCCATTTTAACAATAACGGACTGTCACTTCAATATGGAGACTGCAACTATTGCATGTTACACGAGATAAATATTCTTGCTACACCATAACTCTACTAAACAATAATTCTCCAACCAATAACTCCCTGTCACCGTCAAGATCGTCTCCTTACATATATCCTGGCCAGGCTTCCAGAAAGATATGTTGCAAATAAAATCTTCTTCAAAATTCTAGAGTGCCTAATACATAGATTATAATGTACAGAATATTCTGCATAGTTTTAGTGCCTATTATCATTCTGGAAGTTACAGTGTGTTTCACAATTATTGATTATAAATTATATATACAGGTAAGAATGCATTGTGTACAGGTTCTTACATTAATTGAACCGATATAAATGTCTATGTACAGCACATTTTTCATGACATAACCTCACACACAATACGATTATTCGACTACGTACATAATAATATTACTAATACTTTCATGACATAACCTCACACACAATACGATCATTCGGCTACGTAAATAATAGTAATAATACTATTACTAAATGTATGTATATCTCTTCATAGCCATACATACAAGTAATAATAATAATAATAATAATCTTAAAATAATAATAATAATAGGTCTAATAATAATTCGAGCTCGATACTTGTATTAGTTACCCATGGTGAGAGAAGTTATCTCTGTTCATCGCACTTGCGTCAAGAAAACGGAACGCAAAATCATGAGAAAAATTCTAGACTTGTGGTATGAAATGGATTACGGCTTTTAATGCCGGGAGTGTCCGAGGACAAGTTCCGCCCGCCTATATCATGTTTCTAGAACGGAACATTGACAAAACTTCTCAACTGGATGATGTGTCTTAACCAAGATTGTGTGTTTTAATCTTCACGTTTTTAGAACAGAACTCTACTTTTAACATCCATTTATTATATTCATTGTATGTAGTCAATTTTATGGTTCTCATGGCTGAAGACGACCTCGATGGGGGTCGAACCTAGTACTATAACGTTTGGAGCATTTACATTATTAATAACAGTGTACTGAATAGGTGGAACCATTTCTTTTCTCTACTCGAATTGTAATAGTCTTTCAGTACGGACATTATGAAAATCATAGCCTACGACCAAATGAGTTTGACAAGCAAGATCATTGCTGTACCTACTTTCTAGGAAATAAACCAAAAGATCCTGCTTCACGGAGGTGTATAGAGACTTGTAAAAAGTGCGGATTGCGTGTGAATATATTCTGGAGCATAACACGCTTAAGGCGAAACTCAAAGGACATCAAGAAAAGCCAGTTTAAAACAGGTAATGCGTGAACTTAAAGCTCGAGGAAGAAAATTATAATGATAATAATAAAATGAAAATCCTTCGCTGTTTCCAGTCATTCGACCGGGTCAGGAATGGAATGATATCGCACTCCTCTGGGGCAATGATTATTGACTGACATATGGAATTAAATGACAGTGGAGAGTGTAGCTGGAATGAAAGCTGACAGAGAAAACCGGAGTATCCTTAGAAAACCCTGCCCCTTCTCCGCTTTGTCCAACACAAATCTCACATGGAGTGACCGGGATTTGAATTGCGGAACCCAGCGGTGACAGGCCTGCGCGCTGGCGTCTGAGCCACGGAGGCTCATAGTTTATAATGATAATAGGTTCAGAAACACCTGAGATAAAAATATTTGTAATTTTTCAAAATGCAGTGTTTACAATCAAAATAACCGAGGATTATTAGCATTATCGTCATTATTACGATATTATGCAAGCCACTGATGAGTTACAGAATTGTGAGCGACTACAGTGAACCTAGACAATATTGTGACATGAACATGGTGTTAACGGAATGAAAAGTCTGGTTGTAAGTCTCACCAAGAATAAAAGTCCTCTCATTTTTAATTACTGTTGTAATGGTGTGATAGTACTTCATGGGGAACACTGTAAGTATTATCCCCATATGCCACCAAAATCTGGTTTTGCTCCGACCTTTTTTTTTTTGCTCAGTATCTCGGGGGTGACCGGTTCATGCCCTCTCGCGAACGTCTAACTAATTGGCTTAGGCTGAGATTTAGGGGAACATATACTTCCACTGACAGACACGAATAAGGTTGGAGCTATGCTAAAATAATGGCAACATTTCGTAAATATAATCTAATTTATTCAAAAGAAAATCAAAGCAATTAATTTGACAACATACTATAATTATGACCAAAACTCATGACATAAACACGAAGAGAATTGCACTCATATTCATCTCCCAAATGTCTGGAATTCAGTATATATGTGCACTCAAAACTTCGAACATAATTAACCGTCGAATATTTGATCAGTTAGCCGAAGGATTCGCTTATTTCTAATCACGATCTGCCTATCATCGATGAGTCCCTATCCACCTCGCGCAGATATTTTAGGAGAACACTACAATTTAACCTAATCTACAATACTGCACATCCTGAGTGAATCGTTATCTTATCAACTACACACGCAACATCAAATAAACATGAATTTTAACCCTCACGTGGATTTCATTTACCACACACAATTATTCACAAAGCAATGAATCACAACACAATTTGAAACAAATCAACACACACAGACCCTTCAGAATATAAATCCACTCCGTTATCGCAAATACACTCTCACGTACACTCTCATTAAACATTAAGCAGATCTCTATTCATGCCGATAAAACTGATAATTATGACAGAAACTAAACAAACCTGCTTCAATCTAACGTTATTGCAGTTGTTTCCTGGTCTAAAATACTCGGTTATGGAACTCGATAATTCATACTCGTGAGTAGTGCGGTGCTAATATTATCATTACATAGGCCTCTGCAAATCTGACACTCCTTGGGATCCGTATAAATACTTTCGCGGTCCAGCTGGCATATACAATCAGCTGACAGCGATTACCAATATCACACATCTCCCGGGACGGGAATTCAAATACACACCTGGAGAACGACGCTCCGTAAAAGCACAAATGTGGTCCCAAGGCTTGTCAACATTCTCATACCATCTTACCTCAATGGCCTCTCTGAAAATCCCTATCTTATTATTTTAATTATTAAATGCGCACTCTCAATAACATTGCCTAATTAAAGATGACGTTGATTTAACTAACAAAAATACTCTATGCATTTTCCAGTCATCATGCTAACTTCAACCACGCTCACCACTCACAATGATACTAATTTCCATCTCATATCAACTGCATACGGTAATTCTTGAAATAACCTGCCTTTGTCAACTGCACAATAGTTACATTTCCTATCCGTGATTAATAAACGAACTATATTATTAAGCCATGATACAATGCATTACTAATTTTCTCTAAGCAACGTTGACTCTGAAATAATAATCACATAATAATCACTTCTATATATAAATCGACTCTTTCATACTAACACAAATTCACTCATGTGTACTACCTTGTATGCATGCATTACAATCAACATTCTCTACGGCTTGACATTATATTCCGTCCCAAGTACGTCTCTGACTTTCTCCCTCGACTCCCATAACATTTAAATATTTACTTCCCTGTATTTACATGTATAATTTATCTCAAGTGGTCCCCATGCATTTAAACTAAACCACCCGTCATAACACAAGATGAAATGAAATGAAACGAAACCACTCAGTTTACCTTTCTTTACAAATTTCTATCATGTACTGTACCGTAAACTGCGGTTTTCCAAATCTGTATAATAACAAAATCCTAGTGTCTAATATTTACAAAATAAACGTTCCCTCTAAAACATCTACGTGAGTTTTTACATCCTAAAAGTTTTTTCTACACATCCTTTGGCCGTCATCTCTCCTTCAGCGTAGGGTATCATTCCCTACTGCTTCTACTCCATCATAATGCCATCGCTGGTTCTCATTGGATCAATTGCTCCTTGGATGATGGGCTGAATCATGACCACATGCCATCAGGCGAAAATTACACTAAAGAAAATCCCTCATCTAAGCCTCACTAGTATTAATCGTAACTCATAAAACATGCCATTTAAACCAAAAACATGCGTCTTATCTTGGCAACTCCCAGGACATCTGTAACAGGTTACATTCCCGCTACTATGGGGATCTACTCCATGGACGACATAGTTTCAATACATGGATCCACTCTTCTTTCTTCTATAGTCGATGCGATCTTCTTGAAGTTAGTTCCTGTATAACAGCAACACACAAGATTCTGGTCAGTCTTTCTTCACCGCTCTCCGTGCACGTTGCACCGAACAAACCCTCTGTCAGCTGTAATTACAGGCCAACATGAATAAAATGACACCAACCACATGTTCACAATATATAGTAAATATTAAGAGTTTAAAACACATTCACTAGGAGCGGCTCGCGGTTCGATACGAATAGTCTCTCGCGAAACGCGACCGGCCCGAAAATAATCCACGGATGAGCGTCTATCACTCGATTACCAGTCTGCGGCTAATATTATCGTATGTTCCTTCAAAACAAGAACTTGCAACATTGCGCACTTGGCGAATTATAACTGCACCCAGTTTTCGTAACACTGTTCGCAAGAAAGAAATTCACTGTCTTGGTAGGTACGACCTTACAACGTTAGACTCCTGCCCACGTGGCAGCATTTACGCGTCCCGCGCACATTGTACTAGGGCACTGATGCTTACTTCCTGACAACACATTGATAGAGGAGTACGGAGCGATGCTTACTTCATGCTAGCACACACAATAAGAAAAACGTTCCCCACAGGTGGGGCACTTAAGTAACTAATCAGACGCCGTTATGGCTAGGTGATTCCCTGAATATTCAAATACTCAGCCAATCAGAGCTCTTGTTACACACAATGTCTTTGTAATTTACCAAAATTAATATCAGATGCACTCATGATAACCAGATTACGGCTCAGATAATTGATATTCCTTAATATTACTCGCTCTCAGACCTGTGAAATACTCCCAAATAATAGAACTGACCTCTGTTTCTCGTTGATCACATTACACATAAAACAATGTTTGTCATCTTGAAATTTTAATTCTGCGCGGTCCAGAATTCATATACAGATTTCACCCAGAGAACGAGTAGTGATGTAAACATAACCACGTGCTTGGGTTAACGTTTATTGGTTAGTGCTGCCGCGGGACACCTACGCGGAGACATGAAACTAGTTCGTTAGCCACATCATGGCTAATGCGATCCTAGATGCAAAATGTCCGAAATATAATTCCTCAAATAATTTAAGTCAGAGAAATATACAAAAAAACTATTGATATTCAATGTTATTTAACATAAACAAGCATTTCAAATTGAAGAGCACAAGGGACGCATTCGCTCATGCTTTGTTAAGCTGTGAGCTTGTGAAGCAAGCAGTACAGTGCGTGAGTGAGTGAGACATGACTGGTTCTTGTGCAATGTGGATCACCGAGTTGAGTTCGTTAAGCATCGCAAAGGAAAACCTTTGAAAAGTGGCGAGAAGGCAATTGCATTGAATGTGTTTCATAAATTTTGTAAGAAATACCCGACTTTAGCTAAGGATTTGCGAAGCTGACATCCGAGTTCACTTGTGTTTCGGAGTGGAGCATTAATACCGTGCGCAACGAACGACTGCACCAAGGATTGGTAAGAACACCTGGGAAATCGAAGAAGCGCTTACTTGGAAGGCGTTCGTCCTTAATCAAATTCTGATTGGGTAAAGTACCGGTACTGTACACTTTATTGTTTTAATATTGCCTCTTCTAAGTTCCTCGCTAGAATTTTACTTGATTAGAATATTAAATGTGTGAAGTTTTACTTATATGCGCTGTTATGATTGATTTATTACGTATTTACGTTTCGGCCATAAATTCAAATCTACCTTTCTTTTCTGATATGTTAAATATCGAGATGCCATTTATCACTCATTGTTGTTTATTTTTCGCGTACAGTGAGTATAATTTGTGCCGTAATCCGCATCACAATTGCCTGTCAACTACTGTACATGTTGACGTCAGTGGTATCCGGCAACAGTCTATGTGGAGCTAAACCTGATGTAATCACCGCAATCAAGCGAAGTAACTACAGTTTCAAGACTGCCCACGTGGTTCCTGCCATGTGTCCGCGAGTAGCCCAGTGATTCTCCAATGAGCGTTTAGACCGCGGATGGATACATACGGATACACATTTTTCTTTGTTTACATCAGGTTCGGTTCTCTCGGTGACGGGAGAATAGTAGCCACACCCTCGCTTTCTAATTGGCTGAACACACCTCGTGGCCTAACGAGTTCTCCACGTGCTGGGTTGTGCTGACTCTTGGTAAAACTGAACGTTTCCCACGGTCGCAAGCAAGCTTCTTGAAGTATCCAGCGACATTCTGTCTCCTGGACGTCAGGGTCTCAACTGTACTGCTCTACTGATTCCTGCCTTCAGTCCACGATTATAATATTGCTAAAAATGTAATTTAATATTTCATTTGAGCCTTCAGGGTACGGCGCAGTAAGTCTCTGGTAAGAAGAGAGTATTGTTTCATTGTACTGGGCTCTCACGAGGATTGCTTAATTCGAGAACTTGAAAAGATCCAAAGGAAAGCAGCACGATTTGTTCTAGGTGAATTCTGACAAATAAACAGCGTTGCGAAAATGTTGCAAACTTTGGGCTGGGAAGACTTGTGAGAAAGGAGACAAGCTGTTCGACTAAGTGGTATGTTTCGAACTGTCAGTGGAGAGATGGTGTGGAATGAAATTAGTAGACTAATAAACTTACGGGGGATTTTTAAAAGTAGGAGAGACCATAATAATGAAGACAAACATGGAATTCAAGTGGACAGATTCGTTTATAGGAAGGGAGATTAGGGATTGGAATAATTTACTAAGGGAGGTGATCGATAAATTTCCCAATTTCTTTGAAATCATTTACGAAAAACTCGGTAAACAATTCATAGGGAATCTGCCATCTGGGTGACAAATCAGCGGTGACTGATTGATTGATTGATTGATTGATTGATTGATTGATTGATTGATTGATTGATTGATTGATTGATTGATTGATTGATTTGATTCATTTATTCATTCATCGGGCGAGATGGCTGTGCGTTTAGCGGCGCGCAGCTCGATCTTGCATCCGGGAGATAGTGGGTTCGAACCCCATTGTCGGCAACCCTGAAGATGGTTTTCCGTGGTTTCCCATTTCCGCACCAAGCTGTACCTTAATTAAGGCAAGTTGTAAAATAAATTCACTCACTCACTCACTCACTCACTCACTTATTTATTTATTTATTTATTTATTTATTTATTTATTTATTTATTTATTTATTTATTTATTTATTTATTTATTTATTTATTTATTTATTTATTTATTTATTTATTTATTGTAACTTCCTCCTCTTAGCTCTAATTATGGAGGATTAGAGAAACAAAGGAATACCTGCGAGATAATGACTGAGACTGAATATACAGTTATTTCGAAGTAGGAGGCATGAACTCATGCGGAATGAGTTGTGGTAGCGCTTAGTTCATTGACAGAGGTTTGGAGACCGATCACTGTATTCCATAGCCGTCCTTAATGAAGATGCAGGTTGTTATAATTTCGTGGTCTTGGGCCGACTTGAAGTAGAATGTTACAATTACGTAACTTTATCACTTTGTGTCCTGGTTAGATAACCAACTGTCCCTCCAGTTCTTCCCCCTTTCCGTTCTTCCAAACTTGACCCACGCGCCAGATAACAAACGGAATACGTTAATTTGTTTCTTGCTTTCAGGAACTTACACTTTTTTAAAATTATCTTTATCGTTATGCATGACTTGACTAAAAAGGTGTTACCTAATACATTGGTGTCAGTTTTACACCACGGCAAAGCCCTTACCATTCAAGATAGTGATGGGAGTATCGAATATTTTACTAATCGATTAACCTCATCCGATTATTTAATTAATCGAATAAAATAATTGATTGAGTTTCAGATATCATTCAGTTGTAGTGATGGCATAATCGAATATGTTTAATATTCGGATAACCTCCATCCGATTATTTAGATAATTGAAAAAATAATCGAATGGAAAAATTCACTATCCGATTGCCTCATCGATTCGAATAAAATCGTATAAAATGAAATAATCGATTAAGCGATTATTTTGTATTCGATTATCCCATCACTAATTCAAGAACCTATCCGCCCTCTTGTAG
Organism: Anabrus simplex; assembly: GCF_040414725.1. NCBI lineage: Eukaryota > Metazoa > Arthropoda > Insecta > Orthoptera > Tettigoniidae > Anabrus > Anabrus simplex. The sequence continues at coordinate 180,995,210 of NC_090279.1, read as the reverse complement.
ACAAACAACCCTTGGTCTTTTCATTCCACAACTGTACGAAGTCTATTATTATTGTTTGGGAATAAGCCCATTAGGAATACGCAGAGTATTTAGAGCCGTGTGCTTTTCTTCCTTTGTGACCATATTTCTTTCATTCTTCTCCTGTAGGCTTCCTTTCTGTCTTCAGACCAGTTTGTTCCAGTCTTCTTTTTTGGTCCTTCCTCTTGGTCAACTTGCCATTTGTGAAATTTGAATCTGAAGATTACCCGGTTTTGGATATATGCTGGTATAATTCCTGTCTGTTTCAGATCAGTTTTGAATCCATTTCTTTGTGTTTATTTTCGCTTTACTCCTGTTTTCATAGAACTAGACTGTTTGTTTTGTAAGTCTGTCTGGATGCATGCTTTTAATATGTCCATAGAATCCTAACCTGCATTTTCTAATGTCACTGTCAATATCTGTGTATTGTTTGATTTTCTGTCTGCCTCTAAGTGGGTATTGTCCGTCGGCGAGTTTTAGGGCTAGAATTTTTCTCTAGATTTTGCGTTCCTTCTTTTCAATGTTTTTAATGTCTGCTTTCCTGTTCAAAATTAGCGTTTCTGATCCATAAGGAAATTCTTCTGGCTTAGTGACTGTATTGTAATGTCTTAGTTTTTGTCATAGTGTTTATTATTATTATTCATATTTCACTCGGCGTGGTGGTTAACTGATCAGGAGATAGACTGTTGTCCAGTTCTCCCTACCTCTACTACCGTGATAAGAAAGTTCTTGTCATGCGGCACGTGCTCAGAATAACAGCCTTCTACATTTGCGGAAGTGTACAGTCGAAGTCCAGATTCTGCAGCTTATTGTGCTCAAGTCCTGTGGCGGAAATGAATAAAGGCCTCACTGTTGCTGTATGTCTTTTCACGAGAGTTTAATCCTGATGTAAACATGGCATATCCACGCCTCCGCCAAGGAAAGAGTTGTGATTCGCTAAGCGTGTAGTACTGACCTCCACCCCGTCAACGTCTCGTGTTCGGACGTACAGCATACGACAACAGTGCGAAGATCTGAACTTCTGAATAAACGACTAAACCTGGATTCTGTTCACTTAGTTTATTGAACACTGCCTATGGTCACTTCTGAGCGGTTTTCCTCTTTTGTCCTTCACTACACGCAATGGTCCTACCTCTTGCTCCATTTCTCTCCCTATGAATATTGACACTGACTGCTGCTGACCTTATCTTCACGCTGTACAGCTTGGGACTTTCCCTCACTACGAGAAGGCTTCCTGTATTACACCACGCCTTGTGCATTCTTTTCGGTATATATGACAATCAATTGCTCACGTACACTTCCAAACTCCCTAAAATGTAATAAACTAAAATAAAAACAAAATTAAAATAATACCACGTACTACTTTCCTTCGAGCTCACATACAGTGGAGTGAGTGCGACGGTTGCTTCTCCAATCAACTACGTCTGTGTCCACGTGCAAAGCCAAGGTGCTGCGCCTATTTGTTTACATCAGGATTAAACTCTCGTAAAAAGACGTAGAGGTTCATTTCCTACAGTTTTCACACTTCTGCTGCGAGGTCAGTGTACTTCTACAGTCTTCTGGACATAGGGCCTGGTGGACATTCTGATCTGAAGGGACCGTCACATCCAGAACATGTCTTCCTGAGCTGTTTGTCAATAAGAACAATATCTGGCCTGTTTGATCGTAAGGTCCTGTCTGCAAAGATCGATTCCAGTATTGCTTAATCCTTTCGTTTTCGAGCGCATCAGATGGTCTGTACTCATAATATGGGATTTTCTCATCAAGTCGCGACTTGATTCCCTGTTCTTGGCGCACAGTTCTCTCTAACTCATCCCCCTGTGGGTGGGGGCGGTAGAATAACACCCACGGTATCCTCTGCCTGTCGTAAGAGGCGACTAAAAGGGGCCCCAGGGGCTCTGAACTTTGGAGCGTGGGTTGGCGACCACGGGGCCCTCAGCTGAGTCCTGGCATTGCTTCTACTTACTTGTGCCAGGCTCCTCACCTTCATCTATCCTATCCGACCTCTCTTGGTCAACTCTTGTTCTTTTCCGACCCCGACGCTATTAGGTTTGTGAGGGCTAGGGAGTCTTTCATTATCACGCCCTTCGTGGCCCTTGTCTTCCTTTGGCCGATATCTTCATTTTTCGAAGTGTCGGATCCCTTCCATTTTTTCCTTCTGATTAGTGTTATATAGAGGATGGTTGCCTAGTTGTACTTCCTCTTAATACAATAATCACCATCACCACCTCTCTATCTCACCATGCCGATGAGCATATCCTTTGCCTAGGGTTCAGCAAATTGAAGTCCAGCTTTGTGGCTAAATGGATAGAATGCTTGCCTTTGGTCCGATGGCCCCTGTTCAGTTCTGAGAATTAACCCTCTTGTATTGTTAATTCTCCCAGCTTGAGGACTGGGTGTTTATGACGTCTTCGCCATTTATTTCATCGTCATTAGGCCAGGACACCAAACCTATACAGATGCCATGCACCATTATTATTATTATTATTATTATTATTATTATTATTATTATTATTATTATTATTATTAAATACACATTTTGAATTTTACAGCATTACGGTACCAGAGGTCGTACGCATCGTTCACTGGCTTATTAGCTTCCTCCGGAGATCAGTGGTGGTATCCGACCCATGATCACGGTTTCGATTCCAACGAACAAAAGAGAACACTAAACCAGTGTAGCCAACTTAGCGGATTTTCCGCTAAATTTGACGGAATCAGAAGACTGTCGGCGGAGAAATATATAATTTAGCGGACAGCGGATTTTTTGGCGGAATTCTAGGCTTATTATAGCGGAATGTAGTGTTTCATTCATATTACGTTTTTTTAAATTTGCACTCCAGTATGTCTCTGAGCTATTCCGTATTTCTCGTCAGGAGCTAGCAGTACATGAGGAAAACATGTTATTTGGATTTTTTTTTTTTTGCTAGTGGCTTTACGTCGCACCGACAAAGATAGGTCTTATGGCGACGATGGGATAGGAAAGGCCTAGGAGTTGGAAGGAAGCGGCCGTGGCCTTAATTAAGGTACAGTCCCAGCATTTGCCTGGTGTGAAAATGGGAAACCACGGAAAACCATCTTCAGGGCTGCCGACAGTGGGATTCGAACCCACTATCTCCCGAATGCAAGCTCACAGCCGCGCGGCCCTAACCGCTCGGCCAACTCGCCCGGTTTATTTGGATTTGATGTTATGAAATCATGGTATCATAAATTTGTAATGCGTGGGGAAAGGTTACTTATCTCTTAGTTGACGAATGACGACAGGTAATGAAACTGTGAGAGAGTAGCATTTATATTTATGCTATGAAGGAAGACCGTTTAATGAACTGGGCTGTTCTATGTGTGGCCCTTGAGGTAGGGGATTCACTTAGTTTGTACCCGGCAGTAAAACGCGTACAAGTTTTAGCTCGCCGGCTCGCAGACAGGGGGTTAATCCCAGTGAAACTCACTGGTTAGTTGAGTGCAGGCATTTACTTTTATTATTATTATTATTATTATTATTATTATTATTATTATTATTATTATTATTATTATTATTATTATTATTATTATTATTGCTCATTCTTTGAGATCGGATTTCTTGGCGGAATTTTAGCGGATTTTTAGTAGTATTTAGCGGATCTTGAAAATATAAGTTGGCAACACTGCACTAAACCTGAATGATTGCATTTCATTTTAGCAGATCTACCTATAAAAATAAAACTATATTAGTCCTAGAGCCCTGCGCGGATATACAAAATAATATCCGTATCCGCATTTCCTTCATCCGCACCCATATCCGCGAATTGGTATCCGCGGATATTGAAACAGATAGATTTGTTAACCCAATACAATACGCCTGACACCTGGCACCAGAACCTCTCCAGTCATAGGTTTATGAGAGATTTTCTCTTGCGACAGCTACCGACGTATTGACCATTGTTCCTTCCTTCCATTAATTGCGGACAGGAGCAAGTTAGGCTTATGTCAGATTTACGGCTTTATAGAGTCTCAACGCTCTTTATACACTGACTGACAGAGCAAATGCAACACCAAGAAGGAGTGGTTCGAAAGGGATGAAAGTTGGGGAAAAAACAGAGACAGCACGGACGAATAATTGATGTTTATTTCAAACCGATATGCAGGTTACACAATGCGCACGGCATCGACTCAGTAGGATGTAGGACCACCGCGAGCGGCGATGCACGCAGAAACACGTCGAGGTACAGAGTCAATAAGAGTGCGGATGGTGTTCTGAGGGATGGTTCTCCATTCTCTGTCAACCATTTGCCACAGTTGGTCGTCCGAACGAGGCTGGGGCAGAGTTTGCAAACGGCGTCCAATGAGATCCCACACATGTTCGATTGGTGAGAGATCCGGAGAGTACGCTGGCCACGGAAGCATCTGTACACCTCGTAGAGTCTGTTGGGAGATGCGAGCAGTGTGTGGGTGGGCATTATTCTGCTGAAACAGAGCATTGGGCAGCCCCTGAAGGTACGGGAGTGCCACCGGCCGCAGCACTTGCTGCACGTAGCGGTGAGCATTTAACGTGCCTTGAATACGCACTAGAGGTGACGTGGAATCATACGCAATAGCGCCCCAAACCATGATGCCGCGTTGTCTAGCGGTAGGGCGCTCCACAGTTACTGCCGGATTTGACCTTTCTCCACGCCGACGCCACACTCGTCTGCGGTGACTATCACTGACAGAACAGAAGCGTGACTCATCGGAGAACACGACGTTCCGCCATTCCCTCATCCAAGTCGCTCTAGCCCGGCACCATGCCAGGCGTGAACGTCTATGCTGTGGAGTCAATGGTAGTCTTCTGAGCGGACGCCGGGAGTGCAGGCCTCCTTCAATCAATCGACGGCAAATTGTTCTGGTCGATATTGGAACAGCCAGGGTGTCTTGCACATGCTGAAGAATGGCGGTTGACGTGGCGTGCGGGGCTGCCACCGCTTGGCGGCGGATGCGCCGATCCTCGCGTGCTGACGTCACTCGGGCTGCGCCTGGACCCCTCGCACGTGCCACATGTCCCTGCGCCAACCATTTTCGCCACAGGCGCTGCACCGTGGACACATCCCTATGGGTATCGGCTGCGATTTGACGAAGCGACCAACCTGCCCTTCTCAGCCCGATCACCATACCCCTCGTAAAGTCGTCTGTCTGCTGGAAATGCCTCCGTTGACGGCGGCCTGGCATTCTTAGCTATACACGTGTCCTGTGGCACACGACAACACGTTCTGCAATGACTGTCGGCTGAGAAATCACGGTACGAAGTGGGCCATTCGCCAACGCCGTGTCCCATTTATCGTTCGCCACGTGCGCAGCACAGCGGCGCATTTCACATCATGAGCATACCTCAGTGACGTCAGTCTACCCTGCAATTGGCATAAAGTTCTGACCACTCCTTCTTGGTGTTGCATTTGCTCTGTCAGTCAGTGTATATCACTATTCCCCCACACCACTGTCAAGTGTCGCCTAATCACAAACGAAAATAAGAGTACGTACAGGGTACCTGAGTAAAAATCAATAAACGGCAAAATTCTCCGCACTGGCGTATCCGCTAGGACACTAACTTCGCGGATATCCGCGGATTTGTTACAACGATGTAGAAGTATAACGGGAATGATATATCAGCACTCTGTTATCTATGAGTATGAGGTGAGGAAGTATCTACGATGAGGAACGTGTGGCTGTTAGTAGTGGCGATCTGATGGAGCGAAGCCTAGCACACCTATTCCCCCCGATCCCCACACCTATCGGACATTCAGCAGCAAGCCGCGTGATGTGGGTTGAGAGGAGAGGGACGCAGAGTCTGGGCTGCGATATCAGTCTCCGATGCCTTGCTCTCAAAAATACGTGCGACGTTTAATCTCATTGCTTTCAAGTTTTGTAAATGGAACAATGTGTCAAATGCTTACACTATAATGTGCTTTAGATTTCTATCGTTCTCATTTCAGGTTTGGGCTTCACCGACAGCCTCGGCAGCCCTCAGTATACGCCACTGGTTCATTTCTTCCTTTAAGATATAGAAAACCCTCTTATGGTGCTGGACTCCACTAGAAAGTTCAACTTTGAACCTCGTTTTCCACAAGTTTACTTCTTTGTCATATAAGGAACATTTTCTCCTAAACTATTAGAGATACAGACCTCAAATTTTCAGGGATTGTAAACAATGCCAATATACCTAAACCTTCTGTCATAGGTCTTTTGTTCCACTTAATTGATGACAGATTTTATTCGAAGATACTGTGTCAAAATGTGTCAATTATTTTCAGTAACGAAATAAATAATAAAATAATTAATATCTTCCCAGAAAATACCAGTACATTGAAATCACTACAGTACATGATGGTAAATAAATGTAATATAATACTGTAAAAGTTCCATTATTCTAGTGTTACTAGTTTAGAAGAAAATGTTCCTTACATTTAACATTGGAAGTGTAGGAAGGTCCGGGCCCTTTTAAATTGTTGTCATTAAGTCAGAAAAGAGATTAATCAATCTTCTTACAAACTCGGAACTGTTTGCAGAGTGTGTGATTTTTACTTGTGGGGTAAAATGAAAGAAAAAGTGTATCGAACAAATCCTCACACATTGGAGGAACAGAAAGAAGACATTTTGAATGAAATCATAAACATTACAGTGGCAGAACACACTCGTATCAGCCAGATACAAGGCTTGTCTAACCCAGCAAGGACGACACTTCCAGCATCTTTTATAAGGTAAAATTCCATATAAGACTGCATACACGCTTAAAGCAGGGCGGCCGCGCGCGATATAAGTTCGGCTGAGGCAGCTACCGTAGCGCAGAGTACTAACACGGTGCGTTCGGTCTTAGTTTATATGAGAGACCCTGTACTGTATACTTTTTGATGCAGTATCCTTGATGTGTTTGAGGAGAGGGGATGAGCATTCCAGCACCCCCAAGGCGGTCACGGTGAGTGATCGATGGCATGTAGTTGTGCGGTGGACAGGCATTTCTATGAGGGGCACTGAGCGAGTATCATGGAGATATAAAGAACCAAGGTGACGAAAATTGCTGGAGAGATAAGCAGGGATATCTTCTGAAAGCACCTGGTACACAAGAATGGTTGAATGTAGCTTACATCTGTCGTCTAGTCTTAACGAATATAATTGTTTATAGTAGGGAGAAACTCGAATATGGCATGAGAGTGAAATGAATTTATTTCTTCTTTCCCCATTCGGAGGCTGCCAAGAAGACAAAGCTTACATAAAGAAATGGATTGACAAGTACAAAGACGTTGTACCACATATTGTCTATAAATGATCAGTATACAACATTATATCTATTGCTCAATAAAAATCGTATCGATCAACAATTTTGAAACCTATGAGGAAATACTTATAGGACAAAAATATAGCTAAGAGAGACTACGTGTGTGTGTGTGTGTGTGTTTAGTCATCAGCCCGAAGGCTGGTTGGATCCTCAACAGTTCCGCCATGAGCTGTCATAGATGGCCTAGGCATCACTGAAGAGGCGTACTAGGGAAATGAGGAGTGAGGTAGTTTCCCGTTGCTTTCCCCACCGAGCCAGAAGTTGCTATTACATATCAGTCTGCCAAGCCCACTGAAATGCATGCACCAACCGACCCTATGAGCAACATTTTCACACCATTCATAGCAGGGACTGGCTGCAGAAGGAATGGCATTACTAGCATCGCTCATACCTTAGTCACTTTCATATTGTCAAAGCCAAGGATAAGACAGAGACAGATCAATGAAAGTAACAAAATTGCTCTACCCCATACCAGAAGACATAGTGCACTGTAAACACTAGGTCCTGTCAGCAAAGGCATAAGAGAGAGAGATAAGGTGTATAAATTAATTCTGACTATTGTTAAATAGCTTTCCAGGGAAGCTAACCCAATGTCCTTAATACATTGATTACCCAAATTAAATTTCTTGCAAAAGTTGTGAAATATGTGAGCAATGGTGCCTCTTGCTCCTATATCATCAATCCTAATTCCTCTATGGAATGCAGATGATATTTCTAAGCGTAATATGGAATTGTAAGTTCATATATATCATATTTCTCCTTGTGTACATCATGTGGTTGAGTAGATGGTGCCTTGATTCTAATTGTGGCATCTAAGCTTATCAGACAGAAAATTAGTCGGCTTAGTGCGCACACACAGATGGATCGTTAAGCCTGTACAGGTGGCGCAGCGAACGAGCCTTGTGCTCAACCGCACACGCACTGCCTGTACGTGAGCATAAGGCAGTAGCGATCAGTGAGACATTGATGTTTCAAGGGGGCTGTGCGTCAACTCCATCAATTCTTCGCAACCCCGTCACCTCTCCTGGCCAGAGAGAGGGCGTCACCCTCTAGGTAGCCCGCCCCTTCCCTTCGGGAAGGGGAATGAAAACATCCCCCTAGGTCCCCAGTGTGCGTCAACACGGGTAGATGTAAGGAGTAACAGAGTGGCAAAAAGAGGCAATCATATTTGGCCGTGCCCATGAGCATACGGTGTGTGAAGTTGCTAGATTTGTTGGTGTTGCGCAGCGGACTGTTCAACGTGTCCACAAGCTGTGGTGTACTACACTGGCCACGAAACACGACGTCAGATCGGGAAAAGATCGTAACGGAAGGGACCGGAGACACATTTCACGGCTTGTGAATCAAAATCGCTTCCAAACCCGACAGGAATTGCTGCAGTCAGTGAATGAAGGTCCATCCCAACTAAAGTGTCTCTCAGATCTTACAATTTGAAAACCCCTGGATTAGAAGGATTCTCCTGTAATAGTTGCAGAGTCATAAAGTTCAGGATTTCTTCTTCTTTTTTTTTTCCTTCATCGCGAATGGGTCTCTTAGTACCACGCGGATTCATTATTTGTTGGCTTTACCTTTTAGCCCATTATTCCTTCATAAATCATATGAAATGGGTGTGTCTTCGTTTCAGGAACCATACATGTCGGTTAGTCTTTCTCTCATAATCCTCAAAACCCCGTGTGAGTGTGATTTTTCTGATTTCGTCTCGGTCCAGTAGATTTGGTGATCCTAAGTGAGTCGATCCGTTTGAGTCCGTTCTTTCTAAGTGCCCCATGAATTGTATTCCTCACATGCGCAATGTGTCTCTAATTTTGAGATTCTTTTATATATTTCCGCATTTGGTTTAGGAAAATGTAGTCCTTCTTTGATTCTCGGACCTAGGATCTTTCTCATTATTTTACTTTTCTTCACTTCTAATTATCCTCTTAGCGTTTTGTGTTAGAGATTGAGAGTTATCATGCGTAGAGAGCTTCGGATTTGTTTACAGTAGTATAGAGTAGGATTTTGTAGTTCTAGGAGAGACTTTTTTGATAACTAAAATGCAGTCTCCCTTTTCTGGAGTCGCGATTCAATAGATTTCTTTTCATTGCAATGTTCAGTAATCCATTTACCTAAATATTTGAATTCTTTCACTCGAGAGATGTGGCAGAAGCTAATTTGGAGTTCAGATGGGAGAATTTTGATGTCTGCCCTTCTTTTTTTTCTTTCTTGCAAATGAAATTTGTACGGCAAACCAATTTTCGCTGCTTGTTCTTGCAGGAGTTTTTATTGGTTTTGTCCATCGGGGATGTTTTGGGCAAATTGTGCCGTGTCGTCTGCAAATGCTAAACAGTCCAATTTTATGCCTTTATGTTTTGTTCCGACTGGGTGTATTGGTGCATCTGTTTTTCGCCTTTCTCTTACGACAGTCAGTCAATCAATCAATACTAATCTGCATTTAGGGCAGTCATCCAGATGGCAGATTCCCAATCTGTTGTTTTTCTAGCCTTTTCTTAAAGATTGCAAGGAAATTGGAAATTCATTGAACATCTCCCTTGGTAAATTATTTCAATCCCTAACTCCCCTAAACCCCTACCTATAAACGAATGTTTGCTCCAATTTTAATTCCAATTTTATCTTCATATTGTGATCTTTCCTACTTTTAAAAACACCACTCAAACTTATTCGTCTATTTATGTCATTCCATGCCACCTCTCCACTGACAATTCGAAACATACCACTTCGTCGAGCAGCTCGTCTCCTTTCTTCCAAATCTTCCCAGTCCAAAATCTGCAACACTTTGGTATCGCTACTCTTTGTCAGAAATCACGCAGACCAAATCGAGCTGCTTTCATTGTTTTGTTTTTTCCAGTTCTTGAATCAAGTAATCCTGGCGAGTGTCCTATACACTGGAACCATACTCTAGTTGGGGTCTTACCAGAGATTTATATGCCCTCTCCTTTATATCTCACTTTTTTGTTGCTGTTTTGCTTTACGTCGCACCGACACACATAGGTCTTATGGCGACGATGGTATAGGAAAGGCCTAGGAGTGGGAAGGAAGCGGCCGTGGCCTTAATTAAGGTACAGTCCCAGCATTTGCCTAGTGTGAAAATGGAAAACCACGGAAAACCATCTTCAGGGCTGCTGACAGTGGGATTCGAACCCACAATTTCCCGGATGCGAACTCACAGTTGCGCGACTCTAATCGCACGGCCAACTCGCCCGGTACATCCTACTACAACCCCTAAATACCCTCACAATCATGTGCAGAGATATGTACCCTTTATTTACAATCCCATTTATGTGATTCCTTATATCAACACCTAGGTGCTTACAGTGATCCCCGTAAGGAACTTCCACCCCATCAACACAGTAATTAAAACTGAGAGGACTTTTCCTAATGCTGGAACTCACAGTCTGACTTTTAAACCCGTTTATCCTCATGCCATTGCCTGCTGTCCATTTCCCAACATTGTCGATGTCTTTTTGCAGTAGCTCACAATCTTGTAACTTATTTATTATTACTCTGTACAGAATAACGACTTCTTCAAGTGCACGATTAAAGAGTAATGGGGATAATGCATCTCCTTGTCGTAACTCCAGTATTTTTGGAAATTCTCCCATCAATTTTACCTCAGATATTTAATATTGCCCTTTTGTTAAAATTATGAACGTCGTCAACAACTTCATTGTCGTCTGATTTTTTGTCCTATACATTACGTCAGCGACACCGGAACTCGGGGAAGAACTGTTATCTGACAGAGCTTTGGCAAGGAACAGATGATTGACGTAATTGAGTGGAACATGTGGCGAGAGATGATAAGAAAAACCAAGCGTTACAAAATACTGTTTCAGCCTGTCATCTTGTTAATATGTGGATCATGCCAGTAATTTTCTCGTACTGGGGGAAGTACCGTACTCACGTAAGCTCATGGCTTTGCAGTGCCCGTATGCCCTTAGTTCATAGACGAATAAATTCCGCGAATGAATAGTTGAGTTTTTATCAAATAGGCCATGAATTTAGTGTCCGGTAGAGTTGTCGTCCTTTAGAGTTCCAAGATAGGGGGTTTAACATTTATTTATTTATTTATTTATTTATTTATTTACTTATTTTACAATTAGCTTTACGTCGCACCGACACAGATAGGTCTTACGGGATAGGAACGGGCTAGGAGCGGGAAGGAAGTGGCCATGGCCTTAATTAAGGTACAGCCCCAGCAGTTGCTGGGGATGAAAATGGGAAACCACGGAAAACCATCTTCAGGGCAGCAGGCAGTGGGGTTCGAACATACTCTCTCCCGAATGCAAGCTCACAGCTGCGTGACCCTAACCGCACGGTCAAATCGCTCGAGTTTAACCTTTCCCATCCCATGTCTGAGTGAACTCAGATGTCAACATGTCTCCCACTGTCCGAAACACGAGTTAAACTCGGATTTCAGGCAATGCGCTCTTACGAGTTCAGTCTGATGTAATTTTGTTGTTCATCACATGCTTTGTTCAGACAACGGACGATTCACAAATCACCGTACCTTCTTCTTCTTTTTTTTTTTTTTTGCAATTGGCTGTACGTCGCACCGGCACAGATAGGTCTTATGGGACAGAACAGGCCTAAGGGGGAGAAGGAAGCGGTCGTAACGTTAATTAAGATACAGCCTAGTGTGAAAATGGGAAACCACGGGAAACCATCTTTAGGGCTGCTGACAGTGGGGTTCGAACCCACTATCTCCCGAATGCAAGCCCACAGCTGCGCACCCCTAACGGCAAGGCCACCTTGTTCGGTAATCACTTTTTTCTGAAAATGACTATCTAATATCTAATATCTCGTTTCCTGTGATACCCAGCTTAGCCATATCCTGTTCAATTTTGAAGAACCATCAGACTTGTGTTTGGTAACTTTTTTTTTTAGAAATTAACAAATATTCCCTTCATTAGCCTCTCTGGATTCATCCCCACCAAATGATACTGTCTAGAAGACCGAGCTCGATAGCTGCAGTCGCTTAAGTGCGGCCAGTATCCAGTATTCGGGAGATAGTGGTTACGGAGTTCATTTCTTTATGCGATTCCTAGAGCTTACCGAGTTTTGTTCTTTGCGTCAAGGGGCTTAAAATGAGCTTTGTCTCGTCCTTGTACGACAAATTCGATATTTCGCCTATAGTATATATTAGCCTAGTATTTTTTTTATCTCCCCACGTTACCCCTCCCCATGAATTGTTTTGAAAATAAAATATAGCCTATAGCACTTAGGGATAATGTATCTTTCTATTAGTGAAATAATTTTTAGAATCAGTCCAGTAGTTCCTGAGATTAGGCATTACATACAAACAAACTTTACCTCTTTATATATTAGTGTACCGGTTGGTACACCCCGACCCCGCAAATTTAAATTGTGCGCCTACAAGTAATCCCCTACAGGAGAAACCCTGAACTTTAATAACTGAAGCAACTCTACAGTTGCCCAGAAGATGTCACCATTGTAAATTTTGTAATTTTGAAGTGTTCTGAACAGTGTCTATTTTGATTTGTGTTTGTTTTGCCCTGTATCAAGAAGTGTGGACATTCTCTTCTAGATGTCTCTACAGAAAAAAGACTACGATTGTGCACTCTGGTGCGAAGTGAAGGGACTGTTTTTGAAGAAACTTTGTATCCATAAGTTTGTTCTTTGTTAAATTTCTTTCTTTCATTTTTTGGGTTGGCAATATTGCTCTCTGTTTCCGCCAGTTTTGAATTCAGCCAATCCCGAATTTTCTAAATTAATTTCCCTCCAGTCCTAGGTTTCTTGTTCATGTTGTGTGTAACTTTTGATGTTAGCCAATAAAGGGAGGGGGTGTGGCGCTTTTATTTCATGAAATGTCTCGAAGCTTCCTTGTGGGTATAAAACTGCTGAGGTTCATGGCTCGTGGCCACTCCATCGACATTTTGCTTAGTGTGTGAATATGTAGCAGGGGGCGGGAAGCGCCTCTTTCTTCGGGCAGCAGTTCATCAACAAGGTAATTACCGTTTAATAACTTTATTTCTTGCTAGCTCAGCAGTTTAACCCACGGGGCGGGTTCGAAACTTTTCTCATGTAACCTACCTTTAAAATGTAAAGACATTTGGTAAAAATTCCGTCTCTTTAACTACAAATTGGGATAGAGAGTGCCTAACCCTCTCGAGCTCCCACTCATATTGTTTTGAGGTGACTACGTTTTTCATTACCGATTTTCTTTTTTCTTAATGTAATAAAGTTTTCTTATACGAGTCACCTCCCTAGTATGGGATTAGCCCTTGTGTAAGCGGCCTAGAGCCGAGTAGGTTTTAATAGTGTAATGTAGGAATGCAAGCTACGCCTCCAGTCATTTTGTATTTTGGGCCATTTAATTATCCTGTTCTTTTTCGGTCGAGGCCCAGTAGATTGGGTACTAATACCCCTGTTTCATTTGGTGCGGTAGCGGCAATTGATTTGTAAGGTCGGGTATGCCTTAAATAGGCTTGACAGATAGAGAGCGGGACAGCTCTTTATAGTGTTGTGGTAAAAGGGCCTTAGAGAAGCTTGAGATGTAAGGTTGGGAGCTAAGGCTCCATGTAATTAAGGGTGTTCTGCCCTTTTGTATTTTTGTTGTTGTGAGCTGAGAGCTCAGAAATTATACTTGGGGCTCGAAGCCCAGATCTTGTAATAACCCCCGAAATCTTGTGATGTCTTTGTACCTGATTTTGGCTTGTTGTTGACTTGTTATGTTTCGAATTCTATGTCGCCAGTGTTAAGTTTTGAAAAATATAACCTTTGTTGAAATTTTAATTCATTTTTCGAACTTGTAGTTAGACCCATTCCAGCCCGCACCTTCTTTCACCTCTGCTGAACCACCAAAATTCCGTAACAATTAGTATAGATGAATTTCATTTAACCCAGTCAAAAGAGTTTTCATTGAAACGTCTAGATGGTTCCGCCGAAACCCCTGTTCAAAACGCGAGCTTTGAGGACAGGCTGTCTGAACCTGCGGCGGCCTTATAGTGGGTGTACTACGAACTAAGGAGGGAGGCTGTCTCCTTCAGAAGCCGTGAGGCGGATTTTCGACATCATGACATCATAAATAAACAACGTATGGCAGTCTGTTTTATTATACAATTTAAACCGTATTTTTTTCTTTCTTAGACCCAGTAGCGTGGGCCGTATGCCTCTGTAAATCTTTTCCATTTTTCGAGAGTAGCTTTCGTATTAGTTGTGTAAGGGTAATTGTACAGCAGTGTACTACTGCTTTCTACTATGGTGATGACCGAGGCGGTCATGGTTGAAGATTCGTAGCCCACAAGGGGCAAACTGTACTGTGATGTAAAGCAAACTCTCGGGTTTAGAAACCCTGCGTATTTTAAATCATGGGGAAGCTAAGGCTTCTATCCTCTGACTGTAAATTCTAGAAGGGGTCACCTCCCTCTTGCAAGTTTCTGAAGACCTGCGGGTCAACGACTTTGACTGTGCCACTCAATTCGAGTTCAGTTTAATTCATTGCACTATTGTAAATCTTTTGAGCCTTCGAGCTTCTCATCTGTACATTTTCCGGATTAACCCACGTGAATTCTAGAGCGGCCCAGCTCTTTTAAGAATAACTGAAGGTACCTTCCAAACTGCAATTATTGTTTAATTTTGTTCAAGATAGTGAAATAAAGAAAATAAACTTCAAATGTTATTTTGTTAACGATACTTAAATTCTGGTAAGTCTTTGTGCAGAAATTCACCCCTTACGCTTTTTTTTCTCTCTGCTCCGCAGAAATAAACCATGTAATTATTATTATTATTATTATTATTATTATTATTATTATTATTATTACTGTTTAATTGCTATAGATTTTAAGACACGCTAGGGGGTCTCGATTTGTTCCCACAAACTTTCCTTTAAAGTGTTCTAATCTATATTCCGCACGGCCTTACTTCTAAATTGAAGTTTCGCAAAACAAATGAGCATCGCCTTCCCTCTGTTGCCAGCGCGCTACGCCTGCGAGAACAGCTGATGCAATACGACCGCGGTAAACAGCCCTTTTAAATTATAATACAGTACTCAGAAAAACGAATGAATATGGATTGAAAACAAATTCACAAGAACTACACTTTCTAACAATATCTGGCACTAAAAGAGAATATATTATTAACAATAAAAGAGAATGAGGAAATAACAACACATCACTAACGGCTTATGGCTGGCACAGAAAGGAGATTATGGCCTACAATGGGAACACTCTACTGATCTGTCACTAGAACCCTCCAACAATATGAAAAACACACTAAATATTGAAGGAAAATGCAAAAGATCGCGAACCGTACCGAATACCATACACGCTGAGCGAGATAGGTTAACCACGTGGCGAATGTAAATATTGGAGTTGGCAACTAGGTTTCGAGATCATGCTCTGCCGATATAAATCAATATGAATGGCAGCATGGGATTGGTCGGATGTCTATGCTTCAGCGCATAACCACCAGACAGAGCCAAAATCTGCTGAAACGACTCAGACCAGAAGAAGAAGAAGAAGAAGAAGGAAACGCCGGTCATCAGCGCCTCAGACTTCTTCAAGCACCGAACCAGCCCCACCGCCTCAACCCTCCCCTCCCCCTCACCCCTCCCTGGTCATCCAATGTTATAACTGCTTGCAGTTACATCACACAGCTGCGACGTGCACCAATTCCACCCGGTGCAATAGGTGTGGTGGTGATCATCACCACACTGTCTGCGAGGTACCTCGTACCCAGGCGAGGTGTGCGAACTGTGAGGGGAATCATGCGGCCTCTTTCCCTGGGTGCCCGTTCATGAAGAAGGCCATACGGTCTCACTACAAGAATGCCAGACACCTCCGCAAACCAAGTTCTCCACCACCACATTTCAATAGCTTCACTCCTCATCTCTCTCAACCAAGCAATAGCAACCCTGCTCTACTCTATCTTCTACTCAACCTTCTCTCTTCCCAACTTTCTCATCTCCCAGCCATGCCCCCACGACAACTCATCGTACCCTAGTCCCCCCCCCCCACCAAGAAATATCGCCTTGCCCTCACTACTTGCCTTCTTCTTCTTGCAATTTAAAATCACATTAATAACTTCCATCTCCTACCTTGCCAACTAGCACTAGCATACTTGACTTTTTAACAGCTAAGCGAAGAGGGGTTTTCATTTCTGACATGGTGGACTTGCTCCACCATAGACAGATCGATTTTTCCCCGCTAGTGACTACTCCCTGCTGTCTTCACGTCATCGTCACCGATAAGTAGAGTGGCCGAAGTGTGCCACGGGACTTCCAATTACTTGATTAAAAAAAAAAAAAAAAAAAAAAAAAAAAAAAAAAAAAAAAAAAAACGTCAATTTAGAAGTAGAGCCGTAGGTACTGAGTTTAACGGTATGAAGGTATCGCATTTAAACTTCTTCAGATGCATTGACTTCGCATGGTATCGTACCCACTCACGCTCTTGTGAACTGAAGGACATCTACTAACCGATTGCGCTAACCCCCTGTGGGTGGGGGACGCAGACGAAAAATACACCCACGGTATCCCCTGCCTGTCGTGAGAGGCGACTAAAAGGAGCGACCAAGGGATGATTGAATTAGAACCATGAAACTGCTTTTGATTCGTACCATCACGCGGGGAACACCATGGGTTGTCTGTACTTGCGAGTAGTACCACTATATTAGGTTCGAAATAGGTTTGTGATTAGTAGCAGCAGAAAGTGGTTCACTGTAGGTTTCCAGTACCCGTGAGCAACACCACGGGTCTGGGCGTTGCCTGCGCTTAGTACCCACTATGTGAGCAACACCACGGGTCTGGGCGTTGCCTGCGCTTAGTACCCACTATGTGAGGAACACCACGGGTCTGGGCGTTGCCTGCGCTTAGTACCCACTATGTGAGGAACACCACGGGTCTGGGCGTTGCCTGCGCTTAGTACCCAATATGTGAGGAACACCCTCGTCCGTGATTAGTACACCTAACTGAAGAACACCATCGGTTTTCGTTGCCTATGTGTGGCGCCATTATGTGAGAAACACCATAGGTCTGCGTTACTTGTACGACGTCCAATACTTGTGAGTAGTACCATCATGTGTGGAACACCGTGAGTCTACGCTACTTTTGAATAGTACCCCAACATGACAAATACCGTGGTTCTACTTTACTAGCGATAAGTACTATTGTGAGGGGCCGTTGACCTGTACTTTGTACCCCTTTAGACAACAAGCATCCTCGATTCAGGATTGTGCTTTAGAAGTGGTCTCTTGGTCAGTTGTACTAATTTTTGTCGTAATTTTTGGGTAGGATCCACTGATTGTTTTAAATTCATATTCATCCATTCATTCTTCATGCCATTTTTTTTATTTTGGTCATTGGATGATTATGAACTTTTAATTTGTCATTTCATTTTGAGCCATCAGGGGCCGATGACCTAGATGTTAGGCCCCTTAAAACTACAAGCATCATCAAGCGATTGCGCTAATGAAGTCAGTTCTGATTGTCAACATTTTAACACTTATTGGAGTATGGTTCATTTGCAATGAAACATAATATCACGATAAGGAAACTCACCAGGTACCGGTATTTTAACATTTGAAGGTTGAGAAACGGTGAAGTGATATTCTTCTTTTTGTCCCACTTGTTCACCGGGAACGGGGACCCTCGGTCTCTTGTCTAGTACATATGTGTTTTGATGACCTCACATGCGTTTAACATTATGTAACTCTGATGATATCCCACGATGTGCGGTAGTGACATTAGGGTATTGCTGTACTTAAGGGCTTCCCCTTAGGAGTAATGTGTGTATAACCCCAACCCGTAACAAACTCATTAGACTATCCCCAAAAAATCAATTAAAAATACGAATATAGTTCCACGGAATCCGTAACCCCCTGTGGGTGGGGGCGGTAGAATAACACCCACGGTATCCCCTGCCTGTCGTAAGAGGCGACTAAAAGGGGCCGCAGGGGCTCTGAACTTTGGAGCGTGGGTTGGCGACCGCGGGGCCCTCAGCTGAGTCCTGGCATTGCTTCCACTTACTTGTGCCAGGCTCCTCACTTTCATCTATCCTTTCCGACCTCCCTTGGTCAACTCTTGTTCTTTTCCGACCCCGACGCTATTAGGCTTGCGAGGGCTAGGGAGTCTTTCATTTTCACGCCCTTCGTGGCCCTTGTCTTCCTTTGGCCGATACCTTCATTTTTCGAAGTGTCGGACCCCTTCCAATTTTCCGTCTGATTAGTGTTATATAGAGGATGGTTGCCTAGTTGTACTTCCTCTTAAAACAATAATCACCACCACCACCACCACGGAATCCGTAATAATAATTGTACCAGGGTTACACCTTCTCCGGCTAGTTAACCTGCACGCCTTCTCTAAGGCCGTCTACGTCAATGGACTTGAACTTGTAAACTTCCAAAGATTTTTCTCGTCTACCGCTAGATGTCTAGACCATCGACTGATAGAGTTATGTTTATTTTGAAGTTTTTTTTTTTTTTTTTTTTTTGCTATTTGCTTTACGTCGCACCGACACAGATATGTCTTACGGCGACGATGGGATAGGAAGGGCCTAGGAATTGGAAGGAAGCGGCCGTGGCCTTAAGTAAGGTACAGCCCCGGCATTTGCCTGGTGTGAAAATGGGAAACCACGGAAAACCATCTTCAGGGCTGCCGACAGTGGGGCTCGAACCCACAATCTACCGATTACTGGATACTGGCCGCACTTAAGCGACTGCAGCTATCGAGTTCGGTTATTTTGAAGTTTGTAAACCTGGTTCTGAGGATTTCTTTTTAAAATGTACCTAAGTTGTCAGCACTTCAGCTGGTTCCTCCTGGATTGTAATCAACCTATCAGATTCTTGGAAATATGTTCTCTAGCCAATTAAAATCGGGCGTGTGTGCAGGAATCCAGCCGGTCAGTAATGTTCTGGAAACTTCCCGTTAGGGTACTATAAAAGCAGGACACTTCAGGGTCGTATTGCCTGAATTGATCCAGTGTCTAGGGAGTGCGTCTTATCCGAAGGGAGGCAGGGGCGAGGCCTGGATGAGGAAGATCCAGCGGCACAAGCTTATGGCAGAATTTACGTAGGCATGTGATAGTTTAAGGGGGGATGGTTTCAACCTCTTTTCATTTAGTGTAATTTTATAAACTGGTGGTTTTAAATGTAGAATTGTTCGGCAAGTCTGAGGACTCTGGTTCTATTCCCTAATGGGAAATATCTAATGAAAGGGAACAAAGAGTGACGACCCTCTGTCGTTTCCCATCCAACCTTGCATTGGGTGACTAAAGCTTTCTACCTCTAAATTTCTTAAATTTTGTCTTGACATTAATGTTTCTTCTTTAGTCATCGCCGGCGTAGCATAGGATTAGCCACTGTATGTTCGGGCCGTAAACCCACTTAGGGTTTTAACAATTTCTAGAAGGAGTGCAGGTGTTACGACTCCTTGGATCTTGTTTATGGCAGTTTGTGTGCAACATTTTCCTTTTTACTATTAAGGCCACGTAGTATGGGCAACTACGTCTCTGTATATCGTGTATTATTAGATTTTCTGTTTTTTACTGTTAAGGCCACGTAGTATGGGCAACTACGTCTCTGTATATCGTGTATTATTAGATTTTCTGTTTTTTACTGTTAAGGCCACGTAGTATGGGCAACTACGTCTCTGTATATCGTGTATTATTAGATTTTCTGTTTTTTACTGTTAAGGCCACGTAGTATGGGCAACTACGTCTCTGTATATCGTGTATTATTAGATTTTCTGTTTTTTCGATTTTGGTTCCCTTTCTGGAACAGTGATCAATGCTAGTGTAGATCAGTTGATGAAATTTTAAAGCGAGGTCACTCGATGTGATCTACTATAGTGTAATTTTCAGTGTATCAAAGGAAACTGATTGCCTCCACGAAGCTAGACTATGGTTTTTCATAGTTCAGACTTCTGATTAATGTACTTTCTTGGAGCAAATCCTGCTCTTATAAACTGTTTGTACCTATCAAGAAGAATAATGCTCTTTTCTGTGTAAATCAATAAATTGATCATTATCTCAAGTTTTGTACCTGATTTTCGGACTTCTAAGACCCTGTTATAGTTAGAGCTGACCAGCTCATTAATAATTAGTTCTATTTGCTTGCTATTCTTTCTCATTCTCTATCTGTCCATTTTATACTAGAAAAAAGAAAAGGAAAGAAAGAAAATTTCCAAATTTGTTGTGTTAAGTTCAGCTCTAGTTAATTCCTTGTCCAGCCATCTAACCTAGACGCTTCTTATCCCTCTGTGAACCACGGAAATCCCGTATCGATAATAATCATAATAATAATAACGGTTACTGATGAAAGCGCTAAAATAGAATTAAAATAAAATATGACGCAGTGTGTCATTGATGTAGCAGAGGAGAGGGGCATGGTATGGCCAAAGTAAGTTAACAGACGGCAAGCTTTTGCACCCACGCCAATGACAGAGAAAAGGTTTTTAAAAAACCTCGCAGTAAATGCTGGAGTACAGTGACAGGAGGACACCATTAAGATAAGTTCCAGATTTCGAGTTCCTAAGTATTAAACAGAAATAAACATAAATATTCTAAATATTTGAATGTGACTTTGTGACGATAGAATCTGAAGATATTCTTCTAAGAACGAAACATGTTAGTCTTTGTTTAATCGTGTGTATTTTTATTCCTTGTTTAATAATGTGTCGCGACCGGGCGAGTTGGCCGTGCGCGTAGAGGCGCGCGGCTGTGTGCTTGCATCCGGGAGATAGTAGGTTCGAATCCCACTGTCGGCAGCCCTGAAAATGGTTTTCCGTGGTTTCCCATTTTCACACCAGGCAAATGCTGGGGCTGTACCTTAATTAAGGCCACGGCCGCTTCCTTCCAACTCCTAGGCCTTTCCTATCCCATCGTCGCCATAAGACCGATCTGTGTCGGTGCGACGTAAAGCCCATAGCAAAAAAAAAAAATAATAATGTGTCGTTTTACCGGTATGTGATAATGTAATAGCTATAGTGCATTTAACTTGTGCTCGACAGACTGAAAAGTTCTTAGGTTATATTTATGTACAGTATATAACGGGCCCTGAGACGAGCTCTTGTGGAACTCCAGGGTTTCCATACCTTTCTTGACAGCCACCATCGGTGACGCAGCCTGTTAATCGTTGGTCCTACGTTAGCGAATTCCAGTAGCTAACCTAACTTTGTGGATAAAGCCTTACATTTTATTCCATTTTAGCCAGCTGAAAGTAGGAATCATACTAATTATTAAAAAAAGGCAATTTGTACTGTCCAAGCCCTGTTGTCTTATGAGGTAATTATTACGTTTAATTTGTTTAATTATTAACAAAATTATCAGCGGAAATACGCACAAAATATCTTTCGCCGTGGCTAACCGATCTGCGGAGACTCGCTAAGCAGCGTATAACATGTTCTGTGCGGAAGGGTAGCAGGGCTGTAATTTTTTTTTTTTTGCCAAGGTCATGGATACTAAGGTGTGATTCACCCGCCTGCCGCGCGCATTCGTCAGTCTGGCAGTTTCTTGGTGTGTAGTCAACTACTAAATGATTTTTTAACTATATGATCACGCCGTAATTATATGATTATACCTTCTCACTCAAGTTGAAATGCGCGCCTTCTAGAAGGCCATCTGTGCTACGATTCTCGAACTAATGTAACTCAAGATACTTGGACCTTTAAC
This sequence comes from Anabrus simplex, assembly GCF_040414725.1. Taxonomy (NCBI): domain Eukaryota; kingdom Metazoa; phylum Arthropoda; class Insecta; order Orthoptera; family Tettigoniidae; genus Anabrus; species Anabrus simplex. The sequence continues at coordinate 180,973,292 of NC_090279.1, read as the reverse complement.
CATTGGATGTCTTTACCATCAGCCTATGTGCCCCCCTCTGGCGGGTTTAAGGTCAATTAATTCTGAAGGTAATTTCAAGTTTTGAAGGTGACAAACGTGACAAACCTTAAGTTTTTGTAGACTGTATCTATGTTGTCAACACTCCTACGGCTTCCTTCTTCCTTAAGTTATTAACCAATCAGAAATTTCGTGTATATTTCTCTAGCCAATTAAAATTGGGGGTGTGAACAGGCATTCTGCCTGTATCAAGCGAGTTCTGGAATATTCCCCTCTGTGATGCTATAAAGGCTGGGCTTCTTAGGGCCTTATTATCATCTTCATCACTCCGGTCTAGTGAGTGCGGCGTAATTAGGAGGCAGGGGCAGCCTGCCGTCGTACAGAAGGCCCAACTATTCAAAGTAATGGCAGAAATTTTTTAACATGTGATAACTTCAAACATATAACTTTTTGAGAAGGTATCAAACTTCTTTGATTAATGTAAAGGTCTAAAGTCATTGTTTAAATGTAAACTTTTGGCAAGTCTGAGGACTCTGTTGAAATCCCTGCTGGGAAACATTTAAATTAAGGAAACTAAGCCACCAGCGCAGTAAGTCACTACACTAGCGGTTAGCAAACATGCACCGGTCGGTACTACCTATAAACCGGTGTTAAATAAACAATGTTTATTAAACAAATTAAGGAAATCAGTCACAAGGATAGGAAAATTACATCCAACAGTTACTTACCCAGCAAGGCCCAAATAAAACTCCCAGAGGAAATGGATAAAAATTCCTTGTTTCGGCGCTGAACCACACAGATAATAAAAGGAGACACTGGTTTCAATCAAATAAACTTTTAATTAAAGAATGAAAACTTAACATGAAACCAAAAGAACATCGTCCTATCTGAGGGAATAAAAGTATTTTAAGTAGTTCAAAAAACAATTAGTGAATAATAGAAAATACACAGATGAAACTGAAAAACGTAGTCCTTTTCAGAAAATGATACTGATGGAAATCATTAACTTAAAAACAGAAAATTGTACTAATTAAAGACACTAAATCCATTACCAGAAATAGTACACTTTGATAACATTACCATAATAACAGAAAATGATTCGAATTAAAACTTAAATTGTTCACAGAAGGTTTAAACGGGGCCCGTTTGTTAGACTTACTAAAATGAAATTAAAACTAACGTATTAAACCCAGGGAAAGCCACTCAATTAACGAGTTTCATTGAACTTTCTTAATAAGAGGAGGCTTCGCAGGAGCATAGAACTCTAGCCCAATTAATAAACTACGAGGGGTCAAATAAGATTAGCGAACGGAAAACACACACAGTAAACAGGGGGGAAAAGGAAGAAAACCGTAAGAGATCAAGTGAGGAGCAAAGAAATCTTCCACATAAATCGAAAATTCTTAAGTAAACTCAGGGTCCACAATAAACACGCAAAACCCACAGGCAACAATCACCATCATGCCCCCAAAGGCAAATCGTTACCATAGCAACGAAAACATACGCCCGCAAACCAATCATGGTACAAGGCACAACAAAGGCAAGAAACAAAAAAAATAAAATCAGGAAACACAAAAGTTTAAAATACCAGAAAAATAGAAGCAAGGTTTTTTTTTTTTTAAACCAAGGAAACCAGAATTATATGCTTCTGCGGAACCTCACGCAGTATAAAGGGCACTAAGTGCCCGTCACATTTTGAATTTACATGATCAATGAAGTTCATTAACGGGTGAAAATGATAGTTAATTTAAAAAGGATTTCCTTATTTTCGTAGTCTTTACATACCAATAATTTTGATATATTATTAGAATTAACCACACGTCCGTCCGCTTAGTAATTTCCAAATTAATTATTTTCACGAAATTCCACCTTGAAAGAGTTAATTTTTAAGACACGAATCACACGAATTTCCTTGCAGTTTCATAATCACAGGATATAACTTGCCAAATGATGAAGCCACTTACTTGGGTGAAGCTGACGCTCAGGCATGATGAGCTAGTTCCTCACATACTTACAGATGCTTGCTGATGAGTTTGGTTTCCCTGGTCGGAATTAGTTGAAAATTATCATAATAGGACGATGCAGGAAACAAAGTAATTTGGGTTTAAAACCCACATCTCAAGACCCTCAGCCGGGGTGTATACTCCAACATGACGCCAACATCTTAAGAATCCAATTAACACAACCGCATGCCATGACTTCCCAATGCGTACTGTCGGGGGTCAAAATGGCGAGGTTTGCTCCATCAGGAAGTAGCCGCGCTCTGATAGGTAGAAGAGCGCTTGGGGAGGGGAAACTCATTGTGGGTGTCTGGCGGAAGATTGCAGCACTTATTAGAAGAGAAATGAAACAGTCCGTACAATTCAGAAATGCGATAATCCAAAGACGTTGCCATCAGTCCACAATAAGAAATATAAATAAGTTCGATGAGTATCACCAAAGCACGTAGTAGTACGAGGGAAACCATCCGCTTAGACATATAGAAAGATTAAGATTTTCTACGGCGATATTGCCAGTTCAAAATAGGTTCACAGGGTAGGGTAAATTGCGTTACACCGTAACAGCCCTCTCCCCCCGAAGCCTAGTGTATTCACTGATATAGCTTCCAGTTCAGTTTAGTGGTCAAGAAGTAAGCTAATTTTCAAATCAAGTCCACATTAGATAGAGACCACAAATGACGACTTCATGTATGCATAACAATAACACACCGACCTTGAGTCATATTAATATCACAATCCTCACTTCAGTTCAAGTTTGTGGTGGCAAGAGTTTAGTGAAGAGATCACGCTTCCCTCAACCAGGATTCCATTTACCCAACGTTTAAAACAGCTAGGTTTAGCTGAATTTACACTCTTTAGGCAGCGCGCTTCTAGTAAAGCCTGTTACATATTACAATTCACCCGTTTAAAGAATATTAAGATTAAGTACTTTATTACAGGTTAGGAAATAAATATTCTCTAGATTATCAAGAAATGCAGCCTCTTGTTTCATTAACATAATTAAAATTTACCATAACCGCAAAAGAGCAAAGAAGGAAAACAGAGAAAAGATGGGCTAAATTGGTGACTACGTTCCGACGGATACTAAGATCCAACTGTCAATTAAATTTAAAATCTCAACTACAATCGACTGAGTCAGGGCCAGAGCATACCACTTAAGAGTATCGGTTTGCCGACGGAGCAGTACATGAGTAAACCGCACAAACATGAGCAATACGACAAATACCACCCATACAGAATGAACAACACTTAAAATACGTGCACACGTCCAAGATTTAGAAAATAGAAACTTTGACACCAATTTCAATGAGCAATGTAATAATCAGGTTCAGATTCACCACATAACGGAAGTCCATTACCCGTTAACATCACCACAATATATTAAAAATCCACAACCTCAAGTTAAATAACAGTACCTTACAGAACACTTAACTAGGTAATACACTAAGTTAAGGCATACATCGCATGTACTTACCAAACCAGGTCACGACCAACCACATCACAGTGAACATAAAATAACCCCCGGTATTTTCAGAGGTACAAAATTCCTAACCATAACACATTACAGGAGCGGACATTCCGAAGGTACACTTAATTTCAAATTATTAGAACAAAACCACCTCAATACTACCGCTCGGTGAGCAATTAATGCATTTTAAAATTTCTCAAGACATTATCACAGACATCAAGTAAAATTTGCACCCATTACTGGTTCAACATTCCCAATCACAACACATCACCTGATTGAATAACAGAACTGAGAGGAAACAGAACTTCAACTCAAGAATATCACACACCTACGGCAAGTTTAGGAAAATGAAAATATCCTAGGGTTAGAGGAAAAGTCTTCGAGACAAGATAACGTTGGCAGTACGGAAGGAGACTTCTGATTCAATAAGATGGTGAGGTGCGCAAACGTTTGTCATCAACAACCGAACAAGCGACAACAATACCAAGCCAAGATTAATTTTGGGATGGATAATATTAAATACATAATGGTTGCTTCGATAACACCATTGGAATAACGGAATAGAAAATGGATGAAAGAAATTCAGTAGGGAAAACCAATCCGAAGTCACAAAACCTCAAACTTCATAGAATTCACAACAACATGCTTTCACGCAGGACACCTGATTAAGTAAGAAAAGGCGATGAAATCCACCTCAAACCAAGTGACCATCAGGAAATTAGAGCAATGACCTACGCAACCTAATCTACCGGTTGTCTTTTACAAGACCTCGGAGCTAGCCGGACTAATAATATATGACATCCGCAGATTCATACTGCCGCATTACCGCTAAGCAGGTACCCTTCCATACAACCAGGAAACAAGGTAAAATAAAATATACATGGCAGAAAAGATGGCAGGACGTTAGCAAATGCTCAATGATAATGAAGAATAAAGGAACTCAACACGTAGACCCCATAATCTAACAGTTGGGCGACTTCGGTACCGCCTATGAACTAATAATCCGTCCCATACCAGATTAATAATCCCATAGAACGGCAAGATGACCAAACAACCTTGTCAAAAGACAAATTGGATCCACTGAAGAGAAAAGATGTCAAAGAGAGACAGGTGAACATTAACTGAGCTTTAACAAGAAGTACCAAAAGAACACAAGATAACGTCAGATCAATAGGTAATGCACTGAGACCAAAAGCGAAGAAACCAGGACACACAAAACCAACAAGTTACATAACACAAGTTAAAATCATTCCATCAGAGCAAAAGATCTACACCGAAGGGTATTTCCAAATCTACGAAGACACAAGGTACAATAATAAGACCAACAACCAGTCCATACCTGACATGTCATAATGAGCCAACAACACAACGCAGAAACCATAAAATAACCATGACTACAGCTCCAACATGCATGCGCCAGACCCCGATAGGGAAAAAGGGACACTTGCAACCCTCAACGACATGCTGCGAAACTATCATGCCCACCCCGAAATATAAACCCCAAACAACTAATACTTGGTACCAATATCATCACCCAACACCGATCTGCACCCAATCCTATTAGATTAAGAGGCTTTTCCATCCTCAGGCTACAGACCACATTAGCTCAACAGCAATCCAACACAGTAGAAATGGTAGGGAGGCCGATGGAATCCACAACTCAAAATGGAATGCAATTAAATACAAATAGGTTATAAATTTTCACAACATAGGAATTCCATTAACACAATGACCATGACAGAGTACCACAAACCATACAAGAAACTACTAGCCACCTAAGAATATCCACACATGAACCAGACCTAACCGCAAGGAGGTTAACAGGACAACCTTTTTCAGAAATCATAAGTTAACTAAAGCAAGACCAAAATGTATTGAGCCAGAAACTTGAGGAAAGCCACACACTAACCGACCACACTACAACAAGGGAACAGGTTAAATTAATAGGAGAGCACGGTATCCGTTAGAAATAGAAGACTACCAGCAACCAATAACCAGCACAGATGAACTAGTAAAGACCTGAATAGGTCCTGACACAGGGTCACAAGGCATCCACACAGTTACGGCCTGACAGAATTCAACCATAACGAATGCATACACAATAACCCCACACCAACAGAATCCTTGGTTAAATAACTCGAATGACCCCTGACCAACTCACCAGCCCACACCAACAGCGAGACAGGGTAAGAATAGTACATATTCACGCCATAGGCGAACACCAGTCCCACAATCAGCATAGGCCAGCAATCGCCCAGCAGGCACACGAACACATCACCAACGACAGCCCCCAGAACTCCAGAAAAAAATTATACAGGTGATATAATTTCAATACTCAGTCAAGATATCACCACAAGAAAATATGACCGAACCTCAAGTAGCCCAGAAAGGTTACCAAACAATTTTCAACAGTAGATCTCAATAAATTTTCAAAGGAAGCAAGGCGAGCATAAGAACGATATCAATTAGGCCAAAGGTAGTTTCCAACAGCACATTATCACATACATCGCAGGTAAAAGGTTCACAAGTTAACCGTATACAACCGTAACCAATGCTTTCCCCATAACACATAATATTAAGGACGAGGTGGGTGAATGACTCAAACCTCTGCCCAGCAGTTCGCCAATCCATACCAACCGTGAGACAGGGTAAAAATGAAATACTTCATTCATGCAATTTTGCAAACCCCAACCTCACAGCTAGCACAGATCAGCAAACACGCAACAAAAGCAGAGCCATCACATCAACAGGCCATAAATAATCAAAACAGATGCTACACAGGTTAATACAGGCATTACAGGCTTGCCAAGCTATCACACCAGTAAATGACGTAACTGGCCACAAGACACTGCATGAAAACGTAAAACAATAATGGTTAAATAAGGTTGCCAGGCCAAGGTTACTGATACACAATAGAGCGTATTAAATCCAAAACCAGCATAAATAATTCACCACCGGTTAGGTTTCACTTAATTTAGAAAAATCAGAGCTAGCATGAAAACCGTACGAGCAAGCCCAAGGTCGATATTATACATAAATATGCACAAAGGGCACGGAAAACACGACCACCAGGGAAATCACACTACATCAGAAACAATTAAAATACGTGGCACCAGGTAATAACGATGCTAGGAGAAGATAATTTCCGATATATGATGGTACAATACCAGTGGCACAAATGAATGACACACGATGCTTAGGCCTAAATTTAGGTTAAGTAAAATTTCCGTTCACACGCCAGTACTAGTACAGCAGAACACACTAAGAAACAGTAGTTTCTCATATAAAATGTTGGTACACACCTTGACAAATACACAGGCCAGGGAACAACACTAATTATAATCACCACACTAAATCTGGGAATCAAAACACAATGCTAGGACAAATAATATAATAAAGCGTTCCCAGATCACGAACTATCACATCATACTTTAAACCAAAAACCAACTGCACTTCACACGGAGAATAAAATGACACGAGCTTACCAAGTAGAAATTACAATTAATGCACACCGAAGTAGTATAGAGAACACACACGTTGTTTTTAAAATATCAAAACAGATATGTCACACGAATCACGGAGAGCACACTGCAAACCGTAGCATGCTCAAAGCCCAAGCTCAATCGATTTGTGTCCAAATATAAATACTAGCAACAGTTTCAAGGTTTACAATAATACACCAAATTCCAAATTAAATCAATAATGCCGTACTCACCAATTTATGAAGAAACAAGAGAGGAAAAGATACAGGTCACCTGAGAAGCAGGAAACGAGGAAGCAGCTACACCGGAACCAAACAGCTGGTAGAGGAGAGCTACCAACTGTACACATGACCCGAAACACCAAAACACCACGAAGGCGAAAGACACAGAACTCCATGAAGATAATCACATGAAACAAAAGGTAATACCTTTAAACAAGATGAATGCATTTCTTTTCACAATTATGCATATAATTACCATACTCAGTCATCCTTCATAATCCAGCGCTTCAACGCCATCACAAGTACAATTAACCAGGAAATGGGGGAAAAGGAAAAAATATGGTTACCAACGCGCCTAAGGAAAAAAAAAACAACCACGCTCTGCTACCACTTTACTAAGCCACCAGCGCAGTAAGTCACTACACTAGCGGTTAGCAAACATGCACCGGTCGGTACTACCTATAAACCGGTGTTAAATAAACAATGTTTATTAAACAAATTAAGGAAATCAGTCACAAGGATAGGAAAATTACATCCAACAGTTACTTACCCAGCAAGGCCCAAATAAAACTCCCAGAGGAAATGGATAAAAATTCCTTGTTTCGGCGCTGAACCACACAGATAATAAAAGGAGACACTGGTTTCAATCAAATAAACTTTTAATTAAAGAATGAAAACTTAACATGAAACCAAAAGAACATCGTCCTATCTGAGGGAATAAAAGTATTTTAAGTAGTTCAAAAAACAATTAGTGAATAATAGAAAATACACGGATGAAACTGAAAAACGTAGTCCTTTTCAGAAAATGATACTGATGGAAATCATTAACTTAAAAACAGAAAATTGTACTAATTAAAGACACTAAATCCATTACCAGAAATAGTACACTTTGATAACATTACCATAATAACAGAAAATGATTCGAATTAAAACTTAAATTGTTCACAGAAGGTTTAAACGGGGCCCGTTTGTTAGACTTACTAAAATGAAATTAAAACTAACGTATTAAACCTAGAGAAAGCCACTCAATTAACGAGTTTCATTGAACTTTCTTAATAAGAGGAGGCTTCGCAGGAGCATAGAACTCTAGCCCAATTAATAAACTACGAGGGGTCAAATAAGATTAGCGAACGGAAAACACACACAGTAAACAGGGGGGAAAAGGAAGAAAACCGTAAGAGATCAAGTGAGGAGCAAAGAAATCTTCCACATAAATCGAAAATTCTTAAGTAAACTCAGGGTCCACAATAAACACGCAAAACCCACAGGCAACAATCACCATCATGCCCCCAAAGGCAAATCGTTACCATAGCAACGAAAACATACGCCCGCAAACCAATCATGGTACAAGGCACAACAAAGGCAAGAAACAAAAAAAAAAATCAGGAAACACAAAAGTTTAAAATACCAGAAAAATAGAAGCAAGGTTTTTTTTTTTTAAACCAAGGAAACCAGAATTATATGCTTCTGCGGAACCTCACGCAGTATAAAGGGCACTAAGTGCCCGTCACATTTTGAATTTACATGATCAATGAAGTTCATTAACGGGTGAAAATGATAGTTAATTTAAAAAGGATTTCCTTATTTTCGTAGTCTTTACATACCAATAATTTTGATATATTATTAGAATTAACCACACGTCCGTCCGCTTAGTAATTTCCAAATTAATTATTTTCACGAAATTCCACCTTGAAAGAGTTAATTTTTAAGACACGAATCACACGAATTTCCTTGCAGTTTCATAATCACAGGATATAACTTGCCAAATGATGAAGCCACTTACTTGGGTGAAGCTGACGCTCAGGCACGATGAGCTAGTTCCTCACATACTTACAGATGCTTGCTGATGAGTTTGGTTTCCCTGGTCGGAATTAGTTGAAAATTATCATAATAGGACGATGCAGGAAACAAAGTAATTTGGGTTTAAAACCCACATCTCAAGACCCTCAGCCGGGGTGTATACTCCAACATGACGCCAACATCTTAAGAATCCAATTAACACAACCGCATGCCATGACTTCCCAATGCGTACTGTCGGGGGTCAAAATGGCGAGGTTTGCTCCATCAGGAAGTAGCCGCGCTCTGATAGGTAGAAGAGCGCTTGGGGAGGGGAAACTCATTGTGGGTGTCTGGCGGAAGATTGCAGCACTTATTAGAAGAGAAATGAAACAGTCCGTACAATTCAGAAATGCGATAATCCAAAGACGTTGCCATCAGTCCACAATAAGAAATATAAATAAGTTCGATGAGTATCACCAAAGCACGTAGTAGTACGAGGGAAACCATCCGCTTAGACATATAGAAAGATTAAGATTTTCTACGGCGATATTGCCAGTTCAAAATAGGTTCACAGGGTAGGGTAAATTGCGTTACACCGTAACAGAAACAAAGAGTGTTCACCCTCTGTTGATTCCCATTATACTTGGTATGGGGTGACAAAAATTTTCTAAACCTCTACATTCTTCCCACTCCTTCGGCATTTAATATTTTTCGTTAAGTCACCCCTCTGTAGTATAGGCTTAGCCTATGCAACTTCGGGCCATAAGCCAAATTATGGTTTTAAGTGTTTTTCAAATCCTAGCCTTTTGTCCATAGCCGTTCGTGTTAAACCTTTTATGTTTAACTTAAGGCCATTTAGAATGGACAGTCATTACCGCTGTTTAAATTGCCATTATTTATATACAAGTTTGTAACACCCTGTTGAGCAGAAATTACGGTGGAGACATTATCTGAAATTTGTCAAGCATAATTGTGTAATAAAACTTCTGCCTCTAACAGGTGGGTTTATATTAACTTTTGAAGCTCAAACTACCAGAGGTGAATGGAGCAAAATATATGTTCTTGTAAAATTGTGTACCTTCAGAGTTATATTGCTCACCCCTTGTGAATTATTGTGGCGATAAATGAAATGGCGTATGGCTTTTAGTTCCGGGAGTGTCCGAGGACAAGTTCGGCTCGTCAGATGCAGGTCTTTTGAGTTGACACCCGTAGGCGACCTACGCGTCGTGATGAGGATGGAATGATGATGAAGACGACACATACACACAGTCCCCGTGCTAGCGAAATTAACCAATTATGGTTAAAATTCCCGACCCTGCCGAGAATCGAACCCATGACCCCTGTGACCAAAGGCCAGCACACTAACCATTTAGCCATGGAGCCGGACATTGTGGCGATAATTTATTCTATTATAGCTGATTTTTGGACTTATAGTCCACTGTTGTTATTAGACCTGACGAACTCATCATTATATTGTTGTTATTGTTCATTCAGATTATCTATCACATTTTAAAATAAAAAAGAAGGAAAGAAAATTTCAAAATCTAGTGCTTTAACTTATGCTCTGGTCATTTCCCTGTGTACCCGTTCACTCCGGCACCTTCTTATTATTAATGTCAGGAAAGCTATGGGAAACTACCTCACTCCTCATTTCCCTAGTCCATCCGGGAGATAGTGGGTTCGAACCCCACCATCGGCAGCTCTGAAGATGGTTTTCCGTGGTTTCCTATTTTCACACCAGGCTAATGCTGGGGCTGTACATTAATTAAGGCCACGGCCGCTTCCTTCCCATTCCTAGGCCTTTCCTGTCACATCGTCGCCATAAGACCTATCTGCGTCGGTGCGACCTAAAGCAACTAGCATTTCCCTAGTATGCCTCTTCAGTGATGCCTAGGCTATCTATGACAGCTGTCGGCGGAGCTGTGTAGGTTCAAACCAGCCTTCGGACTGAATACCCAACATACACATTATTATTATTATTATTATTATTATTATTATTATTATTATTATTATTATTATTATTATTATTATTATTATTATTATTATTATTATTTTTGCCACGGGCTTTACGTCGCGCCGACACAGATAGGTCTTATGGCGACGATGGGATAGGAAAGGCCTAGGAGTTGGAAGGAAGCGGCCGTGGCCTTAATTAAGGTACAGCCCCAGCGTTTGCCTGGTGTGAAAATGGGAAACCACGGAAAACCATTTTCAGGGCTGCCGATAGTGGGACTCGAACCTACTATCTCCCGGATGCAAGCTCACAGCCGCGCGCCTCTACGCGCACGGCCAACTCGCCCGGTATTATTATTATTATTATTATTATTATTATTATTATTATTATTATTATTATTATTAGGGGCTGTCTGGCCGAGGCGGTAAAGGCGTGCTCGGTTCGCCCGTAAGGACGTGGGTTTGAATTCCCGTCAGGGAGTCGTAAAACTCCCCTGTGGGTGGGGGCGGTAGAATAACACCCACGGTATCCCCTGCCTGTCGTAAGAGGCGACTAAAAGAGGCCTCAGGGGCTTTGAATTTTGGAGCGTGGGTTGGCGACCACGAGTCCCTCAGCTGAGTCCTGGCATTGCTTCCACTTACTTGTGCCAGGCTCCTCACTTTCATCTATCCTGTCCGACCTCACTTGGTCAACTCTTGTTCTTTTCCGACCCCGACGCTATTAGGTTTGCGAGGGCTAGGGAGTCCTTCATTTTCACGCCTTTCGTGGCCCTTTTGTCTTCCTTTGGCCGATATCTTCATTTTTCGAAGTGACGGATCCCTTCTATTTTTCTCTCTGATTAGTGTTATATAGAGGATGGCTGCCTAGTTGTACTTCCTCTTAAAAGAATAATCACCACCACCACCACCGGAGTCGTAAAATTTAAGAAACGAGATTTCCACTTCTGGAGGTGCATATGGCCCTGAGGTTCACTCAGCCTACACCAACAATGAGTACCAGTTTAATTCCTGGGGGCAAAGGCGGCCGGACGTAGAGCTAACCACTCTACCCCATCACGTGCCGAGGTTGACCATGGTGGACGCCTTTACCTTCCACTCCTCCAAGGGCCTTCATGGCCTGTACGGAGGTGACTTTGCTTTGCTATTATTATTATTATTATTATTATTATTATTATTATTATTATTATTATTATTATTATTATTCAACTTCGCTAATCGGTCAACTAGGGACCACGATAAGCCTGACTTTACATTCTGGTGTTTGTTCATTTTTCGCTTGATCCACATCGTCTTCATTAGCTCACTGTGTTTAGTACGACGTTCTTCTGTCCATTTAGCACCAGTTGCCCGTTTTTCGTCCCGGAAGTCCCAAAGTCTTGATGGATGTTCTGAAAAGATTTCGTCTTCTGCATTTTCTCCTTGTAGGCCCAGTTCTTCAAGATCTTTCTTGACATTAACGTACCATGGCATTGCCGTTTTTTGGTTCTGAGTCAAATATACTAAAGATACGTTTCGTCCATCGAGAGTCGATCATCCGTCGTTTATTATTATTATTATTATTATTATTATTATTATTATTATTATTATTATTATTATTATGTGCGTATGGACCCAAGGGATCATGCAAAGCTCTAATGATTCTGTTTTCTGAGTTGCCAAACAGCTCTCATCCTTTCTCTGTGGATCATTTTTCGTTCTTCTGTCCACTTTGCTCCAGTCTTCTTTTTTCACTTCATTCTCTTGTTGCACTTTCCATCCATTAATTTTTTCCTATAGAGGTTTCTGTCCGCGGTGTCACTTGAGTTAATCTGGGCTTTGCCCAGATCCTTCTTCACTTCTAGTACCCACGGAATATTTTTTAGATGTCCTATGTAGGTGAGAATCTTGTGTGTCAGTCTAATTGCCGGGTCTGCGGACGTGCCCATAAAATTTCAGACGTCTTTTGCGGATGTCTGCTGCAATGTTGGAAAGCTCTTCTGTCACTTTGTGTGACCTCACTCTATGTCCGGCTCCATGGCTAAATGGTTAGCGTGCTGGCCTTTGGTCACAGGGGTCCCGGGTTCGATTCCCAGCAGGGTCGGGAATTTTAACCATCATTAGTTAATTTCCCTTGCACGGGGGCTGGGTGCATGTGTTGTCTTGATCATCATTTCATCCTCATCACGACGCGCGGGTCGCCTACGGGAGTCCAATCAAAAGACCTGCACCTGGCGAGCCGAACCCGTCCTGGGATCTCCCGGCACTAAAAGCCATACGCCATTTCCATTTCACTACCTCATTCTATAACCATCTTCTGTTTTTCGAGGCCGAGAATTTTCCTCAGGATTCTTCTTTCTTCTCTTAAAATGTTTTCTAGATTATTATTATTATTATTATTATTATTATTATTATTATTATTATTATTATTATTATTATTATTATTAGCAGCAGCAGCGAATTCTCCCAGTATTGGAAAACGTTAAGGAAATAACTCAAACAATTCTTCTGTGGGTTCTTGTTCCTATAGGATTTCATTCTTTCTGAGAAGGCTTGATTACGTTCTTCCGACCACTTTGGTCTGTACTATTTTTGTTGTGGTTGCTCTGATGTAGCCTCCCAATTGTTCACTTTGTACCTAAAGATGTCTGTTTCTAGAATGTCTGTTGAATGTTTGCGTTTTTGAGGTCCTTTCAAAGTTCATTAAATCAGGGTGTTGAGTTCGTAAGCGAGGTTGCATAATCTATTATCCCTTTCGACAATCGAGTTTCTGGCAATCTAGTCAGATGGCCGAAGAATTTCATTCGTCTTTTCCTAATGTCAATTTCGATATTTGAGAACTTTTATTTTATTTTGATTGATTGTAACCTGTCTTGGGTGTATCTTGCTCCTAAGATTTTCCTAATGATCTTCCTCTCTTTTTTTATATATATCTTCAAGTTCTTGTTTTCTGTTGCATGCCAATGTTTCGCTTGTGTAAAGAAATGTTGGTTTTATGACTGCATTGAAAAGCCGAAGTTTTGTATGTCTTGACATGGATTCTTTTCGTTGTAAATGTTTTGGACTAACGCTAATGTTTTTCTTAATTTTTTCGAGACGAGTTTGTTGCGAGATCTTTTCAAGGCCTGTCGGCTGTGTCATTGTATTAACAAATAATAATATGTGTGTGGTTAAGTGTAAGAAAGGGCCAAGAGCCCTAACTTCGCCACAGAAAATAAAGGCTGTATCTATGTATGTATGTATGTATGTATGTATGTATGTATGTATGTATCTATCTATCTATCTATCTATCTATCTATCTATCTATCTATCTATCTATCTATCTATCTATCTATCTCAATAAATTATCCGAGGTATTATTATTTTTCTTATTATTAAGAAATACTACATCGCCATGTTTGTATGTAGCATCATACGTATAACCGAGTGCCACATAAAGTAATTTATTCAAGGAAACATACCGGAGACAGCTAATACGTTATATCGAGTGAAAAAAACTACCGTAAGGCAGTGTGATTATGTTGTTTCGTTAATTAATGGTCTTCAGAGACGGGGAAACCTTACGACATTGTGTGAAAACTGTTCACATCATCTGTTTATGGTGCTGCGGGGGCATTACATTGTTTGAATCCTTTCATGTATTGCTTATAACGTACTCTCTGACATCTGCTTCACAATGTTCATTCAAATTTACATTGTTAAGTAGCATTGGGAAACCCTGACCTTTAAATAAATATTTTTTCAAAGCCAGGGCCGCTGCATCATACTTATAGCCGAGTGCCACTCCAAACGCATTATGAAAAAGGTCAAGTGCCTGTCTTGTCATAATGGTTTGAGTGTCTCGGGGAAGTCCAGTCCCTATCAGAACAAGCCATTAGAGGTTCCGGTAGTTAACGGAACTGACCAGTTACCGAACTTCAAAGTAAGATTATCAATCAAACAGTCACCAGTGATCTGCATTTAGAGCTGTCTCCCTGGTGGCAGAATCCCTAGCAGTTCATCACCTGGTCTGTTTTTAAATTATTTCGAAGAAGTTGGAAATTCATCAAACATTCCCCTTCATAAATTATTCCAATCCCTCATTTCTCTTCCTATAAACGAATATTTACCTCGATTTGTCCCCTTAAATTCCAACTTTATCTTCATATTGTGATCCTTCCTACTTTTAAAGACATCGCTCAAGCTTATTCGTCTCATCATCATACACTCCAAATATTCTCCTCTCAATCCTGCTGTTATTTTCACTTCCCTGTAGTTCTTACTGTTACATCCTATCAAGTTCCTCCCTGTTCAGAATTGTTCTGCGTTACCTATGAGTAGTAACAATATATAAAGAACACCACGGGTCTACGTTGCCTGTGATTAGTACCACTATGTGTGGAACATCACGGCTTTGGCTGTTGGCCGTAATTGGTACCACTATATGAGGAACACCACGGCTTTGGCTGTTGCCCGTGATTAGTACCACTATGTGAGGAGCACCACGGCTTTGGCTGTTGCCTGTGATCAGTACCACTATATGAGGAACACCATGGCTTTGGCTGTTGCCCGTGATTGGTACCACTATGTGAGGAACACCACGGGTCTGCGTTGCCTGAGAGTAGTACCATTATGTGAGGAACACCACGGCTTTGGCTGTTGCCCGCGATTAGTACCACTTTGTGAGGAACACCCCGGCTCCGGCTGTTGCTCTTGATTAGTACCTTTGGGCCGATGACCTTCGATGTTAGGCCCCTTAAAACAACAAGCATCATCATGGTTAGTACAACTATGTGAGGAACACCACGGCTTTGGCTGTTGCCCGTGATTGGTACCACTATATGAGGAACACCACGGCTTTGGCTGTTGCCCATGATTAGTACCACTATGTGAGGAACACCACGGCTTTGGCTGTTGCCCATGATTAGTATCACTATGTGAGGAACACCACGCTTTGGCTGTTGCTCTTGATTAGTACCACTATGTGAGGAGCACCACGGTTTTGGCTGTTGCCCATGATTGGTACCACTATGTGAGGAACACCACGGCTTTGGCTGTTGCCCGTGATTAGTACCGCTATGTGAGGAACACCACGGCTTTGGCTGTTGCCCATGATTAGTACCACTATGTGAGGAACACCACGGCTTTGGCTGTTGCCCGTGATTAGTGCCACTATATGAGGAACACCGTGGCTTTGGCTGTTGCCCGCGATAAGTACCACTATGTGAGGAACACCGCGGCTTGGCTGTTGCCCGCGATAAGTACCACTATGTGAGGGACACCACGGCTTTGGCTGTTGCTCTTTGGCTGTTGCCCATGATTGGTACCGCTATGTGAGGAACACCTCGGCTTTGGCTGTTGCCCGTGATTAGTACCGCTATGTGAGGAACACCACGGCTTTGGCTGTTGCTTGCGATTAGTACCACTATGTGAGGAACACCACGGCTTTGGCTGTTGATCTTGATTAGTACTACTATGTGAGGAACACCACGGCTTTGGCTGTTGCTTGCGATTAGTACCACTATGTGAGGAACACCACGGCCTTGGCTGTTGATCTTGATTAGTACTACTATGTGAGGAACACCGTGGCTTTGGCTGTTGCCCATGATTGGTACCACTATGTGAGGAACACCTCGGCTTTGGCTGTTGCCCGTGATTAGTACCGCTATGTGAGGAACACCACGGCTTTGGCTGTTGCTTGCGATTAGTACCACTATGTGAGGAACACCAAGGCTTTGGCTGTTGCTTTCGATTAGTACCACTATGTGAGGAACACCTCGGCTTTGGCTGTTGCTTGCGGTTAGTACCACTATGTGAGGAACACCACGGCTCTGGCTGTTGATCTTGATTAGTACTACTATGTGAGAAACACCACGGCATTGGCTGTTGTTTGCGATTAGTACCACTATGTGAGGAACACCTCGGCTTTGGCTGTTGCTTGCGGTTAGTACCACTATGTGAGGAACACCACGGCTTTGGCTGTTGCTCTTGATTAGTACCACTATGTGAGGAACACCTCGGCTTTGGCTGTTGCCTGCGATTAGTACCACTATGTGAGGAACACCACGGCTTTGGCTGTTGATCTTGATTAGTACTACTATGTGAGGAACACCACGGCTTTGGCTGTTCGCTCTTGATTAGTATCACTATGTGAGGAACACCACGGCTTTGGCTGTTGCTTGCGATTAGTACCACTATGTAAGGAACACCACGGGTTTGGCTGTTGCTTGCGATTAGTACCACTATGTGAGGAACACCACGGCTTTGGCTGTTGCTTGCGGTTAGTACCACTATGTGAGGAACACCACGGCTTTGGCTGTTGCTTGCGATTAGTAAAACTATGTGAGGAACACCTCGGCTTTGCCTGTTGCTTGCGATTAGTACCACTATGTGAGGAACACCTCGGCTTTGGCTGTTGCTTGCGGTTAGTACCACTATGTGAGGAACACCTCGGCTTTGGCTGTTGCTCATGATTGGTACCACTATGTGAGGAACACCACGGCTTTGGCTGTTGCCCTTGATTAGTACCGCTATGTGAGGAACACAACGGCTTTCGCTGTTGCCCATGATTAGTATCACTATGTGAAGAACACCACGGCTTTGGCTCTTGCCCGTGATTAGTACCACTATGTGAGGAACACCGCGGCTTTGGCTGTTGCCCGCAATAAGTACCACTATGTGAGGAACACCGCACCTTGGCTGTTGCCCGCGATAATTACCACTATGTGAGTAACACCTCGGCTTTGGCTGTTGCTTGCGATTAGTACCACTATGTGAGGAACTCCTCGGCTTTGGTTGTTGCTCTTGATTAGTACTACTATGTGAGGAACACCACGGCTTTGGCTGTTGCTTGCGATTAGTACCACTATGTTAGGAACACCTCGGCTTTGGCTGTTGCTCTTGATTAGTATCACTATGTGAGGAACACCACGGCTTTGGCTGCTGCTTGCGATTAGTACCACTATGTGAGGAACACCTCGGCTTTGGCTATTGCTTACGGTTAGTACCACTATGTGAGGAACACCACGGCTTTGGCTGTTGCTTGCGATTAGTACCACTATATGAGGAACACCTCGGCTTTGGCTGTTGCTTGCGATTAGTACCACTATGTGAGGAACACATCGGCTTTTGCTGTTGCTTGCGGTTAGTACCACTATGTGAGGAACACCACGGCTTTGGCTGTTGCTCTTGATTAGTACCACTATGTAAGGAACACCACGGCTTTGGCTGTTGCTCTTGATTAGTACCACTATGTGAGGAACACCACGGCTTTGGCTGTTGCTTGCGATTAGTACCACTATATTGAACCCATAATTCTACGGTGAGAAAATTTTTCATTTTTCTCAAATATTTATTTGGCATTCAGGAACTACTGTATGTTTGAGGGCAGCCATTTTGCGCTCCCAAGAGCCCGATGTTGCGTGGGGAGGTTCTTCCTTCCCGGCGAGCTCGTGGATTGCCGGGACACCTCGGCGGGGCTCGAGTGCCTGACAATTATTTTAATCCATGGAATTCTGCACAATGAGGGATTTTGATAACATAGTAAAGGATGAAATAAATAAGCAAAATTATTCATACACCCTCTGTGAAGACAGAGCCCCCAGGGAAATTTTTAAGTGCAGTTAAGCCCAAGTACATGGTAGCGTGAGACCAGCGAACTAGCTACACGTGCCAAGGTCATGGAAGGAAGAAAACGCGCGAAACGCACGGGCAGAAACAATTTATTCCTCCTGTTGTGAGTGTAGGAAAATTATAAAATTAACATCGAACATAAGTGCAAGTCTGTCCGGAGTTCTGGGACAAATCTTATCAAAATTGGTCTATTAGAAGCAAATTTGGCAGATTTCACAACCAAGCCTCATAGAGGGGATAGCGTCCTTCTGGAAATTATAAAAGAAACCCCCCCACCGTAGATTTTTCAGTGTCGATCTGGAACTTGAAGCCGCGGGAGCTTGTGCCCGCCGTCATTAGAATTTCGCGCCAGATTGACCGACAATAATTCAATACATGTTCGTGGCTAAAGTCCATATATTAGTTAAGAAGAAAAGTGATTGGAGAAACTGTGAACGTTTGCAGACGAACTGGGAAGGTGTAGGCTGGTTGAAAATTACACAGCAGATTTTATTTTTATCATTTCCTGTACTCTTGTAAGTGAAGAAGGTCTGGGGGAAGCGATTCAAAATAGTTCTACTCCCTTATCGGCCGAACACCTGTTCTTGTTGAAACAACGGGGAGAGAAACCACTCTGGGAGGCGCATCAGACAGTTAGAGTCGACTGCAGAACGAGGGAAGTTCGTGGTGCAAGTTACAAAGAAAGTGCATTATTTATGGTAATTTTAATCTCGTGTGTGTGTGAAGGGTAGTGTTTGGATGAGTGAAATGTTGAAAATGACAATGTTGTCTGTGAAAATGAGTGGTTAAGTACGAGGTTGCTGGAGATGATGTAATCAGAATGCTGAGAATGTCACCAATGTGCAGGTCTGTCTATTTTACATTATGTTGTAGTTAGTTAGTTAGTTACTGTCTGTCCTAACAAAATTTCCAGATGATTGTCGGGTGATATTCGAAAATTATCAGGCGAAAGGCGTTGTGAATTTTGGTCAGCGTGTGTAAATTTCAGTGTGTAAATTTCATGTCAAGAACGGTAAAATGCGACGCTTAAAATTTTGTGTCGAGATGAGATATCATTCAAAGTGCGGATTTGTGAACGTTATAAGTGTAAATTTGTCGTGGCGAATATTGTAATTTCAGGTGTCAGTTGCATTTAGAAACGCTGGTTAATAATAATAATAATAATAATAATAATAATAATAATAATGTTTACCGCGGGATAAGGAAATTCTTCTCTGTTAAATTACATTTAACCAGTTATTTCTACAAGGATCGTAAGCATATTTAGATAATGTCAATAAAATTTGTTAGAGTCGCAGTCGTTAATGGGAAGGAAATTGTGAGACATCGTGTATACTTGAATTGCGAAAGGTTGATGTGTGCTCTTGGATTCTTGAGGTCCGAAAGTCTTAATAATAGTAAGGTAAGAGATGTGTTTGATGATGGTTGTCGTTTTCATCAGGGGATCGAAGTATGAAAAAGGGTCGTGAAGGAAAGGGGATTGAGAGCGATGGATTGATATGTACGTGGAGATGAGAGAGAAGTAGTACCGCTGAAATAAAGCGAGGAGAAAGTGTGTTGAGACAAGTTGTATTTTTGTAGAGGAAGTATTTAGAAACAGGCTGTGTGAAACAGGCTGTATTGTTTTCCGCAATCAATCCGAATTTGAGACGACTATGGTGTGAATTTATAGAAAGATTCCAAGTGAAAACGACTCTTGTAAAATGTTACAGTCTGGGTAGTACACATCCAGTGATCTATGTTACGTAAAGCCCGCATGGATGATAAGAGAACGAACGATCTTCAGGATCAGAGAGCATTTTGGACACACGGTTTGGGTTATATTTAATTTGTTCATTGGAGAGGTCATGGATAAGATGGTTGGAATTGATGATAGGCGATCTGAGAATTTCGAATGCGATGGTGATGATTATTATTTTGAAGGCGTCCACTAAAAGGGTACACGTGTGTGGGGAATTTTAATTTGCTTCCCTAATACTTCAGTGCACAGGCTGAGATTGTGTTCGAGGTGGAGAACCGTTCGTCACGTTTATTTATTTTTTTGAGTTCACATATTATAATGAGGTAGACACTTACTGTATTTTTCGAGAGGTAGACACTTGCTGTATTTCGACTTGCATTCATTTGATAATAGAGACGTGGGTTCCGTCGTGCGTATTTGTTTGACGAAATCTAGTGTTAAATATCAGAGTTGTTTGAGAATTGCATTTCGCCTGATATGTTAAGGGAGACGTAGTACGACCCACTTTGACGCCCGACGATAGATTTAGGACGTCACGTGTTTATTCTTGGAGTCATTGATGATGAGACGTCCTAGGTCACGCCCGACGATAGGATTTGGAAGGCATCATGTATATACTGATTAGGTTTAGGGTGTACAGATTTCAAGTGAGCCCGACGATAGGTCTGGGATGGTAGCTGTACACACTCAAGTCTCGGTTAAGAGGTTCGTTTTTCTTTTGTTTGTTCTTTTTGTGAAGTGGCCTGGAGGAAGGTAGCCATTACAGTGCGATATGATTTATTGTAGAGGGTCTATGCGAAGCTCTCATTGAGATAACGGGACTGCTGTTGACAAACGAGGGCTGTCCAAGTGTGGGACATCGACCCGATCTAGATTATATTTTTACTGTGTTTCTTCGTGCGTGTTAAGCTGTATGACTTCGAGATGTTAATTTATTTTTACGGACTTTATTGTTTCCTCGTTTTAACGTCCGTTTTCGTTTGATAGTGTGCATATTGACACCTAGTGTTGTAGAATGAGACTTGAGTTGCGAATGCGGTTTCGATTCGTCAGCCAGTAATTTATATTATTTTCATCTTGTCGTATTTTCATTCTTATTCTTAGTTAGAATAAGTAAGTAATCACTTTACCAGTAGTGTGTTGGGACAGACAGTAAATAGAGAGATCTGTACTGGTAGCATTGTTGTCAAGGGAAAGAATTCCTTAAAATTGTAGTAAATTTTAGCGTGGACTGGTAAATTTATTAAGCATAATAAACCCATTTCTAACCTGAAAATCGATTCAATAATAATATTTTCAAGTGACTTTTCACTTTTTGATTAACTTCAGTGTTTGGCATTTCTTCTAAATGCATGATTAGTAAATGTTTCCTGCATTTCGCAGTTTTGTTCCTTTAGAACGACTTAACGTAAGATCCTCTCGGATCATGTTGTTGTTGGTTCCCTCCGAACAACTGTTTGGGTGATGCACGTTTAGCATCGGGAGTACCTTATCACTTAAGGGTGTCATGAATGACAAATACATGGTGAAATTTTATTTCAATTGTGAATGATGCCATTAACTTGTAGTGAACACCATGCTTTCCCATAATATTTCGCAACCTATCCAAAGCAACTGATAGTCAGTTTGGTTCGATTAAGGGTCCATTCGGCGGATGTTCCGTATCCGTGAAGGGTATTTGACTGGTGGATAACCTTAATTAAGAGAAAATCAGGCGTTCTACTTGTTGAAAGTCAGATTTTCCACGGATCGTGTGGATTAACTCTCAGTTCTCGTTTGGAATGATAGGTGCCCGGTTTTCAGGTCTTCCCTTTTTCAGTTTTCAGTTTCGCTGTCCACTAACATATTAGCTTCTCTGAAGCAACTCTTCGACATTGGAAGAAACGAAGTGACGTTATGTAATGTGACTGTGTTAGGAACTTTTCAAAAATCAATAATTAAATGTTTTTATGTTTTGTGGCAAGAATGCATATTAAATTAACGATGTTATCGTGCTCTTTCAGTTTAAATAAAAGTTAGTAAGCACATTTTTGCTCCTCATTTCAAGTAGTTAGGCTTTCTTCTGAACCCCATCGTTTGGTTAAGATCGTGACCGAATTTATTCCCGCAACGACCCAAGATTTAAGAGTTCTAAATTGTTCTACTATAGCAGCCGTGGCCGACCAACGATGGAATGGTAAGTTCAAGGGTTCAGTAGAAGTGGCTTCCAACGTGGTGGCTTCAGTCACTTAAGACAGGGCCTAAGTACATCGAGAGAAGAACTACAAGTTAAGTTGGTTGACATCAGTGAAACGATGACCAATTGTAGGATTGTTATACGTTGGTGGATCAGTAGAAGTGGCGCCATCAACTTTGGGGCCTTAATGTCACGATAACGATGAGGAGCCCAAAGTCACGATAACGATACGATGCCACGATAACGATAATGAAATTATCCATTGAAAACAAATGTTAGGAAAATATAAAATAATGTTGAGGCCTAAGCCACATTATAAATAATGCAAGCGGGTGAGAACTATGGCCGAGCCACAGTTAAACGAATTATGCCCAATGAGAGTGCTAGATATTATCACGTTTAACGAGGAGCGTAACTACTTGGTAAATAATAATAATAATAACAGTCACAATGCATTTTAGGAAATTAGTATTTAAAGCTATATTGAAGCTTATGTCATGTTGCCAATATAAATTTTGGAAGTGGTAACGCTGAATTACATTCAAAGTTTATGCGTTAACATGTTCGTTATTTACTTAATTTACGGAAGCGAAACCATTTGGGATATTTATCCAGAGTAAATTATTAACTTTAGAATTTTCTTTTTATTAAACAAGTTTGTGATACCAGCCACCTAAACAAAATTTTATGAGACAACTGTTGGAATGTTGTCAGTTTCGGTATTAAATTATAATAGCGTTTGTATGTGAAAACGCAGTAGGTAGTGAATTCTTTCCCTAGTAGTTTGGAGTATTCTGGTTGCATCAACAGCCAGCGTACTCATTATTGTATTCTTTGTGGTAT
This sequence comes from Anabrus simplex, assembly GCF_040414725.1. NCBI lineage: Eukaryota > Metazoa > Arthropoda > Insecta > Orthoptera > Tettigoniidae > Anabrus > Anabrus simplex. The sequence goes on along the minus strand of NC_090279.1, from coordinate 180,950,045 downwards.
TGTGAGATGGAAGGTCAGGCGACCTTGGAGAAGTTAATGCAGATGATAGAGGACATGAAAGTCCAGAGTGAGAATTTAAATAGTAAGATAGACGGTTTGGATAGTAAGATGGAGGATACGAAAGGGCAAATGTTAGATAGTTTGGATAGTAAGATAGATAGTTTGGATAGTAAGATGGAGGACACGAAAGTCCAGAGTGAGAATTTGAGAGAGGACATGAAGGCTCATAATGAAAGTTTGGATGGTAAGATTGAGGAGTTGCAGTCGAGTTTGAAAGACACTCGGGAGGAGTTACAGTCTAGTTTGAAAGACACTAGTGACGAGTTAAAGAGTAGTATTGAGGATACCCAGGCTAGGTGTAAAGAGTCTAGTGATGAGTTGAAGGCTGGATTGAAGAACGTAGTTCATGAGACATACACTATGTGCACCGAACTTAAAGAGGAAGTCAGGGGTGAGATAGGTAAACTCAACCAGCGTTTTGATGATAGCCGAGTGGAAATTAGGGATGAAATTGACAAACAATTTGCGGAAGTGCAGGTCAATTTAAAGAACGATTTTGATAAACAATTTTCTAAAATCCATGACAGTTTAAAAACCGATATGGATAAGCGTTTTGACGAAAGCCACGACATGTACAGTAGGTTATGCGATAGTCAGGATGAGATGAGAAAGGAACTTGACAAGCATTTACTGGAGAGCCAGGCGGCGCATAAGCAGCTGATCGACAGCCAGGTTGAATTTAAGGACGACATTACACAACAGGTCGTAGAGATGCGGATCTCCAGTGATAAGGAAAAGGGAAAAACGCTAACCATAATAGAGGAACAACGTCAAATATTATCTGCGGACATTCAGTCACTGAATAACAAGGTAGATAAAATTAGTGTGGAATTGGAGAGTCAGGTAATGTCAAAAACCGAAACCATGGAGAAGAAATTGTTGCAAGTTAATGAGGAAGCAATTAGTAAACTCCAAGTGGCTAATGAGGACTCCGAAACTTTAATTAAAGAAATTCAAGAGGAGTTAGTTGAAATGAAAAATGAACATACTAGGGAATTCAACGACAGGCAAATTAGTATAGAACAGGATTTAAGGGAAATCACGTCAGCCCAGGAAGAGACAGACAAGAAAGTTGGGTTCATTAAGAGCGAAGTGAGCAGTTGGATTAGCAGCGTGGTAGATATGCAGTCCAAGGTGGACAAAGTTTTAAGTCAAACCTCGACAGCTGTTAACTCTGACCTCAGTGGTCAATTGCCAAATATCAATCATGTGAATAATAACGGTCAGAGCTCGAATGTAGATACCAGTCGATCTCAAAGCTCAGGGGTCACCAACGTTATTAACATGATCAAGTTACATGAGGACCAGCCTAAGAAATTTAATGGAGGTCCACATACCACGCCGAAGGGATTTCTTAAGGATCTCAGGGAGTACATCCGGGACGCCAAGATTCCTGAGGAACGTCAGTTGAGGGTAGCTGAAAGATATTTAGAGGGGGCACCACTTTTATGGTTTAAAGGCTTCCGATACCACTTTGATACCTTTGATGAATTCCAGAGGGCGTTTCTCAATAAATTTTGGAGTACGGAAATTCAGCAGAGTCTTAGATTAGAGCTATACTCACGTCGGTATACTGCAATAGGCCCTACAAAGTTCAGTGAATACTTTATTGCACAAATGGTAAAGTTCAGAGAACTTGAGGCGCCGCCCTCGGAGCAAGAGTTGGTACAGGCCATCCAGAAGCAGTTACCTCCCGAAGTACAAAGGATGCTCATTGCATCAAAGGTAGAGACCCCCATGCAGGCAGAAATGATCCTTAGGCAGTTGGATCATACCCATAATCAAATAGCACCCAGAGGGGGACGATCGCACGAGCAACATATAAACACTGTTAGCCAGGTTCCAGAGGGAAGTCCAGAGGCACCTGAGCAGGGGAAACCGCAGTCGACTGAGCGGAGGCGTGAGTTTCGCAATAACTGGGAACCCTCGCATCCACGAAATGAGGATTGGAAAAGGCGTAGGGGTAATTGGAATTATCCACAAAGGAGGAACCCTTACTGGAGGCGATACGATGGGGACAGAGAAAACCAGAGGAATTTCAGGAATGGACTTAATAACCGCAGGGACTGGGGAAATAATCGAACCCAGAACTTCCGCCGTGATGAGGATGAACGGTACCGTGAACGTGTTCAGTACACCGACGGGTTAAGGAAGGACCACGAAAGAAAAAAATGGCAGGGGGCTATACAGCGCCAGGACGTCAACACCGATTGTTTCGGGGCTGAAAGTTTGGAATTCCAGAAGGCACATAGGCAAGACCAACGAAACTCCGGTCTGAACCCGTTTGCGCCGAATTTCGAGCAAGAGTCAATGTCGACTCTTGATAGAAAAAAAAACTTCAAATTCCCAGTAGGAGATTTTTCAGAGTCTCTCATCCCAGATTCTGAAGGAGAGACGTCAGATGAGTGGGTGGTCGCACAGATAGATTCGTGGATCATTACCTCTGATGACTTGGTGGAAGACCACTTAAAACAGGAGAGCAATCAAGTAAAGAAACTGCCTTTAATAAATGTCCGCATCTGTAATTTTCATGTCAAAAGTTTGGTAGATACCGGGGCCAGTATCAGCATCATCTCCCAAGCTCTTTTCGACGATTTGAGACAACGAAATAAATTGCCAATTATTCCGGTGTCAAATGTAAAAATTCGAGGGGTCATTCCTGACAAAATTGCTGTTTGTAAGGTACAAACTTATTTGGACGTACAAATTGGAAATTCCACTTTCGCTCATGCATTCGTAGTCATGTCTAAAATGCACTACAATGTAATTTTAGGGGCTGATTTTATCCGTGAGACCAACGCAGTCATTGATTTGAGCAGGAACCAGATAAAGTTCAGGAAAGAAGAGGGAGCAGAAGTCATTACACTAAACGAGGAATTGGGAGAAGATAGAACTTTAGAATATGGCGAAGAGGAGGCCCAATGTGTAGACTTTGTAAATTCATTAGAGGGAGTCGCTGGTGAAATTGACAGTGTAGATGACGAAGGGATTCATCATGAAGAGTTGCATGACGTCTTGGAAGCTGAGGTTGACACTGATTACGAGGCCTTAATTGGGTTAAAGGTCGCGGAATGCCCTGGTACTGTAGAAGAGAAGGAAAAACTTAGAGATCTCTTAATGGAATATATATCTGTGTTCGACTCCAAACCGGGTCTAATCCCTAATTTCACATATGCACTAGCTGTTACGGATTGGACACCGTTTAAGAGGAGACCGTACCCTATACCGGACAAGTATTATGCTCAAGCTGCAAAAATTATTAAGGAAATGGAGGAGAACGGGCTAATTTCCAAGCAGCCCACTCCATATTTGAATCCGTTGGTCGGGGTTCAAAAACCGGACGGGTCTCTGCGCGTGTGTTTGGACGCTCGTGCCCTCAACGAACGCCTAGTCCCCGAGCATGACCATGCCCCTCCTATTAAAGAGGTTATCAAACGTTTCAGAGGAAAATCACGTTTTATTAGCGTTGATTTGACGTCCTCATATCATCATATCGGTTTGGAACTCAAGTCTAAATTGTTTACTGGCTTCCTTTTTGACCAACAGACGTATGTCTTCAATCGTCTCCCATTCGGGTTGAAAAATGCCGGTGCAGCTCTCATACGCGCCCTAGATCGATGTCTAACTGATGAAGTTAAAGCCGCTACAACTCGGTATGTCGATGATATCTTGCTAGCTTCATCAAGTTTTGAGGAAAATATCAGGGATTTGAGGAAACTCCTGGAGAATTTGAGGGCATCAGGTTTCAAAATCAACTTGAAGAAGTCACATTTTTGTCAAAAGGAAGTCCTATTTCTCGGCCATGTCATTGATGGTGAGGGAGTTCGCCCGAACCCGGTGAAGCTCCAAGCCATAGACAAGTTCCCAAGACCGCTCAAAATTAAGAATGTCAGGCAATTCCTTGGAATGTGCAATTTTTTTTCGGACCACTGTATGAATTACACGGAGGTTGTAGCCCCACTTCAGAGCTTGCTTCACAAGAATAACAGGTGGAAATGGAGTCCCGAGCACGAAGAGGCCTTCAGGAAGACCAAAGAGCTCTTGCTAAACAGCGTTAAGCTAGGGTATCCAGATTTCGAGAAACCCTTTATCGTACAGACTGATGCATCGACCGTAGGAATCGGGGCACTCCTATATCAGGAATGTTTGGACCAGCCTCATAATAGGAATTACTTATCCTTCTATAGCCGAAAGTTGAGATCACACGAAGTCAAATACAGCGTGACCGAATTGGAAATGTTGGCTATTGTTCAGGCATTGCAACATTGGAGGAAAATGATTTATGGTTTTCACATAATCATTAAAACCGACCACAAGGCGCTGACCTTTATAATGAAAACAGCTGTCGCTAGTGAACGAGTGGCTAGGTGGGCCTTGTTCATACAACAATTTGACTTTGAAATTGAGCACTGTTCCGGAAAATCGAACATCTTGGCAGACCTGTTAAGCCGAAACCCTAATGAGGAAGAACACGCCGTGAATCATTTGGACTTAGTTCAGGAAGACCACGATTTCCTATCAGAGTTGAGACAACTGGGAGACTTGCAATTGAGAGATCCTTTCTGCGGAAAAATGATTTCTTTCCTCCGAGGGACACTTCCGGCTGACGATCCACGGTACTTTGCCATCCAGAAATTGTCAAATAACTACTTGTACGTGAATAACATGTTGGTAAAATTCGTGGACAGCGATCACGTGAAATCCCGAATTTTGGTACCACCGCAGCTTCGAAAGGGATTAATCTGGCACGTACACAGGGTTATTGGTCATGGAGGGATTGATAAGGTTGTGTCAACCATCCAAGAAACGTTCACCTGGGTAAATCTGAGGGAAAATGTCAGAGACATCATCATCACCTGCGATACATGCCAACGGGTCAAGGCAAACCCTTATCTGATCAGGCAGGCGCCTATTCCTCTCTTACCTTCACAACCTAAAGAGCTGTTCGCGATGGATATCTATGGGCCGCTCGTGAAAGGAAAGCGTGGGAACAAGTTCGTGCTGGTAACCATCGATGTTTTCTCCAAGTATACGACTCTGTTTCCCATGCAAAAAGCTAACACCAAGCTAGTCTTGAGGTGTATTTCCCGAAATATCATTCCGGAAATGGGCACACCGAAATTCCTTCTAACAGATCATGGTCCCCAGTTCACCTCTGCACAGTTCAAAACTGCCCTTCAGAATATGGAAATTCACCACATCCTGAGCAGCGTGAGACATCCTGAGGGAAATCCTAGCGAAAGGGTAATGCAAGTAATTGCAAAATTCTGTAGAATTTATTGCGCCCAAGAACATTTCAAGTGGGTTGATGTGCTACCCCTGATAGTGACTTGTGTAAACAACACCATACACGAATCTATTGGGAGGATTCCCTCTATCGTGCACTTCAATAGGTATCCTGTGAGATCCTGGCATGGTGTCATCCAGTGTCCCATCGATCCCCGCCCGTCACAGGAATTATGCATTCAAAGTACGGCAGAACATCTACGTCGGCAGGCAGACCGCCGGTTGCGCAGGGTGAGGAACCGGAGATTCCACCGTCCCTTAGAGGAAGGCGAATTGGTGCTTGTTAGGAGACCCATGATGTCAAAACCGCAGGAAAACATCTATGCTAAATTTGCTCCCTTATATGTTGGGCCTTTCAAGGTGGTCAAAAGTTTCAGGAATAATTCCTACAGAATTCAGAGTCTGGATGGCAGCAGCGAAGCTATATTCAATGCCGCCAACTTAAAGGTTTATCATAGAGCCGAAGAAAGAATTCCACTACAGGATGACGCAGCCTTACCAGCTGGGGAAATGGTCACCGAAGAAGAAGAAGAAGAAGAAGAAGAAGAAGTACAACCCGTAAATATGATCGTCACGTCGAGAGAAAGACAGGTCGAGGCACCACTCCAAGGACAGGCAAGCAGTGGGAGTAAAGAAGAGGAAGACGCTGAATGTTTACAATGTTCATTCTTAAGAGAAGACTTTGTTGATGACATCTGTAACGCAATCCTATTGTTGGAAGAAGAAAACAGGGAAATACGTGAAAGTAACAGAGCCCTACGTCAAGAGTGAGATCGGCTGGGAAATTTTACGTAGAATCATGGTTCATTTGTATCAAAATTCCCATGTACAATTCAGAATTTTGAAGGAATATATCTGTTTAAATATTTCCCCTTTCTGGGTAAACATTTCGTCGTTGTAGGTGGATTATGAACCCATAATTCTACGGTGAGAAAATTTTTCATTTTTCTCAAATATTTATTTGGCATTCAGGAACTACTGTATGTTTGAGGGCAGCCATTTTGCGCTCCCAAGAGCCCGATGTTGCGTGGGGAGGTTCTTCCTTCCCGGCGAGCTCGTGGATTGCCGGGACACCTCGGCGGGGCTCGAGTGCCTGACAATTATTTTAATCCATGGAATTCTGCACAATGAGGGATTTTGATAACATAGTAAAGGATGAAATAAATAAGCAAAATTATTCATACACCCTCTGTGAAGACAGAGCCCCCAGGGAAATTTTTAAGTGCAGTTAAGCCCAAGTACATGGTAGCGTGAGACCAGCGAACTAGCTACACGTGCCAAGGTCATGGAAGGAAGAAAACGCGCGAAACGCACGGGCAGAAACAATTTATTCCTCCTGTTGTGAGTGTAGGAAAATTATAAAATTAACATCGAACATAAGTGCAAGTCTGTCCGGAGTTCTGGGACAAATCTTATCAAAATTGGTCTATTAGAAGCAAATTTGGCAGATTTCACAACCAAGCCTCATAGAGGGGATAGCGTCCTTCTGGAAATTATAAAAGAAACCCCCCCACCGTAGATTTTTCAGTGTCGATCTGGAACTTGAAGCCGCGGGAGCTTGTGCCCGCCGTCATTAGAATTTCGCGCCAGATTGACCGACAATAATTCAATACATGTTCGTGGCTAAAGTCCATATATTAGTTAAGAAGAAAAGTGATTGGAGAAACTGTGAACGTTTGCAGACGAACTGGGAAGGTGTAGGCTGGTTGAAAATTACACAGCAGATTTTATTTTTATCATTTCCTGTACTCTTGTAAGTGAAGAAGGTCTGGGGGAAGCGATTCAAAATAGTTCTACTCCCTTATCGGCCGAACACCTGTTCTTGTTGAAACAACGGGGAGAGAAACCACTCTGGGAGGCGCATCAGACAGTTAGAGTCGACTGCAGAACGAGGGAAGTTCGTGGTGCAAGTTACAAAGAAAGTGCATTATTTATGGTAATTTTAATCTCGTGTGTGTGTGAAGGGTAGTGTTTGGATGAGTGAAATGTTGAAAATGACAATGTTGTCTGTGAAAATGAGTGGTTAAGTACGAGGTTGCTGGAGATGATGTAATCAGAATGCTGAGAATGTCACCAATGTGCAGGTCTGTCTATTTTACATTATGTTGTAGTTAGTTAGTTAGTTACTGTCTGTCCTAACAAAATTTCCAGATGATTGTCGGGTGATATTCGAAAATTATCAGGCGAAAGGCGTTGTGAATTTTGGTCAGCGTGTGTAAATTTCAGTGTGTAAATTTCATGTCAAGAACGGTAAAATGCGACGCTTAAAATTTTGTGTCGAGATGAGATATCATTCAAAGTGCGGATTTGTGAACGTTATAAGTGTAAATTTGTCGTGGCGAATATTGTAATTTCAGGTGTCAGTTGCATTTAGAAACGCTGGTTAATAATAATAATAATAATAATAATAATAATAATAATGTTTACCGCGGGATAAGGAAATTCTTCTCTGTTAAATTACATTTAACCAGTTATTTCTACAAGGATCGTAAGCATATTTAGATAATGTCAATAAAATTTGTTAGAGTCGCAGTCGTTAATGGGAAGGAAATTGTGAGACATCGTGTATACTTGAATTGCGAAAGGTTGATGTGTGCTCTTGGATTCTTGAGGTCCGAAAGTCTTAATAATAGTAAGGTAAGAGATGTGTTTGATGATGGTTGTCGTTTTCATCAGGGGATCGAAGTATGAAAAAGGGTCGTGAAGGAAAGGGGATTGAGAGCGATGGATTGATATGTACGTGGAGATGAGAGAGAAGTAGTACCGCTGAAATAAAGCGAGGAGAAAGTGTGTTGAGACAAGTTGTATTTTTGTAGAGGAAGTATTTAGAAACAGGCTGTGTGAAACAGGCTGTATTGTTTTCCGCAATCAATCCGAATTTGAGACGACTATGGTGTGAATTTATAGAAAGATTCCAAGTGAAAACGACTCTTGTAAAATGTTACAGTCTGGGTAGTACACATCCAGTGATCTATGTTACGTAAAGCCCGCATGGATGATAAGAGAACGAACGATCTTCAGGATCAGAGAGCATTTTGGACACACGGTTTGGGTTATATTTAATTTGTTCATTGGAGAGGTCATGGATAAGATGGTTGGAATTGATGATAGGCGATCTGAGAATTTCGAATGCGATGGTGATGATTATTATTTTGAAGGCGTCCACTAAAAGGGTACACGTGTGTGGGGAATTTTAATTTGCTTCCCTAATACTTCAGTGCACAGGCTGAGATTGTGTTCGAGGTGGAGAACCGTTCGTCACGTTTATTTATTTTTTTGAGTTCACATATTATAATGAGGTAGACACTTACTGTATTTTTCGAGAGGTAGACACTTGCTGTATTTCGACTTGCATTCATTTGATAATAGAGACGTGGGTTCCGTCGTGCGTATTTGTTTGACGAAATCTAGTGTTAAATATCAGAGTTGTTTGAGAATTGCATTTCGCCTGATATGTTAAGGGAGACGTAGTACGACCCACTTTGACGCCCGACGATAGATTTAGGACGTCACGTGTTTATTCTTGGAGTCATTGATGATGAGACGTCCTAGGTCACGCCCGACGATAGGATTTGGAAGGCATCATGTATATACTGATTAGGTTTAGGGTGTACAGATTTCAAGTGAGCCCGACGATAGGTCTGGGATGGTAGCTGTACACACTCAAGTCTCGGTTAAGAGGTTCGTTTTTCTTTTGTTTGTTCTTTTTGTGAAGTGGCCTGGAGGAAGGTAGCCATTACAGTGCGATATGATTTATTGTAGAGGGTCTATGCGAAGCTCTCATTGAGATAACGGGACTGCTGTTGACAAACGAGGGCTGTCCAAGTGTGGGACATCGACCCGATCTAGATTATATTTTTACTGTGTTTCTTCGTGCGTGTTAAGCTGTATGACTTCGAGATGTTAATTTATTTTTACGGACTTTATTGTTTCCTCGTTTTAACGTCCGTTTTCGTTTGATAGTGTGCATATTGACACCTAGTGTTGTAGAATGAGACTTGAGTTGCGAATGCGGTTTCGATTCGTCAGCCAGTAATTTATATTATTTTCATCTTGTCGTATTTTCATTCTTATTCTTAGTTAGAATAAGTAAGTAATCACTTTACCAGTAGTGTGTTGGGACAGACAGTAAATAGAGAGATCTGTACTGGTAGCATTGTTGTCAAGGGAAAGAATTCCTTAAAATTGTAGTAAATTTTAGCGTGGACTGGTAAATTTATTAAGCATAATAAACCCATTTCTAACCTGAAAATCGATTCAATAATAATATTTTCAAGTGACTTTTCACTTTTTGATTAACTTCAGTGTTTGGCATTTCTTCTAAATGCATGATTAGTAAATGTTTCCTGCATTTCGCAGTTTTGTTCCTTTAGAACGACTTAACGTAAGATCCTCTCGGATCATGTTGTTGTTGGTTCCCTCCGAACAACTGTTTGGGTGATGCACGTTTAGCATCGGGAGTACCTTATCACTTAAGGGTGTCATGAATGACAAATACATGGTGAAATTTTATTTCAATTGTGAATGATGCCATTAACTTGTAGTGAACACCATGCTTTCCCATAATATTTCGCAACCTATCCAAAGCAACTGATAGTCAGTTTGGTTCGATTAAGGGTCCATTCGGCGGATGTTCCGTATCCGTGAAGGGTATTTGACTGGTGGATAACCTTAATTAAGAGAAAATCAGGCGTTCTACTTGTTGAAAGTCAGATTTTCCACGGATCGTGTGGATTAACTCTCAGTTCTCGTTTGGAATGATAGGTGCCCGGTTTTCAGGTCTTCCCTTTTTCAGTTTTCAGTTTCGCTGTCCACTAACATATTAGCTTCTCTGAAGCAACTCTTCGACATTGGAAGAAACGAAGTGACGTTATGTAATGTGACTGTGTTAGGAACTTTTCAAAAATCAATAATTAAATGTTTTTATGTTTTGTGGCAAGAATGCATATTAAATTAACGATGTTATCGTGCTCTTACAGTTTAAATAAAAGTTAGTAAGCACATTTTTGCTCCTCATTTCAAGTAGTTAGGCTTTCTTCTGAACCCCATCGTTTGGTTAAGATCGTGACCGAATTTATTCCCGCAACGACCCAAGATTTAAGAGTTCTAAATTGTTCTACTATAGCAGCCGTGGCCGACCAACGATGGAATGGTAAGTTCAAGGGTTCAATATGAGGAACACCTCGGCTTTGGCTGTTGCCCGCGATTAGTACCACTATGTGAGGAACACAACGGCTTTGGCTGTTGCCCGTGATTAGTACCACTATGTGAGGAACACCACGGCTTTGTCTGTTGCCCGTGATTAGTACCTCTATGTGAGGAACATCACGGCTTTGGCTGTTGCCCGCGATAAGTACCACTATGTGAGGAACACCGCGGCTTTGGCTGTTGCCCGTGATTAGTACCACTGTGTGAGGAACACCACGGTTTTGGCTGTTGCTTGCGATTAGTACCACTATGCGAGGAACACCTCGGCTTTGGCTGTTGCTCTTGATTAGTACCACTATGTGAGGAACACCACGGCTTTGGCTGTTGCTCTTGATTAGTACCACTATGTGAGGAACACCACGGCTTTGGCTGTTGCTTGCGATTAGTACCACTATATGAGGAACACCTCGGCTTTGGCTGTTGCCCGCGATTAGTACCACTATGTGAGGAACACAACGGCTTTGGCTGTTGCCCGCGATAAGTACCACTATGTGAGGAACACCTCGGCTTTGGCTGTTGCTTGCGATTAGTACCACTATGTGAGAAACACCTCGGCTTTGGCTGTTGCTCTTGATTAGTACCACTATGTGAGGAACACCACGGCTTTGGCTGTTGCTCTTGATTAGTACCACTATGTGAGGAACACCACGGCTTTGGCTGTTGCTTGCGATTAGTACCACTATATGAGGAACACCTCGGCTTTGGCTGTTGCTCTTGATTAGTACCACTATGTGAGGAACATCACGGCTTTGGCTGTTGCTTGCGATAAGTACCACTATGTGAGGAACACCGCAGCTTGGCTGTTGCCCGCGATAATTACCACTATGTGAGTAACACCTCGGCGTTGGCTGTTGCTTGCGATTAGTACCGCTATGTGAGGAACACCACGGCTTTGGTTGTTGCTCTTGATTAGTACAACTATGTGAGGAAGACCTCGGCTTTGGCTGTTGCTCTTGATTTGTACCACTATGTGAGGAACACCACGGCTTTGGCTGTTGCTTGCGATTAGTACCACTATATGAGGAACACCTCGGCTTTGGCTGTTGCCCGCGATTAGTACCACTATGTGAGGAACACAACGGCTTTGGCTGTTGCCCGTGATTAGTACCACTATGTGAGGAACACCACGGCTTTGTCTGTTGCCCGTGATTAGTACCACTATGTGAGGAACATCACGGCTTTGGCTGTTGCCCGCGATAAGTACCACTATGTGAGGAACACCGCGGCTTTGGCTGTTGCCCGTGATTAGTACCACTGTGTGAGGAACACCACGGTTTTGGCTGTTGCTTGCGATTAGTACCACTATGCGAGGAACACCTCGGCTTTGGCTGTTGCTCTTGATTAGTACCACTATGTGAGGAACACCACGGCTTTGGCTGTTGCTTGCGATTAGTACCACTATATGAGGAACACCTCGGCTTTGGCTGTTGCCCGCGATTAGTACCACTATGTGAGGAACACAACGGCTTTGGCTGTTGCCCGTGATTAGTACCACTATGTGAAGAACACCACGGCTTTGTGTGTTGCCCGTGATTAGTACCACTATGTGAGGAACATCCCGGCTTTGGCTGTTGCCCGCGATAAGTACCACTATGTGAGGAACACCGCGGCTTTGGCTGTTGCCCGTGATTAGTACCACTGTGTGAGGAACACCACGGTTTTGGCTGTTGCTTGCGATTAGTACCACTATGCGAGGAACACCTCGGCTTTGGCTGTTGCTCTTGATTAGTACCACTATGTGAGGAACACCACGGCTTTGGCTGTTGCTCTTGATTAGTACCACTATGTGAGGAACACCACGGCTTTGGCTGTTGCTCGTGATTAGTACCACTATGTGAGGAACACCACGGCTTTGGCTGTTGCTCTTGATTAGTACTACTATGTGAGGAACACCACGGCTTTGGCTGTTGCTCGTGATTAGTACCACTATGTGAGGAACACCACGGCTTTGGCTGTTGCTCTTGATTAGTACCACTATGTGAGGAACACCACGGCTTTGGCTGTTGCTCGTGATTAGTACCACTATGTGAGGAACACCACGGCTTTGGCTGTTGCCCGCGATAAGTACCACTATGTGAGGAACACCTCGGCTTTGGCTGTTGCTTGCGATTAGTACCACTATGTGAGGAACACCTCGGCTTTGGCTGTTGCTCTTGATTAGTACCACTATGTGAGGAACACCACGGCTTTGGCTGTTGCTCTTGATTAGTACCACTATGTGAGGGAAACCACGGCTTTGGCTGTTGCTTGCGATTAGTACCACTATATGAGGAACACCTCGGCTTTGGCTGTTGCTCTTGATTAGTACCACTATGTGAGGAACATCACGGCTTTGGCTGTTGCTTGCGATAAGTACCACTATGTGAGGAACACCGCAGCTTGGCTGTTGCCCGCGATAATTACCGCTATGTGAGTAACACCTCGGCTTTGGCTGTTGCTTGCGATTAGTACCACTATGTGAGGAACACCTCGGCTTTGGCTGTTGCTCTTGATTAGTACCACTATGTGAGGAACACCTCGGCTTTGGCTGTTGCTTGCGATTAGTACCACTATGTGAGGAACACCGCAGCTTGGCTGTTGCCCGCGATAATTACCGCTATGTGAGTAACACCGCAGCTTGGCTGTTGCCCGCGATAATTACCGCTATGTGAGTAACACCTCGGATTTGGCTGTTGCCCGTGATTAGTACCACTGTGTGAGGAACACCACGGTTTTGGCTGTTGCTTGCGATTAGTACCACTATGCGAGGAACACCTCGGCTTTGGCTGTTGCTTGCGATTAGTACCACTATGTGAGGAACACCACGGCTTTGGCTGTTGCTTGCGATTAGTACCACTATGTGAGGAACACCACGGCTTTGGCTGTTGCTCTTGATTAGTACCACTATGTGAGGAACACCTCGGATTTGGCTGTTGCTTGCGGTTAGTACCACTATGTGAGGAACACCACGGCTTTGGCTGTTGCTCTTGATTAGTACCACTATGTGAGGAACACCACGGCTTTGGCTGTTGCCCGTGATTAGTACCGCTATGTGAGGAACACCACGGCTTTGGCTGTTGCTCTTGATTAGTACCACTATGTGAGGAACACCACGGGTTTGGCTGTTGCCCATGATTGGTACCACTATGTGAGGAACACCACGGCTTTGGCTGTTGCTCGTGATTAGTACCACTATGTGAGGAACACCACGGATTTGGCTGTTGCCCGTGATTAGTACCACTATGTGAGGAACATTACGGCTTTGGCTGTTGCCCGCGATAAGTACCACTATGTGAGGAACACCTCGGCTTTGGCTGTTGCTTGCGGTTAGTACCGCTATGTGAGGAACACCTCGGCTTTGGCTGTTGCTTGCGGTTAGTACCACTATGTGAGGAACACCTCGGCTTTGGCTGTTGCCCGCGATAAGTACCACTATGTGAGGAACACCTCGGCTTTGGCTGTTGCCCGCGATAAGTACCACTATGTGAGGAACACCACGGCTTTGGCTGTTGCCCGTGATTAGTACCACTGTGTGAGAAACCCCACGGCTTTGGCTGTTGCTTGCGATTAGTACCACTATGTGAGGAACTCCTCGGCTTTGGCTGTTGTTTGCGATTAGTACCACTATGTGAGGAACACCTCGGCTTTGGCTGTTGCCCGCGATAAGTACCACTATGTGAGGAACACCTCGGCTTTGGCTGTCGCTTGCGATTAGTACCACTATGTGAGGAACACCTCGGCTTTGGCTGTCGCTTGCGATTAGTACCACTATATGAGGAACACCTCGGCTTTGGCTGTTGCTTGCGGTTAGTACCACTATGTGAAGAACACCTCGGCTTTGGCTGTTGCTTGCGATTAGTACTACTATGTGAGGAACACCTCGGCTTTGGCTCTTGCACCTCAAATAGCGGAACTAATCTCAGGCCACGTAACGCCCACTGGCAACGCAGATCCATGGTTTTCCTCACATAATGGTACCACTCTCGGGCAACGCAGACCCATGGTGTTCCTCACATAGTGGTACTAATCACGGGCAACAGCCAAAGCCGTGCTGTTTCTCACACAGTGGTACTATTACCCCCATCAACATACAATGGCAGTCCCTCGTGACAAGAACACTAAATGATTGGGGCGATACCTTTCAAGTAGATATTAGTGAAGAAGTTGCTATGGCATGGGAGAGTGGAAAGATTCAAAAAGAAGACCGGCAATCCTAGCTTCTGTAGTCTCCACTTCACCAAGCAGTAGTAATTGTTTTCACTGACTGAGATGCTGAACCTACAGTTGTTGCCTCCAGCTACGGGGTGGATGTGTGCTAGGCCTTCGTACAGCACCGGTCAAAAGTTTCGGACCACATTATTAAATTATTCATGAAGTGCCATCTAGAACCTAAAATTGTGCTACTAGACCTCTGTATTTTTTTCCTGAGCTCTTGCATCTTATGATATACGTCGCCTGATTTCATTTATTTACACCAAGTATTGTATAATTTATACATTTTTAACTGTTGGAAATATTGTGTACTATATACTCTAATTGGTTGCAAGTATTACCACCAAGATTATTTTGCTATACATTGTATCTTGTTGTTTCGTGATGAATTTATGTTTTATTCTTCACTTGAAACATACAAGCATTGTGGGTATTGTCTTTAATATTATTTCTTTTTTTCTTTTCTTTTTTCAGAGCGCTTCGGCTGACAATTGGAGGTATGTTTTTTCCTTGTTAAAATACGTAAATGAGTTCAGTGAAGGTTTGCGAGGGTTGTACATAAAATAGTAGCAATATTAATAGAACGCAGTATTTGATGAACTAACAAGTACATTTACATTACGTTCCTTTAATATAGTTCCCCGCAAAGTCTATTAACTTTTGTCAAATGCCGGGAAACCGTTGGGGACCGTTGGCGAAGCGTTTACTGTTGATGACAGGAAGGGAGCGCCCTTCTGGGGAGAGTACAGATGCCTCGTCAGGAAATCGGCGGCTTCGGAGAGGTTCCTTCAACTTCGGAAACAGCTCTCATATCTGGTGAGTACGGAGGGTGTTCCAAGACCTCACTCCGACCCGCACGAATCGCCTTGATCCATCGTACAACCGTCCTATATGGCAATGCATTCTGGCCACAGGCTTCGTGTAATCCTCAATAACATTCTGATGTAGTTTTAGCCACGGACGCTGATCATCTTTTCAAAATATGATTTAGGGCGGTGAAATTGACACTCTTCACTTCAACGCCACACAGCAACACACTCTCAACAGGATGCTCGTCAATTGCACACTACACATCGACAACCAGCGCCATATCCTATTTGCGCATGCCCGATCTCCTGCGAGTGTCTGGACTACGTTGCCAATACTGTATTTTCAGTCCTCGTATTTGTGGTTGTTAAGTAGTATTTCCGTATTGCATAATTCTGTAATAATTATAAGCTATAAATTTCATTTTTGTTCCATATTGAAGTGCAATTATAAGAATAAATTGACAAGAGGGTCCACCTTTTCAATACAATATATCAAGTAAATGATATTACATAAGTCTTGGGCCTAGTTTCAGCCACTTAATGACCATCTTCAGCCAAACAAAAATTAAATAGATTATCTGATAACTAAAACATATTTACAACAGGCGAAGACAATGTTGCAGGAATAATTATAACATTGAATTTATTTTATTTTTTGTCATGACCGAGCGAGTTTGCTGTGCGGTTAAGGGCGCGCAGCTATGAGCTGGCATTCAGGAGATAGTGGGTTCGAACCTCACTGTCGGTAGCCCTGAACATGGTTTTCCGTGGTTTCCCGTTTTCACACCAGCAAATGCTGGGGATGTACCTTAATAATCAATCAATCACTACTGATCTGCATTTAGGGCAGGCGCCCAGGTGGCAGATTCCCTACCCGTTGTTTCCTTAGCCTTTTCTTAAATGATTGCAAAGAAATTGGAAATTTATTGAACAACCCCATTGGTAAGTTAATCCAATCCCTAACTCCCCTTCATATAAACGAATATTTGCCCCAATTTGTCCTCTTGAATTCCAACTTTATCTTTATATTGTGATCTTTCCTACTTTTTTACAGACGCCACTCAAATTTATTCGTCTACTAATGTCATTCCACGCCATCTCTCCACTGACAGCTCGGAACATACCACTTAGTTGAGCAGCTCGTCTTCTTTCTCCCAAGTCTTCCCAGCCCAAACTTTGCAACATTTTTGTAACGCTACTCTTTTGTCGAAAATCGCCCAGAACAAAACCGAGCTGATTTCTTTGGATTTTTTCCAGTTCTTGAATCATATAATCCTGGCGATGGTCCCATACACTGGAACCATACTCTATTTGGGGTCTTACCAGAGACTTGTATACCCTCTCCTTTACATCCTTACACAACCCCTAAATACCCTCATAACCATGTGCAGAGATCTGTACCCTTTATTTACAATCCCATTTTTGTGATTACCCCAATGAAGATCTTTCCTTATATTAAGACCTAGTTATTTACAATGAGTCCCAAAGGGAACTTTCACCCCATCAACGCAGTAATTAAAACTGAGAGGACTTTTCCTATTTGTGAAGCGCACAACCTGACTTTTGTCCCCGTTTATCATCATACCATTGCCTACTGTCCATCTCACACGAGGTCATTTTGCAGTTGCTCACAATTAAGGCCACGGCCGGTTCCTTCCCACTCCTAACCCTT
Organism: Anabrus simplex; assembly: GCF_040414725.1. NCBI lineage: Eukaryota > Metazoa > Arthropoda > Insecta > Orthoptera > Tettigoniidae > Anabrus > Anabrus simplex. The sequence goes on along the minus strand of NC_090279.1, from coordinate 180,932,819 downwards.
TCCGATCCATCGTCGCCAAAATAACTGTATGTGTTGTGCGACGTAAAGCCAATAATTGTATTTTTGTCATATTTATTTTTACTATTTGTTTAACGTCGCACCGACACAGATAGGTCTTACGGCGACGATGGAACAGGAATGGGCTAGGAATGGTAAGGAAGCGGCCGTGGCCTTAATTAAGGTACAGCCCCAGCATTTTCCTGGTGTCAAAATGGGAAACCACGGAAAACCAACTTCAGGGCTGCCGACAGTGGGATTCGAACCTACCACCTCCCGGATGCGAGCTCACAGCTGCGCGCTCCTAATCGCACGGCTAACTCGCCCGGTGTCATATTTATGCCTTGGTCTACCCTTACCGTACTTACCCTCTACTCTTCCCTCAACAGCAATATGGGCGGTTTAAAATTGTTCCCAGCGAGTTGGCTACGTGGTTTGAGTCACGTAGCTGTGAGCTTGCATCAGGAGATAGTGGGTTCGAATCCTACTGTCAGCAGCCCTGAAGGTGGTTTCCCATTGTCATACAAAGCTGTACCTTAATAAAAATCCCCCTGTAGATGGGAGCAGTAGAATAACACTCACGGTATCCCCTGCCAGTCGTAAGAGGCGACTAAAATGGGCTCTTAACTTGGGACCTTGGTCTCGCGACCGCGGGGCTCTTAGCTGAGTCCTGCCATTGTTTCCATTTACTTGTGCTAGGCTCCTCACGTTCGTCTATCCTATCCGACCTCCGTTGTTCAATTCTTGTTCTTTTCTGACCCCGAAAGTATTGTGTGTCGAGACGTACAGAGTCTTTCATTTCCACTCCCCTCGTGGCCCTTGTCTTTCTTTGGCCGATACCTTCAATTTTCGAAATGTCAGACCCCTCCTTTTTTCTCTCTGATTAGTGTTAATAGAGGATGGTTGCCCAACTGTACTTATTTAAAACAGTAATCACAACCATCGCCTTAATTCAATTCCTTCCCAGTCCTAATCATTTTCCTGTTCTATCGTCGCCATAAGACCTGTCTAATGTTCTATAAATAAATAAATAAAATAAATAAATAAATAAATAAATAAATAAATAAATAAATAAATAAATAAATAAATAAATAAATAAACAAATAAATCGCACGAATGTCGGATAATGAGATGAACTCTCCACATATTAAGTGCTACTCTTCATCTTATTTTTAAATGCATCATTTTATTACTTGTAAATACATATAAAACAGATAATACTGATACAACATTAACGATCGCTGTCCAGGTAACAACTGGCAAAAACAACACATATACAAATATGAACTTTACTGGAGGAATAATAAACTGTTTAAATATATTACAATGAAACCAGGCAAAATTTTAATACATGTATTCATAAGAAGGAAACGAGTTTGTTGAAGGTTTTGATGATGGAAGTTCGCGTGAAATTGTCACGACAGAAACGTAATATCCCTCACATTCTGCTTTTGATGCAGCAGAATGTTTCCTTGCACATGCATATTAAAGGCAATGGCAATACTATCACAGTTTATTCAACAAAACTTTATGATAGTCTGTTATACATTTTTGGCCGTTTTTCTTACTTTTTTACATCATGTAGAATTGAAAAAGGATCAAGAGAATAACACGATAATGTCATGGTTCACTAGAACGTTTTCACTCGGTGCATCCATCACTGTTTTCATCCAAATAAATATATCACCAGCGCACTCGAACTGAGCGACTGACCAGAAACTGCCTTCCCCAGCAAACACTCGAACTGAACAAAATTAGGTTATGTGTTTTCCATTTTTTAACACCAGGCAAATGCTGGGGCTATGAATTAATTAAGGCCATGGCCGCTTCCTTCCAACTCCCAGCCGTTTCCTATCCCATCGTCTCCATAAGACATATCTGTGTCGATGCGACGTAAATCCAATTGTAAAAAAGTTGGGTTAGGCGAAGTTAGGTTAGGTTAGATTAGGTTAGGTGAAGTAGGTTAGAATAGGTTAGGTTAGGTTAGGCGAAGTTAGGTTAAGTGAAGTGAGGTGAGGTTAGGTTACGTTAGGTTAGATTAGATTAGGTGAGGAATTTAGGTTAGGTTAGGAGACGTTAGGTTAGATTCGGTTAGTTTAGATTAGGTTAGGTTAGGTGAAGTAGGTTAGATTAGGTTAGGTTAGATGAAGTTAGGTTAGGTGAAGTAGGTTAGATTAGGTTAGATTTGATTAGGCGAGGGAGTTAGGTTAGGTTAGGTGAAGTTAGGTTAGATTAGGTTAAGTGAAGTTAGGTTGGGTTAGATTAGGTTAGGTGAAGTAGGTTAGATTAGATTAGGTTAGGTTAGGCGAAGTTAGGTTAGGTAGGTGAAATAGGTTAGGTTAGGTGAAGTTAGGTTGGATTAGATTAGGTTAGGTTAGGCGAAGTTAGGTTAGGTGAAGTGAGATGAGATTAGGTTAGGTTAGATTAAGTTAGGATAGATCAGATTAGGTGAGGAAGTTAGGTTAGGTTAGGTTAGATTAGGTTAGGCTAGATTAGATTAGGTGAGGAAGTTAGGTTAGGTTAAATTAGTTTAGGTTACGTTACTTTACCTGGGCAGCAAGTCGCTCAATTCGAATATTGTAGTTTTGCTGAGGAAGGTGGATTTCACTCAGTTTGTGTGCGCCCTTAAAATATTTCGCTCAGTTCGCGTGCACACATTAACACCGCAGTAATAAGTTCTGGACTCTCTTTTAGCTGTGTGTAGAACAGTCTACCTTCTGGATTCTGAAGGAATGCACTCTCTCGTTTTAAGACCTCCAACATTGCTGGTGGAAGAGGAATGTGACTTCCAGAAACTCCCTTCCCAAACAAACACTCGAACTGAACAAAATTAGGTTATGTGTTTTCCTATTTTAACATTAGCCACGGGCGCTTCCTTCCAACTCATAGCCCTTTCCTATGCCATCGTCTCCATAAGATCTATCTGTGTCGATGCAACGAGCATTAGTGTGTGGTCATACTATGCTGCACTCAGGATCCGTCTCAATTTTCGACATACTGCAACAGTAACAATTGATAGTCCGGTTGAAAATGTTATGGTTTTGCAAGCAAAAACAACCAGTGACATTTCACTATGCTTATTCTTTCTGGAAACCCGACTGACAATTATAGTTTTTTCACCAATATTCCATGTCCCTCTAACTTGGTGATTGTGGTTGATTTTGCAGAATACGTGATGTGCAATGGAGAGCACCCTGTTATTCCCATGATACTATTTTTTTGTACTTTATGACATTGGTTATTTTTGCCAAAAACCCTTCAGTTTCCTTGAGGACACGAATGAATCTTCGTCCAATGAAACTTTCTGACTAAAGGTGTCTGCGGCAGTTTCGGAAGAAAATACTCCAGTTTCCAGTAATCAGCATCCTTAAATGCTTGTAATAAAATTATTAATACCTACTAAAATTAACAAAGAAGATAGGATTTTGTCTCATTAATTTTATCACACATTTTACTTTAATATAGTGTATGCGAAAGTCGGTTCTCAGAAGAAATATAGGATTCTTCATCTACTGTATATCGGTCATAGGATCCCAGTGTGGCCATGTCTGGATGACATCGTAGAAAGCTTGTCCCGGACATTCGGTATTTCTAACTTGTCTGTGTCCTAATAATTTGTAGTCTGGACTGATCATGCCCTTCTGTACTCCACAAGCGATCAGCTCCTGTCCTACACTCATCATGATGGGCGTGGGAACTTCAGCTGAAACAGAAAGGTGATACATTAGTACAAGAAAATTTCTCAGGATGAAGTATCGGGTGGCAAAAATACTGTAAAGGATATTAGAGAGGAGAATGAGAAGAAAGGTACAAGGAGAGTTGCAAAACGAACTGTGTGGCTTTAGAAGTGGAAGGTCTACAGTGGACTCAATCCTCAGCGTGAAGGAATTAATGGAAAAGAATTGGGAATATGTGAATGATCTGGTCTTGACATTCATACATCTAACAAAGGCATATGATAATGTTCCCAAGGAGAAGGTTTGGGAAACCATGGTCAGAAAGAGACTGGTACACAAACTGTAGAAATGGTGCAAACAATGTACACAACTGTGTTAGCAGTGTACAGATTTCTTTTGGAAAGACAGCATGGTTTAGAAATGAAACTGGACTAAGACAGGCGAGTGTGTTGTCACCTTTTTTGTTTCTAATGTTTATGGACAAAACTGTAGAGGAGAGAAAGGAAGCATATGCGAGTAGGGTGTTGCAGAAGATATTGTGGTCTTTGGAAACGAACAGCAAGGAGTACAAGAAGATCTTGCTTCACTGAACGAGAAAAGTGTGATATGAAAATCAGCGCAAAGTAAATGAAAACCATGGCGATATCAAGATTAGACAGACATGGAAAAGACCCTGAGCTAGGGAGTGAATTAATGCAAAATGCAAGGCTGGACATAGAGATTAGCAAGGGGGTGAAACAGAACAATGTACTCCACCAGAGTGTAAGAAACCTTGTCTGGAATAAGGAAGTGTAAAGAGATAATGTACAAAATATATTATGTATCCTTATGTGGTTGAGATCTGGACAGCGACAAGTAGGGAGGAGAGTAGAATTCAGGCCAGTGAAATGAAATACCTAAGAAGTATGAGAGGAAAGACAGAGTCAGAAACGAAAGGAGATCAAAACGGAAAACCCAAATGAGAGAATTGATAGGAGTCATCGAAGATGATTTGGGCGTGTAAAGGGGAATGAGGAGAAATAATGCCAAAACAGATGGAGATAAAGTTCGAGGGGAAAGAGAGCGAGAGGGATACCTACAACAAGGCGCATCGATTCAATCAAAAGGAGTGCAAAGAAAGGAGACCTGGATTGGGACAAAATGATCAGTAGCGGCCAGCCCTTAAGGACTCCCGGACAGTGCCCTCCCTAGAGAACGAAAAGGTTCTTTTATATTCTCTCGCCATTTAAAGTCAAATACTGGACTCAAATAATGCTAAGAAAATTACATTTCATTGTAAAACTGTAAATTCTCATCAATAAGGAAGAGTGCTCGGCAATATCAAACTTAGGTGACTAACTTTCAGCGCGCAGTTCACTGGTGAATGTTCTCAGGTTGAAGATAAGGCACGGACTCTTGAGCGTCCGTCCGAGGATATAGTGTGGGTAAGGGGGATGAGATCAGTAGCAGCGATTAGGGGGGGGGGGGCTAGGGGAAGGGAGGCAGTTGGCCACCCCACTTTCTGGAGAACATATTAAATTATTATTTCATTTTAATCGGCTGAAACTAGGAATTATTTAAATCTGTACAAGTCCTGTTGTCTTATCAACTAATCCTTTCCTTTATTTTCTTTAATTATTAACAAAATTATTAGCGGAAATGCGCTCAAAATGTCGTTCGTCCCGGTTAATCGATTTGTATAGTTCCACAGCAAGTAGTGCATGTGCTGTGAGGAAGGGTAGCAGGGGTGTGTATATATATATTTGCCAAGGTCATCAACGCTGAGGTAGTCAGTCAGTCAGTCTGTCAGTCTCTTTGGTGTATGTTAGTTTCTTAGTGTATAGTCAAATATTAGATGATTTTTATTGTATAATTACACCGTGCTTCTTTTTAATTTAATAAATGTGTAATATTGTTTCTTTGGTGAAAGTTTTGTTCTATAGTATTGAATCAAAATCTCAAAAAACTATTATTACCGCATTTAAATTGGTATAATGTCAACCTTTACCTCTCTGCCGAAATTCGCTCAGAGAGCATTAAATAAACTTCCCCTTTGTAGCTTTTCTTTTTCAGTTTTGATGTATACCCCCCACCCCCACCCCGGCCGTCATATCCCACAAACCCGGGAATTGTTTGTTGTCTGTATATTATTTTCTTTGCCCCCGCACTTTTAATTCTCAATCGCCGCTGTTGGCTGAGATGTGAGGGGGGAAACTCGCTGATGGACCGTTTCGGGGGGAAGAAGGGTGTGGGAAGAGGTTTTCGACTTGGGCAGAGTCCGTAGATATCCTCACAAACCCCTATACGAGCATGTGCCAGCCAAATCTCCATGGTCGCATGCAATAAAATTAAATAATAATGAATGACCTTGTTTGCTCTATTAATTTTTATACTTTAAGAAGGAAAGTTATAAATAATTGATATGTAACATTTGAAACCAATAATTTTGATTTAAATTGCGCCTCTGGTTTGCATCCCGCGTTTTGTGAGCGTTGGCAGCAGTGAATTACTTTGTTTTCGCGCGGAAGACTTGAATGAGTGCGGTGGTACTGGTCTGTAGCAAAGAAAGAATTGTGGGAAAAATATACTGTGACCGCCCACCCGATCTGAAAGACCACCGGCCGCCACTGAAAGTGATGGAAGAGGGATGGTGGAAGGAGAGGGGAAGGTGGAGAAGTTACATAAATGCCACCATCCAGCAGGAGCTGGATAAGGGGAAAGGAGGATGATGATTACTAGTATTTTTGTAAAATTTGCTTTACGTCGCACCAGCGTTGCCAACCGTACGATCTGGATCGTACATATACGATAATTCGATGTTGCGCACTGTTATACGATCCTATGATGTATCGTAAATTTTGTCTTGTTTTCCCTTTAAAATGCGTAGATTTTTGTTCCTTCTTTTATTTGTGCATTTTCTATCATAGACGACAAGTTAGAAAAAGATAGAGAGACTTTTTGAATAATGAAATTCCCAAAGGGAAGTTTCTCCACGGTCTCGCGCCTGTACTCTAATCAGTGGATCATAGCACTCGCCCTCAGCAAACTGACAATTGCTGGAGGAAATTACCCTTTGCCAACGTCTGTAAAGAGACTTAAATAGCGAATATTTTAATGGTTATTTTAAGTCGTACTATCCTCTCTTGAAAAAATAGGATCTTTTCGGGATTATTGTACAATCCTGACCATCTCAGAGGTTGGCAAAGCTGTGTCGCACCGACACAAATAGGTCGTATGGCGACGGTGGAATAGGAAGGGCCTAGGGGTGGGAAGGATGCGGTCGTGGCCTAATTAAGGTACAGCCACAGTCTAATATATACAGTCGCGAAGCTCTAATAAGAGGGAGGTTCATCCACTTGACAGCTGGAGCGACACTAGCACCTCTAGCGGCGAGGTAGAGGCAACTTGCTAGCAGACAACAGGGCACGAATTACCACTACAGTCTTAAATGGTGATAAGTTCTGAACCATTCATGCAAATAATGTCCTGACAAGGTTATTGTAATTCTTATGAAATAGTGGAGGAGGTCAAACAATTTATTTCGATGATGAGTTCGAGGATACTATCGAAATATTTATTCAATATTAAGGAGTTATGTTTTTTTTACCGCGGACTAGGACATAAAATCGCGTCTAGAGGGCAACCAGTTCGAATTAGGTGTATACCATCGCGGACTTTTTGTAGAGGTTTTTAGGCTGTACAATTCGTACGCTTACACTTGGGGTTTATCGTTGACGGTTCAGACAGCGTAAGCCAAGAAAGCAAGTGACCGACCATGGTAGGGCGCTAGCCTTCTTAGTCCAACTTGGCAGGTTCGATGTCCGTCGGTCGGTCACTTGCTTTCTTGGCTTACGCTGCGTGAACCGTCAACGATAGACCCCAAGAGTAAGCGTAGGAATTGTGGAACACAGAAACCTCTACAAAAAAGTCCGTGATGGTATGTACCTATTACGAACCGGTTACCCTCTAGAATCGATTTTATGTTATTGTCCGCGGTAAAGAAAAATAACTCCTTAAGATTAAATAAATATTTCGATATTATCCTCGATCCCCTCATCGAAATAAATTATTTGACCTCCTCCACTATTTCATAAGGATTACAGTAACATTCTCAGGACATTATTTGCATGAACGGTTCAGAAGTTATCACCATTTTAGACTGTAGTGGTAATTCGTTCCCTGTTGTCTGCTAGCAAGTTGCCTCTACCTCGCCGCTTGGAGCGCTGTAATCACCTCGGATGAAAAATATCAGAGCTTCGCGACTGTATATATTAGACTGTGGTATAGCCCCAGCGTTTGCACGGTGTGGAAATGGAAAACCACCTTCTGGGCTGCCGGCAGAGGGGTTCGAACCACTAGGTATTAGTGAGATAAGTAAACTGCAGGACATTTTTTTATAGCTGCATTGTAGTGGTCTGATCACATAATGGGCACGTTAGAAGACATAAGTACGAAAAAGAGCATGAGAGAATTATTGAAATAAGTGCCAGGAACGCGGTGGTTTACCTATCGACCAGTACGATAATCGTTGCCGTGCGTTATCTGAAGTCAGCGGCGGTGATGCAACAGTACCAGGAAAGAAATTTGTCATTGAGTAGCATTATAAAAGGAGCAATTGAAACAGCTCACTCTGAATGTCCGCAAAATATTGCTACTTCTTTAACTCATTTTGGTGTACATTTTGAAATTGGTAGATACCAGTCAGTTAGATCTGGGATTTCTTCAGGCTTTTCAAACTTTCCTTTTTCTCTGCAACTTTTAAATCAATGGCGTCGCATTCTTAAAATCTCCGGGTGTTCACACAGAGCTGACAGTAGATTTTTAAAAATCCGATGTACTGGCCTAAGTTGCTTCTCAAATATCCTGTGGTTTGCTTATTATCCCAGTGCCGGTTTCGCTTTAGCGATCCTTATCTGGGCTGTAGTGGAAAATAAGTATTAAAAACGATAAATATAATTTTAGTTGATATTAATAATAATAATAATAATAATAATAATAATAATAATAGGTATGGTTGTTGGCTGTCATTTATATGGAGTGCGTTATTATTATTGTTGCGTATTTGGGGAGCATGATTGACTTCCCTCGTGCCATGGCTGGTGGGATAGTTCCTGTTAATTTATGTTTCAAGGACAGGCGGCAGGGTCACCCATCCGGGTACTAGCCATGCCCAATGTTGCTTCACTGTTGAATTTGTCAGTGTAAGCGCCAGAGGGCCCTGTCGTTGTTGTGTACGCAACTTAATTTATTGCGTGTGCTAGTTGTTAGCTGCACTGTAAATTTTGAACTAAATTGTACGTTTGACAGGTATTAAAGCATCGTTAATTGGCAGCATATAGCAGTGCACCGCCTCGTCTCCCGCGACCAGTGCTTCATCTTAAGATGTTGTGTTGCAGTTTAGGAAGTGAGGGCTTTAGCTGGGTAGTTCTTGCTCTTGGTTTGGGCTTGGGAGGGTTTGCGGGGGGGGGGGTCTGTTTAGGGCTTTTCAGGGTCTCGGCTACTCGGTCCACAGAGGGGGCCCTGAATTTGTCTGGATATGATAGTGGAGTAGCCTAAGTTGCTTCTCACTCGGTCGATGCGTTAACAGGAGCTCAGTTAGCCGATATTGTGTCGCCTATTTGGTCCGTTAACCAATATTATGTTACACTTGTCACTATCAACAGCGCCATGCGGTTAGTCAGTTAACCAATCCGGGGTAACAGCTCTGTGTATTACCCACTGCCACGGACTACGCGATACGTGCTGCCATCTTTGGGATTTGAAAATAATTTTCATAAAAGGCATTGGAGGCAGGTCAGCGGTCCGAAATCCACTGCCTGATATGGAGCAGCCGTCGGATGCATATCGAGCAGGCAGTGCCGCCATACCCACAGCATCGCTCCTTCAAGCTCTAGCTGTGCAATACGCAGGGGCGGCCGTACCTTATGTGCTGAAGTGCTGCAGCACACTGTCAGTTGGAAAAATAAATTAGTTTAAAACTATTATCTACAATCAAATACAGTGCATTGAAAAAGACGTCAGCCAAAGAATAAGAAATTATTGAACTCCCCTCACAACCAGGTAACTACTAGTGCACTCCACGCCGGGTGCTGTGTGGTTGTTACAGCTCAGCGAGAGCTAAGCTTTTAGCCAGAAACCAGGAGCTCTGCCTTTTGCGCATGCGTGCCCAACGTTTCCGATACAGAGAGATAGGCTGTGGAAACAACAGCCGCCAAGACATCACTTCACAGCGATTCTTTCGTTCGACCACAGACAGGCAGCACTAGCACTAGTCACACTTGCATTACGACCAATATGAGAAGGTGGCAGCTGGCACCCTCTTTACTCAGCGATAGTATCTATGAGGGAATTGCTCAATGCAAACAGGAAAACAAAATACTGTCGAGCTGTTCCCGCCAGGTCTTTTAATACCAAAAAGGATAGAATACCACCGACTTGCCTATTCCATAGCCACATTTATAAATCGATGAACTATAAAAATTGTACTTTTTATGTTGTCAAAATAAGGACATGATATTGTTATTTTCTTTAATTTAAAATGTCTAGTTTATAAATGTCACTATAAAAACATAACATGTAATTTTGTAATACGCCGTTGCTGGTTTTATTTCAATGATGTTGGTGGCATGGGGAAGTTCTGTTTTTGCGCGCTCACACCAAGTATTTGAGTTCGTGAATATTTTGCCATTGCAGGTGTTATTGTGTGTTTAATTTATAATTTTATAGTATTTCTATGAGGAATGTGTATATGTGTTGGGGTTGTTTGCGTGTTTGTTCAGTGTGGAAAACTAAGTGGAGAGCCTCTTGAAAACCTCATACCGATATGTTTCTAAATATTTTTATTTTTTGGAGTGCGGATGGGTTACAGCACACAGCTGATTTTCTGCACCAGCCGCCACTGGCAATACGCCGAAGTTTGTAGTTCAAAATGGGGTTGTGATCGGCTGGCGTGGCGCGTGCTTCAAATGGAAACGTAAAGTGAATCGCCACTTACAACTTCGTTCTCAACGGACAGAAATCTTGCTCTCATCATACTGAGCCCATACTTTTACCTTGCTGAAATTTCAACTACAAGATGAAGTGCATCCATATTTTTATTATTGCAAGCTCATCTCGCGTTCTGTGGCGTGACAACTCACAGCGGGAAGCGGCTCACCAAACATCGAACGAGGTCGGAACATTTCGGATAATTAATAAGGAAATTCTGGTTAATAGCCCTCATTGCGAGAGATTTCGGCACTGTCATTAACAAAGAAATGAGTTATTAAGAATATTTGGGAAATATTTGATAAAGCTGGGAAATGTATGTAATTAGACTTGGAGAGAATGTAGCACCTATCTTGGCCGAGATGGCAACACGTGCCAAGGACATGCAATCAAAATGCGCGGGAACTCTCGTGCAAGAAATTAATTACGCCCGTTAAGGAAACGGGAAAAATTAGCAAACAACATCATGACTGGAAAATTAGGTGGAATCTCTGGAGATGAGTCTCGAAGAAATCGGTCCAGTGGTCATCAAATGGAATGATTGCACCACAGTGGATAACGCCAAGCAGAGTGTCCCTTCTACATGCATAAATACCCCCTCCTCAGGCAAGAGCGTCAGTCACCATTCAATTGTCCGAGAGTGTGAATCTGCGCCAGGCGACATGAAGAAGAAGGCTTAAAGTGGGCGAAATAGACTTGTAGAATTTCTAAAGCCAGTTGGCTTTAGGGAGGAATATATTATCAAGTGGTGAATGGTGAACGGAGGCAAATAAGATATTGATAACATTGTATCCACGATATCCATCCCGGTCGGGGAAGAAAATCATAAGTTAAATAATTGTAGGATTCCTGAACTTCTGCACAGGGAGACAGCAGACTCATAGAGAGCTCTTGTGAATTACTGCGGACGATGCTATTTTGGTAATCGGTAAGGGAGGACTGTGGTAGTCTGGTGGAGATAGGCTTTTGTCTCATGGTCAGTCACACCTGTAAAACACCTGGACAGGAAGGAGCTGGAGGTCTCCGCAAACTGTATTAGTTGAGTTCTCGACACGAAGCGGGGCGGTTTAACTGTTATATGTATACAGAGAAAAGTTTATGGTAAAATGTTATATAAAAAATAATTTAATGTGTGTTGCTTCAAGCCGAGTGCAGAATCAGTGTATTTATAAGGTGGTATTTAAGCGAAAAATGTGTCCTGCAATTTGAGAGGCTAAGTCCGAGGTGGCTTGGCATACAATGAAGCCAATATAACGCCATGCCAATGAATCAATTACAGGTCTGTCTAATTTAAATATCATGTTTTGTAGTTAGAAATGTAAATACTTGTCCCTTTAAATTAATTAATGAATCATAACATCGCATTGTATATGTGGCGTGTGTAAAATTTAAGTTGCAACAACGAGGATATGTCTTGTCGTTATTCTAGTGTGGAGGCGAATTGTCTATTATTTATGTACACTGATTGACAGAGCAAATGCGACACCAAGGAGGAGTGGTTCGAAAGGGATGAAAGTTGGGGGAAAAACAGAGACGGCACGGACGAATAATTGATGTTTATTTCAAACCGATATGCAGGTTACACAATGCGCACGGCATCGACTCAGTAGGATGTAGGACCACCGCGAGCGGCGATGCACGCAGAAACACGTCGAGGTACAGAGTCAATAAGAGTGCGGATGGTGTCCTGAGGGATGGTTCTCCATTATTTGTCAACCATTTGCCACAGTTGGTCGTCCGTACGAGGCTGGGGCAGAGTTTGCAAACGGCGTCCAATGAGACCCCACACGTGTTCGATTGGTGAGAGATCCGGAGAGTACGCTGGCCACGGAAGCATCTGTACACCTCGTAGAGCCTGTTGGGAGATGCGAGCAGTGTGTGGGCGGGCATTATCCTGCTGAAACAGAGCATTGGGCAGCCCCTGAAGGTATACGGGAGTGCCACCGGCCGCAGCACATGCTGCACGTAGCGGTGGGCATTTAACGTGCCTTGAATACGCACTAGAGGTGACGTGGAATCATACGCAATAGCGCCCCAAACCATGATGCCACGTTGTCTAGCGGTAGGGTGCTCCACAGTTACTGCCGGATTTGACCTTTCTCCACGCCGACGCCACACTCGTCTGCGGTGACTATTACTGACAGAACAGAAGCGTGACTCATCGGAGAACACGACGTTCCGCCATTCCCTCATCCAAGTCGCTCTAGCCCGGCACCATGCCAGGCGTGCACGTCTATGCTGTGGAGTCAATGGTAGTCTTCTGAGCAGACGCCGGGAGTGCAGGCCTCCTTCAACCAATCGACGGGAAATTGTTCTGGTCGATATTGGAACAGCCAGGGTGTCTTGCACATGCTGAAGAATGGCTGTTGACGTGGCGTGCGGGGCTGCCACCGCTTGGCGGCGGATGCGCCGATCCTCGCGTGCTGACGTCACTCGGGCTGCGCCTGGATCCCTCGCACGTGCCACATGTCCCTGCGCCAACCATCTTCGCCACAGGCGCTGCACCGTGGACACATCCCTATGGGTATCGGCTGCGATTTGACGAAGCGACCAACCTGCCCTTCTCAGCCCGATCACCATACCCCTCGTAAAGTCGTCTGTCTGCTGGAAATGCCTCCGTTGACGGCGGCCTGGCATTCTTAACTATACACGTGTCCTGTGGCACACGACAACACGTTCTACAATGACTGTCGGCTGAGAAATCACGGTACGAAGTGGGCCATTCGCCAACGCCGTGTCCCATTTATCGTTCGCTACGTGCGCAGCACAGCGGCGCATTTCACATCATGAGCATACCTCAGTGACGTCAGTCTACCCTGCAATTGGCATAAAGTTCTGACCACTCCTTCTTGGTGTTGCATTTGCTCTGTCAGTCAGTGTATATACATGCTAATACAAGCAAGTACTCACTGCTGTAATCTCCGATGAAGGCTATCCCGATGCTTTTCTTGTTGTAATGGTACGCATGCGCTCCCAAGATGGTCCATCCTCTTCCTTCGTACGCTCGACCATCCCCTCCTATGCAGAAACTGTAAAGAACGAATACAGGTTTTCAATAAAACGGACACACTTGAAAGATATGACATTAATTTATCAACAGATTGAGTTGTGTGTGTACCATCAGTCTCATTGCTGATGTTCGGGGCAGTGGCGTTTCCTGGGCCAGAAGTTCAGGCGTTGTCATAGATGCAATTAATGGATTAAATATAAACCCGGACATCCCACGCCCCCATTTATTTTACCAGATTATTCAGATCAAGAAATGAATGAATGTAATAAAATGATAAAAAGAGAAAGTCTGCAGAAAATTACTATTTTCTTTCCAAGGCAAAATACGTACTTTGGCCATTTCAGTCACGTTACCATTGTAAAATTTTAGCTTATATACTGTAATAATATAACGTTGCAAAATTACCGTCTTACTAATAAAAAGTCCTTATACAGTTGTTTAACACTTGTATTATTATGCAGTGAATAAACCCTGTATAAGCGTTGAACATTTTTCTTACTAATAAACGTGGTATAAGCATTGTATTACTATACAGGACGTATACACTCGTTCCAAGTCGTAGGAATCTCTTCCTGCAGTTCACTGACGTATCTCGCAAGTTCACCGCCTTTATGATTGCTTCTGCTTGTTATCTACGAGCAAAACTCTCCGGAAAGTCGCACACTAGCACGGCATATCGAAAAGGCAGTGGCAACACAAAGTGAGACAGCTGGAAACTGGTTTATATTGATATCTACATTTCTTCAGCTTGCTTGTGTAATGAACACCACGAAAGAAATGGAAAAGCTTACGAAAAGATCAAGAGCTCCTAACTGGGGTAGTACGCAAAACGAGAGCAATTGTAATTGAATCGGTGAGTTGAAAAGGGTACACATTCCAAAATCCTTACTTTTCAGGAGAAAGGAAAAACCATTTTGTAGCTAAAAGAAAGGTTTAATCAAAAAACAGTTTCTATTAGGCATTTGTACATCATATATCTGCGTATTCAACTACAAAGTATGGAAATCATATTACGTACGGTTTTCAAATTATACCATTTTTATGTCAAGGAGTATGTCCCTTTTTATACTCAAATTTGAAAAGGATCTTTGTAGAGGCAGATAATGCATAATAAACTCATAATTTCAAAAGTATGTTAAGCAGTAATACATTATTACACAAAAATTCGCCCAACCATAATTTCTTTTATAGTTATTCATTGTCATTCCGTCGCGTTAAAAGTGTCTTACTTTACGAAGACGTCTAGCTTCCATAACCCCTAAATGGTGTAGGGCCTATGTCGTCTGTGTTTAAAACATCGTGAAGATCATCAACATTATCGTCCATTCCTTCAATGTTGAATGGACAAGTCGAATATTTCACCGCGATTATATTACTGCAGACAGTAAATACCACGAAAATAAACTGCTCACTCGTTTCTTTTTCCGCTACTCGCTGCTATACAGCGCTTATACAGGGACCTGGTCTGTATAAGCAATTCAATGAATAACTATAACCGATGTATACAGAGGAGGTTTATACACGGTTTATTAGTAACGAATTTCACATGAACGGTGTATAAACTTTGTATAAAAGTTATATACCGTTTAGTAGTAAGACAGTTAAAGTACAGACAATTAACTAACCACCATCGGCAGGTCTGGAAATGGCTGTTTCTTTTCACTGTAAGAAAATGATGAAAAGGTGTTTAATATTTGGTTTACTATGCTTTCATTAAAAGATTTAAACCTCCAACGTGGTTGCGTAAGGAATAAATCACTCGCCCGGAACTCGAAAACTAAAATCAACACAAAACGTTGGGAACTGAAACAACGCCTTGGTCAGGTTCAGCAAGCACGAGGCAAGGGGAGTGAGAACGTTTGTACGCATGCGCGATTCCAGGGAGTGAGGCTGGCGAGCCGTTGGAAAGAGATCCAACGCCTTCGTGGCGTGGCAGACTGGTCCGGATGGTAATGAGAGTAACTAGAGTATATGGAGCGCAACAACGAACGACAATGAAAGAAAAAACACACTGTAATGTAACATTACATTTAAGGAAATGTAATGTAATGATGTATTATTTTCCTTTCGATTTTATTTGGGCGTTGACACACAACTTACACACCCTGAGAAAACGCCACTGGTTCGGAGTTAAGCACATGTCTGGTTGTGGGCTCCGTAAATCTTATACTGTATACAGTAGTAAGTAGGTGTCAGGATTGTGGGCGACCACAAATACAGTACAGACAATACGCGACAGTCTGCGAGATATCGAGGAACAGCGATTAAAGCTCTGTCTAGCGGAGTGACCTGAGAGTTACTGATTCTGTCATAAGAGCACGTGTATTTGTTGGGGATTATTTATGCGTTTGCATTAAGTTGACATAAGTAAATAGTAGCGTGTGTCATTGCTTTATATCTCTTGTCAATATGAGTGGAAAGATATGTGCTGCATTTGGCTGCAATAACTATGAAGTGCAGAAGAATTCGCAGTCTTCCGTTTCCCTCGTGACAAGAAAATGCAAGTAAATACTGTGTTTGCATATATATTCTACCAGTTGCAAAGATATTCTTATAGAAGGCCTACTTCCTAAACTTCTGACCTGCGCGATCCATATTTTAACTGGCTTAAAATATAATTAAGCTTATTTTATTGTATTAGAGCAGCAGTTAACCTTCAATACCGATGTGTTGTTGTAGGCGTGATCTGTGCGTTTTGATAGGAAAATGCATATGTGTGTGTGGCTGGTTGTGTTCCAAGTTACCTCATTTGGAATGCCGTAATGCGTTGTCAAGCACTGAAGAAAATATGGGTGATTTAAGAAAGGTGATGATGACGACGCAAATTTGCTTTACTCTAATGTAATGGCAAGTATTGCTTAAAGGGAAATTTTGAATGTTTTTGCGGCTAAATTTATAGATTTTCTTTCTGTTAGTAGGCTTCAAGTTAAAAGGAAAATTGTCCAGCTCTTAAATGTAAATTCTTTGAATCATGTGTGTAAGGAATGTGCCGATATTTTTATTGTCAAGTGTCCTAATGTGATGTACAATGCTTTTAAATGAGAAAAAAATGACAAATCAAGCCGTGAAAGTTCAGGCAGGAATGCTAAGGCTAGGAAAGATCAAGCCCTTTCACAGCAGTCCATTTCACATCTTGATTATATGTCTAATTTCAGTCTTTAAATAATAACTTGTTAAATAATTCTTCATGCATGTATCCAGAATTACTTCAGCAACTTTGAAGTTAATATTTTAGCAACACTTTCTTTCTAGACGTTATTTATTTATCCATTTCCGTATATACATTTCCATTGATATTTGAATTTAGCGCGAATTTTCAGGTTAATTAAGTACCATTTCTCAACCACTTCCGTATTCACCCGATTTGGCTCGAGTGACTTTCTTTTATTCCCGAAAATAAAAATTCACGTGAAGAGTCACCGTCTTGGCGACAACCGACATTCAAGCGCCACTTGCGACTTGTCTCTCATTTTAACAAGGCTAAATCCGGAAGTGTCGAGTATTGTCTCTACTGTATTTGGCGACGACAAAAGGACCTAGACAATGTTGTGAGATGGACAGCAGACAATGGTATATTCGTAAATGGGTTGAAAAGTTAGGTTGTAAGTTTTACCATGAGGAGAAGTCCAGTTAGGTTTAATTATTGTGTAGATGGAGTGGTAATTCCTCATGGGGATCACTGTAAGTTCTTAGGTGTTAATGTAAGGACAGATATTCATTGTGGTAATCACATTAATAAGGTCGTAAATAAAGGGTAGACATACTCTTCATGATCCTTGTTTTGTACCATCTAGCACTCCTTTAATTTACGAAGCGAAGTTTTTCTGCATCCCATAGAGAGAAGAAATAAAGGTGAAAACAATTCAGTTCTCAATGCTGTGATGAACTTTTTGAGAACCGCGGAAATAAGAATTTGACTTTGTGCTCTTCGCATTGTCGCGAGTGTTAAGTGTTTTGTGTTGTGTTTTGTTTTGTTTGTTCTCCCCCTCTTCTCCCGGAAGAGAGATTCAGTGTAGTGTTCTCTACTTGAAGACTGTGGCAATTTGGTTTTCATTCTTATATGTACTTTGCACTGACGATTTATATTTTTTGTATATGTGCTGTGAGTGTTCCTTGTACATGAAGATGACCAAATGTTGTACCAACAAACGCCAATTAAATAAAATAACTAAAAAAGAAATAAAGGATGTGACAACATGGATTCGGAAATGCTTAATTACAGAGTTCTCTGAAAGACTATTTACTGAGTACACACCGACACGCCCTGGTTGCTAGAATAAAATGCGAGGCAACAGTTACACAAGTAATAGTGTTGCGAATAAATTTGATGTGGGTCTGCCCTACCTCTATTCCCCCGCGTTGTACTGTAGTAACCTGCAATAAAAACTTTTCAGTTTATTAGTGTGTATTTTACAGGTATGTTTATAGTGTTATAATTTATTTTGTAATTGCTGTGTGTTTGACAGACTGAAAAGTTCTTATTGCATTTAACTAAGTTGACACTGGAAAATATGGCTTCATTCTTAACAAACTGTAGTAACCTGTCGGACAGTTCGCACTACACTAGACATTTTTCATCGTCTTCGGCTCTCAGTGTGAAGATGGGCAGACCTGTACAGTATTCAGAGAGGAGGACACTTGGAACATTTTATCTGATACGTGTACAGATTTTTCTAGCTCGCTTTACAGACGTATTCAGTGTAACAGTGTTGGCAGAGTCAGATTGGACTAATGTTACTAAAGATCGGATTTCCGGACCCAAGTTGTCATACCCTTTTCCCTCCATATACATACCGTCCGTCCTAAAAGTTCCGAGACTGATTTTATTTCTGGTGTACAAGCGATGTCAGCGCAGTAACTACTGCGGCTGCTTCAACTAACAGCTGTGAACAACAGACGTGCATTCGATCAGTCAGTTGTGAGTAGGCAGTGTTAAATAGCGAATATGAGGCCGAAGTGTGTCAACGTTGTTCCGTCACAAAGCGCAATGGAGCAGTACTGTCAATTCCCAGTTTATCTGGGTGCCATGTATCGATTGTGCAAGAGGATTCAGAGGGTTCGTCCGCAAAAATGGAAGGAGAGGGATTTCTTTTTGCTGCACGACAATGCGTGTGCTCACATGACTGGAGTTGTCATGCAGTTTCTAACGAAAAATTGAGTACCAATTCTCAACCACTTCCGTATTCACCCGATTTGGCTCGAGTGACTTCAAAATAAAAATTCACATGAAGAGTCACCGTCTTGACGACAATCGACATTCAAGTCCCTGTGACACGCGAGTTGAACAACACCCCAAACAAGGATTTTTCTGACAGTTTCACATAGTTATATGAACGTTCTGAGCGTTGTACTCAAGTGGGGGAGCCCTATGTATAGGTAGAATACCTGAATAAAAACACATCATCTTAAGTTTTCTCTATTTTTATTAATCGAGTCTTGAACCTTTTTGGACGGACGGTGTATATACACAAAGTGCCTCGCCTAAGAGTCGTTAGGTGCCTTGACTCTGGTAGTTTGGAAGATATTTTCAATTTCGGTTTTGCAATGTGTGGGTAGAGTCAGCCAAAATAAAGGCTTCTCATCAGGTACATCATATTCTAAACCATTGCTGGAAAGTAGGATATTTACGAATGGCGAAGTTTAGATGGCAATGCACGCCAGAAAATAATTCACATCTCATAATATTTTACAAAAATCTTCATATTTTTTATGAAAATCTCGATATTGCTCCATATTTGGTAAGGTTTACAAAATTTCCATCAGTTAATATTTCTATTACCTATTCATATTTTCTTTTATTTACACTTTTCCTACATTCATAGAGAATTAAATTATTGAAACATGGAATATTTAAATGAATATTTTGTTGTGATTATTATTTTTTGTGCAGGTAATTGATAGATTTCACTCTGTCAAGTAATTGCAAGCATAGAATGCGATGTGTTGAAAACTCCGTTGGTTTGTCATTGGCACGATTACAACTGGCTAGCCAGTTCATTGACCTTTCGCTACGCCAGGCTCTCTGCCCTGGCGAAGTCCGTCACACGCTGCATTTTACTTTAAGGTGTTTAATGTTTAGTGTTCCCCTTATTAATGATTATTATTATTATTATTTGTATTATTTTTAAGTAAACTATGTAAGGGTCTTTATGAGCATCTAATTGGCTTATACCGATAATTTTCTGTTATATCATTTTTTAAGAACTAAACATGTTATTCTATTTTGTTTACGTTGTTTCTTTTTCAAGGATAACATTCTTACCAAATGTTTTTTCAGGTTGTTTTCAGGTGTATTATCCAAAATTAGTTTAGGCAGACTGAAGAGGTTGACAGTTATTAACGGAGTCGAGACTGAACAAGGATGGCTTCAGATATTAGAGAAGAAGTTCAGTATGGATACACTCCGTATAACGGCTTCGGTACTGTGGTTGTGTAAGACAGATGACGAAAGGTTAATAGGATTTTGATTGGTTATTTATTTGTTCTTGTTAATTATTCACTGAGAAACATTTCTACTGACTTGTAACCGATGTCGCTCCAGTTGCGGACGTACTGGTGGAACAGCTGAATCTTGCGCATGTCTTCTTCACATTGCTCACTGCTGCTGCTATATTTCGGACTGTGGGTGTGATGGATTACCACGTACGGAACTGGTACTGTCAGAGGGTCCGTCTCCTTGGGAGGGAGGGCCGCCCACTGTTCTCGAGTCACGATCTCCAGACACTTATCTGTGAAAAATAACAATAATTTATGATTAGTTATCACATCACTACTTCATTACCCTCTGGCAAAAATGTGCATCTTATAATAATAGGGAGTGATCTGGCTAGCTGACTTGTGACAATACTGTGTTAATAAATCCACGTAAAAGTTGAATTTCGAGGCTAAAAGTGACCATCAAGGCTTGTATCCCCGTTCCTATTTTATTCCTACTGCTGAAATACCGATTATATGGTAAACAGACCTCATAAATCCAAACATGTTGGTGGAAGATTAAATGAGATATCTCCATACGTTCAAGAGATACGCACCCAACAAGGTTATCATTAGAGCCCGGATTTCCATGCAAATGCACGTTTTTAAATAAGCTAGCTACACTTCTCAAACTTTGCAAATATTCTTTTTACGGCTTAACAATTCCAAATAACCGTTCTTTTTCCGTGCATGTTTGCATGTTTTGGCATTTTTCGGAGAAAATTCATGCATAATGCATATTTGGAAGATTTTGGATTTAATAGCGCATATTTGGACGTTTAATATTGCATAATATGACTTTTATTCTGACTTTGACGCATATATATTGTTAACTTGAATCATAGTGCATTTTCTGAATGTTAGTTTGCAGAATTTGGGACAATTTTTCACGTTGTAGGCTACAGTATGTCTATTATTGAGAGACGGAGAGAATGTATTCCTGGCATCCTATGTGACAACCATAGTTAGTAGCCTACATACGGTACAGGTCCTACAGTATAATGCAATTAACCAAACACTTTCTTATCTGTTGCTTGAGTAAACAATGACGTAAGTCGGAAGGCCCCACGTCGAATTCTAATTCTTAGGAATAAGGTGTCCCAGTTTTACAGTTGTACATTGCTATAAATTGAACCGTAAATTGTGCATTAATCATTGACGGCTCATTTTTCGTCTGTTAGACGAACAAAAGAAACCTTGTATCGCACTTCTGTGGCGCCGCGTTACTGGGATAGCAGCTTACAAATTCTGGTTTTTCATTGAACCCTCTACCGTTGTTATCCTGGATTGTCCTACCCGGAACTCTCAATCGTCACACGTCTGTGTTATCGCAGCAAGCAATCGTTACCACTTATTGAGGACATTCAAATGTGTCGCCAATCATCGCATGGAGAAGCAGCAGCCGCAGATAGAGATAAGTTGAACACACTAATTCGTTTGAATTCGTCAAGCTTATAAAGGACGTATTGTGGTGAAAATGCAAAAGACGTACAATTTGACCTCACTTTGTCCGAATGTCTTCATTGAATTATGCATCTATCACTTCTCGCGACATAAAAAGATAATTTTCTGTGCTTAAGTATGTGCTGAATGATAAACGGATGAGCTTAAATCAAGATAATTTGGAGAAATTAGGGTAGTTTTTGTTCATGTTTCAAAAGGAAGTGAATTTTGATAGTGCATATTTTCCAGTTTATTGTGCATGTTTTGCCATATGATAGTGCATGAATGCATGCATATTTTGAGATTTGATAGTGCATGGAAATCCGGGCTCTAGTCATCATAGTACGTCCGACGCTGACATCTTGTGACAAGCCTCACTCGTCCAGTGAGGCCGCAGTATGCGGCGATATAGAGAAAACACATTGCGTTTCTTTGAGTGGATTCCGTGTCTTAAGGACGCGTTTGTTACATTCGATAGCCTCCATATATTTCATTGTAATCGACTCGAGCACGATGTCCTCGTCCTCTTAAATTTGCACTCCTGAACAATACACAGCCTATGCGATGTTTTACTGTTGCAGTAATGCCAACTAGCAGATCTAAGACAAGCATAGTTCAACTAACAATACTCAGACGTGGTAGACCATCACAATCCCTCTTGGCAATGTTAAAGCATTCGAAGTCAAGACTTTCAGCCCCCGCCCCTACCGAGGAATTTGGCCGCGTAGCTTTGAGACTGAATTAGGGAGATTGTGCGTGCGAACCCCACTGTCGACAGCTCTGAAGGTGCTTTTCCGTGGGTTCCCACTTTCACACCAAGCAAATTATGGGGCTGTACCTTAATTAAGGCTACGGTCACTTCCTTCCCAGTCCTAATCTTTTCGTATCCCATCGCCGCCATAAAACTTGTCTCTGTCGGGGCAACATAAAACAAATAGCAAAAAAAGTTCACATCCCCCCTTTATGATTCGCCCCCCTTTCCACTTCGAGTAATCGTTTCTGCACGCTTTTTTTTGTCATAAATATGTCTTAAGGCTGGAGGTCATTTAATATTAGCGATACAAAGTGTGGGACATGATGTTACCTAGCAACCGTGCAGGCTGTTATGTGAAGTATTGATGGGTGACCATGACTGAGAGACATGTACTGTAGAAGGCTCTGCACCTATCTTTGTGAAACGATCAAAATACGAGTACATTAATCGATATCAACTTGAGTTTGACATATTGAAAGATATACAGTATTTACGATCATTTGATTTTCCGAACGGGAACTTGACACCATTATTTTTTTTCAATTCGATAGCCATCTTCACAGTCTTCCTGATCTATAGGATATATATTAGATATTTATTGAACATAACAGGCGAATTTGCCCCGATACATCTTCACATGAACAGCTCGATATTAAGACACAAAATAAAATGAACAATAAAGGATAATAAAATAAAGCAAGACATAATAATAATAATTGTACCGGGCGGTACACCCCTACGCCGCAGTTTTAAACCTTGCGCCAATAAATCCTCCTCTACAGGAGAAACTCAGAACTTTAAAAACTGGATCAACTCATAAGTTTCTCAGAAGATGTCACTACCGTAAATTTTGTGATTACGAAGTTGTCAATACTGTGTGGATTTCAACTTGTTTTGTTTTCCATTGATCAAGAAGTGTGGACATTCTCTTATAGATGTCTCTACTAAAAAAACTATGATCATGCACCCTGGTGCGAAGTGAAGGAACTTTTTTGAAGAAATTTTGTATTCATAAGTTTTCTCTTTGCTAAATTTCGTTCATTCATTTGTGGGTTGGCAATATTAATCTTTTCTTTCCGCCTGTTTTGAATTGAGCCAATCCAGAATTTATGTAATTAATTTTTGACCAATCATGGCTTTCTTCTTCGATTTTGAGTGTACTGTCTACACTGACCAATAAAATTGAGTGGGTGTGGCTGTTTTATTCATGAAAAGTCTCGAATTTTCCCCGAGGGTATAAAAACTGCTGATTTTCTTGTCTCTCGGCCACTTCATCAACATCTAAGTGTATGGACATCTATCAGGAGGCGGGAAGCGCCTCCTTCATCAGGCAGCAGCTCTTCAGTAAGGTAATGGCCGTTTAACATCTTTATTTCTTGCTAGCTCAGTAGTTTAACCCTCGGCAAAGGTCCGAATCCCTTTACAATGTAAACTATCTTTTCGACATGTAATTTTTTGCCGTTTGATGTAAAAATTTCATTAAATCTGTAACTGCAATTCGGGGATAGAGAGTGCTTGACCCTCTCGAGCTCCCCTTCCTATTGGTTTGAGGTGACTACGTTTTGTAACTGGTTTTCTTCCCTTCTGTAATACCTTAAAATTTTTCTTTTACGAGTCACCTCCATCGTTTGGGAATAGCCCCTGTTTCATCGGCCTAGTGCCTCTTATGTTTTAAGAAGTTTCATATAGGAGTGCAAGTACACGCCTCCATTCATCTTTGTATTTTGGGCCATTTAACCTGTTCTTTTCTGCTAAGGCCCAGTAGGTTGGGTACAAGATACCGCTGTTTCCTTGTAAGTGTGCCTTGAGGGCAGTTTAAAGTCTGTTGTGGCCTTTAATAGGCTCAGAAAATTGAGAGCGGGTCAGCTCTTTTAATTGTGGTAAAAGTGCCTCAGAGAGGCTTGATACTAAAAGTTGGGAGTAAGTGCTCCATGTGTGGAGGGGATTTCTGCCCTTTGGTAAATATGTGTAGTGTGAGCTGAGAGCTCAGGAAATGTAAAGTGAGGGCTTGAAGCCCAAGTTCTGTTTATACCACCAATCTTGTCTTTCCTAGACTTAAATTTTTGTTACTGGTACCTTGTTACTTGTTTTTTTTTAAGAGAGAGAAACATATAACCTTTGTTATAGTTTTAAATTAACTTTGATTTTGTAGTTAGACCCGTTCACCCCGGCACCTTCTTTCACCTCTGCTAATCCACCAAACCACGGTAACAATAATAATAATAACCCAAACAAAAATCTACCTCAAAACAACTAATCTGGCCCTACCCTGACCTTGCATTCACCACATGACTGTACACTCCACATGACCTTCATAACAGATTATGCTGCAAGAACCGCTGACTGTGCTTTTCGGCTCACTCCCTTGTAATCACTACTCCTTACTCCGCATGCATTGTTCCATAACCTAATTCCTCTGGATTCAAGTAAACCAAATGACAACAATTGCGTACAATCCTCAATATCGCAGTCGGTAAGGCATCTACATTCCAAGATACCAAAACATTCACTCACTCACTCACTACCTCGCCACCTCAACAACCTTTGTTATCACTTGGTCTTACTTAGCCTCCAGGCTCGAATTCAAACTACTTCACTATATCCACATCACCCACACTTCTAAATTTTCCAACAAAATCCAACGACTGAATATCCTCATACTCTTAACCACTTCTCCCTTACATCCTGACATATCGTCCTATGCCCCTTCCTCTTCCATTTCTTCACACAGGAATTTTTTACCGCACATAAATACCTGTTCAGTTCTCCTCTGTTTTCCCATTCCTTAATAATCCACCTTATAGCATCCTGCTTATCCCCTTTATCTAAAATTTTCCGATGTTTGGCACTCAGTAAACTATTTCTAATCTTATTTGTTTCTTCACACTTACCTAATAAGTGAAAATCACCGTTCTGATCTGTAGGAGATAATGGCCACGCAGTTTTGCAGCTTATAAAAACGACAATAGCAATAACTACCTCAAAAAAATCCTATGGTGTAACAGCCCCGAAGAGTCATGGCCTATAGAGCGACCACCGCTGTCCGAACGCCTGCAGATTATGAGGTGTCGTGTCGTCAGCACGACGAGTCCTCTCGGCCATTATTATTGGCATCGTAGATCGGGGCCACTAGTTCACCGCCAGACAGCTCCTCAACTGTAATTACGTAGGCTGAGCGGTCTTCGAACCTGCCCTCAGATCCAAGTGAATTCCCTGAACTTGCATGGATTCCAACCCGGAGCCTCCGGGTAAGAGGCAACTAACCACCATCACCGCCAGCAACACAGGCTGAAAGGGGATGTTGTTCTACAATCATACGGAATGGCTGAGATTGATATTTGCAGTTTATACGTGAAAACCAGTTTTATTTTTCGGACATACTGTAGGTACTTACTTTTTATTTTCGTGTGGCTATTTCTAGCCGTGTGCAGCCCTTGTAAGACAGACCCTCCGATGAGGGTGGGCGGCACCTGCCATATGTAGGGAACTGCGTGTTATTGTGGTGGAGGATAGTGTTATGTGTGGTGTGTGAGTCGCAGGGATGTTGGTGACAGCACAAACACCCAGCCCCCGGGCCATTGGAATTAACCAATGAATGTTAAAATCCCCGACCCGGCCGGGAATCGAACCCGGGACCCTTTGAACCGAAGGCCAGTACGCTCACCATTCAGCCGACGAGTCGGACACTGTAGGTACTGTGAGGGTACATTGTAAAACACAACATAAATCAGTCATAATTGATCTGCATTTAGGACTGTTGCCCAAGTGGCAGATTCTTTATCGGGTGTATACCTAGACTTTTCTTAAATGCTTTCGCAGAACTTTGAAACGTATCTAATATTCCCCTTGATAAATTATTCCAGTTCCTAATCCCTCGTCCTATTAATGAATATTTGCTCCAATACATCCTCTTGAATTTCAGTTTTTTCCTCATATTGTACTCTTTCCTACCTTAAGCTCCACTCAAAATTATGCGTTTAGTCGAGGAGCTCGTCTCCTTTCTCCCAAGTCTTCCCAGCCCAAATTTTGCAACATTTTCGTAACGCTAGTCTTCTGTCGGAAATTACCCGGAAGAAATCGTGCTGCTTGCCTTTGGATCTTTTCCAGTTTTCGCATTAAGTAGTCCTGGTTTGGGTCCCAACACTGGAACCAAACTCTAATTGGGTTCTTACCTTTACATCCTTACTACAACCCCTAAATACTCTCATAACCATGTGAAGAGATCTGTAACCTTTCTTAACTACCTCGTTAATATGGTTACCCCAATGAAGACCATTCCTTGTATTGATACCTAGATATTGTTGGGAGATCAGAAGACTGCACATGCCCGGTGAGGCACGGGGCGAAGGGGTTTTCACTACCTGAGCCAGTGACGCAATGGTTACCATAGCAACTCCGCTACTACCCAGGCGATTTTATATTATCTTCTACTGGCAGCTCTTCGCTCTAGTCAGTTGTAATCCAGCAAACTTGTAACTGTTCGCTCTCCTAATCTTCACACTTGAGGAGACGAAAGTTAATAGCTGAGGACACATGAATATAAATATAAACTATATGTGGCTTGCCCGGAAATTGCCACGCAAATAAAATCAATTATCACTCCATGGTTTCCATTTCTCAATGTATTGTTTGGGCGCCACCTTTACAGTTTTAAACAAAACTGTACAGCAAAATTTATATTTAATAGCATAGAGACTTATACTTAAATCACAGGGGTAGGATTTTAAATAATTAACCATTAAGTATCCCTTTGAGAAAGAAAATTAACGCAATATCTGGTCAAATGAATTTATTAAACAAAAAAATGAGATGAGTCGGAAAATTACCTTTTAGCTTGGAGGGAATTAAGAATATAACGTTACTGTAATTTAATGTTGCTTGCATTATCTAATTGTGGCTCACCAATTGTAGCTTCCGTTGAGGACATCTGTATTCCGTGGTTACTCGTTCCCCTTTTCTCGTTGCAGACTGGCTCCATGGACATCCTTCCTTCCTTCTGCGATATGGTTTCGGCTATCTGGACAAGCACTCCCTAATTGCCCAGTCTTTAAATTAGACATTGGCCCTATGCTTGTGAAAATTGATCACCGTTGATCGTATGAGTGTTGTGAATTTGTCCATGTTATCAGAAATCTTAATCCAACTTAGCTATTCTACTGATAAAATACAGACTTGTACCAAGTTCCGTGGACTTGAACTAACGTAGTTCTTCGTCCCGAATAATTACAGAATATATCACAAGCCGTATGCTTGTTTCGTCTCACCCTGATCCGACAACATCACTGCAGCTACGTACCTTGTCTTGAAGCAACAACTCACTGCCCCGAAAATAATTGTGTCTCGAAGCGACCACTCACTGTTCCAAAATAATAAAGTAGTTGTGTTTTGAGAATTGCTCCGCGCAAGATAATATACAGGAGCACTCCCCACTCTTGGTAACTGCTCCATGCCAAATCTCTTTACATCGTAGCATCGGATTCGTTGATCTCATATCTTCCCTCTCTTCATTCTTCACCCGTAACCAGTAGGCGTGTCGATGATGTAGTCTCCTAGCTTGCTAGCCTTGCACGCGGGTCGCTGTATAATACAGTACTCATGAGTTAAACCCAATGACTCATCATAAATTCATCGCTTCAAGAATAACTTTTCCGTGTACACAATGTGAGATGAAATGGCACAAACTCAGACTCAACATATTGACCATATTTATAGTACATAATGAATTCCTATCTTATAATTTAAATAATAAATGATGTTCTAATATATACAATATGATTCCCAAAGCCTTATTTACAATTGATTGAAGTTAAATTAATATGTGTTAATGAATAATTTCCGACGAAGGATAATCTTGATATCGAGTGATATCACGTAATAGGACTGTACAATAAATTAGTATGGCTGGAGAAGCCTGGACAGTTACAAACTGCAAAGTGTGAGTCAATGTTTTCGTGTAGCAGATAAGAGCAGCTAGGAGCTGATCTGCCTGGGCAGAACAGAAGTTCGTGCTTGCAGGCAACATTCCTCATTCTTGCATTCTTCTCATCTCCACACAGTACTTGGAGTGTTCTCCGTGAGGTACTATCACCCCATAAACACAGTGACTAAAACTAAGTGGACTTTTCCTCTTTATGAAGTTCACAACCTGACTTTTCATCACGTTCATCATCATACCATAGTCCGCTGTCCATCTCACAACATTGTCCTACCTGCCAACTTTACAAAACAAAAATCAGGACATTTTGATTTGAAAATCAGAAAAAATCACGAGATGAAATTGGTCAAAACTGCTTATTCTACATGTCTTGTGCAATACAGGAATACTACGGTATATATTATAACACTTATTGTCTCAAAACCCGACTGTTACTATACGAGACTACAAGGCTAAAAATTACACATCTCTATTCCCTCACAGGAAGTATGCGAGTGAGATGGTCGGTCTCTGATAAGCCTTCCGAAAATAGTACGAACTCATTCTCCACATGTGCGAATCAGCCATGCACTCAGATGCCATTACTTAGGAAATGCATAGATTAATACATTGTAACACGCACCCGCGCGATTATGCGAAGCGCAATACTATTTTAATCGATTCAATCACGCAAGTAATAAATTAAAATTCGTCAGAATTGTCTCCAAATGGCTCCTAAAATCTCCAGAAGTCACTAGTCACTATCTTTGTAATTCTGTCACTAAAGTACTAAAACAGACTCCAAATCTAGCAACTAGTCTCTAGAATCGACTAGACTGATGTGAACGAACACGAACATAGCACGCGAGAACGAGAGATTGACAATCGATATGCGCGTTGCGATATAGAAGTTTCAGTAAACATCGCACATTCGCGTGCAATTCTCGTATTGATAAACGTCGATATGTCATTTGAAAGCGGCCAATGAGCGAAGGACATCTGGCCACTGAGGTACAATGCTGAAATGGCAGATTTGAACACAAATATTTGAAGTTCACCAGAAAATAAGCTAAAATCGGGAGAAATAATAGAATAATCGGGAGGCGGGTAAAACTGACGAAAATCGAGAGTCTCCCGCCTAGATCGAGAAAGTTGGCAGGTATGCATTGTCGATGCCCTTTTGTAGTCGCTCTTAACCCTGTAACGCGTTCACTGCTCGATACAGAATAACATCACCGGTAGTGATTCTAGTTATTTACTCATATCATTTATATAATCCGGCTCCATGGCTAAATGGTTAGCGTGCTGGTCTTTGGTCACAGGAGTCCCAGGTTCGATTCCCAGCAGGGTCCGGAATATTAACCATCATTGGTTAATTTCGCTGGCACGGGGGCTGGGTGAATGTGTCGTCTTCGTCATCATTCCATCCTCATCACGACGGGCAGGTCGCCTACGGGAGTCAAATCAAAAGACCTGCACCTGGCGAGCCGAACATGTCCTCGGACACTCCCGGCTCTAAAAGCCATACGTTATTTCATTTCATTTCATTTATCTATAAGGAATTATAAAGGTCCAACATGAGTGCCTTGCGGGTTCCTCTTCTTAATCATTACAGGATCAGAAAATGCTTCACCTACTCTGCAGTGGGTAAGAACAGAGGTGCTCACAATGGGAATTTCGTCCCGTGGGCACAGAGTAGGCCTACTGTAAGCGAGGAGGCAGGGAGGTGATTAACGTATGCTATTCAGCCTTAGTGACGTTGTGGTTACGTTGGTTAGGTTGGGTGAAGTTCTCCCAGATACACTCGATCACTGCGGCGAAATGGAGGCAGAACATAATGGAAGAAAGAGGGCAGAAATCCACGTCATTTTCATTTTACGTTGTAAGAAATAAGTTATTTACTAGGGGACCCGTGCGAGAAAACTCGCATATTCAAAAAGGACGTGGTGGAGCAGTCCCCTGGTGAACTAAGGAATGCACAGATCAGTACAATATTAGACAGTCTTACGTACCACTTAATGTAATCTTTGATTTTTTAACATTCATGGTATCCATTTGAACGGAAGCAAACGCAAGTTCATTATTATACTGACGAATGTTCCGGAAATAATTTTTGGTTTTACTCACATTCTTTTCTTAACTGACAATTACAACATATTATAATGACATAAAAGAGGCGTCCCCGCGGCCAAAATGTGAAGTGGACAGTGATGGCACACATTTTCCTAAAGCAACAGTATTTGCAAATCGCACACTTCGTACAATTATTTAAACTCATTTTAAAAAGAAATTATCGATATTCATGAAATGGGAGTGCAATTCGTCACTGCTAATGTCTATTGTCTGTTTTTTTATGCACATTTGTCACGATCGGTTATTAGTGAGCGCCACAAAAGAGATCTATGCTACTGAAATAATATATAAGATGTTCATTGCAGTTTATGTAAGGTCTATTTTGACCAGATACAATAAAGAGTTAGGCCAACAAACTCAAATAATATTGTACTGTATGTAATGAATTAACATTTTCACTATTATATTTTAAGAGGTTCTTTAGACACATTTCTAATATAATACGGAGTTATGACGGATAAGCTGTGGCTTGTGGTTGCTTGGGTTTAAATTATCTTATCAACTCACCCACAGTCCAATTAATTATTGCTTACCGGGAGTAACATCAGTTAGGTTATTTATTTGAAGGCATACTGTACATCTGCCGGCCCCGTGGTGTAGGGGGTAGCGTGCCTGTCTCTCGCCCGGAGGCCCCGGGTTCGATTCCCGGTCAGATCAGGGACTTGTCTCTCGACCTGAGGGCTGGTTCGAGGACCACTCAGCCTAAATGATTAGAATTGAGGAGCTATCTGACGGTGAGATGGCGGCCCCGATCTCGAAAGCCCGGGCCGAGAGGATGCGATGTGCTGATCACACGGCCCCTCGTAATCTGCAGGCCTTTGGGCTGAGCAGCGGTCGCTGGACAGGCCAAAGCCCTTTCAAGGGCGTTAAGTGCCGTGGGGTTTGGTTTGGGTTTGATTTTATACTGTACATTCATCTGGTAGATGCATTTACATTGTTGTTATTGTTGTTATTGAATATTGAATAGTAAAATCTGTATGTCCTCACTCGCGAGGCTAGCTATTAACATCGGACACCTAAGGTTTAAATAATACCGTATTTATAGAAATTCAGTGAACCGGGAAAGTCACATAACATCACAACACTGTGCAAATTGAAGCAGTAAACGTGTTGAATTATGTAAATATATTGCGTTCTGCTGAATGAATAACAGGAATGTTCCTTCTTAAGGGGAGAGACCTAGCTTAACACGGGGAAAATAGGCCAATATTCATTCGATTGTTATAAATGCTACAAACGTTGTTGACAAATAGTGCACATATCCCAATATTGGCATGCTTCAGAGCAATCAGAAGCAACTTCAATAATGTCAAAATTCTAATTATAACATTTTCAAATAAAATGTTCAAAATTTCCCGCCTTTTTAACAATATATCACGGTTTCCTTCATAACCCTCTTACTGATTCACGGATAATTATGAATTTTTCAGAGTTTCCTCCCATAGTGTTGTACTATAATCTGTACCTTGTTCAGATCAATAGGATTTAAATTAGATTTTATATAACATTTTTATTTAAAAAACTATAAATATTTTCTGGTGCTCGGAATAAAAGCGCGACAAAAAATCCAAATCACAATCTATGTTAATGATTGAGGTTCATTTTGTAGCTGGAGTTTTGATACACACTTTAAAAAAGGAAAAGTACGAAAATCCTTATAAACTTGGAATTTATAAGGGGAACAGTGATAGGTCTATATTGTTAAAAAGGCGGGAAATTTTGAACATTTCATTTTAAAATATTAAAATTATTAAAATTCTGACATTATTAAAGTTGCTTCTGGTTGCCAGGAAGCATGCCAATACTAGGATATGTGCAGCAATTGTTAACAACAATTGTAGCATATTTAACAATGGAATGAGTATTAACCTATTTTTCCTTTGTTAAGCTGGGTCACCCCCCTTAAATGGAAATACTGTCATTCCCATCCAAGGAATTGTAAATCGTAGCTTGTACGCTTAAATCATGTATCTTTGCAAATTGTAACACAAAACATGTAATGTACCAGTTTTCTTTTAAAGTATAAATATAAGAAAATAAAACTGACTGTTTATATCGAGCGCACTGTACGTAAGGCTGGAATATGTTGCAAAGGTCGGTTTCCTTGCGATTATAGCGTCTTTTTATCATTATTTTGTTTTTGATACTGTTCACCAATCAATATTTCGCTGAGTAATAGAGAAGAGCTTCGTAGTCACAATCGAAGTTACCGCTGCCTTCCCTGAAAAGTGTGTTCGCTCTCTCGCTTCACTGTGACGTATGCTTGCTACGTAAGCTGCCCGCATTTACGTCACGCCAGCCCGGCCGCACTGGACTGGCCTCAACGGGAACCCAGCTGAGCACCTCAGGGGAAGAATATGTGCCGCAGTACAGTATGCTATGCCACTCCAGTCTCAAGTGCAAGTGATCTGTTGTGATAAACAACACAGCTGGACGATGGTCAGAATGTGGAGATATCGCATTGTTTACATCTTTAACTACTACAATTAAGCACCTCAAGACACGTCACGTAGACGTGATCTTAATTGGATGAACTGCAGTTAACCATTGTCCTACACAAGAAGAAACTACTACGTTTTAACATCGCATGTTTCATTAATGTTTAAGATTAGGGGCTGAATTAATAGACAGCTCTTATACATAAATGGAACACTTAAGTAGTAAGGGATCACTTATTGTAAGTATTCACTTGTACTTAAGAGTTTACATTTCATAGACAACACTTAAAGTGCACACACATTAATACAGTAAATATTCACTGTAGATGTGGCAATGCTGTATATTATACCCATGCCTCCTGGATCGTATAGGTCTGACTACCGAATGGTGGGATGATCTATTTGATTTTGTTTATCGAAGGACATTGCGCGACATTTGTTGCCATTTTTGAGGCCAGAAGATCGTCTATATTGTATTTGGTTATCAGAATGCCCAAAGGCAATACAGCGAGCTGAGACGGCACCTGCAAGAACTTGTGCCGAAGTACATCCACATAATACAGAACAAGCAGACCGACGCAGTTTCTCAGTAGAATATGAATGACTTGATGTTCATATAATTACATCAGTAATAAAAGTGTATCGAATCTTTTCATTTTGTATTACTATCCGGAACAAACAAGCAAGCAAACAAACAAACATCATCTCATTTTTATTAATAATACCCTATAGCTAGATAGCATCAGCAACGTGTACCTTATCCGATATCATATTAAGATACCATCCTATTGAAATGCACGCGTGATCAAATGGCTGAAGTTGATAAGATTCTTTAAGGTTTGAAATGACACAGTGATATATTACTGTAGATATTGTGGCAAGACAAATATTAGTAACTGCTGGCGTCAGATAACGATGAACCTCGCTGCAATGGGGAGAAATGGCGGTAGAATGATACTACGCGCATACTCTGAGAGTCTATTATAATAGTAGAAAACATTTGGCTGAACGTGTGCCTCAATGACTGCCACTACGATGGAGCGGGTGGATGGATAGCTCGACGCTATAGTCTTAATATTGAAAGATGCGTTATGACAGTTTTTTAGAGGTGATCTGTAGAGATGGGAATTATAGGCACGAATAGGTTAGAATGTAAATGTATTTGAGCAAGACGCAAGTGTATGTTACCCGCATGACGGCTCTGCGCTGAGATTTGTATAAATATTATCGATCTGAACTATCAGAACCCCTAAAATTCATGCAACTCCCTGACATATCTGTAGAGCGCCTAGATTTCACTTGCGCCTTGTTCAAATACGTTTGCATTCTAACCTATTCGTGCCTATAATTCCCATCTCTAGTGATCTGTTTACTGCCTGGCTGCTGGCCTGGAGGGCATGGCTGGTCAGCTGACTTACCTCGTGAATATTCTGGTTCAAATCACCAGAGCTATAAAAAGGGTGGCTAGCCACAGGCCGCCAGTCCATTACCAAACTAATGGTCGTAAGTAAATATTTCATTCAACCTGTTAACTTGACAAGAGCTGGCACATGAATGGAGCCAAGTCCAACGCTTTAAGTACCTCGGCAGCGTACTTGATCATAGCTCGAACAATGTAGTTGAAATTAGGTCCGGGATTTAACAGACAAGGACTGCAATGGAACATCCTGAGTAACTAAGACGTTGTTTAAGGCTTAAAACTAGTCATGGTTTCTACAACCGGCCCTATTTTCGTTACAAAGCTTAAGGAGGGGTTTCTTGTAGCTTTTAAGCAGCCGTTTAGTGAGAAATCGTATTGTACTGTTGGCAACACTGCTTGCAATGTTGACACCAGATTTTTTTTTTTTTTTTTTACAAATGGCTTTACGTCGCACCGACACAGATAGGTCTTATGGCGACGATGGGATAGGACAGGGCTAGGACTGGGAAGGAAGCGGCCGTGACCTTAAGTTACAGCGCCAGCATTTGGCTGGTGTGAAAATGGGAAACCATATTCAGGTCTACCGACAGTGGTATTCGAACCCACTATCTCGCGGATGCAAGCTCACAGCTGCGCGCCCCTAAACTCACGGCCAGCTTGCTCGGTACATCAGAAATCATTGAAACTCCGTAAGCATATACGCTGTCCAGACATTTCGTACCATTTGATTTTTGAGGACATTTCGTACCATCTAGGTCGTTATCTACCTACGAATGGTTTCCCCGTAATACCCAAATATTTACGCCAGGGCGATCAGTACCACTTGGTGTGAGATTGAAATTCCATTTCGACGCAGCGGGCATAATGAGCCTGATAGACACCCTTCACAAATCAGACATTTACAATATTTGCTGAAGATAACTTCTATATTATTTTAGTAATTGCCCTTTAAACTATACTTATCACTTATTTTTATGTAAATATTATCATAAGAAAGACGATTTTTGAAGTATAAACTGTGAAACAAAAGAGTACAACACAAATATACGTCGTGTTCGGGCGCAATGTAGGCTACCTAACGAGCACAAGGATGGATAATATTACTATTACTGTCCGGCTCCATGGCTAAATGGTTAGCGTGCTGGCCTTTGGCCACAGGGGTCCCGGGTTCGATTCCCGGCAGGGTCGGGAATTTTAACCTTAATTGGTTAATTTCGCCGGCACGGAGGCTGGGTGTATGTGTCGTCTTCATCATCATTTCATCCTCATCATGACGCGCAGGTCGCCTACGGGAGTCAAATCAAAAGACCTGCATCTGGCGAGCCGAACTTGTCCTCGGACACTCCCGGCACTAAAAGCCGTACGCCATTTCATTTCATTACTATTACTGTGAATATTTATAAACTACTGCATTATTTCATTATCAAGTAAGTAAAATAAAAGATTCTGATGAACTGGCCGATATAGGCTTGAAGGTCACGCGGAAGCAGAAACGGTGTCCGGACATTTGCGGTCACTGCAGCAGGGGGGGGGGGGGGTCTCATTAGTTTAACCTCGGAATATCCCCGCTAACCTGCCTGATCTCCTGCTCGCTCCTTGCAGATCAACATTCTTCTCTCGCGGGCATTATTTGGAGACTGATACCTTCACACACAAACACAATTCTATATCTAAACTTTCTGGTGTAATTATTTACTGTTGCGTGATGTAATGGATTTTACAGTTACTAAGAAGGCAAATGGTTATGCACACGAAGTATAGGGAAAGTCAACATGAAATCGTCACCTGGGTGTGTTTGAAGGAGAAGAACAAGTCATGCCATGTTTTTGGTAACATACGATTCTGTAGATGATAAATAAATATATTCTGTTATAATCTATTTTATTTTATTTTATTTTATTTTATTTTATTTTATTTTATTTTATTTTATTTTATTTTATTTCCTATCCGACCTCCCTTGGTCAAATCTTGTTCTCTTCCGACTCCCACGGCAGTCTTTCATTTTCACGTTCTTCGTGGCTTTTCTCTTCATTTTCCCTAAAAGAGAGTCGGATCTATTCGACTTTTCCTCTGGTTATTTTTAAGGGAGGGTCGTGGAACCGTTCTACTTTCTCACAAAAACAGTAAACACCACCATCACGAAAAGATCCTGTGGCAAGCACGATATAAACATTCTCGCAGATATACAAGCTCGTATATTTTTCATTTAAACTCTAATACAACAAAAAGTGAATTTTTATATACAAATATCAGAGGCCAATTAAAAAAAATAAGTTTCCTATTTATTTATCGTGGAATAATTAAAGGTAGGCCAGGGTAAAGGACACTGTTTTATTCTGCACCAGTCCTTTATTTTTAGAAAAACTTAAGTTAATCCATCGTTAATTAATTTAAATTTATTTATTTATTTATTATAATATATTTTTTCGGAGAAAATGGGATGGGAAAGAATTAGAAATGCCGGACTCAGTGGCTCACACGGTTGAGGCGCTGGCCTTCTGGCCCCTACTTGGCAGGTTCGATCCTGCCAACCCACGCTTCCAAGTTGTGAGCTCCGGAGACCCGTTTAGTCACCTCTTACGACAGGCAGGGGATACCGTGGTTGTATTCTTCGTCTGTGCCCCCCATCCACAGGGGGTAAAAACCTTCAAACTCGAGTACATACAATAATTTGGTCGACAGTAAATTATATGTTTTAAAATGCTGATTACCGGGCGAGTTGGCCGCGCGGTTAGGAGCGCACAGCTGTGAGCTCGCATTCGAGAGAATGTGGGTTCGAACCCCACTGTCGGCAGTTCTGAAGATGGCTTTCCGTGGTTTCCCATTTTCACACCAGGCAAATGCTGGGGCTGTACCTTAATTAACCCTGAAGTGGTCGCATGGGTTTTGTCAATATTAATGGTCGCACCGGGTGTCTCAGACTCATTCTTTCTCAGTGTCTTACTATTAGATTTTTATACTTTATTTCCAATTACAGTATTACAGGACATGATCTTGTTTATTTTAATGCAGTTTACATGACTACAATATTTAACTATCCCGTTTCTTAACCAAAAAGTGTATTTTTATAATTACACTGAAAAACTGAATATTTTCTGTTGACTTTTGAAAGGTAAAATATGGTAACATTAAAATGTATTTTACAACATTTTTTTTTTTCACTTTTCCTGCATCTACATGCACAAAGCAACACTTTCATATATTTTCTACACAGTCTTAATAAAACATATTTTTGAGATTTTCACACTTGAACTATTGGTACAAAAATATGGATTTTTTTAGGTATATGTGAATTATGTGTCATAATTCATAAAATAAAAATCAAATTAGTTTTAGAAACACATCCAAGTACAGAGAAACATCACTTTTATCAATTTCTATGCACATTCTGCAGCCAAGTTGTCCATGTTCTCCGCAAATGAAATTTTGGCACTTGTGGCAGATGAAGGATGTCTTCCTGTCTTTGTTTGTTGGGTAGAAATGATAAATCTTTCCTTTCCTGGGAACTTCTGTGGCAGGTGCTTGCACAGGGTAGTTATACCCAGAATTAGCTTCATCCATTGTTACACGGAAGAAAAAGTGTACTAAGCTAACAATGCGAAGTTTGACAAAAAAGACCAACGTTAACAGTCGCACCGGGTCTGCGAGACCCTGAACAACCTGTACACTCAAAGTTTCCAAGGCAAGTGAGAGCGGGCTACTGTGTTCGGTCGAAGGTCGGGAGCCAAGAAGCTACCAGGGAGGGGAAAGCGCTCGGTACATTCCAACAACAGGAACACCACTAAGTACTGTATGTCTGCCCGGGTCTCGCAGACCCATCGCGACCTCTCCAGGGTTAAGGCCACGGCCGCTTCCTTCCCATTCCTAGGCCTTTCCTGTCCCATCGTCGCCATAAGACCTATCTGTGTCGGTGCGACGTAAAGCAACTAGCAAAATAAAATGCTGATTAACATCACACTCTATCTAGGCTTTGGACTGGTATAATGTTTGTATTAAAAGTCACTTTGACGTGTTTAAAATCAGTTGTAGGTTAGCGGGGATACCCCGAAATTAAGCTGATGAGGCCCACCGCCTTCTGCAGTGACCGCAAATGTCCGACGACCGCAGATGTCCGTGACCGCAATTGTCCGGCAACCACAGAAACTACTGGAAGGTGGAAGTAGGTAGGTCCCTGCGAGTGATGAATACGAGATAAGAATTGACACGTGCACCAATCAGGTCAGTTGCGGCCCACGGAAAGTTAACATCAGTATTCACTAGTGGTCACACCGTACGAAGACTCCTGCGCCAGTAGTGGACAATGGATATGCAAATGAATACATTAATTAGGATATCGTTTTAACTTAGCAATACTTCCCACTTTACCAAGTGGTACGGAATGTTCCCTCCTAAATATTTTAAAGTCATTAGCTGACACTTCGCAGTAATCAGCTGGTCAACTGGTACAAAATGTCCTAGAACCAGCATATACTTCCCTCTCTCTGCGGTGGACAGGAAGTTACGTAACAATTATCTCTTGATTCATTCATGAGTTTCAGTTTACTGCGAATATGACACTCCGCTTTATCAGCTGTGGGATATCCATCGCGCAAGTTGGCAGAGAGGCCGCGTCAGGGATGAATAAGCTACATTATGTCGTCCGCCAGCCAAGTGCACAATCTTCCTCAACAAGTTGCTTTTACATCGTCCAACTCATTGGCTGAATGATCAGCTTCGAGACATTCCGTTCAGAGGGTCCCGGGTTCGATTCCCTACCGAGTCGGGGATTTTAATCGCCCTTGATTAATTCTTCTGACCTGGGGACTGGGTGTTTGTGTTTGTCCCAACACTCTCCTCTTCATATTCACACAACACACTACACTACTAACCACCACAGAAACACGCAATAGTGATTACATCCCTCCATATAGGGTTGGTGTCAGGAAGGGCATCCGGGCCTAAAACAGGGCCAAATCCACATGTGCGACACAGTTCGCACCCGCGACCCCAAGGGTGTGGGTAAAGCGGTAGAAAAAGGAGAAGAATAAGTTGCTTTTACGTCGCACCGACACAGATAGGTCTCACGGCGACCATGGGACTGGAAATGGGTAGGAGTGCGAAGGAAGTGGCCGTGGCCTTAATTAAAGTACAGCCCCAGCATTTGCCTGGTGTGAAAATGGGAATTCATGGAAAACCATCTTCAGGGCTGCCGACAGTGGGGTTCGAACCCACTATCTCCCGAATACTGGATACTGGCCGCACTTAAGCGACTGCAGCTATCGAGCTCGGTACTGCACAATCTTGCCAATTCCTAGGTTATAAAGGTTCTATCCACATTAGAATACGAAAGTGAACATTCCTATTTTAGTGATTTCAAGAATAATGGTGATCGTAATGAGTGATTATATTGAAAGTGAAGATGTTGATCAATCATGGGCGCGAAGTCTGAGAACCTTTTCTCCAATATTCTAATGGCAGGGTATTGAGTTTACTCGAATTGTGCACGATTTTGCTGACATAAATATTGTTGTTATTACTCTAGTTATGTCACAGAACGAAACAACGACTTTGGACATTTTTGACATGAGTATGTCCTGTGCCTGAGAGCCAACCGAAAATATTAATGTGGAAAACACTTCTTAGGGTACTGACAAGGGTTAGACACCTTTACCTTCACCTTTGCTGTTCGTAGTTTACATGGACCATCTGCTGAAAGGTATAAAATGGCAGGGAGGGATTCAGTTAGGTGGAAATGTAGTAAGCAGTTTGACCTATGCTGACGACTTGGTATTAATGGCAGATTGTGCCGAAAGCCTGCAGTCTAATATCTTGGAACTTGAAAATAGGTGCAATGAGTATGGTATGAAAATTAGCATCTTGAAGACTAAATTGATGTCAGTAGATAAGAAATTCAACAGAATTGAATGTCAGATTGGTGATACAAAACTAGAACAGGTCGATAATTTCAAGTATTTAGGTTTGTGTTCTCCCAGGATGGTAATATAATAAGTGAGATTGAATCAAGGTGTAGTAAAGCCAATGCATTGAGCTCGCAGTTGCGATCAGCAGTATTCTGTAAGAAGGAAGTCAGCCCCCAGACGAAACTATCTTTACATCGGTCTGTTTTCAGACCAACTTTACTTTACGGGAGCGAAAGCTGGGTGGACTCAGGATATCTTATTCATAAGTTAGAAGTAACAGACATGAAAGTAGCAAGAATGATTGCTGGTACAAACAGGTGGGAACAATTGCAGGAGGGTAGTCGGAATGAGGAGATAAAGGCTAATTTAGGAATTAACTCGATGGATGAAGCTGTACGCGTAAACCGGTTTCCGTGGTGGCGTCATGTGAGGCGGATGGAGGAGGATACGTTACCTAGGAGAATAATGGACTCTGCTATGGAGGGTAAGAGAAGTAGAGGGAGACCAAGACGACGATGGTTAGACTCGGTTTCTAACGATTTAAAGATAAGAGGTATAGAACTAAATGAGGCCACAACACTAGTTGCAAATCGAGGTTTGTGGCGACGTTTAGTAAATTCACAGAGGCTTGCAGACTGAACGCTGAAAGGCATAACAGTCTATAATGATAATGTATGTAATGTATGTACATTTCTTGGCAGACACAATAGAGGTCCTCATACTACGAAAAAAGTAAAATTAAGCAATTTCCTCAATTGTGCCAAACGTTGAAGGGGTGAAGGACCCGGAAAGTTTTTAAATTGTAAGTCTTGGATAGCTCTAGCAAATTTCGAAAATCACTTGCAGTCTAAATGCAGTTCCGAAAAAAAACAGTGTAAAAAATCGCTTGTTTTTTTTTACTCGTTTTCTTTTGTGTTCAAATCCTAGCCAAATTAACTTATTTACATAATTCTTTCTGTAAAGTGTTCCTTGGTTCAATACCCTCAGGCGGGTTGCGATTTTTTGAAAAAAATGCCCACACCGAATGTAGTTATAATAGCTTAAGTGAAACTCTGCATTGACACACATTAGCGCTCCTAGTGGTAGAAAAAGGTAAACTGCTAATCCAAACGACCGGATAACGATTAAGAAATTAATTGTAATTTTTAGAAAATAAAGAATATAATTCTGATACTTGATTATATTTTATTTACATAAAATTCGTAGCTCATATAACTTACCTAGGATGTTTTCAACATTGAGTTGCTTGCCTGAAGTGCTAGAACTCTGGACTTTTTGTAACGTGCCGCGACAAAATGTGTGGCGGAAGTGACGTCATATTGGTCGTAAGCGTAGGTCTAGGTCGCCAAAGACGCTGTGAATTTGTATTTTTTTAAATGTGTGTTGAAATAGAAAGTGTACGTCAGTGACGTCACATTGGTTGTTACCGTAGGCCTTGGTCACCAAAGATACTCTTGTGAAATGATGCACATAAATCGTTCCTTATCAATATTGGAGTTTCATTTTTTGAAAAAATATATTCAAGATCATTAGCTTTTCGCAAAGGAAAACGTTTCTTTCCCCCCCCCCCACTTTTACGATTTTTGTTACCATGGAAACAACCTCTATATGAGGGCACTTCAAAAAGAAACGAGCCGGAGGCTATAGAATGAAAACCACTGAAAGGTTAGTAATGCAATTGCCTGCGGAAGGAAGTGCTGAGCTACTAAACTCGCCGCTGGACGGACATGGGTGCACACCACGTGACGACAGATGGTGGAGGTGGTGGTGAATATTGTTTTAAGAGGAAATACAACTAGGCAACCATCCTCTATATAACACTAATCAGAGAGAAAGAACGGAAGGGGTCCGACACTTCGAAAAATGAAGGTATCGGCCAAAGGAAGACAAGGGCCACGGAGGGCATGAAGATGAAAGACTCCCTAGCCCTCGCAAACCTAATAGCGTCGGGGTCGGAAAAGAACAAGAGTTGACCAAGGGAGGTCGGATAGGATAGACGAAAGTGAGGAGCCTGGCACAAGTAAGTGGAAGCAATGCCAGGACTCAGCTGAGGGCCCCGTGGTCACCAACCCACGCTCCAAAGTTCAGAGACCCTGGGACCTTTTTTAGTCGCCTCTTACGACAGGCATGGGATACCGTGGGTGTTATTCTACCGCCCCCACCTACAGGGGGACGTGACGACAGAGGAGCACGCTCACCCATTGATCCTCCACTGCACCCAGCGATACTGACAGCAGTGAAATGGAGGCTTCAAAAGAAGATCAAAGGGTTATAGAGCATTTCCTGGCATTGGAAGGATTGAGGGGAACGAAAATTCATCGATGAATGACATAAGTGTACGGAGAACACTGCATGTCCCTTGCGAGCGTCAAGGCGTGGCACAAGCGATTCAGGGAATGACGGGTGTCGTTGGCCGATGATGCACGGTCTGGAGCGCCACACCACATTACCGATGCCATTGTCCAGCAGGTGGACGCCCTCATTATGCAAGACTGGCAAGTTACTGTAGCAGCCATTGCCTCGGAGGTCGGAGTGAGAGTCAGAAGTGTTCACGCCATCATTAAGGACGGGTTGAAATTTCACCAAAAGTGCGCCCAAAGGGTGCCTCACAGTATTCAACCAACACAGGAAGCATGTCGAATGGACCTCTCTCTTGAACTTCTGCTGTGCTTTGCCAAGGAAGGGGATGAGTTCCTGTCACGAGAGGTCGCTGGAGACGAGACATGGTGCCATCACTACGAACCCGAGTCAAAACGACAAAAACCTCTAGTGAAAGCATGCAGGGTTCGCCGCGACCCAAAAATTCGAAAGTGAGGTAAAGAAGGCTCTGAGAGGCAAACGATTTAAGTCTGACGACGACGTCAAGCAGCACATTCGGAACTGGTCCACAACGCAGCCCCAGGAATTTCACGAGACGGTCATTCACCGCCTTATGTCGCAGTGGGATAATTGCCTCAACAGCGCTGAGCAATACTTTTGAAACAACAGTACAGGTTTTAATTTTATAGGCTCCGGCTCATTTCTTTTTGAATGTTCCTTATACGTGGGTGATCTTAAACGCGCCTAGAGACAATGTCTACGTGCCTTGAGTGACGACAAAATATTTCAACATTTATACGCAGATCCATTATCTGATGCACCACATGGGAGACCAACCCCAAGAATTATCGTAGTTTCTCAGCTGACAGTAGGTGACGGGCTGTGAGGATTCTCGATTTTATGCACCTCGTATTTCCTCGATCATTGCTGCAATTGTGGGCGAGATTATGAGTTCCAAGTGGTGTAGTCATGGAATATAAAATTATCGCTATCGCTGGATCTTTCTTTCTTTAAACCTTCTTGAATTTGAGAAAATAATACCGGATATGTTCAGCAATTCAGTCATTATTTTCACCCGTTCTTATGCAAGAAATAGCAAGTGAAACAAATACATATTACAAGTTTACCTTGGAGAAAACGTCGCCGAGTTCAGAATTGCGTTTACAACAGTTAACTCCAAACACTTACAAAGAAGACGAGCATTTTGAAACAAATAACCAGCAATGGAATTACCAGTTTTGTACAACCCCTGATTAACCGTTTTGGACACTGTTTGATTATTACTCATTGAGGGACTGGATAACCGAGTGGTCTGGTATGTACATTGAGCCTGTTAGGTTGACTCACACTGCTCAATGTTCAAACGTCGACCATTTCGACTGAGCAGCATTGAGTCTAGAACAGGCAAAGGAGTTCAACAAGGAAGTGTACTTTCACCAGTGCTCTTTAATATGATGATGGACAACGTTATGAGGAAAGTTTGCCAAGGGTCAACAGCAAATTATATGAAAGTCATAGCATATACAGATGTTGTGATGAAATGGGAAGAAAATGAACAACAATTGGAAGAACAACTAAATACCTAGAAGAGAACAATTGAAGAAGCAGGCATGGAAATAAGTTTAACGAAAAGTGAGGTTAATGAAAATTAGAAGAGAAAACAGAAAAATGAAGAATGTTAAGTGTAATGTAAAAATTATTAAAACCGGGGGAGTTGGCTGTGTAGTTAGGGGCGCGCAGATGTTCGATTGCATCCGCGAGATAGTGGGTTCAACCTCACTGTCGACAGCCCTGAAAATGGTTTTCCGTGGTTTCCCATTTTCACACCAGGCAAATGCTGGCGCTGTACCTAATTTAAGGCCACGACTGCTTCCTTCCCACTCCTAGGCTTTCCCTATCCTATCGTCGCCGTAAGACCTATCTGTGTCGATGCGACGTAAAGCAGATCGCATCCTTCTCATTCCTAGCTTTTTCCTATCCCATCGTCGCCATAAGACCTATCTGAGTCGATGCGACGTACAGCAACTTGTAAAATAAAAAACAAAAAAATACATTTGCGGCTCACTATACGGAACAGCCAGCCATGTTTGTCAGATCGCGCCACAATTCAGCGTGGAGCAGCAGAAATGTGTATTATCGGCACACTTTATCTTGGTGCATTAGTGTACCGAGGTGAGGAGTAAGGAGGGAGCTGTCCCAGTCCCAGTAGTGCTGCCAACTGAATGAAAATGAAATCTGAATTGAATCGAGAATATGAT
Source organism: Anabrus simplex (assembly GCF_040414725.1). Lineage (NCBI taxonomy): Eukaryota > Metazoa > Arthropoda > Insecta > Orthoptera > Tettigoniidae > Anabrus > Anabrus simplex. The sequence goes on along the minus strand of NC_090279.1, from coordinate 180,888,116 downwards.
CGATCGATATGAAGTTTCTAAACCATTATTATCTTAAGCGAACAAGTGTGTTACATACACATTATATAACATTGTATAACATTTCTCGATGCGAATCTTGTTCCTAGCATGAATTCTATATTTTCGCTTTGCTGTGTAAACAACAACGGTACTAGTACGTAAAGTGTACGCCAGATGTCGCACAACGATGCTTAAGCGATTCATAGTTCGTGTTTCAAACGTTGCCAGTACGAATCTCGAAGATTGCCGAGGTCGAACGACTCAGCACTAGGGTGTAAATGCAACAAGATAAAGTGTGCCGATAATACAGTAGTCAACACGTGGTGTGACTCAATTTAACTACTGCGAATTGTAATTTGTGAGGCCAGCATTATGTTTCCCGTGTTGCATCTGTCACACGTATTACACTGATTCCTTATGTAACAGAGATATTCGTCAGACTGAAGTGATCGTCTTTCTGGGGTGCATAGTGTTTCGCTGATTATGGCTGATTATATTAAAAGGAGAAGCGGTGTGAAGTTCTCAGGAGAAAGGAACCTTTCCATATTTGAAAACAAAACATCCAGGACAAACTGTAAGCTCACTCTACAATAGAGCTACACAAGTCTCTACTGTCCTTTCTAACAAACTCCAAATCCCCACCCCCCACCCCAGCGAGAAATCTGCCTCCTCTGACACCTCTACCCTTCAAATACTGCATGCCTAAAACATCACCACAACAAAAACAGTTGTTATGGGAAACCTTGTATATAAATAATGTAAATAGACATTTAAACCAAATAGGTATTATGTACAACATCTTGATAAAACATAAATAGTAAATATCCCTAAATATGAACTTTGAATAACAGAAACTTTAAGAAATAATTACAGAAAAAAGCAAAAAAGAACAAATACGATTAGCCTATAGGGCAAACAGCTCCATTCTCCTTTATTTTCACATATCTCTAACTCAACTCCTAAATCCCTCCCTTCAGCTTTAACCCGCCTGAAACTCCTGGCCAGAGAGGAGGCGTTACCTTCTAGGTGGCCCACCCCACCCCTTCAGGGGAGGAATGATAATTTGCTTAATGAATAACATAGTCGCATCCCATCTTCGTAGTCCTCGTAAGCGTGTCAGTACGGATGACAGTTGTCTTTCCGTAAGCTCTAGTAGTCCTATCTTCCTACAATCGCTACTTCGACACACAGACACTTCGTCAACACCAATATTTCAATAACTCCATTACATTTTCGCACCAACCGTTCCTGAAACACTGTAAATTAAGGGTCTATAATTGTCGCAACGATGTCTGCACGTCTTTGAAATCGCCAATCAACAAAAGACCTAATCAAGCCATTTAACAACCAGTTGTCATGCGACATAGGACCTAACGGTTGGTGGTCTCCCTTTTTCGTTATCCATTTGCGTGCCCTGTCGGGAGCACACAAGGGAGTCGTATATGCCTATTCGTGTCGGCGCGACATTAAAGCCGATGTTTTAAATATAAAAGAAACAAGACAAGACACAATCATTTGGGGTTCTGGACAAATGAATGAAAACGAAAATCCACAGGCTGTTTCCAGTCTCTTGACTGGGTCAGGAATGGAATGAAAGTAGCTCCCATTTAGCGGCGATGATACGAACTCTGCCGGCTGCCGAAGGCTTCGCACTTGTCCGGAGCAATGATTAATGAGTGGTAGATGAAATGATATCGGAGAGTGTTGCTTGAATGAAAGATGGCAGGGAAAACTGGAGTACCCGGAGAAAAACCTGTCCCGTCAGCACAAATCTCACATGGAGTGACCGGGATTTGAACCACGCAACCCAGCGGTGAGAGGACGGCGCTCTACCGCCTGAGCTACGGAGGCTCCCCGGGTTCTGGATACGCATATGAAGTCCTATCAAAATATATGATTTTCCTTGTGAAACAAGCATTGGTTGTGGTGACATACGACTCTGAACACTCCTTGAGTTTATCCTTTTAAATATTACATACGAGCGATATGACCGTACGGTGAGAGGCGCGCAGCTGTGAGCTTGCATTCGGGAGATAGCAGGTTCGAATCCCACTGTCGGCAGCCCTGAAGGTGGTTTTCCGTGGTTTCCCATTTTCACACCAGGCAAATGCTGGGGCTGTACCTTAATTAAGGCCATGGCCGCTTCCTTCCCACTCCTAGTCCTTTCCTCTCCCATCGTCACTGTAAGACCTATCTGTGTTGGTGCGACGTAAAGCCACTAGCAAATAAAAAAAGACCTCTGAATTCAGTTCTTTACTCATATCATTTACATACAGGGTTGTCAGATACCTGAAATTAAAATACGGGACAGATACGCGATCGAGTAGATCAACAACCTCGTATTCTGCAAGTTATAAACTTGGTTTCGAAATGATATGCTTATTATTATGTTGACGTCATAGTGCAGTTTATTAATGCACGCCTTAATATTTATACACAGACTGAATTTTACAGTACTGAGCAAGTTGGTTGCGCGGTTAGGGTCATGAAGCTATGAGCTTGTATTCGGGAGATGATGGGTTCGAACCCCACTGTCGGCAGCCCAGAAGATGGTTTTCCGTGATTTCCCATTTTACACCAAGCAAATGCTGGGACTGTAGCCTGTCTTTAAGGCCATGTTGAATTCCAATCCTAGCCCCATTTCTGTCCCACCGTCACTGTGAGACCAGACTGTCGGTGCGACGTAAAACAAATAGGAAAAAACTTAGTTTATTTAATTATTTAATTTCACTATAATTTCACTTCCCTGAAGTGCTGTTAACAGGTTTTTTTTTATCATTCTTAGAAATTTCATACGAATCTCTGCATGTCATTGAAGAAATGAACAGTTCAGAAGTAATCAAGTCAACAGAACATAATATTTCTCACAGCTGACAATTTCACACGAACATACGGTGGACTCGGGTATTGTTGCTAGGTCTCCCGAAATTTCAGGAGATCTCCCACTTTTTTTTTTTGCAACACGCCAGAAAAGCTGAAAAAAAAAATTCTCCCGATATTTCTTCTAATCCAAATTTAAGGAAAATGAATATTAATGATTAGTGGGGCATAACATATTTGTGCCGAAAAACTCTCCTCATCTCACTGTGTGACGTTTTATTGATAATATCACTCGTCAGGTACTTCCCCGCATATAGAATACAAAATCTGCGTCCTGCTACGACGTCGAAATTGGCATATTTCTACGCCTGATGAATAAGTACATCTACAGGAAGATTGGAGAGAAGAAGAAGAAGAAGAAGAAGAAGAGGCATAGAATGGCCAGAGTAAGGGTGAGTGAAATTGTATATTTTTCTCATAATAACTTCAAATTATTATTGCATTCTTTAATTTAGTTACAACATTTCAGTGCTCGAAAAACTACCGAAATTTTCATTACAGCTCCCGAAATTTTTACGTTCAATCTCTACCGAAGCTTTATTTGTAGACCTGGCGACACTGCCTCAGGCATAGAGTTAGTAAATGAAACACTAGAGGTAGCATTGGCGCTGCAGTCGCGTGCGAAGTTGTACGAGCGCGCTGTTTGGCAAAAGCTGGATTGTTTGGCACTGTCACTACTGGAGCTTCCCGATAAACTGAAGTATAGACTTCTTTGAAGGAAAATGTCAGTCTCCTGTGCAGCTTATGGCTGCGTAGAGAGGTTCACAAAGGGCCACAGCATATCATTTCACAGGTATTTTCCTTGAAATTCATTTCCGTACGTATAAAATAATACTTTGCATGACACACATTGTCATGTGAATTGGCCTACTTGGGCTGACTTCGCGACTGATTCCCCTTTCGGCGTGAATTAGATTCTTTGAATCTTACCTAGAAGACTGAAAGTTATGTTTTACGAAATATAAGGGGTGACATTTTCCTTTCACTGAATGGCGATGTGCATGATACCGAGCGAGTGGCTGCAGGCTTTAGGTCACGTAGCTGTCAGTTTACATTCAGGACATAGTGGGTTTGAACCCCACTGTCGGCAGCCCTGAAGATGGTTTCCAATTCTCACACCAGGCAAATGCTGGAGCTGTACCTTAATTAAGGCCACGGTCGTTTTCTTCCCACTCCTAGCCCTTTCCTGTCCCATAGTCATCGTAAGACCTATGTGTGTCGGTGCGACGTAAAGCAAATTGGTACAAAAAAGAAAATAAGGAAAGATGTGCATGATAACCTGGATTTGGGGTCCGTTTTTCACTTTTTGTGTGTATTTATAGTAGGCCTATCAAAAGCTATTGAATATATTTTCTGTATATACGGTTTTTTGCTTTCCCTTCATACAATACGTGTAGCAGTCCCCATTCACACCTTACCACATTTTACAATTTAGAGACAAGATGTGCCACACCGTGTGAACATCTGAGTCCTTTACTTTCGTCAATATTATTATTCCTTTAAATGTCACATAGGACTATATACAAGCATAATGTATTATTGACTGAACGAGTTGGCGGTGTGGTTAGGACCACGCAGCTGTAAGCTTGCTTTCGGGAAATAGCGGGTTCAAACCCCACTCTCGGCAGCCCATAAGATGGTTTTCCGTGATTTCCCATTTTCACACCAGGCAATTCTCTTCAATCATATAATTTAACCACTCTTCCTTTCCATTAACAGAAATCATTTTACAAGTTAAAATCTTAAAGCAAATCATACATTCAGGAAAAGCTAAATAAAAACTCCATAATAGGCCAAAACCACAACCGAGTGTCATATTTTCACTTTTAATCGCGTTTAGAAAACACCAATAAGGCTCGAACCTGCCAACTTGGGTTCAGAAAGCTAGGGTCTAAACCGGCGACGATAATATTTTGTCTACTTTACCCCAAAATCTTGCCAACGTTTTTAGGCCTAAAATCTCGCTCTTCCGCTTCGTACGAGATAGGACATTTTAGGTTTTTGGGCAGAATTATACCAAATTTCTGGTCATTTAGACAAAAAATAGCGAAATATACGAGCCCTCCTTCTAAACGTATGTTGTTACAAGACTTAATATGAACAGTACATTGATTTTTGTTACTTAACTGCACCTGAACACCGTCCTCTTTTATTACGCATTTAATCCTGTATTCATGCTTTTTGGGCTTTCTTTTTTACTGGAGAGAAGCATCACAAGTATACTATAGTATCTGAGAATATTTACATGTAAGAATTTTAAACCGTATGTATATCCACACAGTTTTGAAAGGCCCCAATTTACATTGATAAGTACGGCGGAATGAGTTTTTTGGCAAACAGCTGCGATTTCAACATGCTCCGCTCGCTACACCAGGGGGGTGACAGTCGCATAAACCCTACGCTTCCGAGGGCTAAGCCCAGACTGAGTAATTTTTCCCTACGACCAACATGCTTCGAGGTTGTACCTGACGTCACTTCACCAAACTTCACTTGACAAATACGGGAGCTCCTATTGGTAGAAACAACTCCCGATTGCTATTGGTCGATTTCGAGTTGAGAATTCCCGGTCGATGGGGCAGTTTGTCGCTGTCGTAGTTTGTAATTATGTGTTTTGAAGTTGCCAACCCGTTTTTAATTTCGTTTTCACTATATGCGGGTATGTTATTAATAACAATAACATGCGTAACACATATTTATGTCACGTTATGGTCTTTCGGCTGAAATAAATTCGTAATTATTGCTTTGATAACCACGTGTGAGACCAGTCTACTTTGTCATCTTTGTTTATCTTTATTTTCGTTTTCATGCTCTGCGGGTGTTTTTCAGTGAAATTCTGAGTGGAATTTCTTGTTTGAAGAAGGAGAAGATATTTGAGGTAAGAATTCCTTATTATTCTTGTTTTATTAACCTCCTGAGGCCGGAATATAAAATGCATATCACACCAATTAAAATGAAATTCCAATAAATATAACACCAACTTTTCGGCCTACTCAGAGTTATATTTAGTTTATTGTTTAAAATATTTTTTGCGGGATATTTGATTCTATTTTAAACAGTGTCCTCTTAAAAGAACACTAGGCCACAGGAGGTTATGTAAGTTATTAAGTTGATGATTGATAGCTGTTTCTGTTCCCAAAAATATCTTTTTTTAAAGTATTTTTTCGTGGTGGTTGTTATTAATAACAATAACATGTGTATCATACTTATTTATGTCATGTTGTGGCCTTTCGGCTGCAATAAATTCTTAATTTATTAAATTCAGTTGATGTAGTCCTATTATTTCTGATAAGCCACTGTCGTTTTGATGGTATTGAATTTAGCAGTAAAAGTATAAACTGTAGATAGTGCTCTTAATTATTTCCTTCTATTTCTTTTTATTCCTTAGATCATGCATGGAAAGTGCCAAATTTGTGGGATATACACCAATAGCGAAGAGTTCTGGCAGCAGGGAATCTTATCTTATTTCACCATTTCCCTGTTCCTAGACGTGATATTTGCAAAAAGTGGCTGGACATTGTGGGAATCCGAAAGTTGCGGCAGCTTTCTTCAAAGCAGCTGAGGAACCACACTGTGTGTTTGAGACATTTTCGCTGCTCCAGCTATCCAGGACCTCTATCGAAGATACTGTCTCAGATAGAAGTAAGTAATTATTATCATTATTAATATTATTAATGGTCACAGTACTGTGACATATCAAATTTTCCTGTTGTTTATTTCAAATTGCTCTCTGGAGGTAATTATGGTAAATTCAACAGTGGCAGACAAGGTTGAACCTCGTTTCTCATAATGAAAGTCACTGTAATGTCCGTCATACCTAGTCTTGCCTTACCTAGCAAGTTGAAAAGAGCAAAATCAGTCCTTTAATACCCCTCAATACAGTCAAGTGCTTAACGAATTTTGGTGGACAGCATGCTCAGTGTAATTTTATTCCTGTTATTCCTACCTTAAGAACTGTAGGAAGACCATAATAACTATAGATATATTTATAAATGAATGATGATTGCATTCACTGTAGTAGGGGAGAAAAAAATTCATATCTTAGTGATTTTTTTTTTTTTCCATATAGATGTGCCTCGACATAAGTCTGGACGTCGGTCAGGTCCTTCGGCTGCTATGAGTTCCGCTGCTGCTGCTCCCACTGCCTCCACTCCTGTTACCGGTACTGCTGCTACTTCTACCACTGTTACTATCACTTGTAGTATTGCTGTTTCTACTACTACAGCCAATAGTGATACTGTTGAACCCTTACCAAAATGCTTAATTCCTTTTCATTTCCTACAGGCATTGGCACGGCTTTCTTCTAAGTGTTAGAATCTCGAGTCAGAACTGTGAGTAGGCTAGTGATCAAAAAGTTTGGTCCCTCATTTGTAATGAAGTTTCTTTGTCTTCTAGACTTCATTACAATGTTACTTTGGATTAAATTGGTGGGTACAAAGGCTATGGACACCTAGGATGTACCAATGAATTTGCTGTCATGCCACCGGGCGAGTTGGCCGTGCAGTTAGGAGTGCGCAGCTATGAGCTCGCATCCAGGAGGTAGTGGGTTCGAACCCTACTGTCGGCAGCCCTGAAGATGGTTTTCCGTGGTTTCCCATTTTCACACCAAGCAAATGCTGGGGATGTACCTTAATTAAGGCCACGGCCGCTTCCTTCCCACTCCTAGCCCTCTCCTGCCCCATCGTTGCCATAAGACCTCTCTGTGTCGGTGTGACGTAAAGCAACTTACAAAAAAAAGTTACGTCCCGCGAAATCGACTGCTTGCATGCTATTCCACGCTAATCCAGACACTGCTCGCGCACGACACTACCGATGTAACTCGTGCAATTATGCTGACAATGATGAAGATTTTTCATTTAAATAAACAGTTTTACAGTGTTTACATTTTAATTTGGAACACATAATGACTGAAATATGTGTAGCCTCTGTAGCTCAGGTAGCAGCGCGGTGGCTTCTCACCGCTGGGTTCCGTGGCTCAAATCCCGGCCACTCCATGTTAGATTTGTGCTGGACAGGGCGGAGACGGGACAGGTTTTCTCCGGGTACTCTGGTTTTCCCTGTTATCTTTCATTCCAACAACATTCTCCACTGTCATTTAATCTGTCAGTCATTAATCATTGCCCCAGAGGAGTGCGACAGGCTTTGACAGCCGGCACAATTCCTATCCTCGCCACAAGATTGGGCCTCATTCATTCCATACCTGGCCAGCCCCGTGGTGTAGGGGTAACGTGCCTGCCTCTTACCCGGAGGCCCCAGGTTCGATTCCCAGCCAGGTCAGGGATTTTTACCTGGACCTGAGGGCTGGTTCGAGGTCCACTCAGCCTACGTGATTAGAATTGAGGAGTTATCTGACGGTGAGATAGCGGCCCCGGTCTAAGAAGCCAAGAATAACGGCCAAGAGGATTCGTTGTGCTGACCACTGACACCTCGTAATCTGCAGGCCTTCGGGCTGAGCAGGGGTCGCTTGGTAGGCCAAGGCCCTTCAAGGGCTGTAGTGCCGTTTGGTTTGGTTCATTCCATACCTGACCCGGTCACTGACTGGAAAATAGGTTGTAGGTTTTCAATGACTGAAATATGTATTAATATTATGTAAACCAAGTGAGTTAGGAGCACGCAGCTGTGAGCTTGTTTTTTGGGAAATAGTGGGTTCAAGCCCCACTGTACCGGGCGAGTTGGCCATGTGGTCAGAAGCACGTGGCTGTAAGCTTGCATCCAGAATCCGACTGTCGGCAGCCCTGAAAATGTTTTTCCGTGGTTTCCCATTTTCACACCAGGCAAATGCTGGGGCTGTACCTTGATTAAGGCCACGGCCACATCCCTCCAATTCCTAGGCCTTTCCTATCCCATCGTTGCCATAAGACCTATCTGTGACGGTGCAACGTAAAGCAACTAGCAAAAAAAAAAAAAGAAAAAAACATTGTCGACAGCACTGAAGATGGTTACCGTGGTTTCCCATTTTCACAGCAGGTAAATGCTGGGGCTGTACTTTAATTAATGGCCATGCCTGCTTTCTTTCCACTCCTAGCACTTTCCTTTCCCATCATCGCCATATGATCTATCTGTGTCGGTGTGATGTAAATTAACCTGAAATATTGTATAATTAGCAGATATCTAGGTTATGATAGCCGGGCGGTCCGTGAAAGGTCCTAGGGAGAGCACTGTGTATGGGTTCAATATTGTTGAAGACTTAAAATTAAACAATTTCAATTTGCAAAATCGTAATGATTGGGTATTAAAGTTTTTAATTTTGTATTACAAAACACCCAGCACGTAGGCTACACAGTGTGGTCACATATCTGTGAGATTGCACTTGGGCAGTGGTGTGTTCGAGTCCCACTGGCGGCAACAGTGAAGATGGTTTCCCTTCTTTGCAATAGGCAGGCAGATATACTAAGGCCGTACCTTAATTAAGGCCACAGCTGCTTCCTTCTGAGACCCATTCCATCGTTGCCATCAATCGGTGCTATATAAAACTCATAGCCAAAAAAATGAGACATCGTTATGAAGCCCATAACATGATTATAATTGTTCATAAAGGTGGAAAACAAGTATATTCATGTTCTGTGTTCTTATTCAAAATATGCCAAACATCTGCATGTTTCGGGCTCCATTTGTCTTAATTGCATTCATAATGACTTTTGTAAATTCCTGCCGTAGAGTTGTATAATCGAACATTTTATTTAAACTTCATGGGACTTTTTTTTATTATTATTAATATTATAAGGAGCATTAAGCATATCTGCTAAATGGGAAGTGAAAAACTGTGACGTTATTTTTCAGAACAATGAAAGTTTCAAACGTGTGGTTTACTGTCCTCATAGTCTGTTCCTTTATATGAGCTCATAATTTCTGTAGAATTGTGTGATAATGATCAAATACTCAAGTGGAAGTGTCATGTGGTATTGTCTGGATGAATTTTATAAAGAAGTCGTAGTTTTGGTTTAAGCATCCATTTCTAACAAAGGTATTTTCACTGAAAATTTTGTATTTTGGAAACAATTTCTCATCAGAACACAGGAAATATTTTATGATCTCTCTCCTCTCTTATTTGCAATTTGTATGCACATCTTCCTCAACTGAAATGTGTACTGGTATGTATTCAGTGTGCAAGTAACTAAATTAGTATTTGTGAATTTTGTGATGTTGGTAACTCATTTGATGTGATGGTAACAATTGTGCAAACTTTCCTTACCGTAGTTCTCCCCCTGTGAGTGGGGGCAGTAGAATAATACCCACGGCATCCCCTGCCTGATGTAAGAGGCAACTATAAAGGGTGCCATGGGAGCTCCGAGCTTGGGTAGGCATCCGTGGAGCCCTTAGGTGAATCCTGGCATTGCTTCCACTTGTGCCAGGCTCCTCACTTTCATCTACCAAAATCCCATCTACCTCGGTCACCACCTGTTCTTTTCTGACCCTGACTGTATTACGTATGGAAGCCTAGAGAGTCTTATTTTCACGCCCTTCATGGCCCTGGTCTTTCTTAGGCCAATACCTCCATTTTTTCGTAGTGTCGACCCCCTTCGATTTCTTCTCTCCGATTAATATATAGAGGATTGTTGCCTAGTTGTACTTCCTCTTGAAATAATAATCACCACCACCACCACTCTTATCGTAGTCGGTGCGATAAAACTGATTAAGACATAAATGATCGGAAATTGCATTCTTTATAACTTTTGTTATGTAGTTCTTTTCAATAGGACCAATCATCCAGGGTGAATAAAATTATTTATAGCCTACATTGTAGTGGCATATTCCCCGACATAAAATACCAATTTTCAATGAATTCTGTTCAGCCATTTTCTTGTGACAGAAATTATGAAAATTTAACACCCGGATAGTACGAGTCCCTGTGATTAGTACACCTAGGTAAGGAACACCATAGGTTTGCGTTGCCTGTAAATGGCGCCGCAATGTGAGAAACGCCATGGGTGTGTGTTACATGTGCGCATTACATTACCTGTGAGTAGTACCATCCGCGAGTCTACGCTACTTTTGATTAGTATCGCAACATGACAAATACCGTGGTTGTACTTTCCCAGCGATAAATACCATTATGAGGGGCAGATGACCTGGTTTTTGGACCCCTTTAGATTACAAGCATCATCGATTCAGGATTGTGCTTTAGAAGCAGTCCCTTGGTCAGTAATACTTCTGCTTAACGCTAGTTGCTGGCAATGTGGGGCATTACAGGTCGAATCCACTGATTGTTCTAAATTCATATCCATCCATTCATTCTTCGTCATTGTGTTTTGAACTTATTCTCTTTGCGCTACACTGTTTCTCTCGTAGACGGTGGCGCCAATGCTACCTCTAGTGAATCATGTACTATATGATTTTTCACGAGAGTTTAATCCTGATGTAAACAAATAGGCGGAGCACCTTGGCTTTGCACGTGGACACAGACGTAGTTGATTGGAGAAGCAACCGTCGCACTCACTGGACTGTATGCGAGCTCGAAGAAAATTAATACGTGGCATTAATTTAATTTTATCTTAGTTTATTACATTTAGATAGTCTGAAAGAGTACGTAATCAAATTAAAATATGGTTGTCATATATACCGGTGTGTATCTATAATTTTTTTAAATAAAACAGTGATGAAATAACGAGATATGAAGGCAGAAGGCGTGGTGTAATGCAGGAAGTCTTCTCATAGCGAGGGAAAGTCCCAAGCTGTACAGTGTGGAGATAAGGTGTTGCATCTTGCAGCAGCTGTCAGTGCCAGTATTCACAGTGAGAGAAATGGAGCAAGAGGTGCTCTAGCCTACGATAGCTTTCTTTAATATTCAGAAATGAATAAATAAATAACGTAGGCCCTAATCTTCAGCAGTACATCTCCCTTTAGACCCCTCTGTTTAGTTTCGCACAGCTCAAAAACTGTTCCTCGTCTATGTTAGGTAATATGCGCAGCACTGTATGTCCGAACACGAGACGTTGACGGGGCGGAGGTCGATACTACACGCTCAGCGAATCACAACTCTTTCTTTGGCTGAGGCGTGGACATGCCTTGTTTACATCAGGATTAAACTCTCGTGAAAAACCATATAACTCTATGGCCTCAGGCAGCTGTCCGCGATTCCGCGTGTTATCCGCCAGGATGGACAACCCGAGAAATGGAAACAATAAAATAAAAAAAAAACAATTTAAAGAATTTGCGAACTCACACCAGATAAAGAAACCAAGGAGTGAAGAAATATATCCCCTTCGAAAGAAAGAAGAACAGCTCTTGGTACTTATCAGAGGTGGAACCACTGGCGTAATTCTCTCGAGGTTCAAAATACGAGACAATTGCCGTCCCGGATAGAAACTGTCCGGGACGCGAGACATTTAACATGAATACGGTACTGTCCCATAGAATCCGGGATGTCTGGCAACCCTGTTCATATACTGTAATTATACGAAAAAATTAATGTCCAACAATACGGCCTTGAGGAATTCCCTTCTTAATGATTACAGGATCAGGTAGTGCTTTACCTACTCTATTCTCTGAGTTCTATTTTCTAGAAATAAAGCCACCCATTCAGTCACTCTTTTCTCTAGTCTGAAATGGCTTTCAATAATCGAAAGCACTGTCGGCAGCCCTGAATGTGGTTTTCCGTGGTTTCCCATTTTCACACCAGGCAAAATGCTGGGGCTCGACCTTAATTAAGGCTACGGCCACTTCCTTCCCACTCCTAGCCCCTTCCTGTCCCATCGTCGCCATAAGACCTATCTGTGTCGGTGCGACGTAAAGCAACTAGAAAAAAATCGAAAGTTCCTACGAAAAGATTGGATCCCGGAACTTTTAGAACAAAAGGCAATGATATTACGCGGCCGGTTCATAACATAGATTACAGAATGGTATACGGTACTTACCGGAGGCCATAGCTGTTCTGATGTGCGGAACCTTCAACTACACTGCTGTGACTGGTGCGAACTTCCTCTCCAACCTTGGCCCACTTATACCCGGGGAGTTCCACACCGGTGCTGCTTTTATGCAACATTCATACGTCACTGTGCGCTTGGTGATTATTCCGCAAGCGAGAGACAAGCGCTGCCCGTCTTCCAGAGTCCGTGGATATAGAACTCGGCACGTGAGGCTGTACAATACACTGTGGCGTTTGCTGGGATCAAGACGTGAGTTTAGGTTACCCCTTTTCGATAGCTAGTTTAGTGAACTTCAAACCTTAATTAAGCGTTGCAGCCAATAGCCAACGGAGAAGCCTGCCGTGTCGTCAAGGCTGCTGCACAAACTACTGCCCTGGCCTCTTCTACTGCCAATAATCAACACCCGATCAGTGGAGATGGTAGTCTAAGGTTTAACAAATTAAAGTCCGGCTTTGTGGCAAAATGGATATAATGCTTGCCTTTGGGCCGTTGGGCCCGCTTCAATTCTCAGAATCAAACCACTTGTACTCCTAATTTCCCTGGCTTGGGGACTGGGGTTTATCGCTTCTTCGCCATTCATTTCATCCTTATTAGGCCACCACCAAGCCTATACATATGCCATGCACTATTATTGTTATTATTATTATTATTATTATTATTATTATTATTATTATTATTATTACATTAAAATGCTGAATTTGACAGCATTGGTACCCATCGTTCACTGGTTTATTAGCTTCCTCGGAAATGTCCGCCCCACGATCACAGGTTCGATTCCAACCAACCAAAGAGAATACTAACCCTGAAAGATAGCATTTCATTTTAGCAGATCTACCTATAAAAATAAAACTATATTACTTCCATGACAGCAGCCTTACAGTGTCTTCGTACAAGGATGTAGAAGCAAAAGGAAGTGAAATACCAGCAGAATTGCGTCAGAAGTATGAGGTGAGGAAGTACACTGACTGACAGAGCAAATGCAACACCAAGAAGGAGTGGTCAGAACTTTATGCCAATTGCAGGGTAGACTGACGTCACTGAGGTATGCTCATGATGTGAAATGCGCCGCTGTGCTGCGCACGTAGCGAACGATAAATGGGACACGGCGTTGGCGAATGGCCCACTTCGTACCGTGATTTCTCAGCCGACAGTCATTGTAGAACGTGTTGTCGTGTGCCACAGGACACGTGTATAGCTAAGAATGCCAGGCCGCCGTCAACGGAGGCATTTCCAGCAGACAGACGACTTTACGAGGGGTATGATGATCGGGCTGAGAAGGGCAGGTTGGTCGCTTCGTCAAATCGCAGCCGATACCCATAGGGATGTGTCCACGGTGCAGCGCCTGTGGCGAAGATGGTTGGCGCAGGGACATGTGGCACGTGCGAGGGGTCCAGGCGCAGCCCGAGTGACGTCAGCACGCGAGGATCGGCGCATCCGCCGCCAAGCGGTGGCAGCCCCGCACGCCACGTCAACCGCCATTCTTCAGCATGTGCAAGACACCCTGGCTATTCCAATATCGACCAGAACAATTTCCCGTCGATTGGTTGAAGGAGGCCTGCACTCCCGGCGTCCGCTCAGAAGACTACCATTGACTCCACAGCATAGACGTGCACGCCTGGCATGGTGCCGGGCTAGAGCGACTTGGATGAGGGAATGGCGGAACGTCGTGTTCTCCGATGAGTCACGCTTCTGTCCTGTCAGTGATAGTCACCGCAGACGAGTGTGGCGTCGGCGTGGAGAAAGGTCAAATCCGGCAGTAACTGTGGAGCGCCCTACCGCTAGACAACGCGGCATCATGGTTTGGGGCGCTATTGCGTATGATTCCACGTCACCTCTAGTGCGTATTCAAGGCACGTTAAATGCCCACCGCTACGTGCAGCATGTGCTGCGGCCGGTGGCACTCCCGTACCTTCAGGGGCTGCCCAATGCTCTGTTTCAGCTGGATAATGCCCGCCCACACACTGCTCGCATCTCCCAACAGGCTCTACGAGGTGTACAGATGCTTCCGTGGCCAGCGTACTCTCCGGATCTCTCACCAATCGAACACGTGTGGGATCTCATTGGACGCCGTTTGCAAACTCTGCCCCAGCCTCGTACGGACGACCAACTGTGGCAAATGGTTGACAGAGAATGGAGAACCATCCCTCAGGACACCATCCGCACTCTTATTGACTCTGTACCTCGACGTGTTTCTGCGTGCATCGCCGCTCGCGGTGGTCCTACATCCTACTGAGTCGATGCCGTGCGCATTGTGTAACCTGCATATCGGTTTGAAATAAACATCAATTATTCGTCCGTGCCGTCTCTGTTTTTTCCCCAACTTTCATCCCTTTCGAACCACTCCTCCTTGGTGTTGCATTTGCTCTGTCAGTTAGTGTATATACGGTGAGGAATGCATGTGTCAGTTCGGAAACTTCCGGAGAACTTCGAGTTTTTGGCTATCTCTCTTTCGTTAGCAGTGACGATCTGATGGAAGAATCAAAGCACCAAATCATTTTGCATCTAGATCATCATCATGGCAGAACACCTTCCACTACTTCATGCTGGCACTCAGCTCTTAATCGCATCTCTGAGAGAAACATTTTGGATTCAATAAGCAAGACGAATGGGAAATATGTTAAGAGTTCGTGTAACCCTAGCACGCCCATTCCTTAACACTAGAATAGATTATTCTGGCCCAGTTCTCATAAAAACTCGTGTGAGATCGAACAAAACTAGACTGAAGACATTTGTTGGAATATTCGTTTGCCTAACTACCAAGGTTGTCCACATAGAGATGATATTTGATCTCACCACAACTGCGTCCGGCTCCATGGCTAAGGCCCGGTTTCACAGTATACGCTTAAGCCTTGGATCGGGCTTAAGCGGGAGCTTAAACTCTGGACGAGTTTCACAGTGGGGAGTGCAAGTGGTAAGCCGAGCTTATCTGTGACTGGCTTAAGCTGTATGAAACTGAGGTTTAAGCTAAGGATTCAGTTCAGATGGTAGAGCGCTGCCTTCTTATAGCCCAACTTGGCAGGTTCGATCCTATCTCAGTCCTGTGGTGAAGGTGCTCAAATTCATAGTTAATGGGACGTAAAACCAATAACATTAACATTAAATAACTTATATTTCTGAATATATTTCGAGGCATGTGAAATAATACAGTTTCCGTGTTCCGATATACAGTAAAAGAGACAAAAATGTCAGTCGGTCACTTGCTTTCTTGGCTTACGCTGCGTGAACCATCAACGATAGACCCCAAGTGTAAGTATACGAATTGTAGAGCATAGAAACCTCTACAAAAAATGTCCGCGATGGTATATACCTATTTCCAACCGTTTGCCCTCTAGAAGCCATTTTATGCTATACTCAGCGGTAAAAAATATAACTCCTTAACATTAAATAAATATTTCGATATTATTCTCCAATTCCTCATCGAAATAAATTGTTTGACCTCCTCCAGTATTTTTTTAGGATTACAATAACCTTGTCAGGACATTATTTGCATGAATGGTTCAGAAGTTATGGCCATTTTGGACTGTAGTAGTAATACGTGTCAGCAGGACGGGCGAGTGACCTTTTTTAAACTTTATTTTTGTTACTATTATTGGAATCACATTTTCCGTTCATTTTTCTAAATTATCTTGTCTGATAAACGATGTATAACCTACAAGTCAATCAATCATAGGCTACGGATGTAAACAAAGATGAGAATTGAATCATTGCGCATGCGCAAGCATTACCAACTTCGGAGATGTTCAGCTTAGTAAAGCTGCACATGGTCCCCCTACTGTGAAACTCGTAGTGTTTAAGCCAAAGAGTAAGCCTTGCTTAAGCGGCGTGCGTGGCTTACTAAAGCTTCGGCTTAAACTCAAACTGTGAAACCGGGCCTAAATGGTTAGCGTGCTAGCCTTAAGTGATACGTTTAATTTTCTAGATAGTGCATACCTTCCCATTGTGTGAGCCCCTCATATGGAACAAGATATTTCATATTTTACTACTACTGTAATACTAAAGTTGTTTTCACCAGTGGCGGCTGGTGTATAAATTCAGTTCTGTGCTATAACCCATCCCCCCTTCAAAAAAAAATATTTAGAAACATATGTGGTTTTCAAGAAGCTCTCCACTGAGTTTTCAATACTGAACAAACACGCGAACAACCCCGACACAAATACACATTCCTCGTACAAAACTAGTTAAACAAACAATAACACTTGCAATGACAAAACATCCACGAACTCAGAAACACTTGGTGAGAGCGCGCAGAAACAGAATTTCTCAATGTTGCGAAAATCATTTAAATAAAACCAGCAACGTCGTAATGGAACATTACATGTTATGTTGTTATAGTGAAATTTATAAACTAGACATTTTATAATTAAAGAAAATAACAATATCATGTCCTTATTTTGGCAACATAAAAAGTACAATTTTATAGTTCATCGATTTACAAATGTGGCTATGGAATAGGCAAGTTGGGAATATTACAGGAGCTGGCAGGAACAGCTGATGGCTTCCTCTACAGTATTTTGCGTTGAGCGATCCCCTCTTAAATACTACCGCTGAGTCAAGAGGGTGCCTGTCACATGCCACGTGCTCATTTCGGTCGAAATGCAAGTGTGACCAGTGCTGCCTCTCTGTGGTCGAATGAAGACTCGCTATGAAGTGATGTCTTGGGCTGTTGTTTCCACAGCACATCGGAAAAGTTGAACACACATGCGCAAAAGGCAGAGTTCATGCTTTCTAGTTAAATGCTTAGAAATTCTCGCTGAGCTGTGATCTGCTCAGCACCCGGCGTCGAGTGCACGATTATTTACCTGGTTGTGAGGGGAGTTGAATGATGTCCTATTCTTTGATTGACGTCTTTTTTTTTTCAGTGTAATGTATTTGATTGTAGATAATATTTTTAAAGTACTTTATCAAATAGAGAATGTTCTGCAGCACTTAAGCACATAAGGTACGGACGCCCCTGGTTTTCATCCCGTACCCTGAAGGGGTACGGCGGGCCTCTTAGAAGGTGACGACTTCTCTCAGGCCTAGGACATTTGAATTAGTAAATGTGTGGTGAAGGTGAGGGAATTGGCGGCCGTCGCCTATACTAGGAACTGTCTTGGCATTCACCTTAGTACAGGAGAAGGAAAAACTATTCTCATGTCAACCGACGGTGAAGATCAGCCCCTTTCCGTCTTCCGAACGCAGAGCTGTAGAACCAAGATAGAAAAAAAATAGAGCCGTGGCCGCCGGTTCTCTGCACGGTTGGTCGGTCAGAGTGCAGAGCTCTCTCCAAATGTTCAGGATAGTTGGAGATTACTGTGGCGGAGGACAACTCAGAATTCAATGATTTGCAAGTATGTAAAATTAAATAAGTTCAGGAGAATAAATAAATAAATATACCGTAATTAACTGGATTAAAACCACTTATTTATCACTAAAACAAACCTATTTATTATTAAAACAAAGCCGAGCTTTCCGCCAAATTATATTGGCCTTCATCAGGGCATGTTCTGCTTCTGGCCGTGATCATAGAAATTCTTAAAAGAACGTGGAAGTCACGACCATACTATCCATGGCCTCGCCACTAACTGCGCTCAGGTATCATCGCACTGTGCTGGGGTTGGGTGTGAAGTTACTGATTCACCGCCCTCTGTCGACAGATCCTGGAGTGCGTCGCGCTGTGCCATGGTGGTGTTATGCATGTATTTCTGGATACAGGTCTGCGTGTATTTGATGATCAGAAGCCGACTTCCCTGTTGAAGTTATTTGGGCGCAGCTCTATCTCTATGGCTTCCCTCACAAGTCGAGCATAGAAGTCTTTTACAGGCGCGGTGACCCTCGCCTGGTCAAAGAGGATTTGATGGTCTGTATTGTAGAAGTGTTATGCTGCCGCAGACTGGTTTTTAGGATGAAAGGGTAACTTTCTTGACTGACCTGATGTGTTCTTTCACCCTGGTGCTAACAAGCCTTTTTGTCATGCCAATGCATGAGAGGCCATAACCACATGGAACATCATAGACGGCCGATGTTTCAAGAGCTGGCTTTTCTTTAACTGGTCTAAGCAGGGATTTGTTCTTCCGGTCTGTGGTGAAAACTGGAATTATATGTCAGAATGTTATGGGCATTATTTACGAAGAACTTATTGCGCAAAACTTTGGGTTCATGTGGGTAAGACAATCAGTCGCACTACAAGATAATTCCTCACCTACTACTATCGGAAAGCTGCTGAGACAGGTGTGCATGAGGTCAAATTGGCCTTTGGTCGCACGAGATAAACAAGGCATACCCATAACAATTATAACGCGTAACTTATCAGTGCATTAGATTACTGAAAGACAATAGAGCTGACCGTACTTTTACATGTGTCACTGTGATTCCGTTATCTACCTGAGTTTGTACACAACGCAGTATTGGTCCAAAGATAAACTGATACAAACTACAGAGTGGTCCATATGTCTTTTGCTAGTTGCTTTACGTTGCACCGACACAGATAGGTCTAAGGCTGATGACACACGGAGCGGTTTTCGCCGAGTCGGCAGCCGAGTCGGCGCATGTTTCTATTGTATCAGATGGGATGAAACAGACAGAGCGGTGCTCGCCGACAGGCGGCAGATTTGCCGACTCGGCCTGTCGTGTAGCTGGCGGTGCAGCGAGCGTTTTGAAAACTTTGTGCGCGCTCTAGCGCCATAGATTTAATACATTCAGCTGAATCACGGCCGACTTGATGCTTCGCTCTAGTCGGGCGTGGCTGAATTTACGCGGCGATTGCATCATTGGTAGGTATTCTTGTATTAGATATCATGAAGTATCTTTGAAATTCAATAATATACACGTAAAAGGACATATAGAGTAAGTAGACTTTTGGAATAAGAATAAGAACAATCCTTTATTTTTCGGTAATTTTAGCTAGCTTCCTCACCTAACGTCACGCTCGCTAATGTGTTTTGTCCACTGCCTGCTCGATACGCACCCGATGACTGCTTATAAGCAGTCATTTTAGATGCAGTTCGAGCAGGCAGTGGTTTCGTCACAGTCGGCAAAAACCGCTCTGTGTATCAATCACAGGCGGTGGCCGACGCGGCTGCCGACTCGGCAGAAACCGCTCCGTGTGTCATCAGCCTTATGGCGACGGTGGGACGGGGAAGGGCTAGGAAAGGGAAGGAAGCGGCCGTGGCCTTAATTAAGGTACAGCCCCAGCATTTGCCTGGTGTGGAAATGGGAAACCACGGAAACCCATTTTCAGGGCTGCCGACAGTGGGGTTCGAACCTACTATCTCCCGAATACTGGATACTGGCCGCACTTAAGTGACTGCAGCTATCGAGCTCGGTGGTCCATATGTCTTGTTACCCCCATAACCTTGCATGGCTTTATAATAATGTAGTATAATATCAGGTAGTATGGATTCAACGTCAACCAAGCTTGTTTCTTTTCGTGGCACAAAATGATGCAGCACCATGACCTGCGTGATATTTTACGAAGTACAGAGGCAGCCCTAACAGAATCCTTCAATTGTTCTGGTGTTTGGCGTCGTTGTTGTGATACATTCGCCTTAATAATGCCCCGAGGGCATTGTCACAAGACCAGAGATCAGGGCTTTTGGAAGGCCAATCCAGGAGTGCCGGGAAGATGTACCGATCTGCAACCTCCCCACTTAAGAAAAAACTAATTTAAATATTCCCTGACAGCGATGGAATAGTGTGGCGGTGCTCCATCCTGCTGAAACCAGGAATGTCCAAGGAGATTCAGTCTTTGGAGCTCTGGCGAGATAGGAGTGTTGATGGACTACGCCATCAAAGAAATAGGGGCCTCTCAAGTGTTTAGCGGACAGAGCGGCCCAAAGCATCACATTTGGGGGTTATATTTCAGCTCTTCGTAATAATGAGGATTTTCCTTGGACCTGATATAAACATTTCTCGCACGTGCACATTCATCGGAGAAGAAAAGTTCAGCCCGCTGCGGAAGTATCTTGCGCATGTCATAATCACTGAGCTCGTCGACGGCTGCTGGTTTAAAGGATTTCAATCCAAGATCCTTCTTCATGTGTCGTAACATTGTTGTTTTCGGAACGGCTTGTTTGGTGACCGGAGCACAGATGCACGTGTGGTATATCGTTTGGTTGGTGCTCGGTTTGTCTCTGATTCATCCCAATAAAAACAGTTTATTTTCCCAACGCAGTACTGTCACTGTAGGAGGTGCGGTTTTGTGTAATCGTCTCGTGAAATTTTGTTGCACATCCCCCGTGGTCTTGCCAGTATGTGGACGTTCATGAGCAAAAATACTGATAACAAGGCGCTCTTCCACACTATAGGAGCTTATGTCAGCCATCTCTCAGTTCCTCCAATGTGCGAGGATTTGTTCGATACACTTTTTCTTTCAGTTTGCTCCACAAGTAAAAACCACACACTGTTAGATCTGGAGAACGAGGGAGGAAACTGACCAGCGCTGATCACTCTGTCTATAAACACTTCCGAGATTGTAAGAATGGAATCTACTGCTCTATGAGCAGGGGCTGAATCTTTATAAAATCACTCACGCGATATTTCTTCTTCCGTTAACTGATGGAAAAACGACATCAAAATGTCATCTTGGTACCTCTGTGCACTTACTGTCATCTCGAAAACTGTAGGCCCAATTATTCGCCTTGCACTAACAGCACATCAAACACAAATCTTCCTTCCTATCATAATAAGGGATTTCATAAACACCATTAGGATTTTCTGCACATCACTAGAGAGAGTTACGACTGTTCACACAACCATTACGACGAAACCTAAATTTTACCTAAAAAAGTACTGTGTTGCAATGTTAATTGTCTCACCATGTTAAAAGTTGAGATTCAGACTGGCAACTGATGCTTACAAGGTCGAACAGGCTGCTTGTAAGATCAAGACGTATGCGCGCGCTTGCCGTACTACAGATTACGGATCGTAGAGTAAAACCGCCGCTTCGACGGTCTTAATTTATATGAAAGTCCCTGTATGGAGATGGATGCGGCTAGCAATGACTCTCGATCAATATTTTTGAACTGGATTCAGGCCGAGTGCTGTCGGCATCTTAATAATAATAACAATAATAATGAAATTCCACAGCCTGTTTCCAGTCATTCGACCGGATCAGGAATGGAATGAATGAAGCCCAATCTAGCGGGAAGGATAGGAATTGTGCCGGCTGCCGAAGCCTGTCTCACTCCCGTGGGGCAATGATTAATGACTGGCAGATGAAATGAAATTGGGAAGTGTTGCTGGAATGATTGATGACAGGGAAAACCGGAGTACCCGGAGAAAAACCTGGTCTACCTCCGCTTTGTCCAGCACAAATCTCACATGGAGTGACCGGGATTTGAACCACGGAACGCTGCGGAGAGAAGCCGGTCCGCTGCTGCTTGAGCCACGCAGGCTTTACTAAATAATAATAATAATAATAATAATAATAATAATAATAATAATAATAATAATAATAATAATAATAATAATAATAATAATAATAATAATAATTGTACCGGGCGGTACACCTCCACGCCGCTAATTTAAAATGTGCGCCCGTTGAAACTCCTCTGCTGGAGGAAGTCTGAACTTTATTGACGGTATTAATTTTCAAGTTTCTCAGAAGATGTCACTACCTGGACATTTTAGAGTTTTTGAACTGTGTCATTTTCGACGTATTTTTGTTTTGCTTGAAGTAAGAAGTGTGAACTTTCTCTTCTAGAGGACACTACTGAAGATCAACAATAGTGCACCCTGGTGGGAAGTGAAAGAACTGTTTTTTTTTGGAGAAAATGTAATTTCAAAAGTTTGTTCTTTGCTAAATTTCTTTCAGTCATTGGTTAAGTTGGCAATATTAACCCTTTCTTTCCCCTTGTTTTAAATCTAGCCAATCCCGAATTTCTTAACTTAATTTTCCACCAATAATGTGTTTCTTCTTCATTTTGTGTCGGGGTTTCTCTTTTTTCTCCAATAAAGTGATTGTGGGCGGGTGTTCTCATTCCCCTAACGCCTAGAACCTTCCGCGAGAGTATATAAACTGCTGATTTTTGGGTCTCTGCGCCACTTCTGTTCCATCTTTCAGTGTGTAAAGTACCTAGCAGGGGGCGGGAAGCGCCTCTTTCTTCGGCGGCGGTCAACAACCAGGTAATGGCCGATTAATTACTTCTTTTCTTGCTTGCTCAGCAGTTTAACTCTCGGGGCGGGTCCGAAGTTTTTCCATTATGTAACCTTCCTTAAAATGTAAAGAAACTGGTATCTATTCCATCTTTTAAACTGCATATCGGGATAGAGAGTGCTTAACCCTCTCGAGCTCCCAATCATATTGTTTTGAGGTGAACTTATTTTTCTCAACCTATTCTTCGTTAATGTAATGTAAATTGGTCTTCTCTAAGTCACCTCTGTAGTATGGGATTAGCCCTTGTATTAGCGGCCTAGAGCCCGATCAGGTTTTGAACGAATGTATTAGGAGAGCAGATCGCCTCCTCCCAAATTGTTATTTTAGAGGCCATGTAATTTTCCTTTTTTTTAATTAATAGGCCTCAGTAGGTTGGGTATTTTACCCCTGTGTCTAGGTCCGTAGAGGACAACTTGAAGGTGGAGTTTGGTGTGGCCTTTGATAGGCTTAAAGTTGAGAGCGAGTGGCTCTTTTTTGAAAACTGAGTGTTGTATGCCTCGAGGAGGCTTTACTGTGTAATTTGGAGCAAGTGCTCCAGGGTTCGATTGGGGTCTTCTGCCCCGTTGTTGAAATTTATATATCGTAAAGTTGGGCTAGTTGCTCAAGAATTGTGTTTTCAGGGCTCGAAGCCCAAATCCTGTAAATACTGTACTTGTACTTTGTTGCCTTGCTACTCCGTACCTGCCATTCTTGTTATTTCTGAATTTTGAAAAGAAAATATAACCTTGTTAAATTTGTAAACAATTTTACTTTAGTAGCTTGAGACCTGTTCACCACCCCGCACCTTCTTCCACCTCTAACTACCGCTAAAACACGGTAACAATAATAATAATAATTTTTCGTTTACGGCCGTTAGAGACCACATTAGGTAACAGTAACATGTTTCTGGAAGCCTTCTTCACAGCCCAAAACTTTAGCATCCTTTCTCTGGCAATCTGTCTTCTTTCTTCCCTCCCCCACGGTTAAGTTTTGGTTCGTCATGGAATCCATGAAATCTGTCGATCACTGACCTAAACTTTGTTCGGTTTGAGATGTCTTCTGAATTTAGTCCCACCTGTTCGAGATCCTTTCTCCCCTCCCTGAACCATTTGTGCGACACTTTAGGTTTGCTGTCTAATATTGTGAAAATCGTTTTCGTTAGTCTATTTTCATCCATTCTAAATAAATGGCCATAGAATTTAAGTCTCCGTTTTCTCATGGACTCAGTTAGCCTTTCATTGCCTTTGTGAATCATCTTTATGGCGTAAGATTTTGCTTGTTTAGAATTTTTGTCCGGCTTAACGGCTAAATGGTTAGCACATGTTGGCCTTCAGTTCGAAGGGTCACGATCGGGTCGGCGATTTTAATTTTCGTTGATTAATTCCGACAGTTCGGGGGCTGTGTGTGTGCGCGCAGACTTACGCATTAGGATTCATCTTAGGTAGAGCCACATTTTCATTGTATCACGCGGCAACTCGAAAGATCTGCAGCCGGCTTCGGAGGCCACACGCCATTATTATATTTACATGACGAAAAATGCCCAAATACAGTACCCATATTTTATTATTTCGCTTTCCCCCTATTTTATATGACACCCACATTCATCGTTTTCCCGCATTCATTGTCCTTTTCCCCTTCCCCTTGATAAACAATGCATCGAGATTTTACTGTACAATGCTTAACTTTTAAGATGTTTGATGAACAAAATTTGCACGTGACAATTGAAAACCTACAACCTTCTTTCCAGTCATTGACCGGGTCAGGGATTTAATGAATGAATCATATATAGGCTATTAGTACGATGGGGTCGCCACTCCCAAAGTGATTTCATGAATGACTGATAGATGCTATGAAATGAGAATGGAGAGTGTTGCTGGAATGAAAGATGACAGGGAAAACTGGAGTACCCAGAGAAAAACCTGTCCCCCCTCCGCTTTGTCCAGCACAAATCTCACATAGAGTGACCGGGATCCAGCGGTGAGAGGCCGACGCTCTGCCGTCTGAGCCACGGAGGCTCTACGTGACAATTATCCGATTAAAATTTAAAAATAAATTTTTGTATTGGAAATAAAAGATGCGACGATTACGCGGTGAAATACGGTACCCGACTTATTAGTGCACCGCTTCAACTCTAGTGTCCATTTCACTTGGCAGATCTCCCCCATATCTCTCACTTTCCTTGACGTTAACCTTCATCTGCAGGACGGCAAAATCAACACATCTGTACATGTCTAACCACTAACAGTCAGCAGTATCTCCATTACAACGATTTTCACAGTCACACAAAACAATCTGTACCATTCAGCCTTGCCATCCAGAGCAAACATACTCGTTAAGCCTCTAAAGCCAGTGCTGCGTGTGCCCAAATTCATCCATCATCATCATCTATCAGCTTAGGTGCAGACTCTGCCCAGCTTTCCACACTGGGTAAACTAGCAATACACTAGCTGCACCTTCTTGTCCCCGTTCACAATATCTAACTTCCCTCTCTATTGCCCTTAGGGATGTTAACCGGTGCTCAGGTCCGGGTAAGCACCCGGCTTTAATATTAGATACTGTCCGTCCACAATCTTTGGACCCATTATTTTGCGAAGGATCTTTCTTTTGAATTTCTCAGCTTTTCTCAGTCCCGCTTTTCCCGTCTTTTGGAAGCATTCACTAGCGTACAGACATTCCGTTTTAATCACTGTATTGTAGTGCCTCCGTTTAGCTCGTCTGGAGATGGTTTTATTCTTCTATATAGGATATGTCCTACGAAAACCCGCAGCCATCTTCTCCCGTCTGGTGTTGCTTCCTTCTCTTTCATTAGTTTTCAATTGCACTATTTCAAGTACTTAAAGCTATAGAGAAGCATCCGTGGCTTAGGCGGCAGCGCGTCGGCCTCTCACCGCTGGGTTCCGTGGTTCAAATCCCGGTCACTCCATGTGAGATTTGTGCTGGAGAAAACGGAGAGAAGACAGGTTTTTCTCCGGGTACTCCAGGTTTCCCTTTCATCTTTCATGCCAGTAACACTCTACATTATCATTTCATTTCATCTGCCAGTCATTAATCATTGCCCCAGAGGCGTGCGACAGGCTTCGGCAGCCGGCACAATTCCTATCCTCGCCGCAAGGCGAGGGCTTCATTCATTCCATCCCTGACCCGGTCAATGACTGCAAAACAAGTAGGTTTTCATTCTTTCACTTAAAGCTATTAACTCTTTCTATTTTACCATGTTCTGTCTTCAGGTACCGAGGGGCTATCTTGATGTTTGTTATATATTTAGTTTTTTCGAAAGAAAGATAATAATAATAATAATAATAATAATAATAATAATAATAATAATAATAATAATAATAATAATAATAATAATAATAATAATAATAATAATAATAATTTTTCGTCCAAATAATTATAACGCCACAAGAAATAAATTCTCCCATATGCTTGGAAAAGAAAGCCGCCTACTCAGTATCCTAGCTGAAATCAGCAGTCTTTCCTGAAGCTTGTAGTATAATTTGTTTTTCAACATTGTAAGAGGTAACCTCAGGAGCCTGGGAGAGAACAAACTGCTTCGCGCTCCGAAAAGATGTGTTCAGTTAGACATTTCTTCGCCAGTAGCTACATAATCTTGGCGACAGCGTAATTTCTCTGACCCGCCTAATTTGGTGACCGCGACAATAGTGCGTTCATTGACCCCAGCTGGCAGCCTAATCAAGCTTTAAGTATGTCAAGGTTACGAGCTGACTGACCACTCTGTATGCACGAGAAACAGGAGTTAGACCCGCCGCAAAATGAGACAGCGTACAGCTTCATACATCGAGTTCATTCCTAACTCATCCTTTATCTCCTCTACTTCTCTTTAACAATTGGCTTTACGTCGCACCAACACAGATAGGTCTTATGGCGACGATGGGACAGGAAAGGCCTAGGAATGGGAAGGAAGCGGCCGTGGCCTTAACTAAGGTACAGCCCTAGCATTTGCCTGGTGTGAAAATGGGAAACAACGAAAACCATCTTCAGGGCTGCCGACAGTGGGGTTCGAATCCACTATATCCCGGATGCGAGCTCACAGCTGCACGCTCCAAACCGCACGGCCAACTCGCCCGGTATTTCCGATTTTCACACCAAGCAAATGCTGGGGCTGTACCTTAATTAAGGCCACGAATGCTTCCTTCCCACTCCTAGCCCTTTTCTGTCCCATCGTCGCCATAAGACCTATCTGTGTCGGTACGACGTATAGTAACTTGCAAAAAAACAACAACAAAAAAAGTCCCATCATTTGCCTGGTGAGAAAATGGGGAAACAAGGAAAACCATCTTCAGGGCTTCCGACGGTGGGGTTCGAACTCACCATCTTCCGGATGCAAGCTCACAGCTGCGTGACCCTATCCGCACGGCCAACTCACCCGGTCTACTTCTCATACCCTCCATAATAGAGTCCATTACTTTCCTAGGTAACCTATCTTCCTCCATTCGCCTCACATGACCCCATCACCGAAGCCGGTTTATGCGTACAGCTTCATCCATCGAGTTCATTCCTAACTCACCCTTTATCTCCTCATTCCGAGTACCCTCCTGCCATTGTTCCTACCTGTTTGTACCAACAATCATTCTCGCTACTATCATGTCTGTTACTTCTAACTTATGAATAAGATACTGTACCCTATAGGGCACATTAATACTGCAGGATGATACCTACCTGCTCTTCTATTCTTGCATACGGGCACCAGCTCAGCTACAATCGGCAGAAAAGGGTCGATAATATTGGGTTCTTATGACGAGAGGATCATGGGGGACTCAATACTACATTAAACTACCAAATGAGGAACACTTTCGCTATGATCAGAGTTTTGAGCATAAGTTTGTATTCATAACATAAGTTAATTACAAGGATTGCACCTGTAGTGCCAAAATACGTGCGCCGAAGGCTCACCTCTACAAATTAAAAAGACAACAAAGCAAATACAGTCTGGATGATGACGTTATGCTGAGATTTGTCGATCTGTGAACCAAGGAAAAGAAAACCGGATGTGTTCTAGGAAACTACATCCCTATGTCTGCGACATAAAATGATATAATGATAGAACTAAGGATACCTGCAGAGATTTCCGCTATTATGAAAGTTCCTCCCATACCGGGATATTTATATACACAAAGAATTAGCAGCACAATAGGTGAATAAAAATAAACTAAGATAACCTACTCTAGCGCCCTCAACATTATATATGTACACGGATATGAACCCACGTCCACTAGGCAGAAACGTGTGCCAACAGAGCAGTCATACCATTGGCATAGTGCCAAGATCACGTTAGTAGACTACACAACCCTAATAATACGAATCAAACGAGAAAGGAATACAGGTGAAATGGATAAAACTAAATGACGCATAGCTTGGCAAAATACTCCCTGCCAAAGGAGAATGACCGACCTCCAGAGCACTTTGAAAATGGCCGAGCTCACCCCAATACAGAGCAGGCGAACGTTGACCTGAAGTCAGGTCTGGAGCCCCCTTCCACACACAAAAAAATACGTAAACAAGCTCCCGCTAGACGTCTTACCCTACATTCTTTCACAAAGGGACTTTCAAGCTTCTACACATACCATCCAATGGCATAAAATAAGTGAGGAAAACACACCTCACATCGCTCCTGACTTCAATTAACCACCCACTCGGGTCGCAGTCGAATCACATGAAGTGTTCTACAATTCAATCATATCAAACCATCACCGCCAATATGCGGCGTGCCAACAGTAACCTCGGGAGTCAGAGGTTCAAATCCCACATTTGGCAGAGTAGCACAGAGTCGAATAGCGTTAAAACCTGCACCTCCGCTATAGTTTACGCCCATCTAACACACGTACGTAGAGCCCCTTAACTAAATAAATGTCAACAGCCTGCATACCTTACACAACGCAGGTATATCTGCCCTTCCTCTGGAATATAATGGGAATTACATATATTGCCAAATCCTACAAGTAAAATGTATTTCACGATCGACCCCAAAGGAAAATTATCCAGTCTATAGTGCGCAAACCAATATGTATCACAAGGCACACTACGTCTTGCCGCGATAACAAATATTACCTCATTGTCCGCTTTATATAAAGATACAAGAAAACACATCTAACTACTCTTACCCGTAGATATCAAACAATCTTAATATGCAGCCTGATGGGCCACCATCAAATCCTATATGAATATTTACACGTTTAATTCTACTATCTCTGCGTGATACCTTAACTCTACCATGCATCTAATAATTCATTGGTCCACTTATCTTAAATAATCTCCTCGTCTCTCCCTCCGGGTACGGCTAGCATGATTTAGCACATCATGATATGTGTCTCATCCAGGTTCGATTCTTGTAGTCCATTCTTCATGCCCCTCTGGTCCATAGTGCCGCCTTCTTCTTGAGGGATGCCTCGTTCAAGGTGACGTCTTCGAAGCCACGTTCTGAAGTTCTAGCCTCTCACTCCCCTCAGAATATCTCGACTTCTTACTATAATGAGAGATTCACTTTACCCACTACACCACATTCTGGACATTTACTTATGTTGAGCTAGCACACAGCGCTAACACTTTGCAATGCACACTCCTCGTCCTCCCTTCATATATATCTGCACACTCGCTAATTTGTGTACTGTACCACAAGCTATTTTCTGCTCTAGGACTTATCCACTCAGTTATTGTTTTACGCCCGCTTAATTTGGATTCAACATTCTATCAGAGAATAAATATAGACCTCCTCAGTCTATTGTCTACACTTCCTCGGCACCTCGGGAGCTTCGCCCCTACCGCTATTTAGTCGAGTCTGCAAGTACAGCTTTCTATGGTTACTGATAGCATTAAGCACACGCGATCTCATTGATATGTATCTGAATATATCGCCACTTACAGATCCACACCTGTCTCCGTAAGTCTCCTATCCACTGGATCAAAGTTATCGCACTGTAACAATTAACCGCACTGTAATAATTACACACTGTCTTTGTTCTGAACAAAGGGTTTCTGGAGCAATCTAGGCAGACGTGCGACGCGTGCCGGCAGCAATATGATAGTCGACTGGATGATCTCCCCCCATATCACTCAGCTTTTATATGAGGCCGCACACCTAAGGACGCCAGGGGAAGTCCCGAGAAACAACTTGAGTCTGGAATGTGGCCACTACAGAGTTTCCCACGGTGGTTCTGCTTGGAACATATTTATTGATCTAATCCTATGTTAATAGCCTTAGAGGTATCTCCCGCTTCGTAAAATTCTAGTAACCATTTCCATCTTTTTATTTTTTTGAAAAACCTTCAATTACGGGACTTACGGCTCAATTTCCATAATGTGGTGGGCCTGTCTGCTCCCGCTAAAATCTCTGTTAAGATGGCAGGTCTCTCCCTCCGACAAAATCCCATCTCTCTTTCTCTCTTCCTCACATATTCTTTCTTTGTCACACCTGACGCCGCCTTGCCTCGGGAAATCACCTTCTCGATTCCCGCGCTCTGTATAGCATCACGCCCTCACAAACTGCGCCCTACTGCAAAATTATTACTGCGTTAAATATCCATGCTTGCGGTCAGCTATAATGGTACATTTGCCTCCCTACACACCAAAGAAAAATATGAAAAAATTCTTATTTTTTTGTATTTTTCTTTGCGTCTGATATTTAACGCTCGCGTGGCATTCTCTTTCATTCCGAGCCATCCGGCGGTTCTTCCGGAACTTGCTCCAGTAGTTCCTCACGTTCCTTCCTCACTCCATAGTAGGCATCCAACAAAGCCAAGAATTTTCTATGATTCCCCGAACATTCATTGCATTCCACAGCAGCCCTTCCTGTTATTGCGCTGCTCTGCGGTGAAACATTTTCTATCTTTCCTACATTTAGGGATACTTCATTCGGATCGTGGTCAAGGGTTTCATTTTCATCGTCGTGCGTCTCCGGTACTTCGTCTGCGCATACCACGTCTTCTTCTTCTTCTTCTTCTTCATCATCTTCTACCACATCGTCCTCTTCTCCCTCCATCTCTTCATTCTCGATGCTGTCCTCGATTGGCATTTGTCCTCTGGGTACATAAATTTTAAGATTGGCTGCATTGAATACCTTCTCAGTCCTACCGTCCAGGCTTCGTACTCTGTATGCATTGTTATCGTAACACTGAATTATACGATAAGGTCCCACATATAGTTCGGCAAACTTGTGATAAAATCTAGCTGACGGTTGACTGGGAGCAGGGCGACGAATGAGCACTAATTCATTCACTCGCAATGGGCGGTGGAAACGCCTCTTTCTGGTTCGCCTCATTCTACGTTCCGCCTGCGCCCTCAGCTGTTCGGCCGCCCTCCTCACACACATCTCTTGTGACATCCTTGTGTCGGTGGGGCACGGAATAACACTTTGCCACGGGCGACAAGGATAAATGTTGTGATGTAAAACTGAAGGAATTTGTGCCGTGGATTCGTGTCGTGTCGAATTGATGGACTCGGTTATGATAGGTATCACACTTAAC
This sequence comes from Anabrus simplex, assembly GCF_040414725.1. Classification (NCBI taxonomy): domain Eukaryota; kingdom Metazoa; phylum Arthropoda; class Insecta; order Orthoptera; family Tettigoniidae; genus Anabrus; species Anabrus simplex. The sequence goes on along the minus strand of NC_090279.1, from coordinate 180,856,779 downwards.
CATTTATAATGTTCTCGCGGACAGTAGATACGACAGTACTTAGCAATCTCTCGCATTATTCTTTCACTTGGGTTTGCTTCCGGATGCCGTATGCTGGATAGCACGTGTTTGATTCCCAGGCGTTCCAATTCCCTTTTAAACGTCTCAGACGTGAACTGCGCACCATGGTCCGATAACAAATTCTCAGGTTTCCCCATGGAAGGAATTATCTTGTTTTTCAGCTGATTTAGCGCCGTCCGGGTATTCGCCTTCCGTACTGGACACAGTGTTACGTACTTACTGAAAACATCCATGCATACTAATATGTATTTCAAGCCTCTGCTCGCTGCCGGAATTGGCCCATACCAATCTATTGCGAAGAGTTTTCTTGGCTCCGTAGGGAGTAACGGTTTCGGTTTTTGCTTTAATAGGTAGGGGTTTGGTTTCACCCGCTGGCATATATCGCAGGTCTTAAGTAACTGTTGAACTGTAGTTCTCAACTTAGGCCAAACGAAGGTTTCTTGTAGCGTCGCAGTAACCTTATCAATACCGGCATGTCCTGTGGCATGATGTGTAAGCCAAATTAATCCTGTCTGTAAATTAGAAGGTACCACTATCCGTAGCCGGGTGTGTTCTTCGTCCACAAATTTGTGCAACATGCCATTAAGGAAATGGTAGGATGCAGCCTTCTTCTCTGCCTCAATGTATTCTGGGGTTCCTTGTTGCAATTCTTTCTTAAAATGCTTCACCATGAGACTAGTGGCAGGGTCTTCTAATTGCTCATGCCCTATGTTTCGCAGCTGGTCTAAGACTTCCTGATCTTCCTGTCCCAGTGTTGTCAAGTTTATTGAGACTTCATCCGGATTCGGATTACGGCTCAACGCATCTGCCAGTACATTCATTTTCCCCGGGCAGTGCTCAAAGATTAAGTCAAATTGCTGGACATAAAGCGCCCATCTAGTAACGCGCCCACTCGCTAGATTTGTCTTTAATACAAACGTGAGAGCCTTATGGTCTGTTCGGATTGTGACAGGAAAACCATAAACATATTTCCTCCAATAATTCAGAGCAGTGACTATTGACAACATTTCCAACTCTGTCGTGGTGTACTTCATTTCATGAGACCGTAATTTTCGGCTCATGAAGAAGAGATACGTTATTGGGTTATCTTTCTCTGGGGTTTCTTGATATAATACAGCACCTATCCCCACTTCTGATGCATCTGTCTGTATTACGAACTTGCGAGTGTAATCGGGATATCCTAGCTTCACAGACTTTGCCAGCAGTCGTTTAGTATTCTGAAATGCTTGTTCATGTATCTTATCCCACTTCCAACGATTATTTACTTTCAATCTGTCTTGTAGTGGAGTGATTTCTAAGTTTCTTGCATCCAATTATAGAGTATTTACAGGTACTTATAACAATGGTAAAATTTCATTTACATATGATACACCCTAGCCTCGATCCCAGTGCTCTTGGTCTAATCCGTCTCTGATTCACCTTGTGGCACTTCATGACGAGGGCTATAATTTAACATTCATGGCTTCCTTTTCTTGAGCTTAGAGTTCACAGTTCCTTCTTTCTTCTTCCGCTTTCTACCGGAATTCCCATAATAATATCGGCCTTTCTTGTTCCGTAACTTGGTCCTACGTCTCGCGCGCGGTACCAGTAGCCATCTGCTTCTTCTTCTTCTATATAGCCGGTTTCTTCTTCTTCGTCGTCCCCTCTTCTTACTTGACCATCGGTACGATTCGGAATAGCACCCTTTCATCGTAAGTTGCAGACCTTTCTTCCTTTTCTTCCGTCGTCTAGCATTTTTGTGTAGTGTGGGTTGTTTTGGATTTGCTTTAAAGCCTGCTGTCATCTCTTGGGTACGCTGTTCAGCTGGACTTCTTTCACGCCTTAAATTAACTCTGTCGGCCTTCAACTTCCCTTCCAATTCTGCTCCGTGGAGGCTGTTACCTTCATCTGTCATCGTTGCAGCATTAGTCGCCTCAGACCTACTGGCGCTGTTCTCCCCCTCGTTGGTTATCTGAGAAGCTAGGGTCGCTTCGCCTTGCCTTTCTACCTCAACAGTGTTCTCTACGTTCTCCAAACTAGCCATGTAGCTGGGGTGTGTATTTTCAACTTTCTGACCTGCTGGTAGTTCCGATCCTGACGTCCTGGCAGTTATCTTCATCTCCTTTTGTTCTACCCGAGCTTTCAAACTAGCCACCTCTGCCTTAGCCCCTTCAATTGCAATTTCATTAGTCATCGTCCTTTCTTCTAACACTTCAACTGCCTTCTTTAGTGCAACGACTTGCTCTCCTGTTTCCTCTTTCAAGTTTGACACTTGCCTCTTCAACTCTTCTGTATTTTTCCGACAGCAATTGCGTACATTCTCTAATTTCTCACTCAATTTTCCGAGCCGCGTCTGCGTCTGCTGATTGTCCGCCATTAACCGGTCTAATTTAGCATTAGTGTGTTCTTCTAAAGCCGTTAATTGTTCTTTCGTACGGGCCTCTATTCCTATTAACTGCTCCTCAGTTTTATTTATCTGTTTTTCACTTACGTCAATAACCTGTGATTTTATCGCAGCTACCTGAGTCTCTAACTCGACTTTCTGCTCCTCAATTTTACTCATCTGTTTTTCACTTGCATCATTAACCTGTGATTTTATCGCAGCTATCTGAGTTGTTAACTCCACCTTCTGCTCTTCCCTAACTTCAGCGATCTGCGCTTTGACTTGTCCTAACTCCTCCATCAATAACTCCCGAAAACTTTCAAATGTCAGCGACATTTCTATTACAATGAGAATACGCCAACCCGTCAAGAGAGACTTAGAGGTCTTACCCGCACACCGTCATCACCCTAGGTTTCGTTAAATTTCTACCTATACGCTTATGCTCTGTCTGATCATATATGACCATAAATGTCAGACATTTTGACAAAAAAAAATGACATAACACATTATAGTTTAAAATCTAAATAACAGTGTGTTGCATAGCAATGGTTAATTACCATATCACAGTCCTGAAAGAGATCATCTTCACCATGATTACGAAATATAAGACAGAATATCGACACCAAGACACGTACAATATTCACTGTTAAACATACCGCCCTAAAATTTGAACAGATTTACTGCCAAACTACTGGCTTCTCTGTTTCCGTTCCTCATTTATCAAAGAAAACTCCTAACTAATAATCCACCTTCATTCAGACACGTTTTTGTATCCTATCTTGGATATTCATAGCGTCTGCATCTATACTCACGTCATACACAATTAAAGGCAGATTACTATATTATGGTGGATATTATTATCCTTCCCCATGGACACTCTCGCCACACGCCTTTGGGGACCATTTTTATGTACCCTATAGGGCACATTAATACTGCAGGATGATACCTACCTGCTCTTCTATTCTTGCATACGGGCACCAGCTCAGCTACAATCGGCAGAAAAGGGTCGATAATATTGGGTTCTTATGACGAGAGGATCATGGGGGACTCAATACTACATTAAACTACCAAATGAGGAACACTTTCGCTATGATCAGAGTTTTGAGCATAAGTTTGTATTCATAACATAAGTTAATTACAAGGATTGCACCTGTAGTGCCAAAATACGTGCGCCGAAGGCTCACCTCTACAAATTAAAAAGACAACAAAGCAAATACAGTCTGGATGATGACGTTATGCTGAGATTTGTCGATCTGTGAACCAAGGAAAAGAAAACCGGATGTGTTCTAGGAAACTACATCCCTATGTCTGCGACATAAAATGATATAATGATAGAACTAAGGATACCTGCAGAGATTTCCGCTATTATGAAAGTTCCTCCCATACCGGGATATTTATATACACAAAGAATTAGCAGCACAATAGGTGAATAAAAATAAACTAAGATAACCTACTCTAGCGCCCTCAACATTATATATGTACACGGATATGAACCCACGTCCACTAGGCAGAAACGTGTGCCAACAGAGCAGTCATACCATTGGCATAGTGCCAAGATCACGTTAGTAGACTACACAACCCTAATAATACGAATCAAACGAGAAAGGAATACAGGTGAAATGGATAAAACTAAATGACGCATAGCTTGGCAAAATACTCCCTGCCAAAGGAGAATGACCGACCTCCAGAGCACTTTGAAAATGGCCGAGCTCACCCCAATACAGAGCAGGCGAACGTTGACCTGAAGTCAGGTCTGGAGCCCCCTTCCACACACAAAAAATACGTAAACAAGCTCCCGCTAGACGTCTTACCCTACATTCTTTCACAAAGGGACTTTCAAGCTTCTACACATACCATCCAATGGCATAAAATAAGTGAGGAAAACACATCTCACATCGCTCCTGACTTCAATTAACCACCCACTCGGGTCGCAGTCGAATCACATGAAGTGTTCTACAATTCAATCATATCAAACCATCACCGCCAATATGCGGCGTGCCAACAGTAACCTCGGGAGTCAGAGGTTCAAATCCCACATTTGGCAGAGTAGCACAGAGTCGAATAGCGTTAAAACCTGCACCTCCGCTATAGTTTACGCCCATCTAACACACGTACGTAGAGCCCCTTAACTAAATAAATGTCAACAGCCTGCATACCTTACACAACGCAGGTATATCTGCCCTTCCTCTGGAATATAATGGGAATTACATATATTGCCAAATCCTACAAGTAAAATGTATTTCACGATCGACCCCAAAGGAAAATTATCCAGTCTATAGTGCGCAAACCAATATGTATCACAAGGCACACTACGTCTTGCCGCGATAACAAATATTACCTCATTGTCCGCTTTATATAAAGATACAAGAAAACACATCTAACTACTCTTACCCGTAGATATCAAACAATCTTAATATGCAGCCTGATGGGCCACCATCAAATCCTATATGAATATTTACACGTTTAATTCTACTATCTCTGCGTGATACCTTAACTCTACCATGCATCTAATAATTCATTGGTCCACTTATCTTAAATAATCTCCTCGTCTCTCCCTCCGGGTACGGCTAGCATGATTTAGCACATCATGATAGGTGTCTCATCCAGGTTCGATTCTTGTAGTCCATTCTTCATGCCCCTCTGGTCCATAGCTCCGCCTTCTTCTTGAGGGATGCCTCGTTCAAGGTGACGTCTTCGAAGCCACGTTCTGAAGTTCTAGCCTCTCACTCCCCTCAGAATATCTCGACTTCTTACTATAATGAGAGATTCACGTTACCCACTACACCACATTCTGGACATTTACTTATGTTGAGCTAGCACACAGCGCTAACACTTTGCAATGCACACTCCTCGTCCTCCCTTCATATATATCTGCACACTCGCTAATTTGTGTACTGTACCACAAGCTATTTTCTGCTCTAGGACTTATCCACTCAGTTATTGTTTTACGCCCGCTTAATTTGGATTCAACATTCTATCAGAGAATAAATATAGACCTCCTCAGTCTATTGTCTACACTTCCTCGGCACCTCGGGAGCTTCGCCCCTACCGCTATTTAGTCGAGTCTGCAAGTACAGCTTTCTATGGTTACTGATAGCATTAAGCACACGCGATCTCATTGATATGTATCTGAATATATCGCCACTTACAGATCCACACCTGTCTCCGTAAGTCTCCTATCCACTGGATCAAAGTTATCGCACTGTAACAATTAACCGCACTGTAATAATTACACACTGTCTTTGTTCTGAACAAAGGGTTTCTGGAGCAATCTAGGCAGACGTGCGACGCGTGCCGGCAGCAATATGATAGTCGACTGGATGATCTCCCCCCATATCACTCAGCTTTTATATGAGGCCGCACACCTAAGGACGCCAGGGGAAGTCCCGAGAAACAACTTGAGTCTGGAATGTGGCCACTACAGAGTTTCCCACGGTGGTTCTGCTTGGAACATATTTATTGATCTAATCCTATGTTAATAGCCTTAGAGGTATCTCCCGCTTCGTAAAATTCTAGTAACCATTTCCATCTTTTTATTTTTTTGAAAAACCTTCAATTACGGGACTTACGGCTCAATTTCCATAATGTGGTGGGCCTGTCTGCTCCCGCTAAAATCTCTGTTAAGATGGCAGGTCTCTCCCTCCGACAAAATCCCATCTCTCTTTCTCTCTTCCTCACATATTCTTTCTTCGTCACACCTGACGCCGCCTTGCCTCGGGAAATCACCTTCTCGATTCCCGCGCTCTGTATAGCATCACGCCCTCACAAACTGCGCCCTACTGCAAAATTATTACTGCGTTAAATATCCATGCTTGCGGTCAGCTATAATGGTACAATACCATGAGTCCACCCAGCTTTCACTCCCGTAAAGCAAAGTTGGTCTGAAAACAGACCGATGTAAGGATACGTTTGTCCGGGAGCTGACTTCCTTCTTACAGAATACTGTTGATCGCAACTGCGAGCTCACTGCGTTAGCTTTACTGCACCTAGATTCAATCTCACTTAATATACAGTACTACCATCCTGGGAGAACACACATTCTAAATACTTGAAATCTTCTACCTATTCCAGCTTTGTGTCCCCAGTCCGACATTCAGTTCTCTTGGATTTTTTACCTACTGACATCAATTTAGTCTTGGAAAGGCTAATTTTCATATGATAGGCTACTCATTTTACTTAAAATAAAATACATCCAAAAACTGGTATTAGCACATCACATGGGCCTACCCTACACAAATAAAATTTAAATACCGCATTTACGCGAATAATACCCGCATATTTAAACAATTGACACACGAAATTGGGGTGTAGGTTTTATTTGAGTCAATGTTGGCATTTTTTCAAAATCAGCCTTCCTAAAGTTAGGTCGCGGGGATTATTCGCGTAAATACGGTATATTGTGGCCAGTATCTAGCCAATTCGCACGCTTCCTTGGTGGCATCAATCAGGTTCTGAAAAGAATGTATAGTTGGGCATAATTTGCAGACCAGGAGATGGCTCAAGGTCTACTCTTCACAGCATTCGCATAGTGTAGAGTCGCAAGGTATCCGCCCTTTCTCACGTTGGCCTTCGATTTGCCAACTCCAATGCGCAGCCCGTTCAGTGCCGTTCATGTTGGCCAACTTTCCTCATGAACTGAAGGGAGGCTTTCAGAACGTACCATCCATTCTGCGAAGTGATGATGATGCTTGTTCTTTAAAGGGACCTAACAGCTAAGATCATCAGCTAAATATTTTAATGTTGAAAACATTTCTTAACAGACAAAATTTTCCGTGGTTTCCCATTTTCACACCAGGCAAATGCTGGGGCTGAACCTTGATTAAGGCAACGGGCGCTTCCTTCCAATTCCTAGGCCTTTTCTATCCCATCGTCGCCATAAGACCTATCTGTGTCAGTGCGACGTAAAGCAAATAGCAGTAGTAGTAACAAAGTAGGGGTCCCCATACTACCAAAGACGTAAAATTAAGCAATTTCCTCAATTGTGCCGAAAGTTGAAGGTGCCCGGAAATGTTTTAAATTGCGAGTCTTGGATAGCTCTATCAAAAATAAAGAAACAAATTTTGAAAATCACGTCCGGACTAAATGCATTTCCGAAAAAATACCATAAAATCGCTTGTTTCATTACTCGTTTCCTTTTAAAAAATTCAAATCCTAGCCAAATTAACATATTTACGTAATTATTTCAGCAGTATTTTCGTTGGTTCAACACCCTCAGCTGTCTTTTGATTTTTGAAAAATGTCCACACCGAATGAAGTTATAATGGCTTAAGTGAAAATCTGCATTGACTCACATTAGCGCTCGTAGTGGTGCTTAAGTGAAACTCTGCATTGACCCACATTAGCACTCGTAGTGGTGCTTAAGTGAAACTCTGCATTGACTCACATTAGCGCTCGTAGTGGTGCTTAAGTGAAACTCTGTATTGACTTACATTACCGCTCGTAGTGTTAGTAAAGGCATACTGCTAATCTAATCGACTAGATAACGATGATTAAGAAAAGGACTGCATTTGTTAGGAATCAATAAAGAATATATTCTCAAAACTTCATTTTATTTTATTTATCTGAAATTCGTAGTCCAAATCCCTTGGATGTTTCCAATATTGAATTACTTGCCTGAAGGGCTAGAACTGGATTTTTAAAACAAGTTTGTATTCCTTCCCTGAAGGGGGAGACGGGCCGCCTGAAGGTAACGCCTCTGTGGCCGAGAGATGCAGGGGAGTTAAAGCTGAAGTGAAGGATTTAGGAGTTGGGTAAGGGATTTGTGGAAATAAAGAGATGGAAGGGGCTTGGCCTATCGGCTAGTCGCATTTGTTCTTTCTTAATTTTTTTAATCTACATTTTTAATTTTTATTATTTAATCATTATTCTAAGCACATAGTTTGAGATATTTACAATTTCAGTTTATCAATATGTTGTATATAATACATAAATATTTGGTTTTGTTGGATTAAATCGAGGCATACATTCATAGAATGATTAATTTGTACAGAAAATCCTATAGCTAGATTGTGTTTACAATAGACTAGATGTTAAATTTTCTAATTAATGCTGAAAGTGTATATTTACATTATTTAAGATATACAAAGTTTTTCATAGCTACTGTTATTGAGGGTCATATTGTCGAATTTCATTACTTTATTTTGGTGTCAGATGGGGGGTCAAACAGTTGAGGGCCTTCCGTCACAGGTCACAGTTAAGCATCACCTTAGAGTGGGGGAACGGACCGATAGAGATGTACAGGAGTTTGGTTAAAGTGTAGGGAAGGGGAATGTGGATCACGGAAGAGTTAGTTGAGGACAGGGTGGTCTCGGCTGAGGGTTCGAAGGAATGCACGTTGGAAGTGGACATAGGAATCGATTTTGGAACTCCATGAATTTACCCGAAATTTTGAAGGTGGTTCATTGATGCTTTCTCTTGAATGAAGGAAGCATACTGTCAAATAATAATAATATAAATAATAATAATAATAATAAAAGGCGAAGTATATGGAAGGGACTAGATCAGGCTTCAACAGTCAAGCGTTAATAACCAAATATGGAAATATCGCTCAAGTAGACAAATTTAAGTATCTAGGTGAAATTATTGAACGAGCAGAGTTAAATCAGCAAGCTAACAAAGAAAGAACTGCAAAAGTTTCAAAGCGCATACACAGTTATTGGAACAGATACAATCAAATAACTACACCAAAAAGGCAAAATTATGACATTATAACACAGCAGTTAAAACAGAAGCACTTCATGCATCTGAAACTTATAACTGGTGGCAAATCTCGAATAAAGATGATCGAAAAACAAGAAAGAAAAATCTTCAGGCAATTCATAGGACCAAAATACGGAAACGGAATTTGGATGAAAAAGAAATAAAATGAAATCTATCAAGTTACAGAAAAAATCACAGATACAATCGGGTAACAATTTTGTGTTCACTTATAGAATGGATAATAACAGGTTCACAAAGGATATTTTGAACTTAGCCTTATCAATGAAAAATCGTAATAATTGGCAAAAGGAAATCAGTGAAGACACAAATTAAATTGGCATTAATGAAGAAACCCTTCAGGAAAGAATGAAATTCAGGACTTTAATTCACATATTTTCTGTTAAGTCCAGCTGACTAAATATGGAATGGACTGAACAACGTTAAAAAGGAACCCAGCGAGAGGATGAGGAGATATTGGGAATAGAAGAAGAAAAACAAAAAGTGCTAATGTTCAAACACGCTCCTTAATTGGGCATAGCGAAGTTATAATAATAATAATAATAATAATAATAATAATAATAATAATAATAATAATAATAATAATAATAATAATAATATAATATGGCCTCAGCTACCGTGTACAGACATTTCAATTTGTCGTCATCTGGCTGTCTGCTCGTTAATTTCGACGTTCCGTTTTACTCTAGGCCTACTAGAGGGCAGAGTAAACAGCATGTCTGTTGGGCGTCTTTGGCTGAGTTTTAATGAATTTTGTGGGGTAAACACCAAATGTGTCACCAGAGATCTTTTACATGCCGACATCGTACGACATGGAGTGTCGAATAGACCTATTTCCGCGCTTCAAAAATCCGACTACCTCTATCGCGTTTGAACCCACTCTCTTGGGATCTGGAGGCCGACAATCTACCACTTCTCCCTATCAGCTGCTGTACCCTCTATGAGAAAATAGGAACCTAGACTCCGACTTGACCCAGGGTGGATGATTGGCCGCGCTGACCCGTCTGACTCATTGTCTGAGGAACAACATTTTCTCTCGTGCTTCACGACTCTAATCCACGTCCGTCGGGGTTAGGGATCCAGTGTGGCCATCGCTGTATGAGCTCGTAGAAAGCATCTCCCGGACATGCAGTTTCTCTCACTTGCCTGTGTCCTAGCAGTTTGTAATGGGGCGAGACAATCCCTTTAGCTACTCCACAAGCGATCAACCGTTGTCCTACACTCAACATGGTAGCCGTTGGGACATCACCTGCAACAAAGTAATAGAACAAAGATGAACATACAAGAAATGATCTGCATTATACAATACACTGAATGGCCAAAAGTCACGGGAAGGGGTGTCCCATTAGAAAATGTACCGTGTATGACCCCTGAGCGTTGCGGCTAGCTGTAGCGTAGATGAGCAGTCTGTCACAGACACCAGTGTCGTGAAGATGGCAACACGTCCTGTGTGGGATGAACGTACGGCGCATGCGTCATAGCATAGCGGAATTACACGGAAATTTGTGTTTCCGAGGTTGACGGTGTCGAAGGTGGATCTTCAATATAGCAGAGAGAATGTTACCACCCGAGTAAACCGGCGCAGATGTTTAACGAATGGGCATTACGCCGCCTCCGCAGAATCATACTGGGAGCTCGACGGGCTACTTCTGAGTCAGATCACCGCCCAGTTGAATGTTGCAAGTCAGGAATCCATTTCTACCAGGACTGTAAGGAGGCAACTGCACCGCATAGGCTTCACCAGCCGACGACCAACTCGTGTCCCTTTGCTGACACCTCGACACAGAGCTCAACGACATGCATGGGCCCGCGAACATCAGCAATGGACCATGGAACAGTGGCGGTGTGTGGTATGGTCCGATGAATCCCGGTTCCAGTTGTATCGAGTTGATTGGCGCGTGAGAGTGTGGCGTATGCCCCACGAAGCTTTGGATCCTGCATTTCAACAAGGTTGTGTCCAGGTGGGAGGTGGCTCAGTTCTGGTCCGGGCGGCGTTCTCATGGTCAAAATTAGGCCCCATTGTCCGGCTGCAGGTAGCGCTGACAGGTGCACGTTATGTGGACATTCTTTCACACCATCCGCATTCATTTCTGGCCCTAGAGTACCCCGATGAAGACGCCATGTTTCAACAGGACAGTGCGCCATGTCACTGCTCTGTGGTGGCACGCAGGTGGTTGGCAAGAAAAGCAACTCCTACGGGACGAAATTTCGGCACGTTGGCATCTCCGAAAACCGTCAAAACAGTTAGTTGGAAGTAAAACCAATTACATTGTTTTCTTTCTACTTTCTTAATCCGTTTACCATCTAGGGTTGGTTTTCTCCCCGGACTCCGCCCCATTTTCCTGGAGGTGAAGTGGGAAACCACGGAAAACCACTTCGAGGACGGCTGAGGTGGGAATCGAACACCCCTCTGCTCAGTTAACATACCAAGGCTCAGTGGACGACGTTCCTCGTACCACTTTTCAAATTTCGTGGCAGACCCGGGTATCGACCTGGGCTTCCGGGGTTGGCAGCTAAATCACACTAGCCACTACCCCACAGAGGCAAACGAATATTATTATTATTAATTCAGCTTTTTTATACACGGAGCAATGATAATAGTTCACAGACACCTTCCTAGCGCAGTGGGATGAGCTAAAACTGGCATTAGAATAGCGATTGTTGTTTGTTTTAAACAGACTACACTGAACGAGTGGCTCCACGGTGTGGGTCACATAGCTATCAGCTTGCATGCAGAGGATAGTCGGTTCCAACCCCATATGGGCGGTTCTGAAGATGGTTTTCCGCGTTGTCCCCTTTTCACACGAGGCAAATGCAAGGGCTGTACCTCAATTAAGGCCACGGCCGCTTCCTTCCCACTCCTAGCCCTTACTTATCCCAAGACCTATCTGTGTCGATGCGACGTAAAACAAATAGCAAAGAAAGAAGTTTCAACATCATCCCAAGCGAGAAATTCATGCGCTTTCCTGCTTAAGACATTTTTATCCGGTCCTTTTAATGTAATAATACCGCTTTTTAAACATAAAACTGACATATAATTAGTAACCCTAATCCAAATTTTATACTCAATCATCGATAGTTGTTCACTTATTCATTAGCCTTATTAGGAGTAAATTAGAATGTTGTTGTTTGAGTCATGGGCAGCTATCCATGCCACCCAATCCTGTGCTAACTTTTTCATTTCTACGTAAGTACTGCGTCGTACCTTCTGTCCTAATCTGCTTGTCATATTCATACCTTGGTCCACCCCTACGTTTTTATCGCTTACACTTCCTTCAAAAACCAATTGAACAAGTCGTGGATGCATTAAGATGTGTCCTATCATTCTGTCTCTTCTTCTCGTCAAATTTAGCCAAATCGATCTCCTCTCACCAATTAGATTCATTATCTCTGTATTCGTGATCCTATGTATCCATCTCGCCTTCAGCATTCTTCTGTAACACCATATTTCAAAAGCCTCTATTATCTTTCTTTTTGAGCTAGTTATCGTCCATGTTTCACTTTCATACAATGTCACACTACAGATCTTTCCATTTCACACATCAATTTTCGAAGTGAGCAAATTTCTTTTCTTAAGAAAGGTCTTCCTTGTTTTTCTTAGTCTAAGAAATAATTTCCTAATCTAATATTTCCTGCATCACCTGACTTCGTTCGATTGCACTCCATGACTTTTGTTTTGGACTTATTTATGTTCATCTTGGATTCCTTCCCCAAGACACTGTCCGTACCATTCAGTAATTTCTCCGGAGCTTCTGCAGTCTCAGATAAAATAACAATATCATCGGCAAATCTGAGGGTTCTGTCTGATATCCTCTCCTAAGATTGCGATTGTCTTTGCAAATTCCTCTTTGATATATTTTACCACCTGTTTTAGATAAATATTCAAAAGATGGGAGCAATTAGAATATCCTTGAAATTACATAGAAATTAGAAATAGGAATCAGATATGAAATTAGAATATGCATCTGTAATTTGAAAACCGCGTTCAAAGGAACAGATACATGCTAAAGTTGTTCAAAGATTTTATGGTATCTGTAGTATAAAACAAATAAGATATTTTGCCCTTTTGATACATCAACACGCTATTTAAGAAGTAATTTTAATCTCACATCGCTGCGTAACAGAATCATTATATTATTTCGTTAAAAACGTTAAAGAATTATAAACAATAAATTTAATTCCATAGGACTGTTGAATTTTAGCTCCTTTCATGTTCCACAAGTTACAGCTCAGAAGAAACAGTATTTCATATTCAAAGATCCAGAATATCCCATCACTTGAATTCACCCGTTATTGAAATGCTACATTTTTACAACACATTTGCTGCAGGAATGGTTTTGTTTTCAGAATCACACACGGACATTAATAAGTAAAGCCCGGATTTTTATGCAGTGACAGGTTAGACTGCGAACTAATTTGGTTAGAAGGAAGTGTAGGCCACCCGCTCTTCAATAATGTAGCAAGAGTTACATAAATTATAGGGGTTCTGATGGGCAGTGCCCCTAATGTTTATGCAAACCCAATAGCATAATCGTTGTGAAGATAGACTATACTTGTTACTCGCTTCACTAAGTGTGCATTCGGGTTCTATTAAAAAGCATTTAAAGGCGGGCGTTTCTAATTTATAAATTCAGATGTTTTACTCTTCGTTTCTTAACAATCGGTGCTCCTTAAGTTATGTATGTCTACTTTCTTCATCTTTTCATTCTGTAACGGTTCAAATCCCGTTACAAGATGATATCTGTATTTTTATTATTTTATCTGTATTATTATTATAATTATTATTATTATGTCCGTTTTATTATTATTTTATCTGTGAGATTACTATTATTTTGTTATAATTATTATTCAATTCGATTATGCATTGCTTGTCGCTTGCGTATTTGTAATTGAGTGTATGCATATATACGTATATGTAGATTAACATTAAATACCTGTTCAGTGAGAGTTTCGATATATCAGATGAGGATGTGACGTTGTTATATTTTGCACTACTGGCGATTCTGCCAAGTCATTGCTACGTCATGGCTATGTCATCGTGAGCTTTTAGCAATGCGCTCAGAGACTCAGCCGCCCCAGGGGATTTCACCATTACATGCAACAGTTTGAGGCGTTGTGGGAGTATGTCATTGTTATTTCTGGAGATTACATAGCTGTGTCAACCAACGTCTATAAAAGGTGGATGCATATTGTAGCGTGAGTCATTAGTTAAACGGAAGCTGAACAGTGAAGAAGTCTACGAGATGAAGAGGCCTCAGTCGGTCAGTCAACGAGTGTGAACGAGAGATGGAGAAGACTCACTGAGCCAATAATCATTGGTCATTGAGAGAGTAAGGCCAAAGTTAGTTGGTCGGTTACTTAGTTGAAGACACGGACGCAAGGGCTTACCATGGAGTCAGAGAGGGATACCACCTGCTATGAGGTAATACCATATTGACTTACAAAGAAGTCAGATGATATGGAGAAGAAGCAGTCACAAGGATGTATCACCAAGTTAGGCATGACACATCTACAGTAAACACCAGATCAAAGGAATATGTCGTAATTACACTCAAAGTGTTGAAGGTATAGTCAAGTGAATCAGTGAGGGAAATATTTCGTATAAATTGTTAAATGTCCGGTAAGAAGAATTCAAATTCATGCCTAGTTTCTTTCAGTTGCAATGTCATAATTTCATATTCTCATCTGTTTTATCGCAACAAGACTCACTATTTTTTATATATTATTTAAAGAATATATTTTGTTCTATCAAACGAATTCATAGTTTTATTTCAATGACAGTAAAATATCTTAACCTCAAAATTAATGGGGAAACCGAACGCCAATCTCCTTTTCCCAGAACTTATATGGTATGTTGTCAAAAGTAAGCTTATTACCCCACACCCTAGAGATAGTCAAGAGTCTCATTCTATTATTGCTGCACTGAGTGGCAGCTGGCGCCCTTCAAATAACGTATGTGCAAGTAAGCAGGTAACAAGTAAGTGTGAGTACAAGGTCCGACGAGTGTGTATTTTATTTAATGAATGTTAATTTTCATAATTTCCATTTTAAATGCAGAATTCCAAATTTTTCAAGTTAAATGCAGTTTTATAATATTTGTAAAATTAGTCAGCGACTTAGGAAGGTTTCAATTCTTCTTCTTTGTTTTTATTTACATTTTTTTAATGTTGAAAATATTTCTTAACAGGCTAAGTAGAGCACCGATTATTAAGAAAAATATAACTTTAAGCAATTACTTGACATGTGCCGAAAGTTGAAGGGCTAAAGGTCCCAGAAAGATTTCAAATTATGAGTCTTCGTTCGATACCTCTAGCAAACTTTTTAAAAAATCTAATTTTGAAAACCACTTCCGGCCTAATTGCAGTTGTGGAGAAACAGCCTAAGATCACTTGTTTCTTATGATTCGAATCCTAGCCAAATTAACTTATTTACATAATTCTTTCTGTAAGTGTTCCTTGTTTAATACTCTGTCAGTTTTTCATTTCTGAAAAATGTCCACAACGAGTGTAGTTATAAGGGCTTAAGTGAAACTCTGCGCTGATTCATATTAACGCTCGTAGTGATAGAAAAAGGCAAACTGTTAATGTAATCGGCCAGATAACGATGATTAAGGAAATTATTGTAATTTTTATGAATAAATCAAGAATATAATTTAATACTTAATTATATTTTATCTACCTAAAATTTGTAGCTCATATCCCTAGGATATTTTCAACATTGAGTTGCTTCCCTGAAGAGCTAGAACTTACATTATGTATTATAGGTGTTGGTGTGTTAAGAAGATGCTATATTGGTCCTACTGCCTGTGTACTTGGGTGTATGAAAAGTGCACTCATTAAAATTTACGCTCAAATGCTATGTTGTGAATATTCCGTACAAATGCTGTTGTGAATATTCCAGTCAAACGCTATGTTGTGAATATTCCCCTCAAATATTATGTTGTGAATATTCTCCTCGAATGCAATGTTGTGAATATTCTCCTCAAATGCAGTGTTGTGAAAATTCTCCTCAAATGCAATGTTGTGAATATTCCCCTCAAATGCTATGTTGTGAATATTCTCCTTAAATGCTATGTTCTGAATATTCTCCTCAAATGCTATGTTGTGAATATTCCCCTCAAATGCTATGTTGTTAATATTCTCCTCAACTGCAATGTTGTGAATATTCTCCTCAACTGCAATGTTGTGAATATTCCCCTCAAATGCAATGTTGTGAATATTCTCCTTAAATGCTATGTTGTGAATATTCTCCTCAAATGCTATGTTGTTAATATTCTCCTCAAATGCTATGTTGTGAATATTCTCCTCAAATGCAATGTTGTGAATATTCTACTCAAATGCTATGTTGTGAATATTCCCCTCAAATGCTATGTTGTGAATATTCTCCTCAAATACTATGTTGTGAATATTCTCCTCAAATGCTATGTTGTGAATATTCTCCTCAAATGCTATGTTGTTAATATTCTCCTCAAATGCAATGTTGTGAATATTCTCCTCAAATGCTATGTTGTGAATATTCTACTCAAATGCTATGTTGTGAATATTCTGCTCAAATGCTATGTTGTGAATATTCTACTCAAATGCTATGTTGTTAATATTCTCCTCAAATGCAATGTTGTGAATATTCCTCTCAACTGCTATGTTGTGAATATTCCCCTCAAATGCTATGTTGTGAATATTCCCCTCAAATGCTATGTTGTGAATATTCCCCTCAAATGCTATGTTGTGAATATTCTCCTCAAATGCTATGTTGTGAATATTCTCCTTAAATGCTATGTTGTGAATATTCTCCTCAAATGCTATGTTGTGAATATTCTCCTCAAATGCTATGTTGTTAATATTCTCCTCAAATGCAATGTTGTGAATATTCTCCTCAAATGCAATGTTGTGAATATTCCCCTCAAATGCTATGTTGTGAATATTCCCCTCAAATGCTATGTTGTGAATATTCTTTTCAAATGCTATGTTGTGAATATTCCCCTCAAATGCTATGTTGTTAATATTCTCCTTAAATGCTATGTTGTGAATATTCCAATCAAACGCTATGTTGTGAATATTCCCCTCAAATGCTATGTTGTGAATATTCTCCTCAAATGCTATGTTGTTAATATTCTCCTTAAATGCTATGTTGTGAATATTCTCCTCAAATGCTATGTTGTGAATATTCTCCTCAAATGCTATGTTGTGAATATTCTCCTCAAATGCTATGTTGTGAATATTCTCCTCAAATGCTATGTTGTGAATATTCTCCTCAAATGCAATGTTGTGAATATTCCCCTCAAATGCTATGTTGTGAATATTCTCCTCAAATGCTATGTTGTGAATATTCTCCTCAAATGCTATGTTGTGAATATTCTCCTCAAATGCTATGTTGTTAATATTATCCTTAAATGCTATGTTGTGAATATTCCAGTCAAACGCTATGTTGTGAATATTCCGCTCAAATGCTATGTTGTGAATATTCTACTCAAATGCTATGTTGTGAATATTCCCCTCAAATGCTATGTTGTGAATATTCCCCTCAAATGCTATGTTGTGAATATTCTCCTCAAATGCTATGTTGTGAATATTCTCCTCAAATGCTATGTTGTTAATATTATCCTTAAATGCTATGTTGTGAATATTCCAGTCAAACGCTATGTTGTGAATATTCCGCTCAAATGCTATGTTGTGAATATTCCGCTCAAATGCTATGTTGTGAATATTCCGCTCAAATGGAATGTTGCCTGCGGTTTTTCCCATATTCTCGGCATACAGCGCATCTGTGTATGACTTACCGCTCTGGGAGAAAATTCGAAACCCACCGCTTCGTCATCAACTATTTGTTTCATTTCATTTCTGCAGCGAATTTTGGATAGTGCAGTACGGAGTATCTTACAATGACCATGAGTAAGCCGCGCGTGAACTACGAACGCTATGCGTACCGGCAGTGCAGGAGTACAACGAACGCCTTATCACTAAGCGATGTCCAAGTGTGCGTCCACACTTGTATTAGATCAGCGTATCTGTATGAAGAAATGATCCGCGATCATGATACAATCGTATTTTGACAAGGCTGCCCGATCTCTATCACGTATCTGTACCATCTGTGCTTATCTGTTGGTTTTCCACACATAGGTCTTGTATCATCTGTTGATGCTACAGTTGGCTGCTGCTGGCTGTTCTAAGAGCCGCGAGGAGATACACCTTTTTTGCACTGTTCCATAAGGTTTCCAATATATTTTCGCTTTTCCTCCCATGTGCTGGATTCCAGCACGCGTGTGGCCTGTAATCAAATGAAATGGTGAGGATATAGCTTTGTCAACTGTGTAGAGGGCCGGACGTGTCGTCCCAGGGAGGGCGGCTCCTTTTTTCCTCACCAGTGGGGGGCGGGGGGAGCGGCATGGCCGGTCAGTAATGTAGTTATAAGGGTGGCTCTTCCATGTGGCCCGGTTTTCCGCCCATGTGAGAGTCCACATAATAGATTTAGTTCAATTTTCTTCTTTTTAATTTTACATTTTTTTCTTTGTAACGGGAACATGTATTTTGCCTGAAAGCCTGTAATGTTCTTCATCTATAAATAAATATACTACTTCATTCTTTTTTCACCCGATTACAATAGTGCGGATCCTTTGCGTCACACAAAACGGTCTTTTGTTGATAATAACTTATCAACTGTTGAACATTTTCCATGGATCTCTCCGAATCCATTTTTCTTCAAATCGGAAGATCCCCAAACAGAGGTTCATTCAAAACTGAACGAAGTCGGAAGGACGGTGAATAGCGCAGGGGTGAAGGGAACAGTGACGGGGACTCGGACCATGCGCAGCACACGAGGCGATGATACGGAGAAACGCTCGATCCATACTGTTCGTAACTGTATCACGTATCTTCTCTTTGATGCGATGGCAAAAGACCGACTCTCGGTAGCAAAATCCCCGATCCGATCATTGTATCATATTTAATACACGATCTTGATACAGAGCTCTGTTTTCAGAAGGCCGATCATGGTACAGAGGCGGTGAAATGTTGACGCACCTTTACCGGGCGCTTAAAAATAGGTACAGCCAAATGGTACGTGTCAGTGAACATTCATGTGGCGCCCCAGAAGAAGCGCTCATCGAAGTAGAGAAGAGTTTACATCAGGTGAGCTAATAACTTACATACCCAACATTTGTTTGTGTTGAGCAATGAATTATCACAGAAGACACTCCCATACCAGATATTTACTCGAAAGAGGTGGGAGATCTTCATAATAAGGGATATGAATTCGTGACAGAAACGCCAAGCCAGTCTGCTACCAGGCGGATCCTACGCCCTCTCAAAAGCACTAGAACGGTTGGTGCAAGTTCAAATGCAAGAATACCTGCACTCTCACTCCCTTCTGGATCCACTGTAGTCTGGCTTTCAGAAATGCCATGGTACAGCAACTGCCTTACTGAAAGTGACTGACGACATCTGACAATAAATGGACAAAAGACAAGTGGCTATACTTACACACCTCGACTTCAGCAGTGCTTTTGACACGACCAATGTCCAGATATTGTTAAAAAAGTATCTTTTATGTACTGAAGCTTCAGCATTATTCCGCTCTTACCTTAGAGATCATAACAGTGTCTTATAGCTCACGATATTACTTCACAGCGGCAGGTCAGAAAGGTAGGAGTTCCACAGGGTTCTGTCCTTGGTCCTCTCTTGTTTTCCCTCTACATTAATGAAATCTTTTCCAAAATAATGTGTAATATGTATAATCATTTTGCGGATGACATCCAGATTTACGGCCAAGTTAATATAAAAGATATATCGAACAGAATAAGAGATATTAACTTCAACCTTCAAAAAACTCCTTCCAAACCCTAAAAAACTCAAACAATTACAGTCGGTTATCAGAAATTATTAAACGTCATGTATAAAAGTTTTCTACTCCTCCGCTGACATTAAATGCAAACGTAATCCCGTTCAGTAGGAATCTAGGTATGATCCTGTCTGAAATTCTTGAATGGTCTACACACGTAAGAAATACATGTAGAAAGATGTACGCTATGCTACACCCTCTGAAACGACGTAAGGACATTTTGCCACAAGGCGTAAAGATAAAACCTCTCCAAACTTGGATACTGTCAATACTTGACTATTACGACATTGTCCTCGTTGATGCGACCCGTGAACACATTATGTAATTTAAACGACGGAAGTTTCATTTACTGTACTTACGTTGATATATCGAACTCTGAATGTAAATCTACCCAAACACATTTCTTCAAAATTCCATTTATTATCCTCATTCCACAATAGTAACACTAGATCTGGCACTTCCTCCGCTATTCCCTTCAACCACTCTTCAATGTATAATAGATCCTTCATTGTGGCTGGGTCACGTCTTTGGAATTCACTTCCAGCTGCTGTCAAGAACTCCAATATCAAAATTTAAGACTGCGTGCAGAGATTACGTGCCGAATTCCCCTGATTGTTTCGTGTGTTTGATGACGTATGATTGGTTGTGTGATTGTGGTGTGTAGGCTAGTTACATTGCCATTTTACTGTACAGCTGAAGAACATTGTACATAATATTTAACTTTTAACTCATGTACATAGATTATTGTTTATGACCATACTGGTTTTTCCATTACTTTATTATGTATTGTGTTCTGTTTATGCATTTTTTTTATATTTTTCAGTTCGTATGTTACTTTTTTCATTATGAATTCTTCTCTTTTTTTTACTTTATACTCCGGATATCTTTCTATTTTATTTTGTTTTACTTTATTTGTCGAGTTTTGCTTTCTTTCTTCGTCACACCGAGCTGCAGTCGCTTAAGTGCGGCCAGTATCCAGTAATCGGGAGATAGTGGGTTCGAGCCCCACTGTCGGCAGCTCTGAAGATGGTTTTCCGTGGTTTCCCATTTTCACACAAGGCAAATGCTGGAGCTGTACCTTAATTAAGGCCACGGCCGCTTCCTTCCACTTCCTAGGTCTTTCCTATCCCATCGTCGCCATAAGACATACATGTGTTGGTGCAACGTAAAGCAAATAGAAAAAAATTCTTCGTTATATGTTCTCCAAATCTGTTATTTAGCTTAGTTATCTTTGATTTTATGATAGAATAGAAAAATTCTTTTATGTATGTATTTTCTTGTAATTTATGTGCTGAAACGTAAGAGAGGGCCACAAGCCTTAACTTCTCCACTGCTAAAGTGAAAAATAAGTAAATACCAGCATAGGAGTACAGCACAGGGCAACTAGAAGGAACCTATGACTCGGGAAGAAATCGTCTTTGCCGAAGATTATTGTAAAAAATGACAGATGGAAACTGTTTTCTTTTAAAATATGATATTTCAAGTGAAATAATTACTATTCGGTTTGGTGAAAAGGGAAGGGAGACCTTACAGATTTATGACAACGTTTAAACATTCAAGCAAACAGTTCTGTCAGATTTATACAATTCACGCTGATTTTGGGAGCAGCAACGAAGAGACAAACATGCATCCGATCGTGTTTGCTTTATTGCCGAACAAAAGCAAAGATACTTCTTAGAAGCTGTGCCAGGATGGAAGCCCAAGAGAATGTAGATTTTGAAACTGCGGCAATTTCATCTCTCAAGGAAGTGTTACCTTCCGTCGTAGGCAAAGGCTGCTACCTCCATATGAAGACATGCCTGTGGCGGAACGTCCAAGAGCTTAGCGCATTAGCCCTAGAGGTAGATTGCGCGCGGCGGCCATCTTGCGCATTAGCCCCTGGCCCAGAATCCCCTTTTTATCACTACTGTAATAGAGGGCTGGTTATAGATCCAATCGCAGGCTCCCTTCAACGCAAAGCTAACGGAGCTTTATTCCTGTCGAAATTTGGACATGCTACAAAAGATGACCCCGAATTACGAATGCTCTTGAAGGATGGCATTATCGACTAAACAACGTACTAGGACGGCCGAATCCCAGAATCAGAGACACGGTACTTCCCTTCAAGAAAGAAGCGGAATATCAGTTACATTTTGACGGAAACAGAAGTTAAACTGCATACCGAAGATTGGGTGAAAGAATCGGGAACACGGAAAAGAGGTACAAAGAGACAGGAAAACATTAGTGTGTGTCTCACAGCGATCTCATTCTTACAAAAATGGGAATAAAACTCATTGAAACATAGTCCCATCCCATGACGTATCGTATGACCTGGTCTTTGGTCGGAATATATTGTGTGTTTTGTAAATAACATGTTAGCGACTTTGGCAAAAATGTTTCTAGTAAGAAAACAATGAAGTGTTTATAAACTGATGTTAAATACGCCTAAATATTTGAAAGATATCTCAGTTATTTAGCTCGTCCGAAGCCTAGTAAAATATGATGGTAATCAGAATAAATGAAGTAAAAAATAAAAATCCACAGCCTATTTTCAAGTCAGTCGACCGGGTCAAGAAACTTCTTTTGCTAGTTGCTTTACGTCGCGCCGACACAGATAGGTCTTATGGCCACGTTGGTATGGGAAAGGGTTAGGAGTTGGAAGGAAGCGGCCATAGCCTTAATTAGGGTACAGCCCCAGCATTTGCCTGGTGTGAAAATGGGAAACCGCGGAAAAACCATCTTCAGGGCTGCCGACAGTGGGTTTCGAATTCACTATCTCTGGGATGCAAGCTCACAGTTACGCGCCCCTAACCGCACGGCAACTCACCCGGTGGTCAGGAAACTCTTAACCTCATAAACATCATTAGGGAGTAATCAAAATTAGCTCAACGACGGGAGTCTATGCGGGACGACATGTGAGCGGGTATTTCACTGAGCTGTTATTTTGCTGAGTGGAACTTTCGCGACAACGTACGAGCGGAACTATCTCGATACCGTGTGTTTTTAAAGAGACAAATAAATAAATAAATAAATAAATAAATAAATAAATAAATAAATAAATAAATAAATAAATAAATAAATAAATAAATAAATAAATAAATAAATAAATAAATAAATAAATAAATAAATAAATAAATAAATACTTACTTACTTTGGTAATCCCCTATAAAGGCTATGCCAAGGCTCCGATTGTTGTAAGGTGCCGCATGCGCGCCTACGGTAGACCAGCCTCTGCCTTCGTATACGAGGCCATCTCCACCGACAGCGAAACTGAAATAATAATAATAATAATAATAATAATAATAATAATAATAATAATAATAATAATAATAATAATAATAATTCGACATTACAACACTGTGATCAAACCTGAAATACTATACGCTAGTGAAACACTGGATCTCCACAGGAAAACAGTACTCGAAGACATCCTGAAAGAGGAACGTAAAATCATCAGAAAAATTCTCGGCCCAAAACTGACTGACGAAGGATATAGACTGCAATCTCGTACAAAAACCGAGGAGCTCTCAAACCATGCGGCCGACATCAGAAAAAGACGCCTGAAATTTTACGGACACATCAAACGCCTTCCAGAAAACACACTGACAAGAATCTTACTTGAGGCAACAGAAAACATCAAAACAAATAGGTGGACAACGGAAATCCGCCAAAACCTGGAAAAATCAGGAATCAAAGTGGCCGACATCGCTAACCGAACCTGCTACAGAACGAAAATCAACAAGTGGGAAGTAGAGTCAGAGAGAAACCACAAGAAGAAGACAGGAGCTAAGTGGACAGAAGAACGAAGAACCACGATGAGAGAAAAACTGAAGGCTGCCTGGCAAAGAAGGAAATGCACAACTTCTAAGTGAGCTTTGCGTGATCAATTTTCTGGTCTTTTTCGCATCTAATAATAATAATAATAATAATAATAATAATAATAATAATAATAATAATAATAAATCCAAGCTTAGACATTACTGTACAGTAATTCGACCTGAAGCTCTACATGCAGCAGAATGCCTCTCAATGAATAAGAAAGGTCTGGCAGAACAACTAGAAGTCAAAGAAAGGAAGATTCTAATGAAGATCTTGGGCCCAGTAAAGAAAAATGGAGAATATAGGAGAAGCCACAATCATGAATTATATCTGTGTATGGAGAATATAACAGACATTATTAGGAAAAGATGCTTTCTTTCCATGGTCACTTAACAGGAATAAGAATCTTTGCCTACTCTCTGAATAAGAAAACTAAAGCGGTATGGTTCACCGAGGTCGGACAGGATTTACAAGAATTGGGGGTCTTATGTGATGTCATCTTGCAACGTGAACCTTTAAAGAAGAAACTTGAAGGTCTACAAAGTTTTCGAACAAAACCTAAAATGAAGACCGGCAAGAGGTAGGCCGAAGAACGGAAGGAAGCTCACCGAAGAAGGATGCGGGAGTACTGTTATGCCTATTGCTCACGGTAAAATGTTTCGTAAAATTTGTTGTACAATTAATTTTATAAAAATTTGGTGAAAACAAGTTGTGTTGCTCACGGTAAAATTATTTTATAAAATCCATGAAAGCATCAGGATGGCCATCTATGAACTCACTTCT
Source organism: Anabrus simplex (assembly GCF_040414725.1). NCBI lineage: Eukaryota > Metazoa > Arthropoda > Insecta > Orthoptera > Tettigoniidae > Anabrus > Anabrus simplex. The sequence goes on along the minus strand of NC_090279.1, from coordinate 180,832,226 downwards.
GAACTAAGATGTGTATGTGCTGCCATCTATCGATAAAGTTTTAAAACCAAGAATCAGCTGTTCAACTTACAGTGTGTTTGAGAGTATGGCTCCAACAAACAAAGCAAAACTTGCTGCTTTAGCTGCAATTATATATTGTACAGAGGTAAAAAGGAAGAAAAAATGCCAGGAAATGCTGGACTCGGGATTGGATCAAAAGAAGAGAAGAAGGTAGAGGATTGCTGTCCTTGATCGAAACTTAGTTGAGGTTGGAAGACCAGCATTCATATAGGAATTCGGCGATAGTATTTCTCCCTCTCTCCTTGCATTTCTCTTGTGGCAAAGTGGTGTTTTAACTTCGTACAAACAAGGATATTTCTGGTATTCGTCAGTAAAACACTAACAGCCTCCTTAGTCCACCCGGATCCTGCCATTTTAGAAGGAAGTGTTTGTTTACAATCGAGCTTCACAATCTTCTCACGACGTAGCGCCAGCATCATCGTGATGTCAGCTTCGCTGATTGGTTCGTTTCGTAAAATTAATTTTACGGAATAGAACATGTCCTATTTTATGAAAAGTTTTATCAAAGGTTTTATAAAACTTGAATTTGACGGTAAGCAACAGGAATTTTATAAAATTAAATTACTGTACAATAAATTTGACAGAAAATTTTACCGTGAGCAACAGGCATTAAAGCTCAAGACAAAAAATGGTTGAAATAGCGTGGTCCATAGCTGGTCGAAACGACATTATAAGAATAAGAAGAAGCACTTAAGGAACGAGTACACAAACTTGAAATAGCCTATGAAACGTCGCGCTCAATGTACAACAAAAAATACCTGTTCCAAAATACTAAGCTGCATCATTATGACAGTGTTCTGAACCCATTATAAAAAGACCAACAAAAGAAGTGTACTCAAACACGTCAGCCTCGTGTCGGTAGATTTACTGGCACGTAAAAGAACTCCTGCGGGACGAAATTCCGGCGCCTCGGCGTCTCCGGGAACCGTTAAAGTAATTAGTGGGACGTAAAGCAAATAATAATATTATTAAATTTGCAAAAATATAGTCTCTCTTCCACTTATAGAAAAAAGTTTATGTAGTACCGACACACTCATATTTACAGAGGTTCCGAGACCTGCATACATCTTTGGGAGCCGGCTTTCTTAATGGAGGGGGAACATCATCTGATGGTACTAACGTTCCTGTTTTCATTTTCATGACTACCTAAATCGGAAGAATTCACTAACATTACGGAGAAACATATTCATGATTACTTGTAGACGTAGGAACTCGCTCGTTCGCTTCGTACGAGAGAATGTTTTCGGTCGTCGGATAGAATTATGCTTAAGTCCTGGCCATTTACACAAAAGATAGAGAAATATATATACCCCCAATCTTAAAGTGGCAGGCGACATATATCCTATTAGAAGTGAGAGGTGAGAAAGAAAATTACAGAGGTCTAGTGACACAATTTTAGGTTCTAGATGACAGTTCGTGATTTCTTTATGTGGTCCTAAACTTTTGACCAGTACTGTATAAGTACGTAGTAAGTTTAACCGTCGCGGTGATTCGTGTCCGTACACCATCCATGAACTGTCCGGGAATTTTCCGTAGAGGTTGATCTCAGTCATCAAACGATGTGGAACATACTGAAGTGGGTAGGGTCTGACACACCCCACTCTGATGAGTCTAGGTCAGACCTAAGACGAAACGCTGGTTAATAGAGCAAACGCCTGAAAAGCCTTACATCTAATCTGTTTTTGACATTTTTGACATGCTCTATTGGTGGAAAATATCTAATTCTCTCTATGGGAATTTAGAATTTTCCATTCGGAATTGCTAGGCGGGCAATAATTCCATTGTGGAGATGTATCTCCCCTAAGCAGTTATCAGACTGTGCCTCTTATAAGGGCTTCGGGCTCGTGTGGCAAACCTCGCACCTCTGCTTTGTAATAGATACATGTCTACCTCCATCAAGAGAAAGCTTTATTTAGCATGTGTCAGGCCCATACTGCTCTACGGGTGCGAGGCCTGAGGCTATGTTCCCAAGACTCCTCTTTCAAAATTAGAAATATTCCAAAACAAGATATTGAGAAAGATGACAAGAGCCCCCCTTCTGAGATCTAATAGAAAGATACGCACAGAAGTCCGTATTCCGACTATTAGAACTCAGATAAATAAGATGACCAAGGCTAGAATTCTCCAAGCCCAGTCTACAGATCAGGACATCGCATTGCTAAAACAGGCCATAAGGACCAAGAAGCCGAATACTCGTTACAAGTATCGCGGCCCTTGGCTCCTCTATGACCGGTCATAAGTAAACCATTTCGGCCTTTTCTAAATTATAATACCGCCCTCTCATTAAATACCTAGAAATTACACCCTGAAAAGCGCCGTTTCTTAAGAATGCTCCTTCTTCTTCTCCGCTAACATTAAAAAATTAATTAATTTGACAACAATTACGTAACGAAGAGGGGTTTTTCTCCTCTGACTTGTAGGCTTAAGGCCTACAAGACAGATCGCTTTCTACCCCGCCAGTGCATGATTGCGATTTTCCGACTCATCGGCTACTCCTTGGAAACAGATGAGTAAAAGGGCATAGTTTTCGCCCTGGGACTTTCCATTTCAATGCCCACAAAAAAAAAAAATCACCTGCATACACCCCAGCGTCAGTGGGTAGGGTCTGACACATCCCACTCTGATGAATCTAGTGTCAGACCTAAGACGAAACGCTGGTTAATAGAGCAAACGCCTGAAAAGCCTTACATCTAATCTGTTATTGACATTTTTGACATGCTCTATTGGTGAAAAATATCTAATTCTCTCTTTGGGAATTTAGAATTTTCCATTCGGAATTGCTAGGCGGGCAATAATTCAATTGTGGAGACTTATCTCCCCTATGCAGTTATCAGACTGTGCCTCTTATAAGGGCTTCTGATAAGTTCACCTGCATACACCCCAGCGTCAGTGGGTAGGGTCTGACACATCCCACTCTGATGAGTCTAGTGTCAGACCTAAGACGAAACGCTGGTTAATAGAGCAAACGCCTGAAAAGCCTTACATCTAATCTGTTTTTGACATTTTTGACATGCTCTATTGGTGAAAAATATCTAATTCTCTCTATGGGAATCTGAACATGAGGAAAATTGCGACCCGTTGGGTTCCACATCAAGTGGCACGGGTAGGCTCTGGCTGGCATCCACCTGGACAGCTACCGCGACGGAGACTCATTTCTGCAGCGTATTGTCGCCACTGATGAGACGTGAGCACGAGCCTACGGGCCTGAATTAAAGCGTCAATTGAATGAATGGCATCATCCATCCACAGACATTTCGACAGGAACCCAGTCGGGTGAAGTTCATGCTGACTGTGCCATATGACTACGAGGGTGTTGATCTTAAGGGGCCCATAGACGTGCAATATTATTGCGCAATATCTGGGTTTGTGCAATAAAATTGATAGTGTGTATTTAATATTGAAGGGTTGTGCAATATATTGTACGAAATCAAGAAAGTTTGAAATATGTTGCGCAAATCGCAAAATACTGTGCTGTGTGTAGGCAATATTGTGCAATATCCCGTCCTCCCGCCAGTTGGTATCAACAAGCGTTGGAGAAGGTATCGTGATGGCGGTTACGTACCAGATGCGACCATGCCATTATCGTGCCAATAGCGACCGAGTGGATGAGCATAGTGCCGCATGCGAACCATCAATCACTTACAATTGATCTGCATTAAGGGCTGTTACTAAGTGGCAGATTGCTTATAAGTAGCTAACTTGGTCTTTTCTAAAATAAAGGTCCTACACCATTGTTAGCAGGTTCGAGTGCCGTTGGTCGAAAGAAAAATATAATAATGTTGCTGGCTTTACGTCCCAGTAACTACTTTTATGGTTTAAGGAGACGCCGAGGTGCCGGAATTTAGTCCGCCAGGACTTACTTTACTGCCAGTAAATCCACCGACACAAAGCTGACGTATTTGAGCACGTTCAAATACCACCGGACTGAGCCAGGATCGAACCTGCCAAGATGGAGTCGGAAGACCAGCATCTCAACCGCCTGAGCCACTTGGCCTAGATGAAAAAAAAAATCACCATCAGAATGTTGGCCGGCAGGGTAGGAAAGTTGGTGGTAGATAGTTTCTAATCACCAAATTGCATGCCAAAAGCCGGAATTCAAATCCAAACCTTTTCGCAGTGTTCAAATGGAGTGAGGGGATATGATGCTGTTGATGGTGATTCGGCCATACAAGGAATGGGAATGAAGCGGCCCTGGTCTTAATTAAAGTACAGCCCCAACATTTGCCTGGTGTGAAAATGGGAAACCACGGGAAACCATCTTCAGGGCTGCCGACAGTGGGATTCGAACCCACTATCTCCCGGATGCAAGCTCAGGGCCGCGCGCCTCTAACCGCATGGCCAACTCGCACGATGAGAAAAGACGTAAACGCATCACCATGTTTCGTGTTGTAAAACGAGTTTCCCTCCGAAGTGTTATGTAAAGTAGGGCCAGTAGCTGCTTATAGGACTTATTGAAATGGCATTGCACTTCGTTTAGATTACCTTATCTTGGGTGATGACACAACTTATCAAGTGACAATTTGCTTGTCAACGCCGGTCGCATCCGGCACGGTTACAGATTACGCGATCGCTAGTAGCACGGGTCGCATGCGGCACGGTCGCATCTGGCACGCCACAGTGATGGCAGGCAAAAAGGAGGAGAAAAAGTTTATTTTGGAGTTTATCAAAGTGTACCATGGCCTTCCGGCTCTGTGGGACGTTAAGAGCAAAGCGAGGAGTTCATCATACAATTCACCATTCATGCGCAGAAAATTTCGAAAATCATTTGGTTCCTATTTTCTCAGTTCATTGAGTAAATTTTCATGAGTGTACTTTTCTCTGTCTAGAAACCACTGTTTGGCCCTTTTGCTTCTTTTTGCGTTTCTGTTTCTTTTTGGCACTTACGCCCACGGCGATCAAAACGCAGCAAAGATCAGTGTCACTCAATATAATCACCAAATGAAATACCGGCATGGACTGACTATATATTGCAACGCATATTGTACGTCTATGACCGCTTTGCACAATATATTGCACAACTATCAATATTATCTCCACACGATTCTATTTATTGCACAAACTCGATTTTTGTGCAATAATATTGTACGTCTATAGGCAGCTAACAATATATTGTACAATCCATTTTGCGCAATAATATTGCACGTCTATGGGCCCCATTAGCCGTGGGTGACTAGTGGCCCAACTAGTTGCCAGATGATTTAAGTACAGGGCGATCAGTGGCGCAACTTGTGAATAATTGCTCAGGTCACACCGGGGAATAGTCAGTTGAGTGAATGGCGTCCTACTAAGAACTTCTTCCCCTTGCTCTTCTATTAAAAAAGAATAACAGTAGGGTTAGGAAAACGCGGAAATATCCTGTATTTGTTTCTCAACTGACTAAAGGATTATGTTATACATTGTTTGGCGATCTAAATGAGGATGACAGTAAATTTTTCAATTACCTGCTCATGTCAAAGTCGTCATTTTACGAATTGCTCGGCTACATAAAAGAAGAATTAACGGGAAGCGGCTCAGGACTAAACAAGTGTTTCCCAGCTGAGCTGTAATTCACTAATATAGCCATATAATGGACCAGGTACTTGTAAATGTAAACGATTATAGAATTTTTATGGGTATTACATATTTCCACGTAAGAGTAGTAAACGTTTTATAATACTCACCTAGAGTATTCTTCTCGCCTACGTGTTTTGCTTCGAATTCTGGATTAAAGTTGTTTAAAATGCTGTAACAAGAATACAGTTTTTCTATTTTGTCAGCATAAACATCAGTTCTGGAATCCCAAGTAACCGGTTTTCTTTCTACCTCAAAAATGAAGTCTTAAGTGTCTTCAGTGTTTATTTGACTTTCAAATAATTTTTCCATCTCCTTCATTTGCTGTTGTAGTTTATTTGATGTCTCCATGTTCAATAAATAAATTATCACAGTAAATAAAATATTCATTCTACCACAGCACGAGACCAAGCAAGGTAATGAAGAAAGATAATGGTTAGGCGGATCGCTGACTCGGTGGCGTGCCAGATGCGACCGTGCCACTAGCGACCGCATAATCTGTAACCGTGCCGGATGCGACCGGCGTTGACAAGCAAATTTTCATTTGATAAGTTGTGTCATCACCCAAGATAAGGTAAGCTAACCGAAGTGCAATGCCATTTCAATAAGTCTTATAAGCAGCTACTGCCCCTACCTTACATAACACTTCTGGCGGAAACTCGTTTTACAACACGAAACATGGTGATGCGTTTACGTCTTTTCCCACCGGGCGAGTTGGCCATGCGGTTAGAGGCGCGCGGCCCTGAGCTTGAATCCGGGAGATAGTGGGTTCGAATCCCACTGTCTGCAGCCCTGAAGATGGCTTTCCGTAGTTTCCCATTTTCACACCAGGCAAATGCTGGGGCTGTACTTTAATTAAGACCAGGGCCGCCTCCTTCCCATTCCTAGCCCTTTCCTATCCCATCGTCGCCTTAAGACCTGTCTGTGTCGGTGCGACGTAATTTCACTAGCAATAAAAAAAGTTATTTACGACTTAGGCCTATTAACTTATCGTGTCCTATTAGTACCAGGAGTGTCCGAGGACGTGTTCGGCTTGCCTGGTGCAGGTATTTCTACCTGACTCCCTTGGGCGGCCTGCGCGTCTGGATGTGGGATTATGATAATCAAGTAGGGAGAGATGAAACTCGGTTTCGGCATGTAGCCTACTCCTCTTGAATAATACCAAGGGGTCTGCTCAATGCTTTACGTCGCCATCCAGCCTGCGCGTTTGAATTTGAATCCCGGCTTTTGGCATACAATCTAGTGATTAGAAACTGTCTACCACCAACTTTCCTGCCCTGCCGGCCAACATTCTGATGGTGATTTTTTTTTCATCCAGGCTAAGTGGCTCAGACGGCTCAGACGGTTGAGATGCTGGTCTTCCGACTCCAGCTTGGCAGGGTCGATCCTGGCTCAGTCCGGTGGTATTTGAACGTGCTCAAATACGTCAGCTTTGTGTCGGTGGATTTACTGGCACGTAAAATAAGACCTGCGGGACTAAATTCCAGCACCTCGGCGTCTCCTCAAAACATAAAAGTAGTTACTAGGACGTAAAGCCAGCAACATTATTATATTTTTCTTTCGACCAACTGCACTCGAACCTGCTAACAACGTTGTCAGACCTTTATTTTAGAAAAGACCAAGTTAGCTACTTATAAGCAATCTGCCACTTGGTGACAGCCCTTAATGCAGATCAATTGTAAGTGATTGATGGGTCGCATGCGGCACGATGCTTTTCCGCTTGGTCGCTATTGGCACGATAATGGCCGGGTCGCATCCGGCACGGTCGCATCTGGCACGTAACCGCTGACTCAATTGCATTCCATCTTCCGCATTACGTCAAGCTGGTGTCAGAACACGAACTTGAGTGACGTTTCCGTATGTGCGGGCAGGTAGGCCTACATCAGGCGACTAGTTACGCCACTATTCGCCAACGCCTAATACTGCAATGCCCCTTCACGCATTTGAGCAACTAGTTGCGCCACTAGTCGCCCACGGCTTAATAGCGGGCTTACGCATGCTGCGCCTGAGGGACAAACCGTTGAATTTTGGAGCGGTTATTTGCGTTCGACTATGCGGCGCAAATGTCCACGTTTCTTGCAAGCCAAGGTCCCTATCATGTTGCATGGCAACGTACGTTGTCATGTCGCAAACAATGCCAAGCTCTTATTGCAACGGTGGCATTGGAAGGTCTCGGAACACCCTCCGTACTGAGCAAACATGAGTTATTGTGACTTCGACCTGTTTCCGAACTTGAAGGAATCCTTTCGAGGCCACCGATTTCCTGACGTGGCATCTGTACTCCGCATAGTAGAGCGCTCCGTCGCTGCCATCAACAGAGAACGCTTTGCCAAAGGTCCCCAACGGCTTCCCGACATTTGGCAAGAACTAGCCACAAGGAAGGAATTTAATGCAATTGTACTTGTTCGATCATTAAATATTTCGTTCTGGGCCGATGACCTTCGATGTTAGGCCCCTTTAAACAACAAGCATCATCAAGCACAACAAATATTTCGTTCTATCAATATTACCACTACATTATCAACAACCCGCGTAGAAATGAAAAGCACAGGATAGGGTGGCATTAAACCTATCTATGCTCTGATCATCCAAACAACAACGACATAAACAGGCATAACTCATAAATGACTGACCATAGAGACGTTTTGTTTTGTATTGTTTTATATCATCACCATGTCCGACTCGTTGGCTGAACGGTCAGCGTACTGGCCTTCGGTTCAGAGGGTCCCGGGTTCGATTCCCGGCCGGGTCGGGGATTTTAACCTTAATTGGTTAATTCCAATGGCACGGGGGCTGGGTGTATGTGTTGTCTTCATCATCATTTCATCCTCATCACGGCGCGCAGGGAGTCAAATGGAAAGACCTGCACCTGAGGAGCCGAATCCGTCCTGGGATATCCCGGCACTAAAAACCATACGACATTTCATTTCATCACCACGACGTGAAATTTAAGAATGCAAATTTCAATAGACAGAGCTGTAGTTGGTACTTACTTGTAGCCAATGTCGCTCCAGTTACGTTTATCCTGATGAAATGTCTGCATGCTGCGCATATCCTGTGCGCATTTCTCACTGGTGGCGCAGAAAACTGGATCGTACGTGTGATGTATAACTACATAGGGCACTGGAAGTGACAGCGGTTCGGGTGTCAGTTTAGGAGGCTTCGCATCCCATTCCTTTCGAGTTACTATCGCTGGACAGTTGGAACGCACTGCGAAGAGAAGGAGCAGAATTAGATTATTACAGGGAGTTCCACATTTTAATGCTGAAAATATTTCTTAACAGACAAAGTAGAGGTCTCCATAAGATGAAAAATGTAAAATTAAGCAACTCAACTGTGCCAAAAGCTGAAGGGCTGAAGGGCCCGGAAAGGTTTCAAATTGTGAGTCTTGGATATCTCTATCAAAAAAAAAGAAACAAAAAAAAAGAAAATCGCTTCCGGCCTAAATGCAGTTCCGGAAAAGCGGCCTAATCGTTTGTTTCTTGGCTGGTTTCTTTTTTATTCAAATCCTAGCCAAATTAACTTAATTACATAATTCTTTCTGTAATACTCCCAGGCGGTTTTTTTAAATGTCCACACCGGATGTAGTTATAAGGGCTTAAGTGAAACTCTGCATTGCCTCGCTCGTAGTGGTACTTAAGTGAAACAATTAATTGACTCACATTAGCGCTCGTAGTGGTGGAAAAAGGCAAACTGCTAACCTAATCGACCGGATAACGATGATTAAGGAAAGGATTGTAATTTTTAGGAACAAATAAAGAATATATTCTCATATTTCATTATATTTTATTTACCTAAAATTCATAGCTCATATCCCTATGATATTTTCAACATTGAGTTGATTGCCTGAAGGGCTAGAACTGCGGATTTTTGATCAATCAATCAATCATTCAATCAATCAATCAATCAATCAATCAATCAATCAGTTAATCCTGGTCTGCATTTAGAGCAGTCGCCCAGGTGTCAGATTCTCTAAATGTTATTTTCCTAGCCTTTTCTTAAATGATTGCAAAGAAATTGCAAATTTATTGAACATCTCCCTTGGTAAATTATTATTCCAATCCCTAACTCCTCTCACTGTAAACGAATATACGACCCAATTTCTGCTCTTCAATTACAACTTTATCTTTATAGTTTGATCTTTCATACTATTAAAAACTTCATTCAAGCTTATTCATCCAATAATGTCATTTCAAGTCCCTGACAGCTCGGAACATAGCGCTTAGTCGAGCAGCTCGTCTCCTTTCTCCCAAGTCTTCGCAACCCCAAGTTCACTTCATTCTTGTAACACTACTCTCGGAGATTTCTCCGAAAACTGTAAATGTAGTTAGTGAGACGTAAAACGAATAGCCTTATTATCATTATTATTATTATTATTATTATTATTATTATTATTATTATTATTATTATTATTATTATTATTATTATACAATTATTCCTGAGCGAGCTGGCCGTGCGGTTAGAGACGCGCACCTGGGAGCTTGTATTCGGAAGATAGTACGTTCGAACCCTACTGTCGGCAGCCCTGAATATGGTTTTCCGTAGTTTCCTATTTCCACACCAGATAATGCAGGGGCTGTGCCCTAATTAAGGCCATGGTCGCTTCCTTCCCACCCCTAATCCTTTCCTATCCCATCGTCGCCATAAGACCTATCTGTGTCGGTGTGACGTAAAACAAATTGTAATATTCTCTCTCCCATACTGCTTAGTTTTTCGCAGTTTTCTCCCCTGCCCCCCTCCCCGCCCATTTTTTACTTCACGGGTTTGCTTTACGTCGCACCGGCACAGATATGTCTTAGGGCAACGATGGTATAGGAAAGGGCTAGGAGTGCGAAGGAAGCGGCCAAGTGAAAATCGGAAACCACGGTAAACCATCTTCAAGGCTACTGACAGTGGAGTTTCAACCCACTATCTCCCGAATGCAAGTTCACAGCCGCCCAACCCTAATCGCACAGCCAACTCACTTGCCATTTATGATGATGATGATTATTATTATTATTATTATTATTATTATTATTATTATTATCATTGAAAGCGAAAACCTACAACGTGTTTTCCAGTCATTCGACCGGGTCAAGAATGGAATGAAGGAAGCCCCTCTCTTGTGGCGAAGATAGGAATTGTGCCGGCTGCCGAAGCCTGTCACACTCCTGATTAATGATTAATGACTGACAGATGAAATGAAATGATAGTAGAGAGTGTTGCTGGAATGAAAGATGACAGGAAAAACCGAAGTACCCGGAGAAAAACCTGTCGCGCCTCCGCTTTGTCCAGCACAAATCTCACATGGAGTGACCGGGATTTGAACCACGGAACCCAGCGGTGAGAGACCAACGCGCTGCCGCCTGAGCCACGGAGGCTATTAATAATAATAATAATAATAATAATAATAATAATAATAATAATAATAATAATAATAATAATAATAATAATAATGTTATCGGATACCACACCCGGAAAAAATGGTTCTGCTTTCCTTTGGATATTCTCGAATCAAGTAATAATGGCGAGAGATCCAACACTGAGACCGAATTCTAACTGAGGTCTTAACACTGACTTTTTGTTGGGTCTCTGGGGAGAAAGGTGTTGATGATAATTGTATTAACAAGAAGTACAACTGGCAACCATCTTCTATTGACACTAATCAGAGGAAAAAATGGAAGGGATCCGACACTCAGAAAAATGGAGATGTCGACCAAATAAAGACGAAGGGCATGAAAATGAAAGACTACCTAGGCCTCGATTGCCATAATACCGTCGGAGTCGGACAAAACAAAAGTTGACCAAGGTGTACAGTAGGTCTGATAGGATAGATGGAAGTGAGGAGCCTGGCACAAGTAAGTGGAAGCAATGCCAGGACTCAGCTAAGGGCCCCGTGGTCGCCAACCCACGCTGCAAAGTTCAGAGTCCCTGGGGCTTTTAAATAACCTCCATCCGATTATTTAAATATTTGTATAAATAATCGAATAAAATAATGGAATGAGTTTCAAATATTATTCAGTTGTATCGCATAGCATCATCGGATGCATCAGGAATATATATATTTCTTAAGTGTGTCGCATGGATAATTGATTGAAATAAGCGAATAAACAGACTCGTACGAAAAAACAGAAATACGTCCTTTTTTTTTTTTTCAAATGTGGGCTCGTGGACGCGTGATGCAGTATATTAAGGAATGTTATGTAATGGCATCTGAATGCATGACTTATTCATACGTGCGGAGCATGAGTTATTATTATTATTTTCGGAAGTCTTATCGGAGATCGTTCGTCCTATATACCCACACATTTACTGTAAGAGAATGGAGATAGGTAGTTTTAATTTCCTTGTGATGAGATTGATGAGGTGATGACAACATTAGTTATTTCAAAAGCATTCACTATTCAATTGCCTCAATCATTCGAGTGGAAATTCAAATGAATAACCAGAAAAATAATCGAATCAAAAAGAATAATCGAATAATCAAATAAGCGAGTATTTGTATTCCCATCACTAGTGCAAACAAGGTGTTCTAATTTAGTCGAAAAAAGTCCAAAACAATGTGTAAATATTAAATGTAAATATTCGTACAAACATGACCAAAACCAATTTTACATCATATATAAGGACACAAAATTCACTCATGTTAACATGTATTACAAATCTGTCTAAAACGAGGCACAGAGCACAGTGTTATTGAAATCGCACGTCCAAAAACTGCATGCTAATAGTTCAACAGTCACCAGATTCTTTCTTAAGCTCCCGATTTGTGCAGTGTAGGAACCCTACGATCTATGGTGTGAATTGAGGAACCACATAGAACCAATCTTTACAGACGAAACGTTCGCTTTTTCTTGTTTAATTTCTTTAGGAATTATTTATTTGATAGTACGAAGGTGCACAGGCTGAGCGCAATTACGTTCCTTGATGACATATAGGGTTTAAACTGTAAATGCATCAAACAAAAATAATAACAATAGTATCAATAATAGCAAGAAGGAAAAGAAGAAAACTAATAAGCAGAATACAATTTAAAATTATTACTACAAATGAAAAACATAATAATATAGGCTATACATCAGCCATAGAAAATTACTAAACAAAGTTAAAAAAGAACACAAACAAAAAACAAAAACAAAAAACAAAAAAGCAAAAAGGAACTTAATAATGTTTTTGATTTAGTAAAAATAATAACCTTTATTTGCTTATTGAATAACCTAGCGCTAGCAAATAAATCAACATATGCACTAATTGAATTATAAACCGATAATGTTTTAACTAGTTGTGAATTAGAGTGATGTACGCTCGGAATGCGAAATAGTACTTGCTGTCGTGATGTTACTTGTGGTACGTGAAATGGGATGCAGGTAAGTAACTTTTGACAGTCATTTTTTCCATTCAAAATTTTCCTCAATATCTGTAACGAAATTAATGTTCTCCTGTTTTTCAAAGACGTGAAATTGAACAAATTTCTTAAATAGTGGATTGAAATGCCAAATGGACAAAACATATTGAAAGTTTTATGACACAAATATCTCAGAAATTTATTTTGTACAGTTTCAATGTGACGCATTTGGTCCTTATAAAGGAATAAAAGGAATAAAAATAAAGGATCCATAAAAGTATTTAACAAGTGGGTAAAGGTGCTGACATTTAAAAAAGGTGCAAAAATAGGTGCTCCCATTGAGAAAAGGTGTAAAAAAGAGCAATTAAAACAAAGTTAGTGGGTGTTCATTTTATGTTTTTCTTGCAAGACAAGGTAATTTGGGCATTTTAAAGTGAAAATTATTAAGGTGCAGCATCTGAAATTCTTATCTTTGCTGATGACCTACACCTACACCTTTTCTCAATGGGAGCACCTATTTTTGCACCTTTTTTTAAATGTCAGCACCTTTACCCACTTGTTTAATACAAAACAAAGGAGATACGTGGAGTGTTACAAATGTCTGTCACACCAGGAAAGCGCCACAACATGACAAATATTCCACGGTAAATTGAACCTGAGAATTTGTTGTGTCGCCAGAATGACGTCAACCTCTCATTCGAGTGTATATCCGGAGAAGTGCTGTATATATTTTTTGTTGTCGTATCATAGTTTCATAATACATGTTTGTAAGCACACGGAGAGGACTTAAAAGTCTGATGATATTCAGCAGGGAATGGATTTCTTTGTAAATACAATCATATATATTCAGGGAAGTAAAATTAACTAGCTGAAACCCGTCGAGACAATGCGGTCAGTGAGATGAACATTTATTGAAGAATTTCCTTATACACGTCATTCCTTGTACTTCAAACCATTTTCTTTACGTTGCACCGACCAGATAGATCTTATGGCGACGGTGGGATAGAAAATGGCTAGAAGTGGGAAGGAAGCGTCCGTGGTCTTAACTAAGGTACAGCCCCAACCCTATGCGGAGGTTTGTAATCACTATTGTGTGTTTCTGAGTTGCTTGGTAATGTGGTGTGTGCTCTGAATATGAAGTGGAGGGTGTTGGGACATACACAAACAAACCGTCCGCGAGTCAGAAGAATTAATTACACGGCGATTGAAATCGCCGATCGGACCGGGAATCGAACCTCGGACCCTCCGAACTGAAGGCCTCAACGCTGGCCATTCAGCCATGGAGTCGAACAATGAATGTCTGCACTGACATTCTTAAAGAGTCGTGGAATTTCTGTGGGTCTTTCTTCACTTTCTGGTATAAATGGTGGAATTCACCGCATTTCTTCCTTCTCTTATTAATTTGATGTGAGCTGAACTTTCTGTCAGAACTTTAAATCAAGTACAATTTGCTTGCTACCGTAAGTTCATCATCACTACTGTACTTAATCATTATACACACAGATAACTACGAACATTTGCATACAAATTAAATTAAATTTAAATAACACAACGCGATCTTCTCATGAATGCTGCACGATCATGACTGGTTGGAAAACGTTTCCTCGTTAATGAAGAAAGAGCAAGGGTCCCCCACCCGGTATGTGCGTCTTTGAATGATGAGTGATGAGCTAAGACCGACTCCAATTCTCAGACCGTAATATTAAAAAAACATGGCGGCCGAAGTAGCCGGATTGCTGGTATTGGCTAACACGAAAATATCACGTACATATTACACAAACAGCGGTAATTTAACATGATACATATAACACCATAGGGAAAATCACTTTTACACATGTGAAAACGCTTCGCCAACAAGTACGCACCACATATAATCAACTAAAATTACATATATTCTAATAGGAAAAAGAACAAGCTGAATATTTCGAAATTTTTTTGGTCAAATAACGTTTTCCCTTAGATTTCACTTCTCTGGATAGACGAAAATACATGATAAAACTGTTAAAATGATATTTATAACTTCATTTTGAATGTTTAAAAATAAATTGAGGTGTGAAATTCCTCAATTTATTCTGTCTCATGAGAACTATGAACCAAAATTTGTTGCCTTAGTTTTGAAGTGGTGGACAATTTCGAACGTTCAGCATCCACTGAAAGGGAAGTACACCCGAAATAATAATGTTAATTGCTTTACGTCCCACTAACTACTTTTTTACGGTTTTTGGAGTCGCCGAAGTGCCGGAATTTAGTCCCGGATGAGTTCTTTTACGTGCCAATAAATCTACCGACACGAGGCTGACGTTTTTAAGCACCTTCAGATACCACCGGACTGAGCCAGGATCGAACCTGCCAGAAAGCCAGCGCCTTAACCGTCTGAGCCACTTAGCCCAAGTACACCCGAAATGATTACGTTAACCCATTGAATGGCCCTGGTAATGCTAATATAATGTTGACATATGGTATATCAGCACTTCACCACACAATGATGGTAATCTTATTAACGAAAGGTTCAGACACTAAATATATTATAGGTTTTTGCCAATTAAATTGCATGAGTGCACAAAACTCTATTGAATCTAAACATTGATATTTAACCACATGGACGAGCTTCAGTTCAGTGGTAGTCTGCTTGATATTAGATAACCACAACATGAATCGGAAGGTGTTAGTAGTACAAAACCCAGCGTTACAAAACCAGTTAATTCTTCCAAGTCACTATTTCTTCTGTGTAACTGTATACAGATTGCACCACCTTCACACGTATACGTTTTGTTATACTCCAAGTTCCAGCCAAACATTTCCGCAGGCAAGCACAGATTATTGTAAAATACACTTGCATCTAAATCACTGGACACTTTGAAGCACACAGACACCGACGGAATATCACAATATCCGTTATATTCTATCTAAATTAATATTCTTCGAGGAACACGAATAGGTTCACCGTTTGGAATTATAGAAGTCTTCCCTAACCTCAGACTTATTCTCAAAACGATGTATGCACACTACAGTTTTGTCATCGACTTAAAAATAATCACGATGTATATTCCTAATCCATTTCTCTTTTAATGTTTTATTCCGCAGAAAACTTAAGAATAATTGTATGAGACGCATTGCCACAGTTAGACTTAAACCTGGTTCACAACACGATCAAAACAAGCACATTCTCACAATGCTGAGTATAATTACAGATCCTAAGCGTCCACTAACATTTATCGTCAACTTTCACCGACTACATACGATAACAAAAAACCAAACCAAACCCACGTTGCCAACATACTGGAATTGCCATCTTTGAACGACCGAGAGTAGCATTAACGTCTGAAGACTGTAGTCTGTCTTGAATTAACCGGCGCGGAAGTTATTTTATGTTCTTTTTTTCAATAGCTGCTAGAACAGAAATAACAATCAACATACGATCAGTACAGAAATTATATATACATCTTGTAGGTATTCCTTCATTTCGTATCAAATCCGATGAGCTTAACGAAACGCTTGTCCAACCCTTCTCTACGGGGTCGTGTATGAGGTGAGATGAATATGTCGTGGCGGGTTTTATCACCGGTTGCCCTTCCTGACGTCAATCTCCATTAGAGGAGTTAATGAGATGAAATGAATGACGTGATATATGATAGTAGGAAGGGAGAGGGTGAAACCCGGTGCCGGCACGTAGCCTACTCCTGTGGGGTCTGCTCAAGGCTTAATGTCCCCATCCGACGGACGAATCACCACCAACACAGTCATATGCCCTCACTCCGTATGAACACTGCGGAGAGGTTGGGAATTTAATCCAGGCTTTTGGCACGCAATCTAGTCATTAGAAATTGTATACCTGTCGGCCAACATTCTGATGGTGAACATTTTTCAACCAACGGGACTCGAACCGGCTAACCACGGTGTCAGACCGTTTAGGAGCTTAGCAATGAAATATTTGATATGTAAATGACAACTAACCATAAAGCAACACACAACACACACGCTTGTTGACACATCATTAGTTCCCAGATCTTTAATTTCATCCTGAGTTATCATATGGCCATCAATATGACTGATATTACTTGTGGCAGTTATAAAGACCAGAAAATGCCTTGTCATTATTGTGGTAAACAGTACAAAGGACTTGAAATCCATATTAGCAAAGCCCATGCAGAAGAATGTCGTGAAACCCTTGTAAATACGACCTCTCTGACTCCTACACCTGACCCAAATGTAGGCTTGGAAGATGTTGACTCATCTTTTACATCGCCCCATTTACAAGAACCCGATGAACGTGGAGACGTAAATAGTACATATGAGGGGGGAATGAGGAGAGGAATTGATGTACACTTAAGGTGCGCACATCCCGACCAGAGCGTGATATCAAACACGCACATCGTGTTTTATGCAACCGAACAACATTCGATATTAACACCTATCGAACGTGTTGGTACCCAAACGAGTCCGACTGCGCATGCGTGCCTACCCCGTTCTACCTCCCCTATCGTGCCACATGCTCAGCGCTCTCACGGTTCACGCGGCCTTGAAGTACTGGCGAGCGTACTGACCAATGAGAATGCTACGATTTTTCTTTCATAATTAAAAAATATACGGCAGGAATTGTTTATCCTTTTTAAAGACACTCTGAGAAACAAGCGATTATAGGCTTTTTTCGGAACTGCATTTAGGCTGGAAGTGACTTAGTTTGATAGAGCTACCTAAGACTCTCAATTTGAAATAGGGGCCCTTTAGCCCTTCAACTTTCAACACAATTGAGGAAATTAGTTAATTTTACGTTTTTCATAGTGTGGGGACCCGTACTTTGTCTTAAAGAAATGTTTTTAACATTAAAATATAAAGCAGTTATGAGAAACAATATATCATAAAGTATACATAAGTTCACTGGACAAAAAAATGGTCACCCCTGGAGAAATCATTACAGGAATCATTTAATGCCATGTAACTCTGCCTGTGGACGTTTTAACCGCCTGGATTCGGGTAAGGAGTGAGTCTACAAGGTTGTGCAGATACGTCGTATCCAAGTTAAGCCAGTTGCAGAGGATTTGATCGCGCAGTTCCACCAAATTTTGGGGATGCTGTTGTCGGGCGTTTTACCCGCTGTTCCAATATGTCCCACAGATTTTCAATGGGGTTCAAGACAGGCATTTTGCAGGCTAATCCAGATGTAATATGCTGGGAAAGTGTCCATAAACCAGTCACATTTGCGTCCGGCCCGATGAACTTTGTTATTGTCACCTTGAAAAATCGCCGCATCAATAGCATACTCATCATGCAGATGTTGACTGAAACGTAACACCTGAAATACATGAAGAACGTACAGTAGCATCACTAGAATTACTCAGAACAACCCCTGGCCTAAGTGAAGATAAATTTGTAACAAACACCTTCATTAGTGGCATTTTCCAAGACATACAGCTGAAGTGATTTGGCTCAGCTGCCAGTTCTTCTGTTGATATGCAGGAAGAAGAGAAATAATATGACAGAAGATTCGACAAATCATTAATATAAACAGGAATGAGAAATAGTCCGAAAGCAGGACCCTGTAGCACACAATATACAGCAATCTTGTCTGTTTTGTTGTCTCTGTGCTCATTTTCCCAACTTGTTTTACGATGAACGGAAGTTCTGCTTTTTCCTGTGCATCCTGAGGTCATTTACCTTCGTCTGATTTACCTGCGGCTGATGGCACTCCAAACATGCCCGTTTATTAAACATGTGGCGTACGCATTATTGTTTATGAGTAAATGACACGTACTTTTGACAAGCACCGCTATGCCTGTGCAATGCTCTGAATTTAATCAAAGCATTTTATACACTGTCACAATACATCCTAATTTATAAATTATGGATGGTATAAGTGGTTCATATCTCTCTTTAATTCGATCCTATTTAATTAGTAAGTGTCAAATTGTATGAGTGACTCTCAGAGACCAGAACCACTGTATATAGTGTGCCCCAGGGTTCTGTTTACGGACCGTTTCTCTTTTCTGTTTACGTGAGGGACTTCTCGGATCTTCTGTTCTATAAAACAGTACGGTATTCCGAAGATACGAATTTTAGTACCGTCGATGTTAATCTAGAAAAAAAGTAAAGAGTAAAACTCATGATATGAGAGTACTGTACTCTTGTTGCATCAGAATAAGCTTACTGTGAATCATATTAAAACGAATGCGGGCAAGAGTATTGTGGAAGATCTAATTCACAACCATGGAAAGGAAGGTTAGTTTGACAAAAATTTCTGAAAAGAAAAGAGGAAAAAGCCATCACCGATTTCAAGAATACTCAGACGGAAATCACCGGGTGAGTTGGCCGTGCGGTGAGGGGCACGCGGCTGTGAGCTTGCATCTGGGAGATAGTTGGTTCGAATCCCACTGTCGGCAGCCCTGAAGATGGTTTTCCGTGGTTTCCCATTTTCACACCAGGAAAATGCTGGGGCTGTACCTTGATTATGGCCACGGCGCTTCCTTCCAACTCCTAGGCCTTTTCTATTCCATCGTCGCCATAAGACCTATCTGTGTCGGTGCGACGTAAAGCTACTAGCAAAAAAAAAAATCATAAATCGGCAAACATCTGAAACATTTCTTTACTCTACTCACTACCGCCTGCGTCACAGGTTGAAGACTGCTTCAATAACAACTTGATGAAACATGAAGCAAATACACAAGAAGTTGGGAAATGTTTTTATTATGTATGTGATAATTACATGAATGAATTTGACTTTCCTCCTGAAATGTAAACTAATATTGGTAATACATAGACCGGACTAGAAACTACTGTGAATCCCTCCATGCAAAATTCAACTAGGAATATAATGCTCCCCATCCTAACATATGTCATTTAGTGGAGGTTTTGATGGGAATTCAAGCTGACACGTACATAAACCTTCGAAACAGTAGTGAAATAAGAAAATCGAAGAAACGGAACACGCTCGGTATAATGACTCAGATAGCCATTAATGAGTACCAGGGGAAGTAGTGGGTTTGAATCCCACTGTCGGCAACCCTGAAGATGGTTTTACGTGGTTTCCCATTTTCACACCAGGCAAATGATGTACCTTAATGAAGGCCACGGTCGCTTCCTTTCAACTCCTGGGCCTTTACTATCCCATCGTCGCCATAAGACCTATCTGTGGCGCTCCGACGTAAAGCCACTAGCAAATGACCACCAGGACGGTAAGATCATTAAGGGTACGAGCATGCCGAGTGGATTACTCCTCTCTCAGTGCTCATAGCAGTGCTCTTCACTCATCACTCATCATTCAAAGGCGCACATACCGGGTAGGAGACCCTCGCTCTTTCTTCATTAATGAGGAAAAGTTTTCCATCCAGTTATGATTGTGCAGTATACACGAGAAGATAGGGTTGTGTTCTTTAAATGTAATTTTGTTTCGTGAAAATGTTCATACTCCTCTGTATACATAATAGTACTGGGCGAGTTGACCGTGCGGTTAGGAGCGTGCAGCTGTGAGCTTGCATCCGGGAGATAGTGGGTTCGAATCCCACTGTCGGCAGCCCTGAAGATAGTTTTCCGCGGTTTCCCATTTTCACACAAGGCAAATGTTGGGGCTGTACCTTAATTAAGGCCACGGACGCTTCCTTCCCATTCCTAGGCCTCTCCTATCCCATCGTCGCCATAAGACCTATCTGTGTCGGTGCGACGTAAAGCAAAATAGCATACATAATAGTTAAGTATAGTAGCAGAAGGGATGATGAACATATGATAGGAAGCAAACTGTACTTGATTTCAAGTTCTGACAGAAGATACAGCGCACATCCAATTAATAAGAGAAGGCAGAGTTTGGGTGAATTCCATCATTTATACCAAGAAGTGAAGAAAGACCCACAGAAATGTCACGACTATTTAAGAATGTCAATGCAGACATTTCAGTATACGACTCCTTGGCTGAATGGCCAACGTTGATCCCTTCGGTTCAGTGAATCCCGGGTTCGATTCCCGGCTGGGTCGGAGATTTTATTGGCGACATTAATTCTTCTGGCTCGGGGACTGGTTACTTGCGTTTGTTCCAACACTCTCCTCTTCATACTCAGACAACACACCATACTACAAACTACCACCGAAACACGCAATAGTAATTACATCCCTCCACATAAGGTTGACGTCAGGAAAGGCATCCATCCGTAAAACAGCGTCAGTCAACATGTGTGATGCGATTCGCATCCGCGGCCCCACAGGGTGTGGCAAAAGGCGGTAGAAAAAGAAGAAGAATGCAGACATTTGCTGAAAGGAATTGAAGGCAATATGAAACCACGGAAGTACAGCAGCTATCATGTCAGTCATATTTGCATTGAAGAAGAACTGGTCATTACAATAACGTAAGCAGTAGTAATATAATATTATCCTCCACTTAAATAAAGCAATCTGTACTTCATCGAAAGATTAAATTTACCGAGTATAAAGATAATATTCAACATGGATATTTTACCTTCAGTGAACGCAGGCCGATAATATTATGAGTAGGCGGCCGTGGCCTTGAGCCAACCAATCACAGAACAGCGCTCAAGAAGCACATCGCTCCAAAATCAAACCGATTTGATTCTTGAGGGAGGAGCGGAGAGAAGAGGGATGAGTGAAGTGCCGGCATGAACGCTACTATTGAAATGTATGGGTTTGTTTTGCATCTCTCAGCTTCCTGTGTGAAGACACAGGAGTGATGAGCGCTGAGCGAGGAGTAATCCACTCGGCATGTTCGTACCCTAACTGCAGTAAATGGAAACGTACTTACTTTAACAATATTAACCATGGCAACTATTTACCTGAATCATCAGACGCCTGTTAAGTTTTAAATACTATTTTCAGAAAATCAGTGAACAGGGAAAGTCACACAACACTACAACACTGAGAAAAATCAAGCAGTAAACCTGTTGAACTGTGTAATTATATTGCATTTTCTTAATGAAGAACAAGAATTTTACTTCAAAAAATCGAAATACTGTCATTCCCATCCAAGCTGAAACCCTGTACCTTTGCATATTGTAACACAGAAATTATAACGTGTCAGTTTTCTTTGAATGAATAAATATAAGGAAACAAAACTGACTCTTTATATCTAGCGCAGTGTAAATTAAATCGGAATATATTGAAAAGGTTGGTTTTCTTGCCATTACAGCGCTTTTAAAAATAATACTGTACCCCAATTAATATTCCGCTGAGTAGTGGAGGAGAGTTTCGTTGTCACAATCGAACGCCAATGCTCCTTCACTTCCCTGCAAAGTGTTTTCGCTCTCTCGCTTCACTGTGACGTATGCTTACTACGTAAGCTGCCCGCATTTACGTCACGCCAGCCCGGCCGCACTGGGCTAGCCTCAACGGACACCCCGCTGAGCACCTCTGATGTAGAGCATGTAAGGAATGGGGAATCATTATTTGGTAACAAAGTGACTCACACATCAAATAAGTTGAATGATTTGTTTACTAGAAGATTTAAGGTCTGCGAAAATGATTTTAAACATTTCTATGAGATTTGCGTTATCTATAAAAATTGTTTGATTTTAGCAATGTTAATATTTTAATATTGATGGATTGTATAATTCTACAAAACTCGCCTCACTTATCAAGTTTTTAAAGTTAGTGGAAACACTATTTTTGAGAAAAAGTTCGATATGGATGGCGTGTGGTCAGAAGTTGTTGAAATACTCAACAATACCAGAGAGGCGGGTGTACAGGGTCTCGCTTATAAACTTAGACCGTCCAGCGGCGTTTCTACTCTTCGAGACCTAAGCAGCTGTACTGGAGGCGCGCGCATAGTGCTTGACCTTGCAAGGAGCCTGCGCGTGTTCGACCTGGCAAGCATGAGTCGCCAGTCTGAATCTCATCTGTTAACATGGTGAGACAGTTATAATTACCACACCGTGTTTTCGTATGTACAAGTTATTTTAAGTACAAGTCGGCTCGACGAGTACGCGATGCATTTGTTCCGCAATTTCCTGGTGAAGTGCCACCTTCATGAGCACAGATTCATGTAATTGTAAATAAATTTGAAACTTCAGGCTCAGTGCTCGATAAGAAACAAGCGCTCACACGAACAGTTTTAACAGAGGAAAACCTAGATGACTTTAGTGTGAATCTTGAACGGTCACCGAATGAATCACTCACAAAATTAGCACATCAATTAGGGATTTCAGTTTCTTCTGCACACAGAGCTACAAAGCTGATACACATCAAACCGTACAGGTTTATACGGGCCCATTGTTTAAAACCTGTTGATCCAGCCACAAGAGTGAGATATTGCGTGTGGTATCATGCTTCATTGAATGATCGTTTATTCGACCCACCGAAGCCGGATTTTGTGTACAGCTTCATCCGAAATATATTCTTTATTTACTAAATTTCGAGTACTTCCCTGCCATTGTTCCCACCTGTTTGTACCGGCGTAGTACGGGGAAAGGTGATACTCCCACGTGGCGCTTCCCAGGTGGCGGATAGGGGGGGGGGGTCCTAACCAGTTTACCGGCGGACTTGAGGGAAATAAAATTCTCGCGGACCAAACACAAAACCCTCCTGTGGGTGGGGGACGCAGAGGAAGAATACACCCACGGTATCCCCTGCCTGTTGTAAGAGGCGACTAAAAGGGGCGAGCAAGGGATGATCGAATTAGAACAATGAGACTACTTGTAATTAGGTTTGTGATTAGTAGCGACAGTGTGTGAATCAGGTTGGGTTTTACAGTACCTGTGATTAGTACCTCTATATGAGCGACACCATGGGTCTGCCTTGCCTATGATTAGTACCCACCGAGCTCGACAGCTGCAGTCGCTTAAGTGCGGCCAGTATCCAGTATTCGGGAGATAGTAGATTCGAACCCCACTGTCGGCAGCCCTGAAAATGGTTTTCCGTGGTTTCCCATTTTCACACCAGGTAAATGCTGGGGCTGTACCTTAATTAAGGCCACGGCCGCTTCCTTCCCACTCCTAGCCCTTTCCTGTCTCATCGTCGCCGTAAGATCTATCTGTGTCGGTGTGACGTAAAACAACTCGCAAAAAAAAAAAAAAAAAAAATAGTACCCGCTATGTGAGGAACACCACGGGATGGTACGAGTCCCTGTGGTTAGTACACTTACGTGATGGACACCATAGGTTTGCGTTGTCTGTAAATGGCACCGCAATGTGAGAAACACCACAGGTCTGTGTTACATGTGCGAATTTCATTACCTGTGAGTAGTACCATAATGTGTGGAATGCCGCGAGTCTACGCTACTCTTGATTAGTACCGCAACATGACAAATACCATGCCTCAACTTTCCTAGCAATAACTACCATTATGAGGGGTCGACGACCTGGATTGAACCCCTTTAGACAACAAGCCTCCTCGATTCACTACTGTGCTTATTAGAAGCAGTCCATTGGCCAGTAATACTATTGTTTAACGCTACTTTCTGGGAATGTGAGGCACTGCGGGTCGGATACACTAGTTGTTTTAAATTCATATCCATCCATTCATTCTTTGTCATGACGTCTTGAATTCTGGTCAGTGGAGAATTTTGGACTTTTAAACTGTCATTACATTTCGTCCCGTTTCGTACCATTAGGGGCCAATGACCTAGATGTTAGGCCCATTTAAACAACAAGCATCATCATAATCACAATCATTCTCGCTACTTTCATGTCTGTTACTTCTAACTTATGAATAAGATATCCTGAGTCCACCCAGCTTTCACTCCCGTAAAGCAAAGATGCTCTGAAATCAGACCGATATAAAGATAGTTTCGTCCGGGAGCTGACTTCCTTCTTACAGAATACTGTTGGTGGAAACTGGGGGCTCACTGCATTAGGTTTACTGGACGCTGATGCAATCCCACTTACTACATTACCACCCTCGGAGAAAACACATCCTAAATACTTGGAATTATCGACCTGTTCCAGCTTTGTATCCCCAATCTTACCTACTGACATCAGTTTAGTCTTAGAAAGGTTCATTTTCACACCATACTCATTGCCCCTATTTTCAAGTTGTAAAATATTAGACTGCAGGCTTTTGGCACAATCTGCCATTAAGACCAAGTCATCAGCTTACTACACTTCCACCTAACTGAATCCTTCCCTGCCACTTTATACCTTTCAGCAGATAATACATGTAAACTATGAAAAATAAAGGTGAATGATTGCAGCATTCTCTAACTGGAATATGCCAGGATTGTATGGGATTCAAAGTTCTATAAATAATTAAATTAATCGAAAGAATACAAATACACTTTGTAAGATTACTAAATCACCAAACACGTGGCTTGTAACCATTTATGGCTCCATACAAAAATTTACTAACCAGTGTCGGAATGACCAGCCTTGAAAATCAGAGAAAAATAATCGATGCCAAGTACCTGCATTAAACAATAGAATACAGTAGATAATATGAAATTGCTGTCCCTATTGATTTTTTTAATACCTCGCTTGCACTCAAGAGACAGCGCTTTAAATTGGTTTCATTTTTCAGTAACTACAAAACTATACTCTGTAACTGATACCGACTACCAAAAAAAAAAAAAAAGGAACAGAATTAAATAAAAGATATTAAAATAAAGTTTTTAAAAATTTCAAACTGCACAATTGATAAGCCTTGAGGTCGTTCGAAACTGAGTTGACATTGACAAACTTCTTACTGTATAAACATTGCTGTCCAATAAATGTTCAGCACAATTTGTACATAAACTGAAATATAATATTTTGGTATCAAGTTTCATTGCTGTAATTATTGTTCAATAATATGGTGCAGGTGTTTTGTGAGAAGCATGTCGCGGGGTTGTGAGAGGTAGTATCTTTTTTTTTGGGGGGGGGGGGGCAAGTCCATGAGAGTCCCGGGGCGAAAACTCTGCCCCTCTACTCATCTGTTTCAGTGAGTGCTAATGGGTCGGAAAAGTCTCTGATACTACACTGGCTGTGAGGCAGTATTTTCCTCTCATCAGAAAAGAAACCTCCCTCTTCGCTTGTGGAATAAATCAAATTTTGCGTCGGAGAGCTATTTTTGGGTGGGGGTGAAATTTTCTTCTTAACAAACGGCCCCTTTCAGGGGTTTGATTTATAAGTTATTTAGTGAGAGATGTGTTTAATAATTTGTAAAAGGCCGAAACAGATTCCTATTTCAAATTAAAACAGATCGTAAGTGAACTAAGGACCGCGATGTTTCAGACGAATCCGAGGCTTCTCGGTTCTTATGACCTGGTTCCGTTTCTGTGAGTTTCGACTTGACAGTTAACCGGAAGTCAGACTCTCGTGCGAAATTGTTACGAGTACAAACAGCTGATTCCCAACACACAACACGAACGGAAATGTGTTTACTCAAATATAAGTTCAGAATCAATTATTTTTGTAGCAAAATGCATAACTCACAAAAGATGAACAATAACACACAACATTTTATGATAAGGCTATAAGATATAAAAAAAAATCAATGCTCGAACAGATAAAACGCGAGAGAATGAAATGAAATTTCTATTCACCGTTTAAAATAGCTCGCGTTGCAGATAGATTCATTTTTTTCTAATGAAGGAAAAATTCCTGCGAAGGGAATATACCACTCATTTCAGAGTCGCTATCGGCGTTGTTATCGTCTGTTGAGGTTTCAGTCTCTTGGCTTTTTCATTCACCACGTAACTTGGGTACTATACCGCTTTTCACGAGAGTTTAATCCTGATGAAAATAAATAGGCGGAGCACCTAGCCTTTGCACGTGGACATAGTTGATTGGAAAAGCAACCGTCGCACTCACTCGACTGTGTGCGAGCTCGAAGGAAAGTAATACGTCGCATTTATCTTATTTTAGTTTATTACATTTAGAGAGTTTGGAAGAATACGTAATCAAATTAAAATATAGTTGTCATATATACCGATATATAAATGCTATACATATGCTTTTTTAAAATATAAAATAGGGATTAAATAACGAGAAATCAAGGCACAAGGCGTGGTGTAATACAGGAAGTCTTCTCATAGTGAGGGAAAGTCCCAAGCTGTACAGTGTGAAGATAAGGTCCGCAGCAGTCAGTGTCAGTATTCATAGTGAAGGAAATGGAGCAAGAGGTAGGACCATCGCGTGTAGCGAAGCACAAAAAGGGAAAACCGCTCAGAAGTGACCATAGGCAGTGCATTGTGAATGTGTTCAATAAACTAAGTGAACAGAATCCAGGCTTAGTCGTTTTTTTCAGAAATTCAGATCTTCGCACTGTTGTCGTATGCTGTACGTCCGAACACGAGACGTTGACGGGGTGGAGGTCGGTACTACACGCTCAGCGAATCACAACTCTTTCTTTGGCGGAGGCGTGGACATACCATGTTTACATCAGGATTAAACTCTCGTGAAAAGACATATAGGGCTTTTTGTTTCACCAGGTGCACGAGTTAACCTCCTTCCTTATGTTAGCACGAACCGAAATACTGTGCTCCTTCAACCGCTCAACTCATTACTTCTAGCCGCCAGTGTTGGTGCTTTGACATGAATGACCGAGTGAACTGACAAAGACCGCAGAAGAAACTGAACACAACACAATACACAGCTGATAGCGCGTGGTTACAGAAAACAACAGATCGACAATACTGGTAACCGAAACTAGAGTCTACTGCGCTTTATAGGAGCGATCGGCAGCCTATGATTGGCTGTTTATTAATTCACTTAGCCTCCGCCAAAAGGCAGCGCTCAAATGTCAAGTCGAAACTCATAAGAACTGTGCTGTGTTACACTCGGTACAACAAACTGCTGTTAGGTCCGACCAAGTGGCGATTCCTCAACGTACAATTTTTTTAAATTTCAACTGCTGCTACAGAACCGCCCTGATCATTTCTATGCTGCGTGGCATTAATATATTATTTTTTATTTATTTGCGAGAAGTAGGTGGGGCCCCTTAAAGGCCCGGACCCGCATGTATTACGCCCCTTATTACAAACAAGCACTTACATTACTTTAGGGGATAGCTGCCTCTGTGGGTCCGTGGTAGAGTGTCGGCCTCCGGATCCCAAGATAGCGGGTTCAAACCCGGCAGAGGTAGTCGGATTTTTGAAGGGCGGAAAAAAGTCCATTCGACACTCCATGTCGTACGATGTCGGCATGTAAAAGATCTCTGGTGATACATTTGGTATTTACCCGACAAAATTAATTAAATCTCAGCCATAGACGCCCAAGAGAGATCCGGTTTACTCTAGGTCCGCTAGATGGCAGACAGAGTAAACCGGAACGTCGAAATTGACGAGCAGACAGCCAGATGGCGTCAAATCGAAATGTCTGCAAACGGTAGCTGAGGCCATACGATTATTATTATTATTTATTACTTTAGGGGATATGACTATATTTATTAAACACAAAAAGAAAGCTCTGGGGGTTAAAATTAATGTAAGAAAATGTGACACACGCAGATACAGTACTACGAATTGCTCAAGACGTTAAAGGACTCAGGTTCACCCGTCGAATTGACATGCCAGTCTCCAAAGACCATCAAAAGGGCTTTATTAATAGATGCGACGATCAGATTCGAGACATCCGAAACACAACCCAATGAGGTACATGAGGAAAAGACAACATCTGAAAAACCATCCCAATCTATCAGTAAGAACACTGGCTGGATGATATCGAAGTCACAGGATTAATGGTTGGCGCTAGAGGAACCAACCAATCCTCTCTTTTTCGTCCAGTTCTTCAAATCAGTTAACGTCCGGCTCCATGACTAAATGGTTAGCATGCTGGCCTTTGGTCACAGGGATTCCGGGCTCGATTCCCGGCAGGTTCGGGAATTTTAACCATTATTGGTTAATTTCGCTGGCACGAGGGCTGGGTGCGTGTATTGTCTTCATCATCATTTCATCCTCATCAGGTCGCCTACGGGAGTCAAATAGAAAGACCTGCACATGGCGAGCCGAACATGTCCTCGGGGGCAATCTCCAGTTGGGGCAAGTCGAAATAAATAAACAATGAACATAAAAACAACACAATAATGCTACGGCGATATCGAAGCTGTCAAGAAAAAAGAAATTACAAGAAAACCGAGTGAGTTGGCTGTGCGGTTAGGGTCGACCAGCTGTGAACCTGCATTCGGGAGATAGTGGGTTCGAACCTCACTGTCGGCAGCCCTGAAAGTGGTTTCCCACTTTCACACCAGGCAAATGCAAGGGCTGTACTTTTCTTAAGGCCACGGGCGCATCCTTCCCCCTCCTAGCGTTATCTGTGTCGGTGCGACACAAAGCAAATAGAAAAAATGACACGCATAGAGAGCAGTCGTAGATTTTCCTCCACTTTGAAGACGAGAGAAAAATGAAAATCCACAGCCTGTTTCTAGTCATTCGACTGGGTCAGGAATGGAATGAATGAAGTCCCCATCTAGCGGCGAGGATAGGAATTGTGCCGGCTGCTGAAGCCTGTTGCACTCCTCTGGGGCAATGATTAATGAATGACGGATGAAATGAAATGATATTGGAGTGTGTTGGTGGAATGAATTATGACAGGGAAAACCGGAGTACCCGGAGAAAAAACCTGCCCTGCCTCCGCTTTGTCCACCACAAATCTCACATGGAGTGATCGGGATTTGAACCACGGAACCTAATGGTGAGAGGCGGGCGCACTGCCGCCTGAGCCACGGAGGCTCTTGAAGACGGGAGAACGAGTTCATATTAATAATTCTATGCTTTTCCATGCAGCGAGAAAATATACATAGAAGTACGAAGTGCGAGTGTCTGTAATAGCGTACAGGAGTGTATCAATCAATCGATCAATCAATAGATCAGTCAATCAATCGATCAAACAATCAATCAATCAATCAATCACCACTGATCTGGATTTAGGGTAGTCGTTAAGTTGACACATTACCTATCTCTTGTTTTCCTAGTCTTTCCTTAAATAAAAGCAAAGAATTTGGAAATTTATTGAACTATCTCTTCTTCTTAATCTGTTTACCCTCGAGGGTTCGTTTTTCCCTGGGACTCAGCGAGGGATCCTACCTCCACCGCCTCAGGGGCAGTGTCCTGGAGCGTGAGACATTGGGTCGGGGGATACAGCTGGGAAGAATGACCAGTACCTCGCCCAGGTGGCCGTACCTGCTATGCTGAACAGGGGCCCTGTGGGGGGATGGGAAGATGGCATAGACAAGGACGAGGGAAGGAAGCGGCCGTGGCCTTATGTTAGGTACCATCCCGGCATTTGCCTGGAGGAGAAGTGGGAAACCACGGAAAACGACTTCCAGGATGGCTGAGGTGGGAATCGAACCCGCCTCTACTCAGTTGACCTCCCGAGGCTGAGTGGACCCGGTTCCAGTCCTCGTACCACTTTTCAAATTTCGTGACAGAGCCGCGAATCGAACCCGGGCCTCCGGGGGTGGCAGCTAATCACATTGACCACTACACCACAGAGGCGGACTTGAACATCTTCCTTGGTAAAAGTTTCCAATCCCTAACTCCTCTTCCTATAAACGAATATTTGCCCCAATTTTTCCTCTTGAATTCCAACTTAATCTTCATTCCCACCCCCGCCTTTTCGACAGTTGGTTTAGTGAACGCCAAGTCTTAAGCGTTTCGAGCCACTGGAGTAGCCTGCTGTGTTGTCAAGGCTGTTTCCGGTGTTGTCAGGTCTCCAGAAATTTCAGAAGATCTCCAGATTTTTTCGCTACACACCAGAAAACCCGAAAATAACAAAATCTCCCGAAATTTATTCTAACCCAATTTTAAGGAAAAAATTAATGATTAATGGTGCAAAATATATTCGTACCGAAAAGCTCCTCGTCTCGCTGCTCGACTTTTATCGATAACATCACTCATTAGGTACTTCCCCGCATTCATTTTAGGCTCGAATTGTGAAAACTCTCCCTTCTTATTGAACTTAAAACTTACGCTGGACTGCATCATTCTAAGGGAAATCATCGACCCGCAACAAAATCTGCATCCTGCTACGACTTCAAAATTGGCACACAATTCCTACGCCTGATGAATAACTAACTACATCTACTGGAGATTGGGGACAAAGAGGAGAAGAAGAAGAAGAAGAATATGATGCTGATGATGATGATGATGATGATGATGAACAAGAATAGAGTTGCCAGAGATTACAGGTGAGTGAAATTGTATATTTTTCCCATAATAAGACCAACGGCCGTAGCCGTGTTGAAACACCGGATCCCGTGGAGATCTCCGAAGTTAAGCAACATTGGGCGTGGTCAGGAGTTGGATGGGTTGCCGCGCGCTGTTGCTGGGGGGTAAGGGAATGGAGGAGCGGAAAGGTACTGGCCACCCTACCGCACGTAAACTCCGGCTCAGGAACACCTCTGCGGAGGTTCGGACCTGCCTTCGGGCAGAATAACCCTTACCTTACCTATCCCATAATAACTTCAAATTACTATTCATCATCATCATCATCTGTTTACCCTCCAGGGTTGGCTTTTCCCTCGGACTCAGCGAGGGATCCCACCTCTACCGCCTCAAGGGCAGTGTCCTGGAGCTTCAGACTCTTGGTCGGGGGATACAACTGGGGAGAATGACCAGTACCTCGCCCAGGCGGCCTCACCTGCTATGCTGAACAGGGACCTTGTGGAGGGATGGGAAGATTGGAAGGGATAGGCAAGGAAGAGGGAAGGAAGCGGCCGTGGCCTTAAGTTAGGTACCATCCCGGCATTCGCCTGGAGGAGAAGTGGGAAACCACGGAAAACCACTTCCAGGATGGATGAGGTGGGAATCGAACCCACCTCTACTCAGTTAACCTCCCGAGGCTGAGTGGACCCCGTTCCAGCCCTCGTACCACTTTTCAAATTTTGTGGCAGGGCCGGGAATCGAACCCGGGCCTCCGGAGGTGGCAGCTAATCACGCTAACCACTACACCACAGAGGCGGACCAAATTACTATTACATTCTGTAATTTAGTTTTTCAGAGCTTGAGAAACTACCGACTTTTTCATTAAAACTCCAGAAAGCTTTACTTACAATCTACCGAATTTTTATTTGTAGACCTCGCAACACTGGCTGTTTCACTAGCTATTGCCTAGGCCTCTGCCACTACCAATTCTCAACGTCTGATCAGTGGGAATTGTAGCATAGTGTTTAGCAAATTAAAGCCCACCTTTGTGGCTAAATGGATAGAATGCTTGCCTTTGGTCCGATGGCCCCGGCTCAATTGTTGGGATCAACCTCCTTGTACTCTTAATTCCCCTGACTTGTGTACTGGGTGTTTATGACGTCTTCGCCATTCTTTTCACTCTCACTGAGTCACCGCCAGGCATTTCCAGAGGCTATGCACTATTTTCAATATCATCATCAAATTAAAATGTAGAATTACCTGCGGTCGTACTCGTCGTTCACTGGTTTGTTATCTTCCTCGGTAGATCGGTCGTGGTATCCGACCCATGATCACAGGATCGATTCCAAACAACCAAGCCTTCCTCATCGTATATACTTCTTCACCTCATACTTCCATTTATGTTATTACCCCAATGAAGATATTTCCTTATATTATTAACACCTAGGTACATACAGTGATCACCATAGCGTCGGTTGGCGACCACGGGTCTTGAGCTGAGCCCTGGCATTGCTTACAATTACTTGTGCCAGACTCCTCACTTTCATCTGTCTTACACGACCTCTTGGTCAACTCTTGTTCATTACGGTATTAGGTCACGAGGCTCTTTCATTTTCACGCCCGTAGTGGACTTTGCCTTTCTTTGGCTGATACCTCCATTTTTCTAATTGTCGGATCCCTTCTATCCCCCCACCCCTCTGATTGGTGTTATCGAAGATGATTGCCCAGTTGTACATCCTCTTAAAACAGTATTCACCACACCACAGGTGTGACAACAATCGTGCGGCACCACATTTTCTATGCGGTCCGTCCTTAATGTTATAAGTGGCGGCTGCAATAAATTCCTAATTTGAAGGGGGTATGCGAAGTAGCTCCTTTGGGAAGAGCTTTCGCATTACTGACCATCCGCATGGTCGTTTGCAAGACTACTTTTTATTTATTCTCTCTCGACCGCGCGTCAAAGTTTCTGTTTTATTTTATTAACTTCTCAATTTTCTACCTTGAAAGCCTTGCAGGCGGCCATGGACCGGGGGTGACAGTGGCTCTTGAGCGGCAGTGGGCTAGCGCCGGGGATGTCTTGGTATGACCGCGACAGGGTAACCAGTGCCGAAAGGAGATATGGGATTGCCTGGTGGGTTTTAGGGAGGTTTCTCATAACTTCTCCTTTACGGAGGGGTGGAAGTAGCTGGCAGAAGACCAACCTTTGCACCTCAAGTTATTCTGTACTCTTGTACTAGGCTATGTTCCTGCGTTAGTACTCGCTTGTCGGTCATTTGTCCAAACAGGTAGGTCACCACGGGCTGTGAGGCGGGGCGGAGCCTCACGGCACCCCAACACACACACACACACACACACACACACACACACACACACAAAAGAAACACACTAACACAGCTCTATTCTCTTTATCTCACCTAGAAAGAGGCAAACCTTGTCGAGCTGGGCTCAGTGATGACCATTCGACCAGGCCTCGAGTGATCTTCATCTCTTCGGATCGTTGATGAAGCACCAGGATTGTAAGCAATCGGACGTTATGACGTGGCTTCAGAGACTGGAAGCAGATTTCTTTCTTGCCAACATAGATGTCTTGGTGTAGAGGAACAAGTGCTTGGATAAGAATAGTGAGTATTTTGAATAGTTATGTGTATCAGTGTTCTTCAACTATGTATTCTTTTATTTGCCTGTAAAATAAAGTTTCTCCGTGCAAGATCTTGTTTCCTTATTTTTTAAAGGTACATTGTACTTATAATAGATGTGCCCGTCATCGCTGAAGGGTCTGACTTACAAAGGCTGCACCACTATTAGTAATAAGCCATACAAAATGCACCCTGGGGTGTACAAAATTTCCTGTACTTACGGCAAGGTATAGGTCTACATTGGCCAAACATGCCGGTTCCATTGGTACTCGTATCAAGGAACACCAGACCAGCGTAATATCCGTCTCAACCAGCCAGACAAATCAGCAATACCTGAGCACTCCCTATCAACGGTTCATGATGTCGCGTTCCAAGATGTTCGACTACTATTATTAGATGGTGACTCCGTCTCTCAGGCCGGGAGATTCATTACGGTGAGGGAGATTCACGGAGAAGGTGAGGGTGTTGGCGGCCGTGCCCTATACTAGGAATTGTCCTGGCATTCGCCTTAGTGCAGGAGAATGGAAAACCACGGAAAACCATTCTCAGGACAACTGACAGTTGGGGTCAACCGTGAGGTCCAGCCCTGTCCTGTCTTCCGAATGCAGAGGCGTAGAGCCATGGTAGATCCGTGACCACCCCTCCTCTGATTATACAATTAAAAGAATAATTTAGTATTTAACTGTACACTAACAAAACAACAGACACCAGATAGAACTGAACAGACATTGACTCAGTGAAACTGCCAGACTGACGAATGCTTGCAGCAAGCGGGTGACCTGGGCAAAAATATACCCCTGCTACCCTTTGTCGCAGAACATGCTACACATTCCTCCGTGGGTCTCCACTACTTGCTGTGGCGCTGCACACTCGAAATCTTTAGTATCTCGCGGCCAGAAATATTCATTTCAGACAATAAATCAGTACAACCCTCAGAACCACCCAGTACCTGCTTACACACTCTCTCTCATTGGTGACATCCATCAGATGCGTTAATACATGCACACATCTGAAGAGTGAGGGAAGGTGGTGGAGAAAACGGAAGTACGAGGATATCTAGCATGAACGAAACACACGCGGAGGGGAAGGTACGGTACGTGCTTTCCCCCTGCCCACACGTCCCACGGGCTCGACAATGAAGGGAGCTGGGAATGAAGGGAGGAACCACACGCTTCCTTCAAGGCAGCAGACGTAAAGTGTATGTCAACTCATTGAGGGTCAAATTCCCCAGTTTCTTTGTAATTCTTGTGTGCGAGGTTTGGCTGAAATGTTAGCGGTCTAGACTATGACTTCATCATCAAATGACATCGCGCTCAACCACCGTAAAAAAGAATGACCCTTATTTGCGTCAATATAGGTCCTGTTAAATACTACTACTACTACTACTACTACTACTACTACTACTACTAATAATAATAATAATAATAATAATAATAATATTATTATATTAATAATATTATATTATATTATATTATTATATTATATTATTATATATTATTATATTATTATATTATATTATAATAATAATATTATTATATTATTATTATTATTATTATTATTATTATTATTATTATTATTATTATTATTATTATTATTAAACCAGAAGTGCTATACGCAAGTGAGACCCTGATGTCACACACCAAAAGTGATCTGGAGAACCTACTTAAAGAGGAAAGATAAATCATCAGAAAAATGATCGGCCCAAAGCTCACAAATGAAGGGTACAGGCTTAACTCCAGGGATACCACAGAAAGGTTGTCTAACCTCGCAGCAGACATCCGAAAAAGGCGACTAAAATGTTACGGACTCCTCGTAAGCAGACTCTCACGATCTAGATTTACGTTCAGAATGCTCAGATACATCCAAGGCGTCAAGACTACACCATGGATTACACAAGTAAAACTCGATCTGGAAAGGGCGCAGGTAGATTTAGCGGACATTGCTGTAATGTATTTAGTATTATTCCTCGCTATGTACGATCAGTTCAGCATTTTATTCATGCGTCTCTTACTGTCTGCGTCACGGTGAATTCAAATCTCAAGATTCCTTGAACCTTCTCTGATTTGGTAATGGTGAGCTATCTGGCGTTCGAGTTTGAACCAGTCGTAGGAGGTGACCAAGCGGTGCTGCTATCTAGCCGGGAAGTAGTTAACCCTGCTAGGCCAGTGATCGTGGCTTGTCAATAATGAAATCGATTGCAGTTTTTTTTAATTCTTGTTGGTGATTTGGAAGAAGACGCCTTGAAAAATTACGCTTCTGGTTCTGGTCTGAGGATAAACTATCCGTGAAGAGAAGGAAAATGATTGTGGGATTTGATCCTGGATAAACATTTCTCCATCAGGGCGTAAGGGCCTGAAGAACTGGTTTGTTATTTTAAAGAGATTTCATTTCTTCTTGCGTCTGACCTTGTAAGTAGCTTCAAGCATATCTATTATGGTTAACCTACCCCATCGAAGGCTGCTAATTATTGTGTTAAGAGACGTGGACACTACTAAACACTACGAGATGTGTGATTTTCTACAGCTGATCTTTCGGACTTTCGAGCTTAAAATTTTTAAGAGTTAAAAAAAAAAAAAAAAAAAAACCTGGACTTCATCATATCTATGTAATACTTTAATGTAATACTCATACCTTTGGTATTTGAATTCGAGTGTATGAAAGATATTAATGTTTGCTTTAATGCTGTTTTGAAGTTTCCATGTTAGTAAAAGTATATTTACGTTGCGGAGCTCCCAACTAACTACTATATACGAAGTGTTTGCTTAAGCTTATGATGGTTAACTTCTTTTCCTCCTTTAAATCGTAATAATTATGTTATTATTTAAATATATTTAAGCTCTTCGGAGCAAGTAAGAGGATAAGAATTAGTTTTAGGATGAAAGCTTTTCTGATGAATTACTCGGTACTTGAGTTGGGATTTGATCATGGTGGTTGTCACTCTGTTACACCTACCGTGTAACAGAATGCAAACGAAAGGGGGCGTTGCTCCTTCGTGTCTGACACATGAGTGTCGGGTAATTATTATGTCTTGACTGTCATCTGATTTTTTTTTGGGAAGGATTGTTTGCCCGTGTTGCTTACCTTTCTTCAGTCTTGTGTGATTGATTTTATTGAAGTTACTGTTCCTTGTGGGGTATCTAATTATTGTGCTACTTGTGGATTTATTCCATGTCATTGCATTATATCTGACTCATTTTTGAAGTAATGTGTGTTGTGGGTTATAACTGTTTCTCATACCATTTGTGGTAACCGAGATAATCGTTTGGAGAAGTTTTCAGCCTACATATTGAAATATTTGATTCAAGTTTTCTTATTTGAGTTGACCTCCCTTTACTTAAGGGATCTGAATTTTTTTTTTTTTTTTTTTTTTTGCTAGGGGCTTTACGTCGCACCGACACAGATAGGTCTTATGGCGACGATGGGATAGGAAAGGCCTAGGAGTTGGAAGGAAGCGGCCGTGGCCTTAATTAAGGTACAGCCCCAGCATTTGCCTGGTGTGAAAATGGGAAACCACGGAAAACCATCTTCAGGGCTGCCGATAGTAGGATTCGAACCTACTATCTCCCGGATGCAAGCTCACAGCCGCGCGCCTCTACGCGCACGGCCAACTCGCCCGGTGATCTGAATTTTAATTACAGATTGGAAGTTGGTACTTACCTTAAATGATTTGGGTTGACTTAGTATTTTAGGTTGAACTAAACTACATTGATTTATTGTTCTGGAAGATTTTCAGCCCTCATTCTTAAAACTTGATTTTTATATTATAATTCTGAATTGAGTTTCTTTCATTTATTGCTCAAAATTTAAATTATTTTAAGAAGGTCAGATGTTCCTTACGATTTTGGCTTATTAAAGTTTTTCTTTAAATTGATCAAGGAATTATTATTTCAGCCAATTAATTAAGCTTATTTTAAGTTGATTCGCTTGGCCTCTTGTGTCCAGTGCTTCCTCAATCAGCGACGGCCCTTTGTTGGGATAATTTGTAAGTATTTCATTTAATTTTGCTTATTTATCCCTGGTCGTGCTAACACTCTTGACTTTAACCTTATGTTGTGAGAATTGCAGACAAAAGATATAGGCTACAAGTGGGAAGTAATGCCAGAGAATGCAGCACCTAAAGCACCAAGGCCGAAGTGGACCGAAGAACGGAAGAGGGCCTTTACTGTCCAAATGAAAGAACACTGGAAGAACAGGAAGAACAAGCGGTGTCTGATATAGGCCTGTTACGTGTGTAATAATAATTGTGATTGTCAAAAACCAAAGTAAAAATAACCTGCCATTAAATTGTTATGATTATCAGAGACGCAAGGGCGTTTGGAAAACCGTTCCTATGAAATTATTGTCAGCGCTGGCCAAACATTTAAATGCCATATGTTGGGGTTGAATTACATCGTGCACACTTCATCGCAATTAAATTACAGTTAATTAATTGTTTTCCTTGATTAAGAAAAGCTAGTATAGTCAGAATGTTTAATCATAGAAACATCTTACTCAGTTCCCGAAAAAATGGAGTTGGGCGTGACCTCTGAGTGCGCAACATCGCAAGCCTGAAAGACGAACACATGTAACGTTGTATTGGTTACTTCTTCGTCTTCAGGGTTGGCCAAAATCTTCGCCCAAACGTTACCTGTTTCATTCTTGTGATCGCGAGTGTATAATTCGGTTAGCCGCGATGAACGACATTTCGTACGCACTTCCGCTAATTATTTTTCTTAATAATTAAAGAAACTAAAAGAAAGAATTAGCTGAAAAGACAACAGGGTTTGTATATTATTAAAATACAATTCCTAATTTCAGGCGGCTAAAATGGAATTAAAATGTATACTGTAATTTTTTTCTCAGGGGGCAGTCCGTCATTAAGGGCTAAAGGGGCTTAGCCGCACCAGAATTTCGGACATAAGAGCTTATATTTTAGATCATTAATTTAATGAGACCAAATTGATATCTGAGTACCACTGTGCCGCAGTAATTAATGAAATGAGGAAATGAAAGTACGATTGTATTCCATGTTTTCGATGTTTATCCTGACACTGGGGCTAATTCTCTCTCATTCCTCACAGTGAGTACCGTATTCGTAACTGTTTTGGTCAGTGAAGCTTTGAGGGAATGAAAGTTTCAATGCATTTTAAAAAGGCCAAGCTAGGGGCTAGCTTTGACATGCCCGCAGTAAAAAAGAACAATGTAGACCAGGGTCTCTCAGGGTGCATCCGCCCGTGCACTGTACGGCGCAAGGTGCAGGAGACGACTTCGTTAGGTTGATCAGAGTGCAAACCCCTACTCTACTTCCCCTACACCTGTCTCACCTGTTTGGCCTGTCTTCGCCTTCTCCACCTTCCCCGCTGATTCTCCCCTCACTGCGAAATGTTTATGTGCGGTGAGCGGTGACACTGTTGTATGGGACAACGTTACCGTGTTAAAACACTCTTCTTTCAATTTGGTTTGAGCAGACAATTTATCTTCTCTAGCTCTTCTTTTCCTTTATCTTTGCAATGATACCAGTTACGCCCAGAACAAGGGACCGGCTGACAGCAATTCTGAGAGCCTTCTTTAAATTACAATCAGAAATAGGCCTACTCGCATGCAATCTAGTTTCCGTACAAGTCAACATAGGAAAAAAATACCTTTCACATGCATGTGAAACCAAACATACAAATAATCTTAGCTGCTTCTCGATGCAGCTTGGTAAAAACTTCCTTCGACAAATTCTCGTAGAATTTGACCAAAGTCTTTGTATTGGAAAAATAGATCTTGTTGATTAACTTATCACATAATTATTGTCCCACGGATTAAGCATTTGACTTAAGTGCGGCCAGTATCCAGTAATCGGGAGATAGTGGGTTCGAGCCCCACTGTCGGCAGCCCTGAAGATGGTTTTCCGTGCTTTCCCATTTTCACATTAGGCAAATGCCGGGGCTGTACCTTAATTAAGGCCACGGCCGCTTCCTTCCACTTCCTAGCCCTTTCCTCTCCCATCGTCGCCATAAGACATATCTGTGTCGGTGCGACGTAAAGCAAACAGCAAAAAAAAAAAAAAAAAAAGCTTTTGACTTTATCGTCACGACTGAAAAATATACGAAAGTTCCCATTTCGATTGAAATAGACTTTTGAAAGTCGTTGCTTTCTTCGAAATAGGTTGTTCGATTATTATGTTGCTGTCTGCGCTTATCTATTTCACTGGTAACTGTAATTGTTTCCGTTTATCACTGAACGCTTCGTCGCTCTCAGCACACCACACCATCCGAGTCAAGCCGAGTTGAGTCGAGTGCACGGAGTCTCTGCACCTCGATTTGTACGCGTGAGATTTTGGGCGCTTGAGAGGCCCTGATGTAGACGAAGCTGTAGCGGTGGGTGTTACGGCGTTGTTTTTGCAAACTCACTTGCATTCTTCTAAACTCGTGTAACATGTTCTGGTGATCATTCATAGGGGGAAGCTTTCGACACGTTTCGAGGTTTAGTTTACAGTTCGCTTTTACCAGTTGCGGAATGGTGAGCATAAGTTCTGGATAGTTATTGTTTAACAGTGATTAGTATGTAGTGTTTAAAATAGTGAATAATTTGCGCCGCAGAAGAATCAACGAGCGTAGTTCCTTTATGAATGAGATAACTTTTTAAAGTATTTTATTATTAGCATGCATTAGCATCAAGTATGCTTAACTTGTACTAATACTGCCAATAAAAATGTAATGACAAGGTTTAATATGCGTGTATATACAAGAGCAGAAGCAACAAAAACTACATTAATAACAATAATAAAATATGTAAAAATAATAATTCCCTCATTAGCCGCATCTGCCATTAGAGCCACGAGACGCTACTGATTTTTCTCCACAAAGTGGGGGAGGGGGGCGAATACTCCCCTCGCCCCCTAATCGCCGCTACTGGTTTATTACCCTGTTGTAAACCGACAATTAATTAAATAAAACCCCTGTAGTACCTTGAACAAAGAAGTCATTCTACCTTCAATTCTCACTGTAGCCCAGTTAAACCACTAGGGGAAAAAAGTATTACTTACAGCTGGCCGTGATGGTGACATTGAGCAAAAACCTTGTCAGACCTACGACCATTCTGGACCACAGCTGCGGTTAGACTGACCAGCACTCGTTTAAAAAGCTGTTTATATAAAGCTCGCGCCACAAATCGGCCTTGCCATGCCGCGCTGTAAGGCTGAAAGGCACACGAGGTCCGACAGAGTACGCTGAGTGCGTGTTTCCACAAGACGGGGAGTTCCAAAGTCTCCGGGCAACAGATGATTCTCGGCGCAAGAGTGACTTAAGAGCACGGCTGTATCAACGTCCTCTTAGCACCTCAGAGGGAAGAAAGTGTAAGGCCCACTATCATAGATCCTAATGTTCACTGACAATAATAATAATAATAATAATAATAATAATAATAATAATAATAATAATAATAATAATAATAATAATAATTTCGTGTGGCTATTACTAGCCGAGTGCAGCCATTGTAAGGCAGACCCTCCGATGAGAGTGGGCGGCATCTGCCATGTATAGGTAACTGCGTGTTATTGCGGTGGAGGATATGTGTGGTGTGTGAGTTGCAGGGATGTTGGGGACAGGACAAACACCCAGCCCCCGGGCCAATGGAATTAACCAATGAAGGTTAAAATCCCCGACCCGGGCGGGAATCGAACCCGGAACCCTATGAACCGAAGGCCAGTGCGCTGACCGTTCAGCCAACGAGTCGGACATAATAATAACAACAACAACAACAATAATAATAATAATAATAATAATAATAATAATAATAATAATAATAATGAAATGGCATATGGCTTTTTAGTGCCGGGAGATGCCAGGATGGGTTCGCCTTGCCAAGTACAGGTCTTTTGATCTGAAGCCAGGAGGCGACCTGCGCGTCGTGATGAAAATGAAATGATGATGAAGACAACACATACACTCAGCCCCCGTGCCAGGGAAATTAACCAATGGTGGTTAAAATTCCCGATCCTGGCGGGAATCGAACCCAGGGCCCCTGTGACCAAAGGCCAGCATGCTAACCATTTAGCCATGGAGCCGAACACGATAATAATAATAATAATAATAATAATAATAATAATAATAATAATAATAATAATATCACCACTACTATTCAACTGTGTCCTGGAGAAGGTTGTGAGAATTTGGAATTCCGATCTTCCCGAGCTGTCAGCGGAGAGATGGCGTGGAATGACATTAGTAGACGAATAAGTTTGAATGGCGTTTATAAAAGTAGGAAAGATCACAATATGAAGATAAAGTTGGAATTCAAGAGAACAAACTGGGGCAAATATTCATTTATAGGAAGGGGAGTTAGGTATTGGAATAACTTACCAAGGGAGGTGTTCAATAAATTTCCAATTTCTTTGAAATCATTTAGGAAAAAGATAGGAAAGCAACAGATAGGGAATCTTCCACCTGGGCGACTGCCCTAAATGCAGATCAGTATTGATTGATTGATTGATTGATTGAT
This sequence comes from Anabrus simplex, assembly GCF_040414725.1. Classification (NCBI taxonomy): domain Eukaryota; kingdom Metazoa; phylum Arthropoda; class Insecta; order Orthoptera; family Tettigoniidae; genus Anabrus; species Anabrus simplex. Next base: position 180,790,204 of record NC_090279.1, on the reverse strand, counting down.
TGATTGATTGATTGATTGATTGATTGATTGATTGATTGATTGATTGATTGATTGAAAATTAAGGGATAACCCCGTACTACTTAGAAAGAAAATTGGGAGGATCAAAGTCAACTGCTCGGTCTCCGCTGATGATTTTGTGATACTTTCAGAAAACCTAGAGGAAGCTGTCATACAGATCAATCCTCTCCTAGAAAAGATCACAAGCGAGACGGGACTTACGATCTCGAAAGAGAAGACCAAGTTTATGATGAATGACAAACATGGACCACAATTCCTTGAAACAGAGAATGAGCGGATTCAGAGGGTTAAACATTTCAAATACCTCGGTGAAATCATACAAGAGGACGGACTAGAGAAAGCTACTGTAGACGACCGTACGGTATGTGAAAAATGGAGAGAGCTCATAGATGTCGGGTTTTTTATTATGGACACTCGAGTTTAGGCTTTAATTACAAACGAACCAATAGGCCTATTGCAATGCGAGTTATACCAATATTTTCCTTGTTTAATTCTACATTAGCGTTTATAAGACACATTGTTTTTGACGTTCATTAAATATTTTTTATTTGTGGTTATAATAAATATTGCCCGGGTTTTTGGCTTCTTCTCTAGGAAGCGCTCACTTAGGAATATATACAAGGAAAACTACTTGTCTGATGATAATGAAATTTTTATATGTTATAACCACATGTATTTGTAGTGTAATACTCCAGTTGCAATGTTTTTCAACCACCCCGAAAAAAGTTCTTATCATTTTTCTAAAGTAACTCTTTCTCAACCCAGGATAAACGTACAACAGCAAAGTTGGGCTTGTTTTGAAGCACTCAGTCATGGTTATCAGAAACTACAACAACTGTAACCGTACAGTTTGGTACCGAATTTATGAAGAGTAATATTGAAAGAAGGTTTTGTGTACGCCGGACCGTGCGATTAACAGCAGGCCGGGTGGGGAAATCGGGCGCAGTGTTGCCGCGTTCAGTAGTAATAGTAATAGCAGTAACTGAAAACATCTACAACAAGAAATGCATCTCATGGAATATCAATATAAGGCATTACAACACGAGTAAAAACAAAATGCCTGTAGGCCAGCGAATGCCTCTCAATGAGTTATAAGTTGGAGAAGCTGGAGATCCTAGAAAGAAGAAAACTACGGGAAATCTTGGGCCCAATCCAGACTGAAGCCGACTGGAAACTTTGGAACAACAATGAAGTCTACAAAAAAAAAAAAATGGAGAAAATTTCAGAGACCATGAAAAACAGAAGGTTATAATTTCTCGGTCATTTGTACAGAATGGACAAAACCAGCAAACAAAAATGTTATTCGACTACCTTTGGAACAATAAGATAAGAATGGCATGGATTAAGGAAGTTCGTTAAGATCTAGAGAAGCCCAACATCCAAGAAGTTCAGATGTTTGACAGGAAAACATTTCGGATCCTGACTCAAAATTTGGAAGAGTTTCAAGTCGAAGGAACTGCAAAGACAGGAAGAGCCTGGACGGATGAACAGAAGAAACAGCATAGCGCTATATGAAGGAGTTATGGAGGAAGAGGAAGCTTCAGACAAAGAAAAAATGCAGCGTGATCCTCAGTGGTTAATTCGCAAAAAAGAAAAAAATTCCAGCCTGTAGAAAAACTCTATGCAACAGCAGCCATAAGTGGACTCCAAATTTCTTATGAAAAGACAGAGTACAGTATACAGAAAGGACTAGATCAGGTTTCAACATTTAACCGTTAATCACTAGATTTGGAAATATCGCTCAAGTAGACAAATTAAAGTATCTAGGTGAAATTATTGAACCAGCAGGGTTAAATCAGCAAGCTAACAAAGAGAGAGTTGTATAACTTCAAAGAGCCTACAAAATTATTTGGAACAGATACAATAAAAAAAACTATATAAAAACGCAATATTACCATATTATAACACAGTAGCTAAAACAGAGCCGCCTCTGTGGTGTAGTGGTTAGTGTGATTAGCTGCCAACCCCAGAACAGATGCACTGTGGAAATAAAAACAAGAATTTCCATGAGTAAGAAAGCCTTTGAGGAGAAGAAGCAGCTCTTAATTAATAAATCCTTAGATAATAAACAAAAGAAACTGTTTATCAAAACATTCATTTGGAGTGTGCTGCTGTATGGCTGTGAAGGATGGACTCTCTTGAAGGGAGGGCGTGAAACGACTAGAGGCAGTGGAAGTGTGGCTGCGGAGGAAGATGACAAGAACTAGCTGGATTGAGAAGAAAACTAAAGAAGCAGTGCTTATAGAAATAAACACTCAGAGACATTTAATAACAACGATAAAAAGGAGAAAAGCGTCAGTTTTTGGTCACATTCTCCGGCATAATGACCTCATAAAGAACTTGTTCGAAGGCAAGGTGATGGGAAAGAAAGGCAGAGATTAAACCACGGAAGAAGATCACTGAAGAGGTAGTTGAGATGATGGGATGCCAAGGTTATGGAGAGATGAAAAGGATCGCAGAGAGAAGAGATCAATGGTTGCAGCGACAAGGCAAAGCCTTTAGATAATGATAATGATTACTGTTATTATTATTATTATTATTATTATTATTATTATTATTATTATTATTATTATTATTATTCGAATAACACTTTTTAGAGTACGATAAATCAACTTTGATTAGTTTGATTACTTTTCTTTGCATTTGACTTTCTTATTTTCCAAACTTCCTTCATTTTCTAAGAATGATGTTCCTTTTCCTCTTGAGTCCATTTCTTCCAGTTGTTAATTTCTTTCTCTCCTGAAATATTTCCTTTCGTGCTACTTCTCTGAAACTGTTCTATTTTCTATTGTATTTGTTTTCATTGCAGCGTTTTTCATATCCTTTTCAATTTCAATGAACCACGTTTGCTTGGATTTGTAGCTGTTCAAAAAGTTGAAGATATGTTTAGTTAGTCTATTGTTATTCATTCTATAAATGTATCCAAAAAAAACTGGAGTCTTCTTTCCCTCATTACAGGTGTCGATATTTCAAATTTAAATATAGCGCTCTGTTTGATCGTAGTCTAAATTCAGCATTGTTGTTTCTTACAGATCCCAGTATTCTTCTCAAAATTCTTCTTTCAACTTTTTCTAATTTTTCAACATCCCAAATTCTTGTAAGTTTAAGCCCTTCTGCTGCATATAAAATTTCTGGCCGGGCCACTGTTTGATAATGTTTCAATTTCAAGTTCCAGAATAGAGATTTCTTATTGTATATACTTTTGTCATATGAAGCATCCTTTCCATTTTGTTTACTCTTATATTTATAACCACCTTTTCTTATTTGATGATTGTTATCCATTCTCCCAGGTATTTAAAGCAATCTGTCTTAGATATTATGTTATTGTTAATTGTGATATTTTGAGGGGCATTAATGATGTTTGTTCCCAATGTGGGTGGGAGCGATAGAATAACACCCACGGTATGCCCTGCCTGTCATAAGAGGCATTGCTTCCACTTATTTGCGCCAGGTTCCTCACTTTCATCTATCCTATCCGATTCTCCTTGGTCAACTCTTGTTCTTTTCTGACCCCGACGCTATTAGGTTTGCGAGGGCTAGGGAGTCTTTCATTTCCACGCCCTTCGTAGCCCTTGCCTTTCTTTGGCCGATACCTTCATTTTTCAAAGTGTCGGATCCCTTCCCTTCTTTCTCTCTGATTATTGATATATAGAGAATGGTTGCCTAGTTGTACTACCTCTTAAAACAATAATCACCACCACCATTAATGATGTTTGTAATGAACTTTGTTTCTTTCAAATGATATTTTCAATACTATTTTTGCCGCTTGTTTTTGTAATTCTCGTATTTGTTCTTGAGCATGATGTAATGTGTCTGTAATTAGCGCCATGTCATCTGCGAAAGCTAAACAATCTATAATGATTTTATTTGGATTTCTTCCTAGTTGGACAATTTTAATATTGATGGCTTTCCTCCATTCTCGAACTACCTTCTCTAATACACAATTAAGGAGCAGAGGTGACAATCAATCTCCCTGTCGTACACCTGATCTTATTTAAATTATTATTATTATTATTATTATTATTATTATTATTATTATTATTATTATTATTATTATTATTATTATTATTATTATTATTATTGTTACCGTGTTTTTGTGGTAGGTAGAGGTGAAAGAAGGTGCGGGGGGTGAACAGGTCTCAGGCTACGAAATTAAACTGAATTTAAAATTTAACAAGGTTATATTTTCTTTTCAAAATTAAGAAATAACAAGCATGGCAGGTACAGAGTAGCAAGGCAACAAAGGTGCGATTACAGTATTTACAGGATTTGGGCTTCGAGCCCCGAATTCACACTTCTAGGGCAATTAGCCCAACTTTACTCCAAAATAAGTTTTTCACAGAGGGGCAGAAAACCCCATTCATGCCCAGGAGCACTTGCTCCAAAATTACACCATAAAGCCTCCACGAGGCATACAACCATCAATTTTCAAGAAAAGAGCCACTCGCTCTCAACTTTAAGCCTATCAAAGGCTACACCAAACTCCACCTTCAAGTTGTCCTCTAAGGACATAGACACAGGGGCAAAATACCCAACCTACTGAGGCCTATTAAGTGAGAAAAAGGTTAATTACATGACCTCAAAAATAACCAATTGAGAGGAGGCGACCTGCACTCCTAATACATTTGTTTAAAACCTACTTGGCACTAGGCCATTAATGCAAGGGCTAATCCCATACTAATGAGGTGACTTTAGAAAGGAACAATTTACATTACGTTAAAGAAGAATAGGTTGAGAAAGAATAAGTTCACCTCAAAACAATATGAGTGGGAGCTCGAGAGGGTTAAGCACTCTCTATCCCGATATGCAGTTTAAAAGATAGAATAGATACTAAGTGTCTTTACATTTTAAGGAAGGTTACATTATGGAAAAACTTCGGACCCGCCCCGAGAGTTAAACTGCTGAGCTAGCAAGGAAAGAAGTTATTAATCGGCCATTACCTTGTTGTTGACTGCTGCCGAAGAAAGAGGCGCTTCCCGCCCCCTGCTATGTACTTTACACACTAAAAGATGGAACAGAAGTGGCCCAGAGACCCAAAAATCAGCAGTTTATATACTCTCGCGGAAAGTTCGAGGCGTTTTTGGAATGAGAACACCCTCCCACCAAAACTTTATTGTTTAGGGATAAGCAGCATATTCAAGTTGGGGGAAGATACATCAGATTGGTCAGAAATTAATTAAAGAAATTCGGGATTGGCTAAATACAAAGCAAGGGGGAAAGAGAGGGGTATACAGCCAACTTAAACAATAACAGAAAGAAATTTAACAAGAAACAAACTTTTGAAATAAAAATTTCTCCAAAAAACAGTTCTTTCACTTCGCACTAGGGTGCACCATTGTAGTTTTTCAGTAGTGTCCTCTAGAAGAGAAAGTTCACACTTCTTACTACAGGTAAAACAAAAATACATCAAAAATGACACAGTTCAAAAACTCCAAAATTTCCAAGTAGTGACATCTTCTGAGAAACTTGAAAATTCATACCGTAGATAAAGTTCCGACTTCCTCCAGCAGAGGAGTTTCAACTGGCGCAAATTTTAAATTAGCGGCGTGGAGGTGTACCGCCCGGTACAATTATTATTATTATTATTATTATTATTATTATTATTATTATTATTATTATTATTATTATTATTATTGTCCGCCTCTGTGGTGTAGTGGTTAGCGTGATTAGCTGTCACCCCCGGAGGCCTGTTTCGATTCCCGGCTCTGCCACGAAATTTGAAAACTGGTACGAGGGCTGGAACGGGGTCCACTCAGCCTCGGGAGGTCAACTGAGTAGAGGTGGGTTCTATTCCCACCTCAGCCATCCTGGAAGTGGTTTTCCATGGTTTCCCACTTCTCCTCCAGGCGAATGCCGGGATGGTACATCACTTAAGACCACGGCCGCTTCCTTCCCTCTTCCTTGCCTATCCCTTCCAATATTCCCATCCCTCCACAAGGCTCCTGTTCAGCATAGCAGGTGAGGCCGCCTGGGCGAGGTACTGGTCATACTCCCCAGTTGTATCCCCCGACCAAGAGTCTGAAGCTCCAGGACACTGCCCTTGAGGCGGTAGAGGTGGGATCCCTCGCTAAGTCCGAGGAAAAGACCGAACCTGGAGGGTAAACAGATGATGATGATGATGATTATTATTATTATTATTATTATTATTATTATTATTATTATTATTAAAAATCATAGTGAAAGTATACTTATTTGCGTAGCGCCCGTTATTAAAGATACCGGAACGTCATCATACCGAGTGAGTTGGGTACGCGATTTGGGTTAAGTAGCTGTCAGCCTGAATTCGGGAGGCAGTGGATTCGTACCCCACTCTCGACAGTTCTGAAAATGCTTAACCGTTTTCACACCATGCAAATATATATTTTATTGCCACTGTAGCTTCTTTCCTCCCTGTCCTATTCCATCTGTCTGTCTGAGCAAGCTTTCATTCCCCACCGTGAAGAGGTGGGGCGGGCCACCTAGAAGGTTACGCCCTTTCTCTGACCAGGTATGTCATCTTCGCCATAAAATCAGTCCATACCGGAGCGACGTAAAGCAAATATCAGGAACATGTTATTCTCGAGCTACTACATGATACTGTGCAGCTGGAACTCTGTTGTGACAGATACGTTCTCACAGATTCTTGGGAAGTACCTGCATCTCTTCTGTGATGAGGTAGAGGAGGCCTCCTACAAGAGAACCAGACGAGATGCCTCCAGCTACGGAACTCCTTCGTTCTCACGACCGCATCACATCCAGTGATCCCCCGAAATGTAGACCGGTTTGTACATCGACCGGATTAACACACAGCCGTAACATAATTGGTACAGTATACAATTTACCGGGAAGTAAACACGGGCAGGTGACACATAAGTGTTTCTGTGTATCGTAAATAGAAGATCATAATGTTATCATTTAGACTTTCACGGCCCGTGTAACTATTCATGATGTAATATTTTTGGGATTAAGGGCCGGTATTATAATAGAGGTTTAAACTGTTGGTTCAGTTTAAACTTCGGTTCATCTGTTAGTCGCGTATCATAAAACTTAATTTTAAGTTTACCTAGAGATTAATTTTACTGCCACTCATCTACCGTTTAAACTGAAGTTTAAGAATACATAACCTAACATGGCAGAACAAATGGATCTCGAAGATATTTTTGAGGTGTTTGAAGAAATACTAAGCGATGATGAAGAAGTGGTTTAAATTATTGAACGACCACGGGCACCACGAGTTTTTCGAGCAAGGTCACGTCACTTTCACATATGGAACGAAACAGTTTTTAAGTAGGTTTAGACTTACAAAACAGACTGTCATAACCCTATTTCAGCAAATTGCTGTTGGAATAAAATATGCAACGGAAAGGTAAGAATGCAAAAATGACTTGTTGAACTGTTTGAATATCAGAAGTGTAATTTTTTAGAAAATAAAGTAACTTCCTTCTATTTCAGAAATCATGCTGTTGAACCCCTCAGTCAGCTACTAATAGCATTGCGGTTTTATGCCTCCGGTAGTATGTTTATTACAATGGGAGATTGCGGGGGGTATTCATAAGGCCACTGTTTCACGGATTATATAAATATTTCTGTACTAATTGCACAAGCAATTCTATTTCCTTACACGTAAAATTAGGACAACGTTTATTGTTTTTATCCCCCATTTTACCTACAAGAAGTAAACAAAACATTATCGATAGTCATCTTTTCTTGCAAGTCACTGCAAAACATTATCGACAATCGTCTTTTCTCGTAAGTCACTGCTACCAAGATCGTATATTTCCTTCTTCACCTCAGTTTAACGTAGGCCGGCCATTATAAGACTCAACATCGGTTTAAACTTTAGTTACAGTTTAACTCAATCTTCAGTTTAAACCTTCATTATAATACCGGCCCTAAATCGTGTAATCTTCTAATATACAGTGGAACCTGGATATCTCGAATCACCTCGGGAGCTACATTTTATTTCGAGTTATCGAAATGTCGAGATATAGAGAATGCCGTTTTTGAGCATGTATAGCAAGCACATAATTGAATCATTTTCATCTACGGGCTTATACTGAATACATTATTTTTAAGACAGGATACAGTAGTGAAACAAGAAAGATACCTCCGTTAACACCTGTGGAAAACATCCTTTAGTCTCTTCTGTATTTTACTGTTGACCTTTCCTCCCCTCACGTTGGAACATCTCGTCAGTACCACGCAGCCGAGATTCGTAAATATAGCTTGTCATCCGCGAATTCGGGGGTTGCTTTCTTTCGTACGTGACCGGTAATTAATTCACACCCGAGAAACAGCGAGGCTTCACCAATTTTCCGATCACTAGAAGTTTTAGTATTTCGGTTTCCGTCATGTTAGCTCCCAGCATTATTGTAACCCGTTCTTTATTTGTTAACTGTTCCTCACAAGCTACAAATGCCGTATTGCACAGTTAATGTTGCACAAAATTCGAGTTACAGATTATTTTTTGCTTCAAAGGAGGAAATGTTTACTTCGAGAAACGGAGATTCGTGTAACCGAATTTCGAGTAATAGAATAGAATAGAATAGAATAGAAGAATAGGACAGTGGTGGTGGTGGTGGTGATTATTGTTTTAAGAGGAAGTACAACTAGGCAACCATCCTCTATTTAACACTAATCAGAGGGAAAATATGGAAGGGGACCGACACTTCGAAAAATGAAGGTATCGGCCAAAGAAAGGCAAGGGCCACGAAGGGCGTGAAAATGAAAGACTCCCTAGCCCTCGCAAACCTAATAGCGTCGGGGTCGGAAAAGAACAAGAGTTAACCAAGGGAGGTCGGATAGGATAGATGAAAGTGAGGAGCCTGGCACAAGTAAGTGGGAGCAATGCCAGGACTCAGCTAAGGGCCCCGTGGTCGCCAACCCACGCTCCAAAGTTCAGAGCCCCTGAGGCCCCTTTTAGTCGCCTCTTACGACAGGCAGGGGATACCGTGTGTGTTTTCCTACCGCCCCCACCCACAGGGGGGCACAAAAGAAAAATACAACGAAACTCTCACAATCAGGAATTTGGTACTTTAAAAAAAAAAAAAATTACGTGTCTGAATCTTCGCTGTAATTGCCAACGAGCACAGAATAAGATATGGTACAGCACCTCACCAATGTGCAGAGTCAACTCAAGACCTAAGCGCTCCCTTTGATGTTAGCCAGACTTCTGGTCAGTGAAGAGGTTTCCGCAGCGGTGAATAGTTCCTATGTTTGTTGCTTGTTGCTGCAGTCAGGAGCTTCCCTCAGATATTCTGGAGAACTGACTAGACCAATAGAAAAATTTTACGCTGTAAAAATATGGAATATATTTCACAAGTTTTATGTTATTCAGGTTCCTTACCAACTCTTATATTTCATACGTAGATGGCTGTGAATAGTTATTGTTCTCGGTGGTTTATGTACGAAAATAAAGCATTATTTAACATGAGTTTGATATCTTAATGTATTGTGTACTTTTAAGCTTTGTTCGAGTTCATTCCATTGCTGTTTAGTTCGCATAATTTTTACGGCATTCAAGATGGATTCAAGAAAACTGTTGGCAGCACTGGCTGCAATAGCATGCTCAATATTCATAATGGCTGCCAGCCGTGAGCAACACGTGGTTGATGCCGTGATGCTTCAGTCACAAGTGAAGTACTTTAAAGCTAATAAAAGTGGAGAAGGGGGGTGGATTAAGTAGGAAGTCTAAACAAATTGTTATGAAAGTTTACAGTAGCCTACGAGATGAGAATCCGCTGTGGACTGCGGAAGAAGTGGCGAAAGATACCGCGCGGCTGACCAGCGTTTCTACGTGCAGGGATTACACGGCTCGGGAGGAATTTAAAGGAACTCGTATGTTTTCTTGTGGTACCATATCGTATATGCTGGCCTGTGGTTGTTTATATATATTGTATAAGGGTTTCTGACGATAAGTCTCCCTAAAGTACTGAAAATTTAGTTTTAAAAAAGTGTCTGAATTATGTAAACAAGCAATCAAAGCGATAACGAAAATGAAACAAAACGTAACTCAACTAAGCAGCATGCCAGATGTATGTAACAGAAAACGTTTGACTCTTCGTCAGTAGGCCTATGTGTCAGCTCAGTTCGAACTATGCACCCGCCGTAAGTAAAACAGGAAGGGCCTTAACACGGTATGGGTATAGGATCCGTAGCATACTCGAAATAATAATAATAATAATAATAATAATAATAATAATAATAATAATAATAATAATATAGTATTTTATTTTTGTCACTGCCCTCCATCTGCAGAAATGTTGTCATGAGGGGATCATAAGTTCGTTTTTACCTGCCGAATGAAGAGACTACAATATTTAGAACTTTCCTGGAAACACTGTATTTTGCAATCCCACTCATAGGTGGGTTTTCAGCTTGTTGAACTGGGAGAAACTGCCACTGACAGTCGTTGAATCGTATACTTATGTCGTCGTACTTGCATTGTATGTTGTTGTGTATGCTGGGTATTCAGCCCGAAGGCTGGTTTGATCCCCTGCAGCTCCGCCAACAGCTGTCATAAATAGCCTAGGCGTCACTGAAGAGGTGTACTAGGGAAATGAGGAGCGAGGTAGTTTCCCGTTGCTTTCCTCACTGAGCCAGAGGTTGCTATTACATATCAGTCTGCCAAGCCATTGAAAAGTATGCACCAACCGACCCTATGAGCGATATTTTCACACCATTCATAACAGGGACTGGCTGCATAAGCAATGGTATTACTAGCACCACTCATACCTCAGTCACTTTCATATTGTCAAAGCCAAGGATGAGACTGAGACAGATCAGTGAAAGTAACAAATTTGATATAGCCCATACCGGAAGACACAGTGCACTGTAAACACTACATCTCACCAGCAAAGGCAACTTGCATTATGAAATAAAAATAAACCTTGCTTCTCTTACCTCGGTATTTGGCAGTAATCTGTAGGTTTAACATGGCCAATAAAGAAGTAAATAGATGTGGTAAGTAATCAAAATACAACTATGTGAAAGGAAGTGATTTCTTTTGAGGCTACACTATTTGAGAATGAAGTTCTTGTCAGATAGACGCACGACGTTAATAATAAGCTGATTGCGGCTGAGAAGGATAACCGAGACGGGAAGGGGGAACAACGGACGAGCTCACATGCGGAAGGATACTTTTCCTCAGCTCTTGAGTTGACTCAAGAATTGAAGCGAACAGACACGCGTGACCGCCATATTGTTTGTGCTACAACATTATAGACCGGTTACTTTCTGTTATTGATCAAGTTACTGTATTTAAAGTAAATACCAGGATTCAGTATTATTATTTGAGTTTGAAATGTTGAAAGGAGTTGCAAGAAAAATGAAGGTTTACGGACATAGGGAAGAAACGAGAAATGTACGTATAAATGGCAGGACGAGTTTGACTGTGGTAAATCTAGACCACTGCCTGCTCGATCTGCGTCCGATGGCTGCAGCCATCGGATGCAGATCGAGCAGGCAGTGATCTAGACAAACAGTGGCGTGTACTGAACCCAACCCAATCTACCCCAGCGCTGCTGGGGTAAAGAACTTTGTATCAACATTTTCTAATTATTCCTTAGAACGCTTTTATAAATGTTTAAAAAATTGCGAACATCTAATGCCTGTTGCTCACGGTAAAATTTTCTGTCAAATTTATTGTACAATAATTTAATTTTATAAAATTTCTGTTGCTCACGATCAAATTCAAGTTTTATAAAACCTTTGATAAAACTTTTCACAAAATAGGACATGTTCTATTCCGTGAAATTAATTTTACGAAACGAACCAATCAGCGAAGCTGACATCACGATGATGCTGGCGCTACGTCGTGAGAAGATTGCGAAGCTCGATTGTAAACAAACAAAATGGCAGGATCCGGTTGGACTAAGGAAACTGTTAGTGCTTTACTGTCGAATACCAGAAATATCCTTGTTTGTACGAAGTTTAAATGCCACTTTACCACAGCAGAAATGCAAGAAGAGAGGTAAAAAACACAATCGCCGAATTTCTATATGAATACTGGTCTTCTAACTAACTAATTTTTGACCAAGGACAGCAATCCTCTACCTTCTTCTCTTCTTTTGATCCAATCCCGAGTCCAGCATTTCCTGTCATTTCTTTTCTTCCTTTTTACCATTGTACAACATATAATTGCAGCTAAAGCAGCAAGTTTTGCTTTGTTTGTTGGAGCCATACTCTCAAACACATTGTAAGTTGAACAGCTGATTCTTGGTTTAAAAGTTTATCGATAGATGACAGCACATACACATTTTTTTTTTTTTGCTAGGGGCTTTACGTCGCACCGACACAGATAGGTCTTATGGCGACGATGGGATAGGAAAGGCCTAGGAGTTGGAAGGAAGCGGCCGTGGCCTTAATTAAGGTACAGCCCCAGCATTTGCCTGGTGTGAAAATGGGAAACCACGGAAAACCGTCTTCAGGGCTGCCGATAGTGGGATTCGAACCTACTATCTGCCGGATGCAAGCTCACAGCCGCGCGCCTCTGCGCGCACGGCCAACTCGCCCGGTCATACACATCTTGGTTCAGAAGTAAGTTCATAGATGGCCATTCTGATGTTTCCACGGATTATATAAAATAATTTTACCGTGAGCAACACAACTTGTTTTCACCAATTTTTTATAAAATTAACTGTACAACAAATTTTACGAAACATTTTACCGTGAGCAATAGGCATAAGCCAAGCCAAGTACAGCTGTCTCGACAATCCGCTCGCACTACCGCAGTGCAGCTTCTCCAGCGAGCTGAGGTTTCCTTGCCGGCGTTGAATTCAAATCTGGTTTTAGTTTTCATACATCGGGGATAGTTTAAGAGTAATCCGATTTTTAATTTCCTTTAATACTTTCATATCATTATATGTATAGCTTTAATTTAGTCATAGACATATTGACAGAAAATCACACAGTAGGAGAGTAGCAGAAGGTGATAGTTGAAGTGCTCACATTATGTTCTCACTTTTTTACAGTCATTCACAGGAATGTTTAAAAATGTTTATAAAAATTGAATATGGACAAAAATTTGCCACCACAAAGTTTCATGTCTTATTTCTTCCTTTTGCATTGGGCATCCTTCTTGTCCCGAATTATACTCCAATAATAATCGTCTAACATTGTGAGCATTCATTTCCCTTTATACTGTTTCTCCATGGTGGCTATGTCTTCATAAAACCTTTCTCCATGCTCATCTGATACATCACCACAAGTCTCTGGAAAGAAGTCTAGACGCAGTTAAGAACACATTGCATATTAAATCTTTATAAGCTTTGACAATTTATTTCACAAACTCTTTGTATTCAGGGTCCCTTCTAGTTCCAAGGAAGTTTTGTGTTACTGTCTTGAAACATACCCAGGCTCGCTTTTCTTTGTCAGCCATATCGAATAGAATTACAAAAGAAGAGAATATTCACAGAAATACTCACTTGGTATATCTAAAGAAGCCACATAAATATATTTTAAATTGGTAGAAATCGTTGCATCCTCGCTGTAATTTTGAGGTTAACATGCCACACTATCTGTACAATAACATAAATGTCTGAAAAAAGAATCAGAAATAGTAAAGTTAATGTTGCAAACTACTTTTTAAAAATACTTCTTCTTCTTCTTCTTGAAAGGTGTGGTTGGACTCATGTGTTATCGTCCAGTCACGAAAAACATTAATTACTTAAACACTGACACATGTATCACTCGTATTGTACTTTAAAATGTAACTGATAGAAAAAAGAAAAACATACCATAGGAGTCACACAAGAAACGATGATAACATATAGACAGAGGGTAAAGAGATTTATATCCTACCAAAATTATGATAAACATTTTGCAATGGAAGAGTGAGCATAAAGAGACTGTCAGAGGATTATAATATAATATGTGCATCATCAAGAAACTGATTTATGCTGTTCACAAGAGTAGGAGTTAGAGAGGATAATAAACACGAAATACTTGTGGGGAAGGGGATGCCCATGTTAAGCAAAGAGGATAGGAAGCGCTGGCGGGGAACATCAAAAGCAGGACATTGTAACAGAAGGTGATTACTGTCAGTATCAGACAAGCCACAAGCACAGGAAGTTGGGGGAGGAAGATGAAAACGATTTTTATATTGGGGAGTAAGGGCATGATTAAAACGTAAACGTATAATAGATGTGATATGGCGCCGAGAGTACGTACCATAATAAAACCACGGTTTAAGAGGAATAACAGGTTGTAATTGATGATAAAAACATCCCTTTTCTCGTGACATTTCATTCCAATCGGACTGCCAATGTCGATATGCTATATCCCGCACTTTATGAATGAGATCAGAAGGGGGGATCGCAAGAAAAAGAGGGGGGGATTGTTGTGATGCTCGTTTAGCTGCCTCATCAGCAGTCTCATTCCCCATGATACCAGAGTGACTGGGAACCCAAACTAGAGTTATATAAACACCAGAACGAGTAAGGATATATAAGAGATACTTAACGCTATATAAGTACCAATTAGGGGAAGAGAGAGGCGAGCATAAGGCATGCAGAACATTTTGTGCATCCGTGAAAATCGTAACCTTATCATAAGCATGTGACCTGATGGTAATGAGGGCTTGTCTAATAGCAAACAATTCGGCGGTAAAAACAGAAAAGGCAGAAGGGAGGGAATACTCAGAGAGAGTATACGGTTGGGGGATATAAAAGGCTGCTCCAACGCCGTGTGCTGATTTTGATCCGTCAGTAAAAATGCTTACTTCCCTTATGTAGAGGGAAAGTCGAATACGTTTAGTTGCAAGAGGGGAAAGAGGAGTAGAATGTGTTAGACAAGAAAATGATTCAGAAGAAGATATAATTACTTGAGGACAAAAGGACTGACTGTCATAAGGGGAAGAAGAGACTTGTTCTGGTACCAGGGGGGGGGGGAAATCCTGGGGGTGTTGAGACGGATGATAATGAGGGAGGGAAGTCTTGTTCTTAGCATCTTGAAATGAGATATGTTCCGTGCCCATGACATTCTTTATCTCTTGTTGGTATTTGTGTTCCGGACAAGTTATTGCTCCCGTTGGATGTGGGCCTTTGCAATATCTGTACAATAACATAAATGTCTGAAAAAAGAATCAGAAATAGTAAAGTTAATGTTGCCGACTACTTTTTAAAAATACAAATACCATATTTTCCAGCAGCGTATACGAGTCCAACACTCGGCCACCTGGATTCCTCGCTGCGCACCCTCTTTCCTGCACAACTTGTAAGCAGAGAGAATGCTTGTAAGGAGCAGTAAGGTGTCTCGATTTCAGTAAAAGCCGTGCGAGTGCTAAAGGCGTGTTCTGTATGTGCCATCTGTCAGTATTTAACTAAATTATTAGAATCGCGGTAATAGCCGGCGATTTGAATTTCTTTCGCGTACTACTTCCTAGCGAATTTGGATTTTTACTGCGTTCTACTTCCTAGCGTTTGGCGGCAAGGGTCGATGATTTGAATTTTTAGAGGGACGTACTTCGTAGCGTTGCGCAATAACCTGCCAGAACAGACTAAGAGCTTCCAAAGTGAATTCATTTATATATTATTCGGTAAAACTTTAAGTACCCCCTGGGCGAAAGTTAGAATAGTGATCGAACATACCCCGGACGCCACCTTTAAATCAATATAAAATATTATTCAAGTATGCTATATGTAGCATATACTATTTTTTAAAATTTACTTCAAAAATAATTTTTACACCGCAGATGGATCTTGCATGGATATTTCCTTCCTGTCAACATCATTAGGAATTATGTATATACCTAACCTCAAATTGCATTGACAACACCTTTCATAATAATTATAAATACGTTCAGGAAGTAGCCTATATAATCAGTACTATCGACGAACATGAGCGTACGAGTTCGGTAAAATATATATGGTAATAATAAGGCAGAGGAGAATATAACATAAATAGGCTCATTATATTAATCGCATTCTTACAGTTGCACTGGATAACATAATACATATATGGTATTTTTTTACAGGCTATTGCAGCCATTCCAATAGTTTAGTCGAATACTGAACCGACAGATGGCACATACAAACCACACCTTTAGCGCTCACACGGCTATTACTGAAAACGAGACTCCTTACCGCTCCTTACAAGCATTCTCTTTGCTTACAAGTTGTGCAGAAAAGAGGGTGTGCAGCGAGGAATCCAGGTGGCCGAGTGTTGGACTCGTATACGCTACTTATTTGCCGAAAACAGTGATACCACATATATGTTCAGATTAATGAAAAACCATCCCTGGTAGCGCAATTCTGATTTCAGATTTGAATTTAGCAATGCAAATTCCATTAAAATAAAAGTATCAAAATTAAATGCACTAAGACGGGAAATATATTGAAACACATGAATAAACATTCAGCTTCAAGCGTGCTCATACAGGAAGTACAGGATTTCAGGATGACTGGCGAAGAGATATATCTAATCAACAAGCACAAGGAACATATGTTTACAGCGTTTACAAATTCAGATAGCATCATGGGAACTACCGCTTACAATCGGTATAGTGAGTTGATCACAGTCGAATTCAGTGCAATACAGCAACATTATATCCACAATACTTGATGTTATATGAAAGTGAGGAGTCTATCCAAATGGAAATAATGCCAGGACTCAGCTAGGGGTCCCATGTCGAAAGCCCATGGGGCCCCGTACAGTGGCCTCTTAAAGACAGGCAGAGGATACCGTGAGTGTATGTTACTGCCTCCACCCACAGGGGATTATACGCCGACCATTCAGCTAAGGAGTCGCACCTAGCGAATAAATAAATTAATTCATAGAAAAACTCCATGAAATAGAAGCCAAAACAGGATTGCATATTTCTTATGAAAAGACAAAGCATATGAAATTGACTAGATCTGGTTTCAACAGCCAATCATTAATCACCAAATATGGAAATATCGCTCAAGTAGACAAATTTAAGTATCTAGGTGAAATTATAGAACAAACAAGGTTAAATCAGCAAGCAAACAAAACAATAATAGCAAAACTTCAAAGAGAGTACAAAGTTACTTGGAACAAATACAATAAAAGAACTGTATCAAAAAGGGCACATGTGACACTCTCAAGCTTGCATATGAAGCCTCGTATAAAAGTATCAGAGAACTATATAGAAAGACAATTATGCAAACTAAATTAAATAGCTGGAAACAGTTCTGCTCCTCGGAATCAACTAGAAACCCCTGGGGGAAATTTTATAAAGTATGTCGAAAAACAGGTAACCTCAACACTACTCTGTATACTATTGACACTGGCAGTGGATTCACAACAACACCATTAGAAACTGCAAATGCCCTAGCAGAGACATTTTTCCCAGAGACGATGCTGATAATGAAAGGCAGGCTACACTTCGAAAGGAAACCATGCTTGCACCAGAAACAGAAGACGAAAAGCCTTTTAGCATGGAAGAAGTTAATCATGTGATCTCGAAGTTATATGATAAGAGAGCCCCAGGAATTGATGCCATATCTGCAAATATTGTGAAACATGTTCATAGTGCCTGTCCTGACTTTCTCCTGAAACTGTTCAATAAATGTTTAGAACTTTGTGTTTTTCCAGACTGTTGTAAGGAGGCCACGATAAAAGTGATCCCTAAACACGGAAAGAAAAATAAATATACAGCCAATTGTCTACGCCCAATAAGCCTACTCCCTGTGTTAGGAAAAGTCTTAGAGAAACTCTGAATTAATAGAGTGATGTTTAACTTCGCGATGAAGAACAGTTTACATGAAAACCAATTTGGGTTTATGCCATCAAAATCTACGGAAGATGCAGTACATAAGGTGACACAATGGATGAAATCTGTCTACGATTGCAAAGAATTCGGACTACTAGTATCATTAGATATCTCCGGTGCTTTCAACTTTGCTTGGTGGTCTAAAGTGTCGCATTAGCTGAAAGTGAAGGGTTGTACAAAAAACATTTATAGGCTAATGCAAAATTACTTCACAAATAGAAAAGTGCACCAGACCATTTGTGGCACACATGTGACAAGAAACGTAGATCGAGGATGCCCACAAGGCTCAGCTTGTAGCCCGGGTCTCTGGAACATACTCTATGATGGCATTCTTCAACAGAAGCTTCCCGATAATTGTTGGCTAACTGCTTATGCAGATGATGCATTACTACTAGTTAGGGGTAGAACAACAAATACATTAACATCTGCAGCAAATGAAGCACTCGACATACTTCTAAGGTGGGGACAGAACAACAAATTGAAATTCAAGGCATCTAAGACTGTTGCTATGCTAGTCACCAAGAAAAGGAAATTTGAGACACCGGTGGTTAAACTAGACGGCCAAAAATTAGATATTGTAGATAGCATGCCATATCTAGGAATAATTTTAGACAGCAAACTTTTATTCAGACCGCACTTTCAACATTTGGAAACTAAAGCAGCCAAATTGTATAGGAGCCTGACAATAGTAGCACGACCCACCTGGGGACTAAACTCGGAAATTTTGAAGATTACATATCGTGGAGCTGTTGAACCAATGGTGCTTTATTGTGTCACTGCTTTCGAACATGTTCTGCATAAAAAATGGGCGCAACAGAAATTGTCTCAACTTCAAAGAGGTTTCGTGTTACGCATCACACGCGCTTACCGTACAATATCGACAGACGCTGCCCTTATTATTTCTGGTATAGAACCTCTGCATCTCACAGGACTCAGCATGTCAACTTCTGTCAACTGTAAGAAGAACAGAATACATCCGCAGGATTTGGAAGGAGTGGAACTTGAACTTCCTGCACATCATACTGCCGCCGGACATCCAGCAGACTATATGAGAACTGCATTTGACCAACCATGTACCAGAGATCACAGCCATTCAATATACACAGATGGTTCTCGCATTTCCAGCAACGGAACACTAATGGGCTGCGCCTTCGTGGTATATGAGGGTGAAGACGAAGTTCATTCTGAGAAAATAAAACTAAAGGAATACTGTTCCGTGTTTCAAACCGAGCTGCTTGCAATACTGAAAGCAGTCGAGTGGTGCATAAACAAAAATACGTGTGCGACTATACTCAGTGACTCATAAGCGGCGCTGAACTCCATAAAAGATAAATATAACTTACACAATTTGGCAGTACATGTAAGAGAGAATATATCAAAGTACAATAAACATATATGTTTCGGTTGGGTGCGAGGTCATTCCGCCATAAAATGGAACGAAAGAGCTGATCAATTGGCCAAAGAAGCTTGTAATTCTAACTTGTCAGAGAGTTATACTAAATGCCCAATTTCCTTTGTCAAAAGAACCGTAAAGGATGAAATGCTCTCTCGCTGGAATGAACTGTGGTTAGCAAGTAAGAATGGCTCAGTAACCAAAGACCTGTTTTTTCCAAATGTATATAGTAGGCTGGAATGTAAATATATCGTGTGCAACTTTCATTTAACTCAAGTGCTATCAGGTCATGGCAAATTCAATGCTTTCTTCGAGCGATTCAAAATTCCAACACAAAATTGCTCACTGTGCTTCTGCACTGAAGACATTCAAACTGTAGAACACGTTCTGTTCAACTGTCCTGCTTTTGAGAGAGCGCGTTTTGAACTTAAGATGCATTTGTTAACTTTCAGTTGCTAGTTTGAAAAACCACTAAATTTCATATTTTACAAAAAAATGCTGCACTTCTCAGTTTTCAGAATTTATTGAGTATGTATTTAAACATACATAAGTTGATACTGTCTGCTTATTAGCTGCCTAACATATGTATTGTATATATTGTATATATATTGTATATCTGGTATTTTAAATATTACTACGGTACTCTTAGTATTAAGGATTGTATATATCATATATCATACTTTTATTTTTCCATTTCTGTTCATGTCTATTTTGCTGTTTATGTATGTATACCTTATGGTAAAATAGGGTTCACAGCACTTTGGAGATTAAATAATAATAATAATAATATCAAAAAAGGCAAAATCACGACATTATAACACAGTAGTTAAAACTGAAACATTTTATGCATCTGAAACTAGTATGATTGGTGGCAGATCTCGAATAAAGATGATAGAAAAACAAGAAACAAATTATCAGGAAAATCTTAGAATCAAAATGCGAAAATGGAATTTGGATGAAAAAGAAATCACATGAAATCTATCAAGTTGCAGAAAAAATCACAGATACAATCGGGAAACAGGGATTACAATTTTATGTCCTCTTACGTACAATGGATAATAACAGGGTCACAAAGCAAAATTTTAACTTAGCTTTATCAATGAAAAATCACAATAATTAGCTAAAAGAAATCAGTGAAGACCTAAATGAAATTGTCATTAATAAAGAAACCATTCAAGATAGAGTAACATTCAGAACATTAATTCACAAACATTAATTTTCTGTAAAGCCCACCCGACTTAATACAGGATGGACTGAACAGCGTAGGACTACATCATTTCGTAATACTTCCCGCATTGTAGAAACAGATTTTTTTTAAATGCTCTCATTATTCGTTTCCGTTTCCGCGTTGATAAGACTCCGCATTATACAAAAGCAAAAACATTACAACGTCGTAAGTTTCGTCGGGACCAAGAAAAAATTCCGTAGTGGACAAGTTTACGCTTTATTCAAGTACCGCTTTGAGCAAGTTTTACTGTGGAGAGTGGCGAGAGGATGAAGAGATATTGTGCAGAGAAGAAGAAAAACAAGAAAGTGCTAATAAGTTCAAACGCAGTCCTTAATTGGGCATAACGAATAAATAAATAAATAAATAAATAAATAAATAAATAAATAAATAAATAAATAAATAAATAAATAGGTGGTTAATCTGTCCATGTACATTTTGTCATCAGCGCGGTTCTTGAAGTAAGTACTTTATTATGCACTGTCTATCCTGGAAGACACTCTTGCACAAAGTTGGCAGGAATCCAGACCCACCTACTGAATACTCATTTTATTGGAGGCTTTGGTTTATTATATTACCGAGGCTCTGGCGAACGCCTGAAGCAAAACAGGAAAAAAAGGGACAGACAGACTATGAGCCGTTTAACCGTAATTATACTGTGAAAAACCGCATACGCAAGCGATCAACGCTAAGTTGTAAGAAACCGAACTCAGGGGAAGCCTAGTAATCGTGAATTGTGGTAAGCTTGAAGATGTGATCATGATCATATCTGTCTGCGTGTAGCCTGCCAAACCGGGATACTACTATCAATACTGTGAAGACATAAAGGTATTCTAAAGAAATGGCAAGGTTACATGAATCACATACCCACAACCTTCATGCATGACTTAAAGCACTTTCTCGTGTTTTAGTTGTTTCCGGTCAACGAACCTTTGAAAAGAACGATTTCTTCTCAAATCTAGGCCTCTCTGGTGTCATTTCCTTTATTTCGGGAACAACACTAATCATAATAAGATCATCCTATGGTGGTGATTTTAGTAGTGATGACTGTTTTAAGAAAAAAACTGAACAACCATCCTCTCTTAATACTAATCAGAGAAAAAAATGTGAGAGTTCTAATCCTTATAAGTAAGGTTCGGATATTAATGACAAGTCATATGGAATTTCTTTCTCACCACTTATAACGCAGAATAAAGGAGTCCCTCAAGGGTACCCAATGAGGCCTATACTATTCAACTTGATGACAGCTGATATCATAAACTTATAATGTATGCAGATGATATGGCTCTGATATCCAGAAACCTCACTGACGTCCAAACTGCATTTAACAACCTCAGAGCATGGGCAGACAAGAACTCGCTAAACATTAACGTTGCCGAAAAAAAGTCATAAAATTCAAAAGGGGAGGAATACTGGCAACGAATGTTGTATTCAGAAATGGACATTACCTATTTCTGATTGTGACATCATTTAAATACTTTCAGACCACATACACAACATATACTCTGCACATAAAAGAAAAAATGGCGGCAGCAACGAGATCCCGAAACCACATAACTTCTCGGTAGACACAGCCATGGCATTGATCCAGTTGCTACGAATGGTATAAAAGCTAATGTGGCACAAACTAACTGTGACAAATCTACAAAGACATGAAAGTGTGAAGGCCAGATACCTAAAGCGAATCATTCAGCTCTCGAAATTTACAGAGAACCGATTGGCATACATTTTGATGACGATGGTGCTTGTTGTTTAAAGAGGTCTAACATCTAGGTCATTGGCCTCAGGCATACATTTTAGCAAACCGGGTGAGTTGGCCGTGCGGTCAGGGGCACGCGACTGTGAGCTTGCATCCGGGAGATAGTGGGTTCGAATCCCACTGTCGGCAGCCCTGAAGATGGATTTCCGTGGTTTCCCATTTTCACACCAGGCAAATGCTGGGGCTGTACCTTAATTAAGGCCACGGTACTTCCTTCCAACTCATAGGTCTTTCCTATCCCATCGACGCCGTAAGACCTATCTGTGTCGGTGCGACGCAAAGCAAAATAGCAATAAGCATTTTAGCAAATGAATATTCCTTCCTAGAAGATATAAAAAATCCACAGTTCTAGTCCTTCAGACAAGCAACTCAATGTTGAAAACATCCTAGGGATAGGAGCTACGAATTTTAGGTTAATAAAATATAATAAAGTATGGGAATATTTTTTTTTTTTGTATATTCCTAAAATTACAATCCTTTCCTTAATCATCGTTATCCGCTCGATTAGATTAGCAGTTTGCCCTTTTCTACCACTACGACCGCTAATGTGAGTCAATGCAGAGTTTCACTTAAGCCTTTATACCCCACTGTCGGCAGCCCTGAAAATGGTTTTCCGTGGTTTCCCATTTTCACACCAGGAAAATGCTGGGGCTGTACCTTAATTAAGGCCACGGCCGCTTCCTTCCAACTCCCAGCCCTTCCCTGTCCCATCGTTGCCATAAGACCTATCTGTGTCGGTGCGACGTAAAGCAACTAGCAAAAAAAATAAAAAATAAAAAATAAGCCTTTATAACTACATTTGATGTGGACATTTTTCAAAAAAACACAAAACGCCTGAGTGTATTGAACCATGGAACACATTACAGAAAGAATTATGTAAATAAGTTAATTTGGATAGGATTTGAATTTAAACAAGAGAACTATTAAAGCAACAAGTGATTTTAGACTGTTTTTTCGGAGATGCATTTAGGCAGGAAGTTATTTTTGAATTTTTTTTTAGTTTGATAGATCTGTCCAGGACTCACAATTTGAAACATGTCCTGGCCCTTTAGCTCGTCAAATTTCAGCACAATTGAGGAAATTGCTTGATTTTACGTTTTTTGTAGTATGGGGACCTCTACTTTGTTAAGAAACGTTAAAAAACACTGTTGGACTTCCTGACACTGCCGCATCGATAGTGCCCTGGAAGAAAGACGACAGAAAGCCCACCAGATCCCTGAAAGCTTCTATGTAACAGAAATAATGAGAAGCAACGATTCCAAGCTACGCCACGTCCTCACAAGATTTGGTGTCCATGGGTTCCATGGATTGATATGTGTAAACACCAGATTCCATGTTCCGTATGAAAGATGTATCTTTCGCCTCTGTGGCATGACCTGATCTAGGTATCACCTAAAGGACTTCAAGAAATCCATCACCACATTTGCCAAGGACTGATAAAATTTAAAATGTAAATATGCATGATATGTGTACACATTGTGTTGAATACTATCTTATACATTTCATTCCTGGGGTCATATTATCCGAAATCTGAGAAATAACTGTGAACGATGGGTCCCTAACCCCATTTAAAGCACCTTTATGTTGCATATAAACGTAATTATATTGCTACTTGCAACCAATCTCCAGGATCTACAGGAACTACTTAATGCTGTCACTGAAGCCAGCAGCGCAATGGGCTTGAAGCCTAATGTAAAGAAGACCATGTGGGTGGTTATAAGTAGGAAAGAAGATGGCATTCGAGGTAATCTCACAACAGCGAAGGAACAGATCGCGAGAGTGGCAACATTTAAATACCTGGGATGTCACATCAAAGATGACTGGGACCTTACTCACGAGATCCGATGCAGAGCTGAGCAGGCCAGAACTGCTTTTCAGAGACTTAGGAAACTTTTGACAAGCCGTGACCTTTCCATTTCACTACAGACACGACTACTCCGGTGCTACGTTTTCAGCATTCTGTTGTACGGCGTTGAGGCATGGACACTAACTGAGACCATGTGCAAGAGATTGCAAGCATTTGAAATGTGGACGTACCGACGGATGCTGAAGATACCTTGGACAGCTAGAAAGACCAATATAGACGTTTTGCACCGTATGAACAAAGAACCAGAAATTCTCACTACCATCAATAGAAGGAAACTAGAATACTTTGGTCATATGATGCGGAACTCTAAATACCACCTTCTGCAAGTAATACTCCAAGGGAAAATTAATGGAGAACGTGGTCCGGGGAGAAGTAGGACATCATGGCTCGGCAACTTGAGCCAGTGGTTTGGGGTGACAAAGCTTACTCTGTTCAGAACAGCTATGAACAAACAACAGATCATGCTACTGATCGCCAACGTTCTGCGAGGACATGGCACATGAAGAAGAATTTTTATTGCTTTGGTAATATTGTGCTCATTATTTGGTTATATTTTGAGAATTTTTTGTTCAATTTGAAGCGTCGTTCTTAACAAGGAACATGTTACTTGAGTCTATTTTCGTACAGAGGATTTCAAAACATAGTAGCAGACGCGTTTTTCTGTCTTTTCCAGAAAGGGATAGATAGCAGGTATAGAAGACATGATGCCGAGAAAGAGGTTCTTTACGAACGTATGCCGGCAGACGCAAAAAGAGCATTCTAATACTTCAGTTTTGGTTGTTTGTTAGGAAAGCAGAATGAAAAACTTTGCCTCGGGACTATTGCACTGAATGAATGCACACACATTTTAATTTACCTGCTGTAGCGTGGACGAAATTGTAAAGGGAACAAAGGAAGTCTATGGAGATAAAGAGCTGAAGATAGTGCTATTTGCAGATGATGTTGTAATCTGGAAAAAGGACAGCAAAGAAGTGCAACAACAACTAGATGTACTGAACGAAAAAATTGAGAAGTATGGCATGAAAATCAGTACAGAGAAAAACAAGACTATGGTGATGTCGAGAGGGGAAAAGCAAGGAAAGGGAACTGTTAAAATTTGAAGTCAGAGTCTGGAAATTGTGGACAGTTTTAAATACCTAGGAAGTGAACTAATCCAAAATGCTAGAGAATAGCAGGAGGGTACAGCAGGGCAATGCATTCTACCAAAGTGTAAGAAAACGTGTTTGGAGCAAAGCAGTACCAAGGAAAATGAAAGAGATAACGTACAAAATGTACTGTGTACCCATACTGATATATGCATCTGAGACTTGGACTTCGACTATCAGGCAAGAGAGTAGAATTCAAGCCAGTGAGATGAAGTTCCTAAGAAGTATGATAGGAAAGACAAGGAAAGACAGAGTGAGAAATGAAGATGTTAGGGAGGAAATTGGGATAGGAAAGCTAAATGAGAGAGTTGAAAAGAATAAACTAAGGTGGTTTGGACATGTAAAGAGGATGGAGGAGAATAGAATTCCAAGACAGACGCTGGAGGCAAAGTGCGAGCGCAAGAGAGCAAGAGGAAGACTTAGAGCAAGGTGGATTGAATCAGTGAAGAGCGGCATAAGAAGAGGACATTTAGACTGACACAAGATCATGGAAGAGAAATGGTGGAAGGAAAGAGGAAGATGGTGAAGTGCCATAAATACCACGACCCGGCAGGAGCTGCATGAAATGGAAATCGCGTATGGCTTTTAGTGCCGGGAGTGTCCGAGGACAAGTTCGGCTCGCCAGTTGCAGGTCTTTTGATTTGACACACGTAGGCGACCTGCGCGTCGCGATGAGATTGAAATGATGATGAAGACGACACATACACCCAGCCTCCGTGCCAGCGAAATTAACCAATTAAGGTTAAAATTCCCGACCCTGCCGGGAATCGAATCTGGGGCCCCTGTGACCAAAGGCCATCACTCTAACCATTCAGCCATGGAGCCGGACAGGAGTTGCATAAGGAGAAATGATGATGTAGCTCTGTCAGTTTGCATGATTTAATGTGTCTGCTCTATTGTCGCTTATCATTTTTTGGCACGTTTAATGTTTGTTAAGAAGGAAGCCCCACCTTCCAATGTCGATTCAGTTAAATGTAACGTAAAATCTCTTCAGCCTGTCGAACACCTAGGTTAAATATAAATATCATACTACAAAGTACCTGTAAAAAAGTATTAAACAAGGGACAAGAAATACACACTACTAAACAAAGAATGACACGCGTCGCTCCTAAAAAAAACATCATCAGATTCTATCAAGTCACACTCAGATATTTAGATATAATATTTATGTTTATCTCTGTTTAATATTTAGGAACTTAAATTCTAGAACTATCTTAATAATGTCCTGCTTTGTCTCCACTCCAGCATTAAGTGAGAGGTGTTTGGAAAACAGTTGCTCTCATATACATTCTACCGCTCCGGTCCACAAGAGGATTTAATTGCTCATTACGACAGACTGGGGTACCGTATGAGCAACGGTTATCCAAACACCTCGCAGTTAATGCTGGAATAGAAACAAAGCAAGATATGATTAAGATAAGTTCTAAAATTTGAATTCCTGATTACAGGGAGTATAATTTAAGACTTCGTAGAGGAGCACCGAGGCATAGGAAGCGGGATAGCGAGCGCAGTGCCCGCAATGGCAAGCGAACTTAATCCTCTAAAAGAAGCGGTATGATTACGCCTATAGAAACTAAACGAAACCAATACAGTATTTGACGAAACTAAAATCACCAGCTATATACCTGCTCAGGACAAATAAATAAATGAATACATAAAGCAAAGAATAAATAATTAGTAAATGAAACTGAACTCACCACTGAACGAGTCCGGTAAGATCGTAAATATATATTTTCCGTCACGTGCTGACGAATGTGAAATACCACTTTCCTGTGGACTGACTTGCAGTCATGCCCATATATCTTCTAACCTCTCCTGTGTGAGAGCTGTCCTCCTTCACTATTTTTTCTTATCAGTTACGGAACCACATTGTAGGTAATGCAAAATATGTAAGGAAATATAATTGACATGTATTTATTTTTGAAACTTAAATAAAGGGTGTTTGAGGTCATCCATTGCATGGTATCATTTTAGACCCCACAACGCCATTTACGCACCAAAGTTTTCACAACGCCGGTCGAGGGTTAATACAGAAAGCTAATCCGAAAATAAGCGGACAAAAGAAATCAAGGCACTTACCTTCAATTTCCATTTCAAGGCTCATATGCTTCCAATATTTTGCGACGTAGTTTCTAAGGGAAAGTTATTTGCCTCCCTTGGCCCATATAGCACGTCTTTCATATATGAGAGCCATTAGCTCCTTGCTGTCAACCGCGCTCATATCTCTGATTTGAAGGAAACGAACTGTCACAACGTGAGATAAACTACACTCCGCCAGGCGACTACCAGTGCGCTGGAAGCTGGCAAGTAAATGTTTCAAACTTTCTCTTTGGCTGGTCGGCGCCGAGTGCAAAATCCGACAAGCTCGGAAATGCTCCCTTTGTGTTCGGCTATGTTTGAAAGTGAGGTGATATTTGCTCTCGCTTGTTGCCGCTTACCAGCGCCGACTCACCTACGTTGGCAACCAGCGTTCTACGTGTCCCTACCCTAAGGTGGAAGGCTGCACTGCAATGGATGGCGGTCGCATGTTGTGAGATCATTGGTGATCATTGTTGGTAGCGGAGCATAACTCCGAAGATATTGGGTTTGTGATCAATGTTTATAGGACCTTATTGCGTGCTGCATCCCTTGTCAATACTGGGAACTTTTTCAAGGACACACTGTGTAACTCAGTTTACCACCATCGCTTCTGTTTCCGTCTCATTTTGTTTGCACACAGTAATGCAAAGAAATATAGGCTGCTGCAGCTACTTTCATGTTTGAAATCTGCACTTTATCAACTGACGGATCGCTGGTAGGTTACGTGATACGGACTGCAGGGAGGGGTGAAAAAGTTTACCTCCTTTAGTTCGTGCAATTTCCTCGTTAACGACCTGCACGTTTTTGAAGTTTTGAAACAAATTTAACCCACCAGAGAGCTAAATGGGGGTCGAAATGAAATGGCGTATGGCTTTAAGTGCCGGCAGTATCCGAGGTGGTGGTGGTGGTGGTGGTGGTGGTGGTGGTGGTGGTGGTGGTGATTATTGTTTTAAGAGGACGTACAACTTGGCAACCATCCTCTATATAACATTAATCAGAGAGAAGAAGGGGAAGGGGTCCGACACTTCGAAAAATGAAGGTATCGGCCAAAGGAAGACAAGGGCCACGAAGGGCGTGAACATGAAGGACTCCCTAGGCATCCATACGTAATACCGTCGGGGTCTGAAAAGAACAAGAGTTGACCAAGGGAGGTCAGATAGGATAGATGAAAGTGAGGAGTCAGGCACAAGTAAGTGGAAGTAATGCCAGGACTCAGCTAAGAGTCCCGTGGTCGCCAACCCACGCTCCAAATTTCAGAGCCCCTCGGCCCCATTTAAGTCGCCACATACGACAGGCAGGTAATACCGTGGGTGTTATTCTAGCCCCCACCCACAGGAGGAGGAGTGTCCGAGGACATGTTCGGCTCGCCAGGTGCAGGTCTTTTGATTTGACTCCCATAGGCGACCTGCGCGTCGTGATGAAGATGTAATGATGATGAAGACTACACATGCACCCAGCCCTCGTGCCAGCGAAATTAATCAATGATGATTAAAATTCCCGACCCTACCGGGAATCGAACCCAGGACCCCTGTGTTAAATAGAAAATATTTGTAAACGTTCCACCTCTAAAGTGTTAAATGAGGTTAGCTCTGAAAACGAAGTTATTCATCTCTCGAAAACCGTTTCACGTACAAAGTTGCAATTTTACGAGAAGGGTCTTCTTTTATGTCCTATGTGTAAAATGTCGTATACTTCAAAATATTTCTCATCTAAGGGGTTTAGAGTTAGGCGGTTGTTGACTCTCAAAGCCACAATGCCCATTCTGCCTAAAGCGTTTCAGCCACGAGCTTCAACTTTTTTTATGAAGGGTGGTCTTCTATACCTTATCAGGGGTTCTCAAACGCCCAAAATCTCACGCGTGCAAATCGAGGCGTAAGAGCTCCGTGCACTGTGCATCGATCGCGCTCGGCTTGTCTCGGACCAACGCTTCGTCTCTGGGCTACTCGGCTAAGCTCGGCTAAGCTCGGCCCTACTCAGCTAAGCTCGGCTCTACTCGGCTCAAGTCAGCTAGGATTTGGAGCGCTACGGGGCAAGTGAGGAAGAGGGAGACAGGGGGAGCGAGCAAGACAGGCGTGAGGAAAGAGAGAGTAAGCGCTATTGCTCCAAATCAAGGAATGGGGGGTCTGCACTCTGGTCAACCAAAGCGAAGTCGTCTTTTGCACAGTGCATGCACCCTGAGAGGCCCTTGCTTTAAATGTTATAAATATTTAAAAGCATTCACCCCTTAAAAAAGTATTCATTTCTCCATTACTGCTCGACGTACAAAATCAAAATTTCACAGGTTGGTCGCTTTTACATCCTAGATGTTAAATAATATCGGGTTTAAAATATTCAAATTCTTTTATTATTATTATTATTATTATTATTATTATTATTATTATTATTATTATTATTATTATTATTATTAAACGTCCCGTATAGGGTTAAAATGAATGTTAGATCAGAAAATAAATAATCATTCCCCCAAAATCATTTGACGTACGAACTCGGGCTTATTGTAAGGGTCCGCTGACAGTGGACTCTCCAACAGGCAAAACTTTGAATAATAACTTTCAGTTTAAAACGGTAGCGAAGCAAGGGTATCTTGCTAGTAGGTATATAAGTGAAATGTCTGAGTCACCAGTCGCTAGGAATCTTGAAGTTATACCTACAAAAAACAATAGCCTGTACTTAGTGGAGCTTTCCGACAATCTGTATCGTTACTTGCAATTTCAGGCCCAGTTTTATTTATTTATTTGTTTATTTATTTTTTTAATATAAATAATGCTATTTGTTCGGGGCGTCGACCTATAGAGATCTATTGCCCCTGCGTGTAATTGGAATTACGGAAGTGTAGAGTGTTGAATGTGAGGAAAGGAACGTTAAGGACGACAAAAACACCCAGTCCTCAGGCCAGGGATATTAACCATTTACAATTAAAAACCCCTGACCCGGCCAGGAATCGAACTCGGTGCCGCCGGGTGATAGGCGGACGCGTTGCCCCCTACACCGCGGGGCCGGACTCGGGCCCAGTTACTATCAACAAAAACTGAAAGTCATGTGGGACATTCTCAAGAACATTTTGAAAGCCTTCTGCATCATGAATGAAAAGTTCTGACATAAGTGTTCTCTCCAAACTTAATGCTAAACGCCTTGTCGATATTTTTCTTTGGCACACTTTGCATCTGCGCTTTTCTCTAATTGTACTCGCTAAAATAATGAAAGCTGCAGCTGTAAGTATTTTCTTCTTCCTGACCCTATCCATTTTAACCTAACAAACAGCTATTTTGGTGTGGACAAAATGGAGAAGTAGTGGTGGTGGTGGTGGTGGTGGTGCTGGTGATTATTGTTTTAAGAGGAAGTACAACTAGGCAACCATCCTCTATATAACACTAATCAGAGGGAAAAATGGAAGGGATCCGACTCTTCGAAAAATGAAGATATCGGCCAAAGGCAGACAAGTGCCACGAAGGGCGTGAAAATGAAAGACTCCCTAGCCCTCGCAAACCTAATAGCGTCGGGGTCGGAAAAGAACAAGAGTTGACCAAGAGAGGCCGGATAGGATAGATGAAAGTGAGGAGCCTGGCACAAGTAAGTGGAAGCAATGCCAGGACTCAGCTGAGGGCCCCGTGGCCGCTAACCCACGCTCCATAGTTCAGAGCCCTTGAGGCCTCTTTTAGTCACCGTCTTACGACAGGCAGGGGATAGCGTGGGTGTTATTCTACCACCCCCACCCACAGGGGGAAATTGAGAAGTACTTTGTTAATAGAAGTTTATTAACATGTTGAGAAATGCTTTCATTAACATTGTTTATTAACTTCGGTGTGGACCAACCATTAAGGACAATGCTATTTATTTATATAGAAAAATGAGAACATGATTTTGGAATACAATTTTTGTTTATTTTAGATATAAACTTTTTCCTTTAATGTCTTGATACACTCCTTACTGGTTTACAGTTACAAGTCCTGCTGGACCGTCCTTATGTTTCATTTTGTATGAAATATTTCTCAATGGCTTAAAACCTAAGTCATCTTTATGTATACCATATTGTTGTAACTTACATTCATAGGTATTCAATAAATCGTCATGAGCTTTGCAAACCTTGGTTAGTTGGTATCTTAGATCGTCAATCATTTCATTCTTCTTTCTAATGAGGTTTTCCAGTTGTGAATGAGCTTTTTCTGACGCATGGGGGTCTACTTTCGATTGCCTTATCAGGTGAGAAATTTCGGCGTCTCGTATATCCAAGTTCTCAGAGAGAAGAGCTATCTTATCTTCCATCTGAACTGTTTTCAAGCCTATTTTGGCATGAACATCTACAAGAGCTTGTTTGAATTTATCTCGCAGTTCATTTCGTTCCAGATGTAGCTTGTGAAATCTGTTCTCCAAAATATCATTTTCCCATTTCAAATCTTTTAACTCTTTAGTTACATTGTTTAAAAGAATTTTGGTATTGGTTAAAGATGTCTGATCTTTCTTATAATTTTTCATCCTTCGATTCAGCTCAGCAACTTCTGCTTTTGCTTCATTCAACGGATTAATCAAGTTCCGGTTTTCTTCCTCAAGTTTTGCTATAGTTTTAACCAAATCGTCTTCGTTCTTTTTTAAGACACATATTTGTTCCTTGAGGCCATTAATAAGTGATAGGTTTGCGAGTGTGATGTCATTGTAATAAATTTTAGTGTCTGCAAAGATTTTATCATGATTTTGCATCAGTGTATTGATGTGATTATTTTTTCTTTCCTCTACTTCTTTCATTTCGATACGATGTTTAAACTCTAGTTGGTTGCGGAGATCGTTGCGATCTTTTTCATACTTTGCCTCCATTTCTCGAAATTTGGTTTCAAATGTTTCTCGTAACTTTTTCAGTTCTTCACTCTGTTCCATTTTTCTTGACCGGATTTCTGTGAGATGGCCTAGTTGAAGCTCTTGAATTTTATTTTTCAATGCGACCTTGTCTTCTAGTAATCTCAGCTCTTGAGTAAAGAAATTGTCTTTAGCTGTTCTTAATGCTAACATGTTTTCTGCCTTACTCTCGGCTGCATTTGTTTGGTTTTCATATAGTAAATGTTTCACTCTCTGTCTCTGAAGTTTAAGCTCTTCGTGATGTTTCGTGATCATTTCATCCATTTCTCGATCTTTATTTCTAATTTCAGCCCGACATTCTTCCAACTGATTACGAGTAAGCTCCCAAAATGTACGTATTTTGTCTCTTTCTAACATGAAGAAATTGCGTTCTTCTCTTTGTCTTTCTAGTTCTTCATGTAAGCGAAGGGCAAACACTTCTAGTTGCTCGCGGTTCATGTTGACCGTCGCAACGCCGTCCAGTACATACCCTTCGTTTTTCTTTTTGCCTCCCTTCCCACCACCTTTTTTTGGAGGCATGGTTGTATCGAATTTATTAGCTGGTTGTGTCAAAACTCAGATCTATAACATAGTTGTGTATTTCTCCATATCCATGGTAACACAACTATGTCGTAGGCAAACTATGTCAAGATTACCAGGTCATTATACTGGAAAAATTTATAGTTGGTGAATACAGCCAGTAGATGGCAGTTTGAAAGTACAGGCAAACCTTCGAGCACACAAGTAGATAGAGGGGGTGCGGAACACGGCGCCAAGGTACAAATCAGCTGATGTTGGGCACCTATTGTCATTTGCGCGGACCATCGGCATAAGCGAGGAGATTTCAAGGAATCATTGTTAACAAACCAGGCTTTTTCTATACAATTTTAATATATTACAAACATAAAAAAGACGTATTTTCGTTGACGTGTTAAGTGAAGTACACCAGTCTGAACGAATATAGCAGAAATGTTCATATCTTGCTCTCCTTACAATAATTGCAGTCAGAGATTTGAAAAGGGGAGTAAAATAGCTTCGCGCAGATAAGGACTAACATTTGTAACTGAAAAGTCTCTGTCTTGATTTCGTACAGTATCTAGGCTGCCAGGGAAAACGAGTATATGTCAGAAAATGACTTGTACTCTTCTTCCATAGACAGATATTAACATGTTTACTTGTACCGTTGGGGCCAAATGAAATATTAGGCCTCCCTATAGTTAAGTTCTCAATTATACTACATCTTACTTCGAGCATTTTTTGACATACTCGTGAGTCGCGCACCATGACTGCGGCTGAGCCAGATGTCTGGAGATAGAAAGTTCGAATCCCGGTGCTGACAGTAGCCATCCTTAGAGTAGTGGTTTTACCCAGGTTTTCTCCTACTCCTTTCAGGAAAACGCCGGGATGGTTTGAAGCCCCCCTCCCTACCCGAATCCTTGACCTTAAAAACGAGTTACACACACTAGGTTATGAGACAAATGTTACATCTTATTAGGCTTAACTAACCCAGTTATAGTTTTGTGTTCTTTCATATATTTGTGTATTAACTGGCTGCAGCTGTTTTGGTGACTTGTAGCCTACAAGGTGGTGGTGGTGGTGATTATTGTTTTAAGAGGAAGTACAACTAGGCAACCATCCTCTATATAACACTAATCAGAGGGAAAAAATGGAAGGGATCCGGCACTTCGAAAAATGAAGGTATCGGCCAAAGGAAGACAAGGGCCACGACGGGCGTGAAAATGAAAGACTCCCTAGCCCTCGCAAACCTAATAGCGTCGGGGTCGGAAAAGAACAAGAGTTGATCAAGAAAGATCTGATAGGATAGATGAAAGTGAGGAGCCTGGCACAAGTAAGTGGAAGCAACGCCAGGACTCAGCTAAGGGCCCCGTGGTCGCCAACCCACGCTCCAAAGTTCGGAGCCCCTGGGGCCCCTTTCAGTCGCCTCTTACGACAGGCAGGGTATACCGTGGGTGTTATTCTACCGCTCCCACCCACAGGGGGTAAAAGGAAGACAAGGGCCACGAAGGGCGTGAAAATGAAAGACTCCCTAGCCCTCGCAAACTTAATAGCGTCGGGGTCGGAAAAGAACAAGAGTTGACCAAGGGAGGTCGGATACGATAGTTGAAAGTGAGGAGCCTGGCACAAGTAAGTGGAAGCAATGCCAGGACTCAGCTGGGGGGCCCGTGGTCGCCAACCCACGCTCCAAAGTTCAGAGCCCCTGGGGCATAGGCTACAAGGCTTCCTGTCTTTCATCATATTGTAAATTACGTCATTGTACATTTTTGTGGATAGTTTTGTGAATGTTACATCTCATTAGGCTTAACTAACTCAGTTATAGTTTGAAATAGTCTGAGCATTTTGAACAGTTGAACAACTTTTGGTGTGTGTGCTTATTCATATCTGATAGTGGCTGATAACCTACATGTTAGGTCGTTCTATTGAACCGTTCTGTTCATTGGTGCAATTATATTAATTTGAGTATTGGATATTGGAATAATACTAGGCCACCCACGAAGCCGATGTCTTACAGTATATGTCCTAAAGGGGTCCAGAAGAAGCGTTCTTATGTGAAGTGAGCGCGAGCCTCATTATGAGAAATCTCCAGAACCCATTAATAGAAGTTATGTCCCAAGCGAAGCCTCTTGATGAAGCTTGGGGACGCGTTCCAGTTCCCGGCTAAACTTATTCTAGGAGGGAAGAATGAAATAAATTAATATCTTTGGTTACAGAAGTGTTGCATTGGATTTGAGACAAGAATTGCAACCTGTATTATATCTGCTTTATTTTGATAGGCATTAGGGCTGCATTAATTTATGCATTCGCTAAGTTGCGCTCATGATAATTAATGCGGGAAAATTTTCCCGGGCACGCTAAGATTGCACGCAGCCAAGTGGCTTGATGACGCCACCCGGAATTATAAATTAAGGCCGCCAGGGCATATCAGAGTCATTCTTGGACCGAGAAGCTGCGGGAACGAGTCGTCATACTGCGTGTTGGTGCTGAGAACAACGCTTTGTCTTCAAGCTACAACGACGACCTGTACTGCTATTTCTGCAAAGATGTAAGTAATCAACTTGTATATCCAGATGAATTGAAGATTTTACCTGTGAGATTATGCTATGGGGAGATGAGGTACTGCTTATAAGAGACTAATGAACTAGGAGCTTCATATTTCTGTGAGGTCAAAGTATGACGGACGAAATGCTAGTATTAATCTTGGCTCAGGTTAGGAATTCTAAAACTATATGTTGTCCGTGTGATAGGGTGAGAGAACAGTGACGGAGAGTAGTAAAGAAACTCTTGTGTACCAGGTTAAAACTCTGAACGAGACTTGGTCAGTGTAACGTGTGAGACACGCTAGCAGTGAGGACAGGCATCAAGTTTGGACAGTCTGTAATATATGAATTTATTTTCAGTTACCCCAGCATCAAGTCAGAACGAGTGTTTGACAGCATCATTCCAAAGAAGCCACAACCAGGAGCTGAAGCCAACACAACAACGGGCATCGAGCCAGGAACATTGGGAGCACCTGACCAGCACAACATCGAAGAGGACACCTTCCGACTACAGAGGGAGCTGTACGAAGACGCTACACCAGCAAGAATGTCTCCAAATGGTCAACAGTATCTGATGCAAGCCCGGCAGTCTATCAGAATGTGGTAGATCCAGTGGTCCACAGGGATGGCCGCTCCGCTATGTCTTCTATTTTAAGGTCAGAGCTTTCCAATTCTGTTTCAAGCATGTCATTTAAATTTAGATAGGAATATGGGAACCGTCAGTCAGCATATTTGTGTTAATAGGAGGGTTTCCCTTGTAATATAGAGCTAGGCCTCAAACTCGAACCCCGTACTTTAAGGTAGATGTTAGTTGTAGAGTCCTTGTTAATGAATTTATAGTTCATTTTGATTGCGTTATTTTGAAGTACATGTTTGTGTAAGGGTCTGATCGAACTCAGTTGGGAATAGGAGGTTAGTCTACAGATCGGTACTTTTATTAGATCACATTCAGGCATTTATTTCTGCAGACGTAGAAGTGTATAATTATGACCAAATTATGACCAAGTCGTGACCAGTAATTCACCCAGATTCATTGATAGAGCGAGCGAGCCCAGGTATTAAGAGATTGGAGCCCATAAGAGGCAAAAGTAAGATTTGCAGTCGGCCTGAGAGAGCCCAACCATTGAGAGTTTATTGAGTATATTTTGGAAATGCCAAGTATGGCAATGTGACGAGCGCTCAATGATTAGTGTTTTGTAGCACCAGGATTTAGCCCATGAGAGGCATAAGTAAGATGAGCGAGATTGCTGAAGTATGGAGACAAGGGCAGATAGCCCAGGTATATTTAAATGAAGGCTTTAACAGCTGACGACGTGATGTGTTCTTTGAAAGGCAAGACTTTAGCCAGTCTTCCCGTTTGAGCTCGTAAATTAGGGGCTGCCGCAAGGGGTGGGGTGAGAATGGAGGTCATTGAGCTTGACGTCACAGGCGGGTGTGTTGGTCGTCTGCAGTATTTCAAGTATGCCAGAAGGGGAAGAAACGACCTTCTTGTTTTGAAAGCAGAGAGAGAGATTTGTTTTATGTCCTACGTGTTTTACGTAAGATTTTAACACTGGCCCATTTTATACTGACACCCTTGGATGTGTTGATTGGATCTTTGATATTGTTTGCTGAGGTATCTTGGACACCTTACCTGTCATAGGACTAGGGTTCGTGACCGTGTCAGGTCAGTGTAAATTTTGTGGTGATTTTGTTTGCACCGGGGTTCGACGGCGTGAGGCTTTGTAAATTTTTTTTTAAGGGAATCATTGTTTTTGGTGTCATTAGGCAGATATCCATCTTTCTAAACTTCGTTACTTACACTATGGTTACATGCTTGTTGCAGATTCACGTGTTTTTGTGAAGGCAGTGAAATGATAGTCATCGGCTCAGCGTCATTTTTCCATCTCATATTGAAATGATCTTTTATTTGTAAATAATTCAATTTTATGTAATAAATCCCTATTTGTTAAACTCGGAATGCAGCGGTGTTTCTGTTAGATATTTTATTTTAAAATTTTATTTAGTCGAATTCTTACCTGAGGAGGCACATGTCCTTGTGTTATCTTTATGTTGCCCCATTATACCCATGTTATCCTGAGAAGAGCGCTCTACCGGCTGATTGAAGAGGACAGTGTTCAGGTAAGACTATGTGCACCAGCTCACGTCTGTGAGAGTTCGTTCACTACTGTACTCTAGGTTCGAGACCGGCCTTCGCCTGGACGGAACTTAATAGTGCAGTAGGGCACATAGTATTTATGGCGCCCAACGTGGGGCCTCGATATTGCTGTAATGAGGGCTGCCCAGACAGTGTAAACATAGCGCCATAGTTTAATTGCCGAGCAACGTGGTGGCCGAAATTCCGAAAAGGGCTAACCATAGCGCCATAGTATTAATGACGACGAGTAACGAATGGCCCGATATTTCAGTAAAAGGGACCAGAGTGCCTTTGTCTACAGTGTGAACTTGGTGTGGCTAACTGAGGACCCGATATTGCAGTAAGGAGGGTCGTACAGCTTATTTTATTATGCCGTCAGGTGATGCTTGATATTTGTGTAAACGAGCTCACACAACCAAGTGGTATTTTGTTGATTTTCCCCATAAAATAGGGCTATAGGTCATAATGTGTATCTATAAAGGCAGGACCTGATATTTGGTAAATAAAGGTCGTGCAAGGCTTGATTTCAGGCATATGTTATGACAGCTGCATTCAATTACGTGTTGTGCAGGTATACCAAGTTTGGTCTGTGATCTGTACTGTTAGCTTGGTGATATATTTGGAGTATGTTGTTAAACTTGTGAGGTTGAATGACTGCCAGTTCAGAGAGATATTTGGTGATGTTCTGTCTTGGATCTTACCATTAGTTTAGGGATATTGCTGTTGGTGGTGTTTAGCGAGGAAGTGCTGATTTTGTGGTTTTCTTGAAGTGATGGAGGATATTCGTGCGGGGATTTGACCTGCAAGGTGTTGTGTTTTACAGGTGTATAATCGGATAGCTGGGATTTGTGCATGTGGTAGTTTTTGCTGGTTTATGACATTTTGTGGGAGAATTTTATGTTTGTGTTGTGTATATATTTTTGTATCATAGTGTTGTACTGACGGTTACCCTATGTTGAATGACATGATATTAGATTGAGGTAGCCAATTTAGGCTTTGAAAGTTCGAGAGTTTAGCAGTAGGAACATTTTGATAAATTAGAAAGTGTAGGAAATTAATAGTATTTGAAATTTAATCGAGGACATACGGAGCGGCTTTTCCCGCCGGACTTTATGACGAGTGAGTTGAATGTCGGTAGACATAGGAGAGATGCTGAGGCAACTCAGCGAGCAGATAAAAGAACAGGGTGCCAAAAGAGAAGCACATTTTGCGGCGCTTAGAGAGGATCTAAGAATTATTCAAGGACAACAAACTAGGGATAAAGAGCAGATGAAAGAACAATTTGTGGCGCTTAAAGAGGAGGTGGGAGCTATTAAAGGACAAGCGGATAGGAATAGTGAGCTCGTGGTTCAGAACGGGGAACGTTTGAACGACCAAGTCAGTGCTCAATTTAAAGAACAAGAAATTAGGAACTCGGATCAGATAAAAGAACTTAAAGTACACGTAACCGAGCAACTTACGGAGAAAATCGAGGAGTGCGAAGAAAAGGTGACCGAACGAGTAGTAGTCACCGAAACACGGGTAGCTAACCAACTCACTGAGCTAAAGGAACACACTAGCATTCGTTTGGAGCAATTGGCCTCTGGAAATGAAGCAACTAGGGATACCATAGCAGAATTAGATACCAAGATGGAAAATGTACGGCTGTGCTGTGTTACCACGACCGAGAAGTTGAGTCAGCAGATGGAAGAATCGCACAGAACGGTAGAGAAGCAAATTCAGGAAGTAAAGAATAGTATCGAGGGAATAGAACAGCGCATGGAAGGAAAAGATAAGGAGACCCAGTCCGAACTGAGAACCGTTAAAGAAGACCTGGTAGCAGCAATAGATCGCATAGACCATACGCAAGCGAGGCTAGAAAAAGTAGAGCAGAAAGTAGCAGACAGTATGGAGGCGAGGACTCGAGAAGGAGTTGGGAGGAAAGAGCAAACCACAGAAGAGAATAAGGAAGGTAAAGTCAGCGATAAGATGTCCGAGGATGAAATTATCGAAGAAGTTCAGCGGTCTGATTCACCGGTTGAACCGCCCGAAAATGAAGTGGTGCGAATGGAGCAATCTGATACAAACAGTCCAATGGTTCAGGAGGCAGAAACAGAAAAAGAAGACACGCCAGGAAACGAGAATATTACTGTAGCCTCAGAAGAAGGATTGAATGACACGACAAGCACGGATGTGGAGACAGACCAAAGCAAGGAAGCGGGGGAAATGGCAACTTTGGGTTGGCTACAGGAAGGAGAAGAGCAGTTCGAGAATCACATTGTGCAGAGATCTGGCAACATAGCCATAGTCCTGTCAGAAGGGGCCGAGCTCAAGTACTACGCGACGACGTCTGAGGGCGAAGACCTCGTAAATTCTGCGGTAGAGGAAGAGAGTCTGGAATGTGTGACAGCATCCAAGGTCGAGGCCGATGATATAGGAAGGAAAAGAGCAAACAACGTTAATGGGATTTCCGGACAAATAGAAATGGGAGACCCGACTGGGAACGCACAAACTAATCAAAGGGAAACGGTTGGAAAGTATCTTCAAGAAAGAGCAGCCGGTTATGAAGGAGACGATCAATGGTATAACCAGCATTCGAAGCGAAATGAAGGAAAGAGAACTAAGTCATACAAGAGACGCAAGAAGAAACAAAAATACCGATACCAGTTTGGTTGGTTCGGGAAACAAGTGAGAATACGCCGTAGGTGGAAGAATGGAACCATCAAGAGGAAGAAGAAGCGGCGAAAAGAAGATATGAAAGAGGGACGAATGCTTGAACCGAGAAGCTACGTGGAACAGTTGAGGAGAAAACGTGCTGTTGCGAAGAGGTGGCTTTCCGCATGTCGTGAAATAAGGCGGAAGAAAAGTGACGGGAAAACCGAGAGAAAGGAATGTCTCTTACTCCACAAAGGAAAGAGTGGAACAGAGAGAGGGAACCTCTCTAACTACAGAAGGAAACAAACACGTAGTGCCAGGAACCTCTGCAGGCTAGAAGGCCGCATGAATGAGACAGGGTGTGAAGAAAGTTGCGAAATGGCCGTGAGACAGGGAACTTCTGTAAGTTTGGCAAATAGAAGAGCCATTTAGATAAACACCACTGTATATAAGTAGGAATGTAAATAGAAAACTGATGATAACCAGTAGTTATAAATTTATTTTATGAATTATATTAATTGAACATCATGACGAATGAAGAGAATTTTAGATGAATTTAACAGGGATCCGTAACTAGATCACGAGTTAGTGTTAGTTAAGACACCCACTGTCTCTAACCCTACAGAGAGATACTACCATAAGTTCGCTGAGCTATACACTGGACCGTATAGAATTATTCATAGTTATGAAAATAACTCATACAAGGTACAAAGCTTGGACGCTACAGTGACTAAGGTCTTTAACTCATCAAACCTTAAGCCCTTTTTCCAACCCGGCCAATATCAATTAGACAATCAAGAAGAAGAAGAAGAAGAAGGAGGCGAAGAAGAGGAAGAAGAACCTGAGGACAAAGAGACCGAAAATATTGCCAGAGAGGAGGTTATCATTCCGGAAGAAGATGGAAATAACAGCGAAGAAGAACAACCAGAGATACCCAATGGTGAAGAAGAAGAAGAAGAAGAAGTGAATATGATTTCTCCAGGCGACCAGAAACAGCGAGCTGAGCAGCGCAAAGAAACGGAGTGTCAAGACTGCGAGAGTAACCACCGGAGATTTCTAGCTCTGCTGGATGCCTATTACCAAGTTAGGAAGGATAGGGAGGCTATCATGTCTGTAGCTGAAGATAGTCCCATGCCCTGAAGTTTGGAATATTGACAGCAGATATAATTGCAATGAGAAATTGATCTTGGAATTTGGGAAAATAAAATTCTTCACAAAATTTTATTTTGTCGTTCACGGGGGGCTATGAACCGTTCTGTTCATTGGTGCAATTATATTAATTTGAGTATTGGATATTGGAATAATACTAGGCCACCCACGAAGCCGATGTCTTACAGTATATGTCCTAAAGGGGTCCAGAAGAAGCGTTCTTATGTGAAGTGAGCGCGAGCCTCATTATGAGAAATCTCCAGAACCCATTAATAGAAGTTATGTCCCAAGCGAAGCCTCTTGATGAAGCTTGGGGACGCGTTCCAGTTCCCGGCTAAACTTATTCTAGGAGGGAAGAATGAAATAAATTAATATCTTTGGTTACAGAAGTGTTGCATTGGATTTGAGACAAGAATTGCAACCTGTATTATATCTGCTTTATTTTGATAGGCATTAGGGCTGCATTAATTTATGCATTCGCTAAGTTGCGCTCATGATAATTAATGCGGGAAAATTTTCCCGGGCACGCTAAGATTGCACGCAGCCAAGTGGCTTGATGACGCCACCCGGAATTATAAATTAAGGCCGCCAGGGCATATCAGAGTCATTCTTGGACCGAGAAGCTGCGGGAACGAGTCGTCATACTGCGTGTTGGTGCTGAGAACAACGCTTTGTCTTCAAGCTACAACGACGACCTGTACTGCTATTTCTGCAAAGATGTAAGTAATCAACTTGTATATCCAGATGAATTGAAGATTTTACCTGTGAGATTATGCTATGGGGAGATGAGGTACTGCTTATAAGAGACTAATGAACTAGGAGCTTCATATTTCTGTGAGGTCAAAGTATGACGGACGAAATGCTAGTATTAATCTTGGCTCAGGTTAGGAATTCTAAAACTATATGTTGTCCGTGTGATAGGGTGAGAGAACAGTGACGGAGAGTAGTAAAGAAACTCTTGTGTACCAGGTTAAAACTCTGAACGAGACTTGGTCAGTGTAACGTGTGAGACACGCTAGCAGTGAGGACAGGCATCAAGTTTGGACAGTCTGTAATATATGAATTTATTTTCAGTTACCCCAGCATCAAGTCAGAACGAGTGTTTGACAGCATCATTCCAAAGAAGCCACAACCAGGAGCTGAAGCCAACACAACAACGGGCATCGAGCCAGGAACATTGGGAGCACCTGACCAGCACAACATCGAAGAGGACACCTTCCGACTACAGAGGGAGCTGTACGAAGACGCTACACCAGCAAGAATGTCTCCAAATGGTCAACAGTATCTGATGCAAGCCCGGCAGTCTATCAGAATGTGGTAGATCCAGTGGTCCACAGGGATGGCCGCTCCGCTATGTCTTCTATTTTAAGGTCAGAGCTTTCCAATTCTGTTTCAAGCATGTCATTTAAATTTAGATAGGAATATGGGAACCGTCAGTCAGCATATTTGTGTTAATAGGAGGGTTTCCCTTGTAATATAGAGCTAGGCCTCAAACTCGAACCCCGTACTTTAAGGTAGATGTTAGTTGTAGAGTCCTTGTTAATGAATTTATAGTTCATTTTGATTGCGTTATTTTGAAGTACATGTTTGTGTAAGGGTCTGATCGAACTCAGTTGGGAATAGGAGGTTAGTCTACAG
This sequence comes from Anabrus simplex, assembly GCF_040414725.1. Taxonomy (NCBI): domain Eukaryota; kingdom Metazoa; phylum Arthropoda; class Insecta; order Orthoptera; family Tettigoniidae; genus Anabrus; species Anabrus simplex. Next base: position 180,747,567 of record NC_090279.1, on the reverse strand, counting down.
ATCGGTACTTTTATTAGATCACATTCAGGCATTTATTTCTGCAGACGTAGAAGTGTATAATTATGACCAAATTATGACCAAGTCGTGACCAGTAATTCACCCAGATTCATTGATAGAGCGAGCGAGCCCAGGTATTAAGAGATTGGAGCCCATAAGAGGCAAAAGTAAGATTTGCAGTCGGCCTGAGAGAGCCCAACCATTGAGAGTTTATTGAGTATATTTTGGAAATGCCAAGTATGGCAATGTGACGAGCGCTCAATGATTAGTGTTTTGTAGCACCAGGATTTAGCCCATGAGAGGCATAAGTAAGATGAGCGAGATTGCTGAAGTATGGAGACAAGGGCAGATAGCCCAGGTATATTTAAATGAAGGCTTTAACAGCTGACGACGTGATGTGTTCTTTGAAAGGCAAGACTTTAGCCAGTCTTCCCGTTTGAGCTCGTAAATTAGGGGCTGCCGCAAGGGGTGGGGTGAGAATGGAGGTCATTGAGCTTGACGTCACAGGCGGGTGTGTTGGTCGTCTGCAGTATTTCAAGTATGCCAGAAGGGGAAGAAACGACCTTCTTGTTTTGAAAGCAGAGAGAGAGATTTGTTTTATGTCCTACGTGTTTTACGTAAGATTTTAACACTGGCCCATTTTATACTGACACCCTTGGATGTGTTGATTGGATCTTTGATATTGTTTGCTGAGGTATCTTGGACACCTTACCTGTCATAGGACTAGGGTTCGTGACCGTGTCAGGTCAGTGTAAATTTTGTGGTGATTTTGTTTGCACCGGGGTTCGACGGCGTGAGGCTTTGTAAATTTTTTTTTAAGGGAATCATTGTTTTTGGTGTCATTAGGCAGATATCCATCTTTCTAAACTTCGTTACTTACACTATGGTTACATGCTTGTTGCAGATTCACGTGTTTTTGTGAAGGCAGTGAAATGATAGTCATCGGCTCAGCGTCATTTTTCCATCTCATATTGAAATGATCTTTTATTTGTAAATAATTCAATTTTATGTAATAAATCCCTATTTGTTAAACTCGGAATGCAGCGGTGTTTCTGTTAGATATTTTATTTTAAAATTTTATTTAGTCGAATTCTTACCTGAGGAGGCACATGTCCTTGTGTTATCTTTATGTTGCCCCATTATACCCATGTTATCCTGAGAAGAGCGCTCTACCGGCTGATTGAAGAGGACAGTGTTCAGGTAAGACTATGTGCACCAGCTCACGTCTGTGAGAGTTCGTTCACTACTGTACTCTAGGTTCGAGACCGGCCTTCGCCTGGACGGAACTTAATAGTGCAGTAGGGCACACTATGTGCGTTCATGCATGATAGTTGTTGATAACCTAGATGAAATGAAATGTCATATGGCTTTTAATGCCGGGATATCCCAGGACGGGTTCGGCTCGCCAGGTGCAGGTCTTTCTATTTGACCCCCGTAGGCGACCTGCGCGTCGTAATGAGGATGAAATGATGATGAAGACAACACATACATCCAGCCCTCGTGCTGTAGGAATTAACCAATTAAGGTTAAAATCCCCGACCTGGCCGGGAATCGACCCTGTGAACCGAAGGCCAGTACGCTGACCGTTCAGCCAACGAGTCGGACTACCTAGATGTTAAGCACTGTAAAACAATAAGTGTGATGATGGTGATAGTTGTTTCTTTTAACGACAGAGCCTTGAGGTTATCAGCTGCATAAAGTATTAGTAATTTCAATTATTAGAAATGCAGGTTATTGGTATATTTTGTTGAATTAATTATTTGCAGCACTGTGAAAATATTTTAAAAATAACTATTTCAGACGAATAATACGGAGAAACATTAAACTTGTGAAATTAGAAGACAAGTAACTAAATAGGTTAACAACATAAGGCCTATTCGCGTCACCATATTGCTTAACTGATACATTAACACATCAGAATATCACACATATATAATGATATAATTTCGTGTGGCTATTTCTAGCCGAGTGCAGCCCTTGTAAGGCAGACCCTCCGATGAGGGTGGGCGGCGTCTGCCATATGTAGGTAACTGCGTGTTATTGTGGTGGAGGATAGTGTTATGTGTGGTGTGTGAGTTGCAGGGATGTTGGGGACAGCACAAACACCCAGCCCACAGGTCAATGGAATTAACCAATGAAGGTTAAAATCCCCGACCCGGCCGCGAATCGAACCCGGGACCCTCTGAACCGAAGGCCAGTACGGTGGTGGTGGTGATTATTGTTTTAAGAGGAAGTACAACTGAGCAACCATCCTCTATATAACACTAATCAGAGGGAAAAATGGAAGGGATCCGACACTTCGAAAAATTAACATATCGGTCAAAGAAAGGCAAGAGCCACGAAGGGCGTGGAAATGAAAGACTCCCTAGCCCTCGGAAACCTAATAGCGTCGGGGTCGGAAAAGAACAAGAGTTGACCAAGAGAGGTCAGATAGGATAGATGAAAGTGAGGAGCCTGGCACAAGTAAGTGGAAGCAATGTCAGGACTCAGCTAAGAGCCCCGTGGTCGCCAACTCACGCTCCAAAGTTCAGAGCCCCTAGGGCCCCTTTTAGTCACCTCTTACGACAGGCAGGGGATACCGTGGGTGTTATTCTACCGCCCCCACCCACAGGGGGAAGGCCAGTACGCTGACCATTCAGCCAACGAGTCGGACATATATAATGATACTTAACACTTTTCATACAAAAAGGAATGAAAATATTATAACGAATTGCATTTATCACCATCTTCAATAGTTTAAATCAATTAATCATAAGGAGCGCATTTAAATCGGGATTTAAAAACATTCCTTTGGCCGATGCCTTCATTTTTCGAAGTGTTGGACCCCTTCTTGTGGAAGACCGCCTTGTTTTGCTCTACATTAGCTGATAAAAACATAGGGAGCGCTCTCTCTATCTATTTGTATGCTCGAAGAGGCAAACATAATATAGAGAATGCGTGCCACTTCACGAGATATCGCACGACATTGATGGCCAGCGCACCTAGCGTCACGGCCTTGAAACTGAGTGTAGAAGTGCACTATACACTACGCATTATGCCGAAAGTGTCAGATTGCAAGTCGTCGTTAGTTAAAAAGTGGTTACAGGAGTTTCTCCATTTCACATATATATTCTGCGGCTTTCGCAGCAAAGAGGTGAGTGAAACTTATTTCCCCCTAACGAGTTATTATCAATTTAGCAAAATAAACATGGCTTTTAAATGGTGCCGGTTATGTGAACGAATGTGATCCACGAAATATCACTGTAATATTTGTCACAAATGGGAGATAGTAATTGCTTTTACTCAAATAAAGTCTCAAATCCCAGGTTGATTAAGAAATAATACGAAATATTTAATTTATAGAATACATACTTTACTGCCTTACAACAGCTATTTCTGCTACGTCGCAGCGCTTCCGTAAGTGTTTTGTTTGTCCAACACTGTCGTCTGTGATGTCTTTGCTCACTGAAGTTCTTTGGTGTCTTTTTATTGATTTTTCTCATGCGATGTAATTTGATGGGCTGTCACTTCATGTGCTATTAACTGATTCATTAAACGATTTATTGGTCCAGGGATCATGCTATTTTTCAACAAAATACCCGCACTCCCATTCGCTAGAAAGAGAGCTAGTTGGTGCCAGCCCTGGACCTCAAAAAAAAAAAAAAAAAAAAAACGACGGCGCGAGCAGCGGAATGCAAGACATACGGCCGAAGATAACAAAAATCGCAGACATAGCACTGCCATTCATCGGTGTCAGCCGCCCTGAACCTCAAGAAAGAAACAAAAGACGGCGCAAGCAGCGGAATGCAACACCATGGACTCCTGTTTACAGCCAGTAAATACGTATACATATTTCTTGCTAGTAACGACGGTATTTCTTAATCAACCTGGGATTTGAGGCTTTATTTGAGTAAATCAATGATTACCTTTCGTTTGTGATAAATATTGCAGTGATATTTCGTGGATCAACATCGTTCACGTAACCATTGGTGCCTATTAAAATACGTAAAATTGAAGCTGCCTAAAAATATTTTAGAACCTATTTGATAGTCTATAAGAGGCAGCTAAAATAACATTTGAGCACCTAAAAATCCGAGGTCTAGTAATCACTATTGCATGTTTCTGTGGTGGTTAGAAGACGTGTAGTGTGTTGTCTCAATATGAAGAGAAACGTATTGGAACAAAGACAAACACCCAGTCCCTGAGCCAGGAGGATGAATTAGACGCGATTAAAATCACCACCCGGCCGGAAATCGAATCCGGAACCTTCTGAATCGAAGGCCTCAACGCTGACTATTCAGCCAAGGATTAGGACAAAACGAAATCGTTATTGAATTTCATTATTTCTATCAAATTTAGCATGCGACTTTTGTAGTTTCAATCTTGCCGCTTGATGTTTAAGTTCGGGCCGCCAGGTGCGCCACTGTCAACATGTCTCTGACAAGGTCAGTCTAGCGAAGTCAAGACACGAATGTTGCTTATGGAACCGCCATATTGGGTCTTTCAGTGAGCGTAACTAAAGGCAAGTGTATTCAAATTTGGAGGATATAGTTACCTTTTTTTAAAAATTGACTTTACGTCGCACCGATACAGATAGGTCTTATGGCGGTGATGGGATAGGAAGGGCCTAGGAATGGGAAGGAAGCGGACGTGGCCTCAATTAAGGTACAGTCCCAGCACTTGCCTGGTGTGAAATTGGGAAACCACGGAATACCGTGTTCAGGGCTGCCAACAGTGGGGCTCGAACCCACTATCTCCCGGATGCTAGCTCTCAGCTGCGCGTCCCTAACCGCCGGTGATCAACTATCTCGGTGATATAGCTACTAAACACAGAAATAAAAACAAATAAACAACTACAACTACTTTATATGTAGAATTTAATTAGGCATCTATTGTTCTTTATATATACTACTGTACAACACTTAAAATACATGAATATATCGAAAGTTATTTGAATAGGAAGATATTTAAGAAAACATTAATTTAACTTTTTGAGAAACAAGAGTCCGCCTCTGTGGTATAGTGGTTAGTGTGATTAGCTGCCACCCCCAGAGGTCCGGGTTCGATTCCCGGCTCTGCCACGAAATTTGAAAAGTGGTACGAGGGCTGGAACGGGGTCCACTCAGCCTCGGGAGGTCAACTGAGTAGAGGTGGGTTTCCCACCTCAGCCATCCTGGAAGTGGTTTTCCGTGGTTTCCCACTTCTCCTCCAGGCAAATGCCGGGATGGTACCTAACTTAAGGCCACGGCCGCTTCCTTCCCTCTTCCTTGCCTGTCCCATCCAATCTTCCCATCCCTCCACGAGGCCCCTGTTCAGCATAGCAGGTGAGGCCGCCTGGGCGAGGTACTGGTCATCCTCCCCAGTTGTATCCCCCGACCCGGAGTCTGAAGCTCCAGGACACTGCCCTTGAGGCGGTAGAGGTGGTATCCCTCGCTGAGTCCGAGGGAAAAGCCAACCCTGGAGATAAAACAGATTAAGAAGAAGAAGAGAAACAAGAATCAACAGAAGCCTGTCGCACTCCTCTGGGGCAATGATTAATGAATGACAGATGAAATGAAATGATATTGGAGAGTGTTGCTGGAATGAATTATGACAGGGAAAACCGGAGTACCCGGAGAAAAACCTGTCCCTCCGCTTTCTCCAGCACAAATCTCACATGGAGTGACCAGGATTTGAACCACGGAACCCAGCAGTGAGAGGTCGACGTGCTGCCGCCTGAGCCACGGAGGCTCACTTGTAGTAAATTACCTTTAGCATTTCCTTTATTAAGATAGTAGTTACCGGTAGGCCTACTACTAGGCGATAGAACAACACCCACGATATACCCTGTCTGTCATAAGAGGTCGGATGGGATAGACAGTGAGAAGCCTTGCACATGAGTCCTAGCACTGCTTCCACGCTTCATTTTTTCTGATGGTATTACATATGCAGTTCTGGAAGACCGCCTTGTTTTGCTCTACATTAGCTGATAAAAACATAGTACTTAAAGACAGTTGTAGTAAACTGAAAATCCACAGCCTGTTTCCAGTTATTTTCCTGCCCTTTCCTTTCTTTGACTGGTTTCTTCATTTTTCGAAGTGTCGGATCCCTTCCATTTTTTTTATCTCTGATTAGTGTTGATAGAGGATCGTTGCCTAGTTGTACTTCCTCTTAAAACAATAACCACCACCACCATCACCACCACTCATCCATTAGTCTTACATGACCTCACAACCGAAAGCGGGTTGTACATCAAGTTCATTCCTAACTGAAGTCTTTATCTACTTGTTCTGAATAACCTCCTGCACTGGATCCATCTGTTTTTACACATAGTTGTTCCTATAAAATCCCTTGCTGTTTCTACCATTACGTATGCCACCATCCTCTTACTATATCCTGAACTTGCTGGCTGTCTAATCCCTGGAAATTTTCACTAATCTTATCCATATACTCCTTTCTTATTTCTTTCTTCCACCCTTAACCGTCTACAGATCGACTTCAATTTCGTTATCCTAGGTAAAATTCTGCAAAGAAGAGTGCTAACCTAACCTTCCCTCTAACGGGTTATGGGATCACCGGCGGATTTTATAGTCCAAGCCGCCTGAGCACAAGTAGACAGTAATGTATGACTTCAGGATCAACAGTGCCACTTAGGTACTCCTGGATTGTCATCATCAGCAGTTTTCAAAAACTGACATAAATTGCTAAGGGGAAAACAATCATCACTCTAGCAGTTACTCATAGTCTTGAAGGGCAAAGACATATTATTTCCAATACAGGTTTCTAGAGGTGCTACAAACTGAAAACATTTAAAATTTATGTTGGAAATGCAGTGCTGTCATATGCTTGTACTCAGAATATGTCCGAGATGGCTACTCGTCTTCCACAGTGCTGGATGAAGGTGTTTGGGGGCCCTGGGCTATTTAAAAATGTGGGGCCCCTTCTTCGTAACATCACGTAAGACTAGCATACTGAAGTCGTTATAGAACTACTTGCACTTAAATTAATGAATAGGGAAGTATTGAAATAGACTACAATTTTTCTCTATTTTTCATGTTAATATTTCATAATGCCAAAACATATTTTACATTTGTCTCATCATCACTATCAAATTGACATACAAAACAGAACTTACGTTTTTAGGCACCACTAGGATATTTTCTATCCATTTTACAAAAACATTACAGTTGTAACTTAAGAATGGTTCAATAATCAGAGGTGAACTGGAAGTTCTCTTCCGGATGCAATTATAGTATAGCATGCGCATTCCACCGTGCTTCCCCTGTCCCCTCCCGCTCACTTCCTAGACCTCTTCACCCCCCTTCCCCCTCTGCCCGTACTCGCAAGCTGCCAGATTTAAATTTTCGTCAACAACAACCTTTACAATAATTACAGTGCGTAAGTAGCGAGGATTCATGTCTCCGGACGGTAATTGATTCTAGCAGTGATGAAATACTAACGCGGACAACTGATAAGAAGGAAGGAAGAGTGCGTGTTCGATGTTTTGCGAGCGTAAATATTCATATAAATGCACGGAGGTGGAGCAACAGGCCTTTTTATACAATTTTAGGTTCGGCCAAGAGTCGGGGCCCCTTGGCACGCGGGGCCCGGGGCTGCAGCCCCTTTAGCCCCCCTCTTAATCCGGCCCTGGTCTTCCACAGCAACCGGTATCCCAACTCTCAGGACCACTTGCTTGGCCACTCAACCATTGCCCATGGTTCACGAACTAGGATGTGACTACAGGAACCCACACCACGAACACATACAATATATACAGATACTATTTACAACCACAGAAGTCTTAAAATTCCTCAGCCTACATATGGCAATGTGTAAGTAGTGGTGATGGTGATTATTGTTTTAAGAGGAAGTACAACTAGGCAATCATCCTCTATATAACACTAATCAGAGAGAAAAAATGGAAGGGGTCCGACACTTCGAAAAATGAAGGTATCTGCCAAAGGAAAGACAAGGGTCACGACGGGCATGAAAATGAAAGACTCCCCAGACCTCCATACGTAATACCGTCGGGGTCGGAAAAGAACAAGAGTTGACCAAGAGAGGTCGGATAGGATAGATGAAAGTGAGAAGCCTGGCACAAGTAAGTGGAAGCAATGACAGGATTCAGCTAATGGCCCCATGGTCGCCAACCCACGCTCCATAGTTCAGAGCCCCTGGGGCGTGACAATGTGTTACCTAATCGACGAAGGACAAGCATTATACATTAGGCTATACACATACAATGCTTATAACCACACAAGTTTTAAAACTAAATTACCTAGGCCAACATATGGCATAGCAAACCCAATCGGCCAGTGAAGAAAATATCTTGGTACCAACAAAAAGGACAAACAATCGTACAGTTTATACAACTGCACAAGTCTTAAAACTACCTAGGCCCGCATACGGCTAACTTGATAATAAATTCTAGCCAAAAAAACATGGTTTACAAATACAATTATTACTGGCATTTGAATTTTTTCGTGACATTTTTGTCATGTCCAGCAACACTTTCTCTTGATCAAATTTTTACAATATTTACATACCTTTAAATGAGAAATGCAAAATTACACTTTCCAGACAATGTTTCCTACAAAAGGAGTAGGCTGGCCTAGAGAATACACCTTTAAAACTATCTTCTAATGCTTCTGTATGACCATATTTGTCCAAAAATGTATACACATGGTCATGAATATGAAGCAGAAAATCTTTCAGTTGTTCACTGGCATACTGTCCGGCTCCATGACTAAATGGTTAGCGGGCTGGCCTTTAGCCACAGGGGTCCCGAGTTCGATTCTCGGCAGGGTAGGGAATTTTAACCTTAACCCTCTACTGCCCAATGTGACTTTGAAGTCACACATCATTCTGTACACATTTTCTACTGTTAGAATGCAATTGAGCCACTACTTCCCAGTGTAACTTTCAAGTTACAGTATGGCTGTGTGATTTTCAACTGTTTATAGTTTAATAGTTATATGCATAAGCCACCAGGAAGCGCCAAATGTATGGTTGGGAGCATTTCCCAGGCACATGGCGGATAGCTAGTTTTACAATTATGTTTTGTGTTATTACTAACAAATTATATGCATAAAAAATATACAAACCAAAGGTAAGCATCTCGAATATTTTATGAGACTGTTATTTTATAAATTAGTCAATTTTCACATATCAGAACCTTACTGCCCAGTGTGACCTGGAAGTCACAAATCTAATTTTTGAAAATCAAAAATGAAAATTCAATAAAAACTGCATTTATGTGTAGTTTACAACATATTTACTTAGTATATGGCAGAGAAAATTGTTTAAAACACAACAAAATAATTTGGGCAGTAGAGGGTTAATTGGTTAATTTCGCTGGCACGGGGGCTGGGTGTATGTGTCGTCTTCACCATCATTTCATCCTCATCACGACGCGCAGGTCGCCTACGGGTGTCAAATGAAAAAGACATGCATCTAGCAAGCCGAACTTGTCCTCGGACACTCCCGGCACTAAAAGTCATACGCCAATGATAGTTGATGAACTGTTTTCTTTGAATGATATAATAATATCGTTCCTGTTCTGCCAAAACGGCGTATGTAACAATGCTCTTCCTATCCATTATTTCCCTTAAGACTGGTCACGCCTTCCAGCTATATATTGATATGCGGTCCATCAGAACAATTTTCGTTGAGTTCATTTTCCTATGCGCGTGTGTAAAGGAAAATGAACCTTAAATACATCACACTCTTCTTCTCCTTCTTCTTGAGGCGCCTTCTCCTAGCGGAGGTTGGCGGTCCACATAGCCAGCGCTGGACGTGATGTTGCAGCATAGAAAGCATCTTCTGAAGTGCACTTGTGCCATCTTCGGATGTCCTTCAGTCATGAATTCCTCCTCCTGCCAACAGACCTTTCCCCCTGTATTTTACCTTCAATGATGAGCTGTAATAACTGGTACTTCTCGCCTCTCATAATTTGCCCTAGATATTGGGGTTTTCTTTTTTTAACAGTAAGTAATAGTTCTTTTTGTTTCTTCATGCGATGAAGGACTTCGTCTGAAATTTTCAGCATCCAAGGTATTCGGAGTAGGCGGCGATATAGATACATTTCAAAAGCATCAATTCTTTTTTCTAGATTTTGGTCAAGGGTCCAGCTTTCACATCCAAAGAGAAAAATGGAGAATACATAGCACCGAATCATTCGCATTCTTAATTGCACACTTAGATACGATTTTGTAAATAGCCTTTTCATGCTAAAAAAAATTGCCTCCTAGCCTGTTCTATTCTAGATTGTATCTCTCTCTTGGAATCACATTCCTCATCTATCACAGTACCCAAGTATTTGAAGGAGGATACTTGTTCAATCTTACTGCCGTTTATTGACAGGGTTGCTGGGATTTTTCTTTTAGAGAAGACTACAACTTTGGTCTTGAAAGCGTTGACAAACAGGCCAAACTCTTCACTGCGCTGGACTAATTTGTCTATCATGCGTTGGAGCACAGGTAATTCATTTGCTATGACAACAGTATCATCTGCGTACCTGATATTGTTAATTGCCTCTCCATTTATAACTATCCCACTGTTTTCCTCCAACAACACCTCCCTAAATATTGCCTCAGAATAAAAATGTTGAATAAGAGAGGTGACAGCACACAACCCTGACGAACACCTTTTCTGATTGTAGTCGCTTCTGATGTTCTTTGGTCGATTTTGACATCTGCGGTTTGATTCCAGTACAGTGCGCTGATAATGCGTAAATCGCATTGGTCAAAACCAGTCTATCTTAATATCTCTACCATCTTTTCATGTTCCACACAGTATACTCTAGGAGTGGGTAAATGTCATGCAAACATACATTCCTTCAGTTTGGTAGAGTAAGGTTCATTCTCCTTTACACACGCATATAGGAAAATGAACTCAACGGAAATTGTTCTGATGGACCAAATATAAATATCTGGCTGGAAGACGTGACCAGTCTTAAGGGAAATAATGGATAGGAAGAGCATTGTAACATTCGCCGTTTAGCAGAACAGGGACGATATAATGATGGCTTTCAGTCAAGTTAGGTGAATAGAGATTTCCCTTGTAGACATTACACTCATTATTTATACCTAAAACTTTCAAAGTATATCCCGCTACATATGACACAGCTTGACTGTCCTCCAACAGTTCAGTGTGGGATTCACTGGTCTGACTTAGACAGTAATTTATGCCTTCAGGACCAACAGTGCCTTTTAGGTACTCCTGGATTGTCACAACCAGCACTTCTCAAAAACTAACATAAATTGCTAAGGATGAAATAATCATCACTTTAGCAGTTACTCATAGTCTTGAAGGACAAAGCCATATTATTTCCAATACAAGTTTTTAGAGGTGCTACACACTGAAAACATGTAGGATTTTTGTTGGAAACGCAGTGCTGTCATATGAAAAAAAAAAAAAAAGCATTCTCTAAGGGTCCTGATTGAGAGATTTCATATGAAGATACCTGAATCCTATTTTCTTCAACCTATTCCACAAAAACATAACAGATCTTATAGCATCAATTAAACTGAACATGCATATCTTATCTCTACCAGTTTTAAGGTTTATTATTTTCCAGGTACCTATCTCTTTCAGAATGTTGTTCCAAGTAGTGATGGGCGAATGATACGGAGGTTCGAGCAGGCTCGAGTCGGCCCGATACGCTACTTAGGCTCGATGCCGTATCGAACCTGTTCGAACTGTCAGGCGACATCACACAACGACTAAGCGGAGCGCGGACGGACCATTCGTCGTATTAGATTACTACTAGGTACACTCAGTATATTTATGTGTGGGGGGTGGTGAACATAACGTTCTCAGTGAACGGAAGGAGCATTTGTTTAAGTCTTTCTGGCAGTACGAACAACAGATTGGTAATATTTATTTCGTTAATATGTACCTTTGCATTTTACATTTTGTCCGCTCTCCAGAAATGCGTTTCTGTATAACTTTGTCGTGTTTTTCACGCTTAATGTTGTTAATCATTACTTTCAAGTACCGATAGTTAACATGTTTATCGTATGTTACGATCTATTATTTTCTCATTAATAATTAGTAACTTTTTTTTTTTGCCATTGGCTTTACGTCGCACCGACACAGATAGGTCTTATGGCGACTGGTTCATGCGCCCATGAACGTATCATTTATTGGCAATTCTCACTATTTTCGGTACTTTTCTACTTGTTTGAATTTAAG